>NC_071534.1:55255363-55880363 GCF_026979565.1 Vidua chalybeata | reverse complement strand
GTGAGGTTTAAGAAAATTATGTGAGTATTAGTAAGTATGCTCAAATATATTAAAAAAATGGATTATCAGCAGACTTTTTTCAATTTGAATTAAAACATTTGTTTTTTCCTTTCCTAGATTTTACCTTTATGATGTAAAGCTGAATCCACTTGAATGGTTTTGAAAAGATTTTGCCAATTGAAAAAAAAATATTCATGAGAATCAAAATGGGGTAGACACTCTTTTCCCTCTCCTTACCCTCTCCCCCTCTTTTCCATATCCTTTGCATGCCCTGATTTGAATGGAAAAGGTTTCCACTGAGTACTAGATTATGCTTTCTACAAAGTTATTTGTGTCCCAGATTTGTTGACTCTAAATACTGTATGATATCAGCTAGAAAATCAGCTATGGTCTTGGTGTTCAGCAATATGCAACCTTGATAGCCATCTGTGTCCATATTACTTTCATTAATAGGATGTGCTATCATCAGACCAGAATTTCATTATGCTGCAGAGGCACAGCAGCTGAGTAAGGAGAGATAACCAGTAGCTTATAAGAGTAGCATTAAGAGCAGTCATTGACATTTTGAGAAAAATAAGGCATAACTACCTCTGAAGGCCTTTCCTGTTTCCTGTAAGATTATCAGTAGCTACTGAAACCAAATTTTTGTGGGTTTTTTTAATATGTTTTATAAGAATTTTTCATCCACCAAAGTATTTAATCATTGATCTCAGTAGAGCAGTAGTGATATCTGTTTCAGGTATAGACTGCATAGTTACAATTTTCTAGTAGACATTCAGTAGCAGAGTTGCAGATGTAATCACGAGTAAAGATCTTTTCTGAAAATTGGTTGTTGCTGCTGGATTCATCAACATAAAAAGAAAATAACACTTTCCATACCCTTTCTGGGGAAAAAAAAAACAAAAAACAAAACGAAGACAAAAACATCTCTGAGATTGTTCAGTAGCCTATTTAAAACGGTTTTCATAAAGGCATTTTTAGGAAAAATAATAATGTGTTCATAATTTAGTTTACCATTTTATATCCTTTCATCACCAAAAGTATATCACATCCTCTAGAGCCAAATGAGACTGGGCACATGTCAATAATTTTGACTTCTTAGATCAGTCAAAATTAGTAAGATTAGAAAAACATTTGATATATCTATAAAAGAAGATTGGCAAGATTCTTGTTATTGCTTCTCATGGCTGCCATAGTAGTGTGCAAGGGCAATCGCAGTCCTTTATTATGCTGCATGCTGTGGAAACTCAAAATAACAGTTAATCCCATTCCTGAAAATTAAATAGAAATTAGAGGGAGAAAGGGCCAAAAATTACTAGAGAAAATATGAGACAAAATAATCTTGTTCCACGCTTGTTCCATTTTGTTAATTTCTGTAGGGTGTAGCAGAATTAAGTTGTGCTGAAAGCTGAAAGAGCCAAATGAAAACAATTTATGATGGAAAGAGATTCTGAAAGGAAAAGGTGTGAAGGGGATACAGCTGTAGAAAAGATCCTGAGAAATTTGGGTATGCAGAGAAGCATGTGTAAGAGAAGGAAGAGTAAAGGGTCAGAGCAAGTCAATACAGAATAGAGGAAGTCTTATCAGCATTTTAACAACATTTTTGAGCTTCCAAAATATTTTCTTTTGCTGATTATATATGTACTGATGTTATTTTTAGGATATTATCCTAGACTGTGTTTTTTTGGTAAAGTTTACTTTTTGGGTTTTGCTTTGTTTTTGTTGGTTTTTGGTTTGCTAGTTTGTTGGTGGTTTTTTCTTTTTGTTTTGTTAGTTAATAGTGTTGTTGGATGCTAGACTCCTGGACCTATAAAAAGAAGCAGGAGTGTAGAAGAAAGCAAGAAGACAGAGGATGGAGAGAGGGTGGAGTCAAGGACAAGGAGCTAAACACTATGGTCTGGTTAAGTAAAATTAGAGGTTGGCTAATGAGGTAAATCAAAAGGCGATACAGAGGAACTGAATAATTGCAGTGGTAATAGCATGCCTTTCCAAGTGAGTAAAAGCTGTAATTAGCTTTGAATTTAGCAGAAATAAAAATAACAGGTATAGATTTACCTGAAGATAGAAACAGAAGCCCATTTTGTTCTCATATTTGTGAGGGATGGTAGGACCTGAACCAGGAAGGTGAAACAGAAGTTAATATTGCTATATATCTCTGAATATATCCTTACTTTTGCTTTCTCCTGAGCTGCTTTTTAATTTTTTAGTATAAGAGAAACATTATTTGGTTTTACCAATAATGCATGCTTTAATCAAATGGATTAATTAAACTCCTAAAGGAAGACATTAGTGAGCAAATTGAGTTAGTCATATTGCTCGCTTCCTCAATCTTTATCACTTTTCTCACAAATCCATTAACAGATATTCATCGGTTATTCGTCCTCTTACAAAAAGAACTTGGAAATAACAGCCATCACCTAAAACACAAGATAAATATGCCTGCCATCCAGAGTTACTTGACATCCACATTGGTGTAGGACTTTTAATTGCATTTCTTCTCTTCTTATGTTCAATAATAAAGTATCTTCGACATGAGGAAACCTTTTCTCCTGCAAGTAACTGTTGTGCAGAGGTTTCTTCAGCTACTTTTCTCTCCCATTTATCTTGGGTAGACTGTTCAGACCAGGATGCTCTTCTTTTGTTGTAAAGTAGTTAATCATATTTCTAAATATAATGTGAATTAAAATATGAGTAAATCTGTTCCTCATTGCTTGTGTAGTAAGGCAAGGACAATATGGATAATGTTTTCATAGACATTCATCTTTTTGACCCATTTTTATCCTCAATGTCTGCTTTATACATATGTGTATAATTTTTTGGTTTAAAAATATAGATAGATCCTGAGCTTCATGAGACAAGGTGAGTGGATGGAGTGTTTAGAGTGGAGAAGACTGAAGTATGCTCAATGTCAGGATGCGTAAAATAGAAGATGTGATACTAAATATTTCATATGGAGAGATAGGTAATTTAGTAGAAAACTATTTGCAGTATTACAAATGAGAGAGGAGTGATATCTCATATCTGCCTGAGAGTAAATGTTTGCTTGCTGATAACTCCAGAATAGTTAATTAAATGCTAAAATCCATTATTCTTCATCCTTCTGCCCCATCATAATACTGACTAATGATCTTGTTAGGAGTTTGCAACTAAGTTCACAGAAGTCTTGGTGAGGGTTGAACAGTGTCCAATAATGGTGATAATACATTAGCTTAGAAGGCAAAGCTAGAAGATGGCAGCTCTCCGTAGTCCATTTTTATGTTCTGCTGGAGAGAGTGAAGCTAATGAGGGCAGCAAGAATTTATCAGTACTCCTTTAACACTGGTACTTTCAAACAAGTTACTGGTAAAGACACTGTATCCTCTGCTAGGCCTTCAGCCACTTGGTTGTCTCTTCAAAGTCTTCAGAGTTTGTTGTGTTATTAAATTTTGTATTAAGTCCATTGTTCTTTTATTGTCTCGTTGTAAGCAATGGCTCACTTTTCCTGTGATGCTCATAATTGTGTATGTGTACATATATACATGTCCTCATTAGGTGTTCCAGTAATAAGACCTTATTTGCTCCTTTCTGTGAACACTTTTCTTTCAACTGCATCTTTGCAGTTTTGAAACTGACAAGGTAGATACTGGGGCTTACGTAGCTTTGCAATGGTGCGCTTTTATTTTTCCTGTTTTGTTCTCAATTCTTTTTTTAGTAACTTGTATCATTCTGCATCCAATTCTGACAGTTACTGAGCCCTGGCTTGATGTTTATTTTGAAACATTTCTGGTTTGATTTCCAGATTTGTCTCTGAGATGATAACAGCTAAATTAGAGTACATTCCTGTATATCTATAGCTAGAGCTATTTTTTTCCATGTGCATTACTTTGTTTTTATTGACGTTGGATTTCGGCTGCCAGTTTATCATCTGATTTCACAGCAGTATAAGATCTATTTGCAGCTTTCACAATTTTCTTTCTACTACTCAGAGTAATGTATTGACATCAGCATATACACCTCACAGTTCCAGCTTAGTAAAAGCTGCAGCATCACATTTTCCTGGCTTTGGACATTCTGATCCTGTTCATCTGTATTTTGTGTTGTTTATTAAAACTAAACAAGTTTCACAGTTTTGCAGTTTTCTCTGAGTAAAACTATTAAACTTCAGGTTGTCCTTGGCTTTTTTAAATTTACTCTTTCTGATCTCCATGTCCCTTTGTAGGAATGCAAAAAGCAAGGAGAACATGCCTATGATAAGTTAATTCATGTAATATAAAGTAATAATATCACTCACTGTTGTTTGGAAAAGGACATTTCTGTTGGGTTGGGAATTGTTATCAGTATATTGGGTCTTTTTTCTAGCCTGATGTCAGTAGTCAATTACTTTTGGAAAGTTTATTTTTATTGTAGAATAATCAGTTTATTTTGCTGACCAGCACTTAACCTGATTGTTTTCCACATTTTTATTTTTTAAATATTTTTCCTTGTCATTTGTTTGTTTTTTTTCTGTAATGTAAGCTTTAATTTATTGCAAGCTGAAAAAACTTGTTATGATTATCAAGTGGCTGGAAATGTAATTGAGACTGCCTTTTACATCTAGCATTAGTTCATGCAAATTCACACAAAAAATGTGTACTGCCTGTTTACAAGAATCCTTTACCCTTAATAAAAATACTATACCTGGCAATTTGTTAGTTATAACATGAGTGAATTCAAACTCTAAGAAGTCAAGATGGTTTCTTTTCTCTTAAGTCAATATACACTAAAACAGTAGGATATTTTACCATCAGCAAATTATAAGTAATCTCACAATCTCTTAAATGCCTTTGTAAAATAATTGATTGTAAATCTGAGCTTCTAGCCAAAATTACTTCTGACCTTATATCACTGAGATGGCATGTTGTCATGTTTGATACAAGCTGAAGAAAATAGTTATTTTGACAGCTTATTTACTTTGGGGTTTGTGTGTGACATGTTAAAATAACTCTCTGGTGATCATCTGTATAGAAAATAAGCAAAGTTTTTGGATTAATCAAACATTAAAGTAAATTTTGGGATAAAGACAGAAAAAAAGTTCTGTTTGGGAATTCATATTCTTAAAAAATTATCTCTCCATGCCATTGTAAAACTGTTTTTGGTTTAGTGTTTATTATGTTTTTTTTTTTAATCTAGATTATACATTTTTGCATCTGTAGAAAAAAATTAATTCTATTAGAGAAAAGTGCCAGCTTTATAGAGGTATAGATATTTAATTTGTCATTCTTCTTGGATATTTGTACTCCTTTTACAGATATTTAGGTGGTAAGTGCATTTATGTTCATTACTGAACTAGTGCTAGAACAAGTTGGTTTAGTTTTGTTTGAAGCTTTTTAAGAGAAGATAAGACCTATTATCTTTGAGGTGTCTTCATTCACTGCTGCTGATTAGCAAAGATTAATAGTATTTTAAATTGTAATTTAATTATATCTATCAAATAATTCAAACAGAAAATTAGTTCATTATATATGCAGTTAATGGAACTGAATGTCAAGCTCATTATATGGTATTAAAATTTTGCCACATTTAGTGTAGCTTTAAGAAGAAATACTTTAAATAGTTAGGATTCTCAGTACATATAGTGTCTCTGCCTTTAGGCATAGCCTAAGGCTCTGAACATTTTTAGCAAGTGGAACTCTATTAGAATCCATTTTCATAAATAAAAACAGAATTTAAGTTATTCTTCCCAGGGATTAGCTATCTGGGACTATTCTGGAATGTATTTATATTAGTGTTAATTTCCTTAGCACGCTAATTTATTTCATATTTGTATGCTCAAGTACAAACTCCTCCAGGACCATCCTTATGTCAATCAGCACATGCAAGTCCTTCTTTTTTGTTTCATTTAAGCTATGCTTGAAAGAAATTCACAGAAGTAGATCTATGAAGTATTTCCAAGGGATTTCATTTCTCAACAGCTAGCTTTATGTTTGCTATCTATATTAACAAAGTAACATAATCCCTGTAAATTTACCTTAATTTTACATATGAAGTAAAAAATGAGTCTCTTAAAGCATTATTAGAATAGCTTACATTTCATAGCAGATAGGAAATATTAGTCTTATGAATTATCTTCCAACTATTGTATCCTGGTAGAAATCCCTTCATTATCCCATTTTTCCATCAATGAGGATGATTTGTACAGGATACAGTTAGCTTTCTGGATTTCAAGCGATTTTTTTAAGTGACTAGTGGTATTTCAGGGTCTTCTTTAGAGGAGTATGAATGGATGGTGATTGTTTGTTTAGGAACGTACAAGAAAACCAGTAAAGGTGGAGAAATTAATTTCTACAAAGAGTTGTAGTTAAATGACAGTATTCAAAAAGCATGTATTATGTCACATATATGCACCAGGCTTGCTCATTTTAGAGTGCTTGTGTTAGCATTCCTCAGATGCATATGAGCTTAGTGAGTAAGCAAACAAGAAATGGACTGATGGTGTATTAGAGCTAAAAGCATGGCAAGGTGAACATTAGTATTTTGTTTCTGTGAACTGCCAAGTATATGGATTTAGAGGCATGATTGAAAGGACTGGTAGTGAAGTTATTTTTCAAGATTTCCTTCAGTATTTCATAGTGCAATAGCTTTAAGTACTTCTTGTATTGAAAGTAGAATTTACATAAATTTTTCAAAGACCATCTTTTTTACATACAAGTCGCCTGTGCAGTTAGTCTTCTTCAGGAGTTGGTGGCATGCCTGTTTCTATGGCTTTGGTTCCAACCTTGTGTCCAAGACAAGACTCATGTTCCGCACAGTCTCCTCTGACTGTTCAGATAATCCAGTCGCTCACAACATGAACTCCTATGTGTGTGTTGTTGAAGGTCAGTCAGAGTTATCTTGTAGTTTTCTACATTATGACAAAAACTACTGCAGTTTCTTCTGTGCTGTAATGTATTATGTTTTCATGGCACATTTGTGTCCACTCTTTGGTAAAATCTCACCTGAAGATTGACAGTCAGCACTTCAGGCAGTGGCACAGCAGAGTTTCCTCCCAATTAATTATTTATTTCTCACATAGTTTATGTCCTGGAAAATGTCCTCAAACTAAATTATTACTTTTAAGTTTTGTAGTGAAGTAGGGAGAAGCTTTATTTAAAGTATATTTTTAATTCAGGGAGGAAAAACAAAGTCCTATCTTCATGTTATCTTTAAAAATTCATAAGTAGATGTCAAAGATTTCACTAGTTTAATTTTCTTCAAAGATCCTGTAATTTTTTTTTTCAGAATCAGAAGACTGGATAACAAATGTCTTCATCTGTAGAAGTCCAGTTCTTCCAGATGCTTTGTTACAGGAGACCTTTGTCCGAAGAAGCTCATGATAATTTTTCATAAAACGAAAACATTGTTTTCTCTAATGCTTCTATCAGTTCTGTCACTTGAAGAAGACTTACAGCTGAAATGCTGGCTTGGAAATGTTAGTCTGTTTCTATATGATAATAATATTTGATCTTTGAAAATAATGAATGATGAAATTACTGTGCAGTGTCTCCCTAAGTATACGATAAGCTTTCCTTATATACTGTAACCTTATTACCAAATATTTCAAAGCCAGGACAGGTCCTACACTCCAGCAAAGCTTCCTTTTTAGGGATGTATGCAATTAAGAGATCCCTATGTGCAAATCCCATTTCCTGTGCAGTAGGATACATAAACCTTTTCTTAAACCTATGGATCTAAAATTCATAGGTAGGAATAATGGGGACTTCTTTTCTGGTCACCACTTTTTAAAGTAATTCCTGAATTTTTTTGGGCTGTGGTTCAAATATCAGACTGGTGATAGCTGACCATATTCTACGAGATAATTTATTTCCATGTTATGAAAAACTAGGCTAAAAATGCTGTTATAAATTCTAAATAATGCAAAAATATAGCATTTAAAGATTTGAGACTTCTGTAAATTTTGCTCAGTTTGTAGGACTTTCCTGATTGAAGAGGCACCTGTAAGGTTTTTTTCTGTCTGAAGATGAATAGTGTATTCTTTTAAGAATGGTGAGAGATGGCTGTCTGCTGCAGGAGTGTTATCATTTTCCCTTGAATCCCAACACAGGGTAACAGTCTCAGATTGTGGTTTGCCATGGATTGCTACAATATCACTACCATGTTTGGTTGTTTATGACATCATAACAATCTCTCAATGAATTACGAAGATTAATCAGTCAAAATGAACCAGAGCTCTTAGTGCATAAAATAGTACTAGCTTAATTTTAAAAGCTACACTCTCTTTAATTTTTTTTTCATATTTTAACTTTCTTTTACAGAGTTTACATTTGGAATTGCTTCTATAGCAAATTAATTATGGTTTGTTTCCTAGTGTGTACAAGCGTAAGAAGGAACTAAGCTTAGCCTTATTAACCCTAATAGAGCACAATCACATATAATATTTGTTTCTGTGGGTACAGTACCTATATTTGGCACTTTGTGCTTGAGTCCTTCACATAAAAATTATATTTGTACACGTGCAACACTTACAGCCTACTATTTATGCTGCTACATTATGCTTTAGAATTCAAGATTTTAGGATTTGACAGTTTATAGGACATGCGAGTACAGAACATAATTCCTTTTGATTAGTAACTTTCAGCAGTTAAGATGACAGTAGCTAGGATAAATGTGGGTGTCTTGTAGCTGACGTTGTGCTCCTGGGGTTACCAGTACTGGTATTACAATGCTGGAACAAAATATTTGACAACAGGAGATATCTCACTTCTGGAACAAGACAGCAACTCAAAACACTTGTCAGGAGTCATATATTCCATTTTCATTTATCCGAAGAGTTATTTAAACAGGAGTGAAGGAATATAAACAATGTCTAACAAATCTCAGTGCCAGTGTAGAACAAGAACGCCTACTTGCAGTTAGTAATGTAATGAGCACTGGTGCTTAACACTGCCATAGCATGTGCTCTGCCTGCACAATTTGGGTTTGTTACCCAAAAAATAGTAGGTATGTTTCATGTCCTGATGTACTGTTTCAGCTCCTTAAAGTCTAAATGGAGTATCAAAACTTAGTGTATATTAGAAAACAGGTGGCAGCAGGGGCAAGGATTTTTTTGTTGTCACAGCTAGTCATGAGTGATTAAAATATCTCATATTTTAATACTATATGTTGTTAGGTGGCATAGGAAGAATTGTGTTAGTCAGCTGAGTCATTGGGTAGATTGAAATATTACTTAAACTTCAGATTTTCAGAAATGTTTCTTGGGTTAAGAAGAAATCAAAGGAGTTTGGGGGATGGGGCAAGTGAAGTAGCAATAAATGCAGCAAAGTCCCCTTGTACAACATGCTGCTGCCCCTCCTGGCATTGTTCAGACTAGCACACAGCTCGCCTCTTACCCTGCTTGAACACAGTAGAGTGCACCCTGCTGCTTCTTCTGCAGACCATAATACCAAGAATTGCAGCAAGGCAGATGAAGTCATTCAACCAAACGCATCTCATCTAACCTTTGCTAGAGGTGCCCCATAAAGAGAATAGAATTGGGAAGAATAAGAAAAATGACAAAATCCTATTTAAACAATTTATTTCTGACGTCTACAGCAATGTTATTATTTTTATACACCCTGATGGCATTAGCTGCAAGGGATGAATATAAAAATTGCTGTACTTCTAAATGAGAGTAGGATTACTATAGATTGCATGAGAAAACAGCAATTTCATTGGACTTGTACAGTGCTATCTTTACTCATTTTAATATTGATTCTCTTTAGTGTAATGCTTATGCCTAACATCTGCATTTTGTGATTGAAAACTAAAATATCTGAACAATTTTCTAACATAATATGTTACTGATAATATAATGGCTATTCAGAGGCATCATCAGATACAAAACTCAGTTAAATTAGGAATTCTTGTTATAAGAATAAAAAATATTTTCTTCTATGTCCAATATACTGTAAGATAATTTTTATTCCTTGTGCTTATGAGAAAACAAATGAGCTTTTTAAAATATATGTCAAGCTACAAGGAAATATTTATTATTAACATTTTTTTCACATATTGTCCAGTGAAGCAACTACATATACCATAACACCACTGGTTTCTTAACCAGATGGTTACAGACAAGTTGCAGAGAGACAGGTTTTATTACTTTAATTTGTCTTTAATTACATACTTCCAAAAATGAATGAAATAGCCCCTTTGAATAATTTTATTAATATGTTCTTCATGGAATCACATTCCATGATGCGAACAGAAATTCAGTATTGGATTAAATGATTATAATATCCTCACAGCTTGGTGGTGAACTCAGTCTGAGGTGAAAGTATGCATTTAAGTATTGTTAGCTTCAGCAAATCAGGCTGAACCAGGCTAACCCTCAATCAGCTTTTTGTTTATGACTTTCTGCATGTGGAATTGGTATTTCCTGAACAGCCTAGTAATTTATGATCACCTTAAGTAATTTCAAAGAAGCTAGGGAAAAAATGGATAAGACAAGGCAAAAAAAAAAAAAAAAAATCACATAGTAATTCCCCTTGCTAATGAAAGTCTTGGAAATCACTTCCTATTAAAAGCTTTTCTGTGGTATCTCCAATGTGAAAATAGCTGGTATGGAAACTTTCTACATTTGATTGTCTAAATTTCTCTGTCAGGGAATGGCTGTAGCACACCAAGAATCACTACAGAGCTCTAGGATTGAAGGACCTGGGGCCCCAGATGTTCTCTCTTCAGTCCTGCTGGTACAAAAGAAAAGCTTAGGTGGGAGCAGATGAATCTTGCTGGATAACACCTAGTTCAACAGCTTGTGCCAATTTGGCTTTTATGTCCATGAGATTCACTCTGAGCACTGAGGACTCCGGGGTAGACAGACAGGATCACCTGAGAAAGTGGGGCAAGAACATCCTTGTCAGGAGTAAATATCCTTGTCAACATCCTTGTCAACAGTCTAGCCAACATGGTAACAAGATTCTTCTAAACCAGGAATTTGGGGGACAAGTGAGGAAGTAGTGTTCAAGAGTAGAAAGCAAATACTTCTGAGTTATGTGAAGAGGGACCTCAGAAATGACAAAAAATAGCAAATGGATATCTGCCTCAAGTGGAAGTACAGAAAGACATGGAATCTGGTAAATAGGCAGGAGGAACCAGAGCACCATATGTGGTCAATGAAATGCAGATATCTGTGGGCAGTCTTGTTAACACCTTTATTAATTATCTGGAGGACCCAATGGTAAAGTCTGCAGATACCACCAAACTGAGAGGATCAGTGGTAGAATCAGAGAATCATTTTAGGTTGGAAAAGATGTCTAAGATCATCGAGACCAACCACTAATTTAATACTGCCAAACACTTCCTTAACTGCCACATCTACATGTCTTTTAAATACCTTCAGGGATGGTGATTCCACCACTTCCCTGGGCAGCCTCTTTGAATTCTTAGTAAACCTTTTGCCTTTTGGTGAAGAAATATTATCTAATATACAATCTAAGCATGCTCTGGTGCAACTTAAGGACATTTCTTTTTATCCTCTTGCTTTTTACCTGAATGAAAAGACTCATCCACCCCGGTTTGAACACTGTTAAAAACTAAAGTTACATTAAAAGTTTTAAGTGACATTCTGAATAAGAATTTTTCTGTCCTATATAATTTTATCTTATGAGGAATGGGAAAGTAAAATTCTGGGATAATCTATTTAGAGCATTTTAATATATTTTCTTATTTTTTCTGTTAACACACATTAAATTTTTTATAATGCAGAAGTATGAAAACAGATTTTAAAAGTGATTATTGCGTTGCTAAGTGACAAATCTTTTGCTTTTAAATCCGAACTCTAGAGTTTAGAAAATGAAAGGCATAATATGAATATTTTTATTTTGAGAGCATATAAGCAACATATTTTTCAGGTTTTGTGATTATTATATTTTCTTTCCTTATTAAATAGCCTATCAATCAGAGGATAGTATCCTATATGCATATATAAATACGGCATTAAAGTTCACAGACATTGAATCACATAAGAATATAACTTATGTAGTAGTAAGCTATTTGAAAGTTATTAAGAAAAAAGTAACAAATATAATAAATAAGATTTTAAGATATAGAAATGTTACTTCTCATCTTGCTTTGCATCTACATGCAATTCCATATTTGAATTTTCGGTGGTTTAACTCAGTGAAATTCACCACAACTTCAGTGGATTAGAGCTATAGACATCTTTGAAATTATTTGTTAGTAATGAGATTGTACCAGTCACCCCATAGCTCTGATGAGAACACTTTGGATATGAAAACATTGGTGTTGCTGACATTATACTAATATTCTCTTCTGTAGAAAATGCCATACTGAATGTAGTCATGTGTAAAAGGTTACAGAGGCATGACACAAAAAAATGTGCCATTTGTTAAGGCAAATTGCCATAGAACTTAAAAAAATAATTACTGAGAATCAGGTTATTACCCAAGAAACGTCCTTACTATATCCTGCAGAAAGGTTTTAGGAACACAAGTAATGCTTAATACAAAACCATTATAACCACTTCATTATAGGAATTCAGTAGGAAAACAGATCCAAAAATAGCGGGTTACAAAATTTGATCTGTTTTCTGTCACTTTTTTCATTACAGTTTACCTCCTGAGTTTTAACAAAACATTCCTCAGAAAACTCTCATTCTTTCAAGCTCCTCAACTTCTTCATCAGAGCAATTATACCATAGGACATGATTGGTCACAAGTAGCTGTATAATGCATTTCTCACAAGGTGAGAAGATTATATAGATGCAAGAGTAAAACCATATTTTCCTCTCTTCTTAGCCTCCCATTTTGAGTCCAATTTCAGGACAAAAGAAAAATGAGTCGGTTTGTCTCTTCTGTGGACAGTACTCCACATCATGAAATATCATTAATTATTCAGTTGAACTGGCAGGCTTTTGGCAAGACAGTCTAAATCCCAGCCAGCAGACAAGCTGATTTACTTCATGGTGCATTCTGGACACCTGTAGAATTATAATATTTAGTGTACTGAAAAAGCTTACCCTTTCTTATCAGCTGAGTAGAATATGGATAAATAGTATATTCTGTGACCAATATTCACGACTTTTCAAAATCTTCATTAAAAAAGAAATTCATAAGTTCCTGTCTGATTTCTCCGTACTTAATATTTAAAATCATAAAGCAACAAAGTTTATTTGAAACCTGTGTGATATTTCCTGTTTTAGTTGCTGTCTGCAATAAATTAATTCTACAATTATCAACTAAAAGAACATAAAAATCTTCAGCATACCTCAGAAGAGAGGGTTTTCTTAGTAAAGCAGTTAACTATCTTGTTCTTTTCCCATCTTCAATTTGTCTATACACTGTCTTGCTAAAAGACACTGCCTTCATCTGTCATTATAAGATACCTAGATGTAAGAGGTTTTGATCAAATCACCACTCTATATGCTGCAGTTAAGAAGGGATGAAAGAAAATACTGAAGTCCATAAAAGCATTAAAACAATCATTTAGACGCAAGAACATGTTTCTGTGCAAATTCTAAACAGCTTTTCTCTTTTAAGATGTCATATTTAAATCTCAGAATAGAATGTATTATTGATGAAATATTTATAATATTTCTATTTCTGTGGCCTATTCCAAAGCACAGAGGTAAGATAGAATAAAAATTAAAAGATTAAAACTAAATCAAAGGAAAGTCAGACTGGTGAGGCAGATTTTACATGACACAGAGCTATCCTTATAAAGTAGAATTGTCAGAGCAGGTGTACACTGAACAATCTAGAGTTCTTTGGATGACATTTTAAAGTATCTAAAAGCATTTCTATCACTATTATTGTTAAGTACTACATTTAATAATATACTACTTTATCTAACTTGCAGAAAACTTGCTACCAAGATGATTAGAGACATAAGTGTGACTTATGATTTTTTTTTACCTTTGTTTTCTTTTCCCTGTAAGATGTTAGCCATAATTGCAAAACTGCTAAATACTTATGGAATCCAAATTTATTATATCTCTTTAGAGAACTTTCAGGTTACATGGGTTTAACTCAACAAACAGAATGCAATTAACAAGGTGGCTTATAATTAAAATAACCCATGCAGTATTATGCAGGGAATATAAAAAAAGTAGAGGAACTGATCTGATACTTGTTTACTAGATGACAAGCCACTTCTGCCGCCATTCTCCATAGAACTGGCATTAAAAGACTGGGGAGATCAGAGAGTCCAGAAAACAGATGTCTGGCTATTGCACACACAGGCTCTAGAGAGATGGGTATAATATGGGTTATCTGCAACATCTGCCCACCAGCTTTAGACCTATCAGATAGGTACAACATACTATGTGCCAGAAAGAGGATATTTTATGAAATGCAGTTATTAATAGCATCTTGAAGAATATATATATATATATATATATATATTCTATAAATTCAGATTTTATATTATCCCAAAGTAGCATATAGACAGACTGTGTCCAATCCAGTGCAGAGCTGTGGGAGAAAACCTGGAATTAATATGAAGCAAAAATGTTCTTCATGGAATCTAGGACTTCACTTTAAAAGCATTTTAGTTTCAAAGATGTTATAGGCTTTTTTTATATTTTTAAGGAAATACCAAGTTTGGAGTTAACTATTTGTATATCACATTAGAGGACACAAGTTCCACTGTAGGTAAGAACAAAGGGCACATTTTCAGTTAATCAGATCCTGATACTTTGATGTGTCTGTCCTTCCTACTAAGAAAGCTCATCTATGAAAATTTGGTTTTCTTTTATATTATTAATTTTTTTTTTTGACCAAAAGTGCTTTGAAACAGATGAGTACTGCATACAACGTGGATGTGACCTCCTAAGCTAATAATATCTTCAATATTTTATTTTGGATCTGTCTCACACACGTGACTGTCTTGCCCTTCACACATCTTGTGCACACCTCAGATTTCATTTGCTTTGTTGTTGTTTTTGGTCTTCATTAATTAGGAGGATCAGAAACAACACTATTGATTAATGCTTATGTTATTTGCCAAGGTTGATCTTAGTCTGCTCTCAGAAGTAAAATATTTTCACATCACCAAAGAATAATTTTCCTAGTTCTGCTAACAGGAAGTGTTTTGGTTTTTTTTTTATTTTCTAATTTAAAAATCTTTTTTAAAAAAATTAAACTTCTCATGTTAACAGGATTGGATCCTGAAGTGTGAACAGCACAAAAAAGATAATCCAAAAATGCCAACATGGGGAAGAGTTGACAATTATCATAATATAATTCTAACAAGCTGATGTAATCACTAAATAACTGTGTAACATTGGTTAATGATAAGCATATGTGTTGGTAAATGTTGGCATGTAAATCTGTACAACTGATAAAAATGTTTTAACAGGAAATGTTTGTAAAATGGCTTGAGATTCTAGGGCACAAATTGAATATTTGCTAACAAAACATGATTACTGTTAATGTCTTTCCTGGTTAGTTTTCCTGTTGAAATATTTTTTTCTCCCAATCTTTGCAATAAATAATCTTTCAAAGCAGAGAGAGAGAGAGGAACAAACTTCAGTGTGAGAGTTTTAAGAATGTTGAGATGTAAAAAGCTTGATCTATTTTACTTAGTTCTCTGTATTTTGACTGCATTTTTATATCAAAAGTCTGTCATAAAGAAAAATTTTCATCTTTTTATATTTTATGAGGGATTTGAGGGATTTTATCAGAGCTTTTTGCAGGTATTATTAGGTTTATCATGTGTATAGAAAATATATTCAAAATAATTCAAAGTATTCTTCCGTTTTAGAATTTATCTTTTCAAGCTAGTAACTCCTTCATCCCCTGAATTTATAAAGCTGTGTGAAAGATAAAGCTGGTTTACATGCAGAGAAGTCAGATCTGAGTTCACAAATACTGTTTCATATCCGACCATTTCTGCCACATGAACAGATGCATCTGGAGGTTTTCAGTCAGTCAGCATATAAAGCACTGGCTTTTATAAATTACCTTAAGGTTATGATGGGAAAAAATAGCACAGATTCTTTGAAATCTCTTTAGCAACATTTGGATGTTGTATGACTGAAAATCCCCTGCCCTGCAACAGACCTAACAAAATATTATCCAGTTCGTTTCTCTTTCAATAAAACAGTTTCTTTCAGCATTTATTTCTGTTGCTATAATAGCTTGTTTCTCCACATTGTGAAAAAAAAAAAAAAGAATGAAGTCATGAACTCATCTATGTTTTTGAAATCTCAAATATATTTCTGAGATTTTCCTGGAGCACCATTCACTATTTTTGGGGTTTCTTATTTGAACTTTTTAGTGCTTGCCTTGAGCATACTCTAAATAGATTATAGCAATAATTAAAAAACAGCAATAACTAATGTAATAGTAAGGAAAAAATAAAGCAAAATTCCTAGCAGTTTACTGTGTGAAATGGAACTTTCTAGTTTTCATCTTCATACTCATAATGATGTAGTCAACAACCTCTGAAACAATTGTAGATCAGGAACAGGCATTAGAGGAGTATATTTAAAACAGTGAATTTTCTAAACATTAATTAACATTTAAATATTTTGAATGGTAAGCAGTCATTAAGTAATACCAGCTCCACTTATAACAATTATATGTGCAATGCTCACCTGAAGCAAAGTATGGATGAAAAAAAAATCTTTTTCTCAAATGCTTCTCCTTTATGGAAGGGATTTTTTCCCTTGACCTTTTTTTTTTTTTTTTCTCCTTTATTCTTTCCTGTCTGTTACTGATTTGTGTGTAGTTCCAAGAAATCCTCTTATAGCCTTACACTTTTTATTCACAATAATTAATGGATGTTTCTAGTGTATGTTTGCTATTTTCTCATGCATTCCATACAGCGGTGAATGAGGTAGTTACAGCCTCTCATAACAAATGACATCACTTTATTTTCAAACTTAGGTTACAGGGAACATATTTGGTTTATATTTTGAAAGTTTTCTCATTCATTATATTATTGTATATTATATAGTATTTAAAGGAGAATGCCTGTGTTTTATTTTCAAAATTAGTTCTGTTACTGAGAAGTACAAGAATACAACTTAGATATGGTAGCATTATTTATAAAGGCCTCTACTTATCCTCGAAATTCTTTATGCACTTTTATATCCTTCCACAATTACAGTAGGTAATATTTTGAGATAAAGCATTTGCAATTATCCAATTATTACCATTCATGCACTATTACAGAATTTATCTAATATTACAGAGTTTATTGAATATTACAGATAGCCCTTCTTATAATTTAGTCAACTCTCAACAATTTCTTTGAGTAACCTGGTTTATGAGGTAGTCTTGGCAGATTCATGGAAATACAGATTCCCTAAGAGAAAATGAAAATGAAGTATGTAGACAATTTCCATCCTATGTCTCATTAGCATGCTCTGAAAAGTAAGAGATACTTTTCTCAAGGTATATCACGGTTAAAGTATTGTTTTCACAATATAACTATAACCACTGTCTCATAACATCCAATGAAAGTGCATATCCTGTAAACCTCATTTCTGTTGCTTGTATGTACTCACTAAGGCAGCAGCAAAGTTCTTTTGGTTGAATCTTAGATATCCAAAATAGCATTCACACTAACTCACACAAATTTGTCACATTTGTCACATGAAGGTCTTTAGCTCTCAGATACTCCGTTAACTTGATAGCTTTATATATGAACTATTTAATTTTGACACTTTTGGGGTTTTTAAAGTTTTTTTCATGTACAGGAACTAGAGTATTTATCAGGCTACTATTCACTGCTTTAGTTTTTACCTTAAGTACTGGCACAAAACTCATAATTTAAAAGATTAAAACAAAAGATTTGTTCAGTAAAACTTGTGTCATTACCTTGTACAAATCAATGATGCATATAAATTTCTGACTTCTGTAATAATAATTTTGCATTCTCTAATATGAGCTTAAACTGTTGTCTTACATCACATGGTTATAAAACTTCATTTTCTACAAAGATTTTCCAGTCCTTTTAAAGGTCTTTGTTTTCCAGGGCTTTGTTTTGCTGCCATATGAGACTCAACTTAGCATGTGATTTTACAATTTGATTTGATTTTAGGACAGTGGTCTCACGTTTGGAAAACTTATAGTTCTATTTTGTATAGTTTGCATAAGTGTGTCAAAAGGAAAGAAACATTGTGGTTTGCTTCTGGCAGGGTGGTTTTTCTTCATCCTTTTTTTTAAAAGTAAGTTATCTCAATTTTTATGTCAAAGCTGCCACATCTCTCCTATTTAGTGGCACATCCAACAACATGCAGAAGAGGAAATAAGGTTATTTATTTTCCAGTGTCCAAAGGTCCCCTGGATTGAGAAGAATTACAAGGCACGGTTCAGAGTATTGGGTGACCTGTGAGGCAAGAAATGTTTGGAGTTTTCATTTTGATTAGGTCATCTCATTCTATTTTTTTCTTTTTACTTTTTTCTTTTTTGCTAAGTGTTCAAAATAAGCCCAGCATTGTTGTGTTTGCAACTGTTTTTTTTAAATAATTTTAGTCTCAAAAATATAAATCTTTCCAATGAGACTACACTGCCAAATAGATGTCAGGCATGGTTGGATTTTAGGGAATTTCTTTATTTTGAGTGTACAAAAGGCTATGTGTATTATACACACATCTTTTAGTTGTCTTCCACAAAGACAGATATTTGCTTTTGATTGTTTCTAACTTTATTAAACTTTCTGGTTATGGACTGAATTTTTTTCATTACAGCTGCTTCCTTGAGGCTAAATATGGTTCATCTGTTTCTAAGAAAGAGACTGGGGAAATAATGCTTTCTTCTCTGTTAAGCATAGGCTCAGGAATGGATAGGAAAGGGAAGAAACTGGTAGAAGCCAGTTGAGAGAAGATGAGAACTAAGCAGAAAGGGGCTACAATGAAGAGCTAGCAATTAATAAAATCACTTGGAATGACATTGATGGAAGACACACATCAGTGGATTGACTCAATGATCCTTGTGAGTCCCTTCCAACTCAGCATATTCTGTGGTTCTGTGATTCTCTGATATGGGCTTAATTTGGAGAAAACAGGTAGAAGGATGATCGCATACAAACATGATTTCCACACTTCACTGCTCTTTCTTTGTCAGTAAAAATCAGTGAAACCCTTTAGACAATTTATTGTCCATATCCAGCTTTTCTGTCCATCTCCCATCTCTGTGTCCTGCTGGCTCTGTATCAGGGATCTTTATAATAAGTAAAACAGAGCCAGAGCAACAGCATGGGCCCTGACCTGCACTCATCCAGCCCTCTTATCAAGGTGGTCCCTGACACATTTGTGGTCTGGGCCAGTCAGTGCTCTTTGAGACATTGCCTGGGGGAGTAAATGCCAGAGACCATTCCTGAAGAAGCATTGTGAACAAGATAAAATAAAGTTTGGCTCCCTCCACAGTTTTCCATTACTATCTCAACATGTTTTCACCAACAAATACTCCCATGTGCTGCCATGTCTTATCCTAGAGTATGGCACAGAAGTAGTTGCATACTATAAAAAATACCACCACTAGCAGCTGCAGTCATCTATTATTTCAGACACCTCAAACCAGAAAATAAAACCAACAAACAAAAATTTGCTGTGTCAGGAACATTAATTCTCTTAATCAGTGGAAAAGGTGGTGAACTCCAAAAGAAGCATTACAAAATGGTAAATACCAACAATCTGCACTTAGGAGTTGTTATAGGTTTTTGAGAGTTCTTCCCTCCTGCTGATTTCTGTTCAAAGGAAGGCTTTTCTTAACAATTTGTCTTTTCTCTTTACCAGGCTTTATAGTGCTTCTCCTAATTGTTTATTATAGTTGTGACTCAGGTTCTCATCATAGTGTGCCCCTTTCCACTGAAATACCTCAGAAACTTACATATTTCACTGCTTTAAAATGCTGTAAACAAAATGCCTTAGAGGCCAACCTCTGTTCAGATGACTTAAAAGCCCAATCCTATTCTAGACAGGGAAATCAGAATTTCTGTAGCCTTTCTTCCTTTTTTTTTTTCCATTTTTCCCCCTTTTTCTAATTTTCCTCTTTTTTCTTTGTGGGTCTCTTTTTTAGTTTTGGTTTTTTTTTTAAATACTTATTTATTTATTTATTTATTTATTTATTTTTCTTTTAAGGAAATAGCATGGCTCTGAAAATGTCTAGATTTGAGGATGATATCTTGGTCCAACTGAAATGACTTAACATTTTGGATTTTTTTAATGACTAGAATTTAACACTTCAAATTTTTATGATGTGATGGTTTCTATTTTTTCATCCATCAAAACTTCTCAAAATAGTAGAATTGATGTCTTCACCTGATGAATATTACTGCAGTGGCAGTCTACTCTTTTTATGTGCATATGATGAGTGTTCTGTGATTAATACAAAAACAAAGCAGTGTTAAGAATATTGAATATATTTATAATTAAAACTTCTGAAATTCCTTTGCGTGTGATATGTCTTTCACCTGGTTCAGCTTCTGGTAAGGAATAAAGTTTTCTAAAACAAATGCTCAATTAGAATGTGAATGATATTTCCTGTATTCTTTTATGCTTTAATTGCAACTGTTGGCAAGTTACATGTGCTTATATATGCTTATATATGTTTATATATGCTTTATCCAAAACACTGATTTCACCTATAGGGAGTACCTGTAGAAATTAAAATTCCGCATAAGGTAATATCCCTGAGCGCATTATTGGTTTAATAGATGGACGGCATCTTCCCTAACCCTGAATAGCTCATTAGAAAAATGTAGCTTTAGTGAGGATTTTTTTAACAGAGTATTTGCTGGAGACATAAAATGTATTTTGAAGTGTCCTAGATTTTAAAACTCTACTGGATGCAGAAAGTGGTTGTTCTGGAGTTCTTTGATATCTGGGCTTAAATTTTTGCAGGAGACTCCTGTGCTATAAGCAGATAATTTTAATTATCAATCACATATTATCATTGCTTTATCAGTCATTTTATCATATGTTCAATAACTGCTACTATTGTGCAGTACTGGAAACTTTTTAGTTGACTGTTTCAGAAGCAGCAAAATAAGTTTCTTATGTATGAGAGCAAAGACAAAAATTGGGATAGTCCTATAACTGCACTCTTTATTTAATGTGTTTATTGTGTATCAGTGTCTTCACCATTGAGACCATTCTTATTCTTTTTACTTGCTCTAGGTCACTGATCTATATTTATATTACAAACATTACTTGACTAGAAATGTTCTTCACTGCTCGTACACTGAACTGAAGTCTGCAAGTCATTTAGTTGTATTCTTTTATATTCTTGCATAGCTGACCAAAGTAAGCTAATTCTTGCAGTTAGTAATGCAAAGTTTAAATTGGAAACTTGGTTCCTTGTCTCTTAAAGTAATTACCTAATATTTATTATCTACTAATCAGTTTATCAGAAGGGGCATATTAAGGACTGTGATGTGAAATTACTCTGTTTTCGTGATTAACTTGCCTTACCAGGTTTTCAAGGAGATTCTGCTGCAGACGAGGTCTAAAGCACTAACTTTAATGGATTAATCAAGATGAGAGAGAGAGAGAGTGATGTGTCCAAATATGCATTGATTCATCTCAAAAAATGTTAAAAATGAGAATGCTACCATAAGCCCAGCAGTTGTAGATTTATCAGTATATAAAACCTGAGAGACCCAATTCATTCAAAATTGTCAGATTAGCAGATCAGATGCCATTTTCAAACCCAATTAGATGTGTTCCTCAAACAAGGAGAAAATCATTTCTCTAAGGGCAGATTTTATCAAGTGCTTCTCAATAGTTTCTGGATTAATGCTAAGTAATAAGTAGATTTATCACATTATTAACTTAGTAATACCATATCAAACAAGCATTGCTCTCCTTTGCCCTACTGTAATAGCTACATTTCTGATGTCATGCTTATTTTTGTTTAAAATTTTAATTAAAATTCCAGATGTAAAGAAGACAAAGTGCTTTGGGCTTGTTAGGTTGTATTTTTATTTTAGTTTTAACATCAAATTTATTGACATACATATATATATATATATATATGTATGTATGTATGTCTCTTTTCTCTAATCAGGAGCATCTAAGGTAACTGGCATTGTTTAGTCTGGAGTAAAGGAGGCTCAAGTGAGATCCTATTGTTCTCTCCAACTACCTGAAAGGAGATTGTAATCCAGTGGGGATCAGCCTCTTTTCCCAAGTAACAAGCGATAGGAGAGGAGAAAGTGTCCTCAAGTTGCACCAGGGAGGTTTAGATTAGATATGAGGAAAAATTTCTTCACAGAAAGGATTGTCAAGCACCAGAACAGTGAAGTGGTGTAGTAAGCATTCCTGGAGGTGTTTAAAAGACATGTACTTGTGATATTTAGGGACACGGCTTAGTGGTGGACTTGGTTAATGTTGGACTCTGTGATCTTAAACGTCTTTTCCAATCTAAAAGCTTCAATGATTCTACGTTTCTATGATCTTATCTGTGCTTGCAGTTTTGAATGTCTGTTTTTGTTTTTCTGCAAGCAGGTGGCTACCTTTCACTGCCTGTCAAATCCTCTCTTGAAACAAAAGCACAGAGTCAGCCAGTACTAGGAAGATAATATTTTTGGTATAAAATCTTGCACAGTTTCCTAATAAATAGGATGGGTAGAAAGATCATTTCTTTCATAGCTTTCATATGAGACAGAGTACTACAGTTGTACTGCCTAGTCTTTTATGCTAATGTGGTTTTGGTATCTAAAAAGAGATGTTTCTCGGAATTAGGAGCTCTAGTGTTATTTTAGTGTTGATGCTGTTATTCCATGACTTCATAGGGCTGCACAACTTGGGTAGGAGCCTCTCCTTACAATATCACTTGTTTGGATCTATCCCAGTGAGGCTTTAGGTTGCTCTTAAGGCACTTTGTCTCAGTCTCTTTTTTTTTTTTTTTTTTTTCTGAAGTGTAAACTTTCCTCTGAGACTTTCAGTTGTAAAGATTATACATCATTATCCTCATTAAGAAACCAACAGGGAACCTGCTCTAAAACAAGCTCAAATGAATGAATTATCATAATTATTAATTTATTTTATGCTTGAAGAGTGTGCTACTCCCCTGTCTTTTTAGAGAACAGCAGTTGGATTATGTCTGTTTATTTTTCTTAAGGAGCTGTACAGAATTGTAAGCCATTTTGTTTTCTGTAGAGCAACATGGTAAA
Organism: Vidua chalybeata; assembly: GCF_026979565.1. Lineage (NCBI taxonomy): Eukaryota > Metazoa > Chordata > Aves > Passeriformes > Viduidae > Vidua > Vidua chalybeata. The sequence continues at coordinate 55,857,284 of NC_071534.1, read as the reverse complement.
TCTCTATGCCTTTATACTTAAGCTTGAGTCTGGTTTCTTTGCATCAATCTTATTTTTAATGTACAACATCTTAATGCCTGGTGCTGGAAACACGTGATTCATTTGTGATAGTTTGCTGCAATGTAGGATTTTATTAGCTATACTAATAGAAGCTTATCACCTTTACCTTTGATGTGGGAGGTGAAAGAGCTTAATTCTCTCTGACTCAAACAATACTAATCTGCAAACACAACTGAGCCTGGAGATGTTATTTGTCATTCCTCTGTATAAACTCAGACTGAAAAAAGTTTTATATATACATATATATATATATATATATATATATAACTATAAAAATGCTTAACAAGGAGATTATACATTTTCTTTTCTATTTCTCTGAGGGATCTAAAAGTATGTTCTATTATACAGCATTTATGGTTTTGCTTTTTTATGTATTATCTTGACATTAAGTGTAATAAAAACCTAAAGGTCAGTAAATAAAAATCTTTTACATATTCTTAATTATCCAATGACAATTCTGTCTTCTCAAAGGCTTTTCCAGTATGGTGAGAGTGGAAACATCAATTTGTATATAGTTTGGGTTTTTTTGGAATGATATTCCATAATGCTGACTACGGACAAGTTACAAATAGAACCATACATGCTTGTAAGTGTAATTAATTTTCAAAGGGAAAGCAGAGTAGGATGTAGAAAAGGAAAGAAGGGAAGGGAACCAAACATACTGTGTGAAAACCATATTAGTTTTGGATATATAATGTTTCTTCAGGTATACAGTCGAGATTTCTTTTACATCTTCTTAAATCTAATTTTCCTGTTGACTATAAATGTGACGGATTCTTTGCTGACGTTATGGTCGCTTATGATGGGCTACTGGCTCACTTATGAGCTGCCTTACTTCACATGATTCATCCTGCAGAGCTCCTGTTTACCTTTGCTTTCATAGAATGTTATCCAGGAGAACTGATTCAAGTAAACAGAAGAGTCTGCCTTCAGACAGCTGGGGGGGAAAAAGCATTTCTCACAGTATATTAGAATAGTGAGGAATTGTCAAAAGGATGTGACCATAAATGCACAATTCAGATAACCTCAGTTACTCATGTGAATGACAATTGAGTAGCAGTATTGAATTGGCTTCTTGTGGAAGTTACACTCCTACCTTATTACTAGAGTGCTATGTTTATTTTATTGACAGATACATTTTGCAAGTCTGCATTTATTTGTGCATTGATATTTTGACTAATCCATATTAATGAAATTATATACAGAAAACTGTAACTTAATTACATTGTAAGCAGGAGTGACGCATTGCAAAGTCATCTTAATATACTTGCACTTCCCTGGAGACTATTGGCAGCATCTGTTAAGCTACTCACCATTGTATTAGAAGTGATTAGCAAAACTAGCAAAAAGCCAAGACCTCCTGCCTATCAGTCACACAACTATAAGAATGTATTGCATTTTACTTTACATTGGGATGAAATTTGAACAAGGAGTCTATGATACATAGGTAATGGAAGAATAAAACCCCTATTGTGTGTGTTCGAAAATGTCCTATAACCATCCTATTTTTTTATTTTGCCTTTGAAATTTTCATTGTTTGGTAGTCAGAAATTCAGAATAAAACTAGTTAGACCTACTGAACAAATCCTTCAGTCCTCCAAAACACACATTCAAAGAATGGCAGAGGTAACAAGCTGCTTGTTCTTCCTTTAGCACTGAAAAAAACCTGGCTCAAATCACAGCTGTGGTCAAGAAATTAAAATTATTCTACTATTTCTCTTCAGCATAATACATCATTATAAGAAGTTAAGAATAGTTTTGATGTCTATTATTGTATTTGAATTTGAGTGTGCATTTCATCAGAATACAGACTTTCCAGTTTGATAGTACATTCCCGATCTGATCATTGTATTGCAAAGACATACATGAGAAAAAACATAGAGGCAAGAACGTGAGTACAAAGACATAGAAAAATCTGTGTGCTTTTCAGCATATACTGTGATTCTAGGAGTAACTTCAATTGCACTTGAAACTGATAAACACAGTGAAATTTGGTATTCTCCTACTTAAATTACAGGAATTGGATGATGTTTATTCTTTCTCCTGTCTTGCTTTTTTTTGGTGGGGGGGAAGGATGGGGGTGGGGATATGGCTTGGGAATTGTAACCTAAAAGAGAGAGTAAAATAAATCCTGTTTACTAAAAGGAAATTATAGGCTGTGATTTGTGCACCTTATTGATCAACAATCATCCTGTAATACTGAAAGTTACACTTGAGAACAGTTTTAATATTTTGAAGGTTTAGAGTTTTGAGGAGAGTTTGATTGGTGATGGGAGTGTATTTTTTTGTCAAAAGAGCAAGGAAAAAAAGTTCCAGATTATAGGCCATCTAGCAAATTATAGCCCATCCATCACATAATAAGGCATGCTATATTGTCATATGTTGAGTCTAGAAGAAAAGTATTAAAAAAATCCTTGTGGTACTATTTTCTGTTTATACATTATATTCCTTGATCAGGCCTCTTCTGTGATTTTAATCCATTCTAATCACTTCTGTATATTGCAGTCTTCAAAGTGATTCTGAGGGTAAATCAAGGTAAGTGAAATGAAGAGGATGCTTATGATGGCATTCAGCTTGTATAGAAGTGAATGTGCATATGAGTCTAAATTAAATACTCGTTATACAAGCAGAACACGCTGTTTTGAGTTGCTAGAAATAATCATGAGGACTGGGAATGTTATTCATTCCAGAACAGTTACAGTGTTTTACTGTACAGAAATACTGCTTTTTTTTTTTTTTTTTTTTTTTTTTTTTTTTTGAGGAAATTAGAGATTTTCTGAGACTGAATACACCTACAGCTTTTAGTTCTATTACCTATTGTGGGCAGGTGTTCTTGTGATAAGTATAGTTTAGAGAAGACAGATATTTAATTCAGAAATCTATTCTCAGCTTATAGTACAGGTGGGCTTCCTGAGAAATAAGGAAGATGGTAAGATCTCTTTATGCTGCTTTTCTATAAACTAAACTGTTCCTGTGTAAGATTTTTGAAAAGCTTTCATCCTTTTTATCCATGTTAGATGGCACAGTTGCAGCCTTCTGGTCTTTCTGGTAGCATTTAACATAGAAACCATTTGAGAAGTGTCAGGAAAAAAGGTGAGGACATATCTTTGCTTCACCAGTATGTACCATGTTCTGGTGAGAGAAAGAGTTGGTTATGCAATGGCCATCAAGAAATTCTGGAGAACCTGATGCTAGAAATGCAAGGGCTCTACCAGTGTAACTCCATATCACTCAGTCCCTATTAGGATTGTCATAACGTATTGTTAAAGAAAAGACACTGCTTAAAAAGCTAAAAGATTGACACAAAGCATTTGATATTTGTAGGCCAGTTTATGCCTTATGCAAGTCAAGATTGGATTTGTCAGATTGTCCTTGCTCAGCTTTTGCTTCTCATTTGCTAAATGTAACAATGTTAACTGTAAAAGGTGAACCCCTGCAATGACAGTTGCACAGAAAGCATCTGTGCAGGAAAGAGATGCTTAGAATTTGTTTATGTTTGCAAGTAAAACACAGCCCTTTGTCTTCTTTAGTAAACGCAGGTGGAGAAATATGAAAGCCATCAAGAAGATGAAACAAAGCAAACAATACTCTGTTAAAAAATATGCATAAATAATTTCTGACCTTAAGAGTGGATGTGACCAATACAGAGGTTTTCATTTTCAGTCAGTTACTCTGTTATAGTGTTCTGTAAAGCTAAGAAAGTAGCTAATAAAAGAAAACAAATAAACAACAACAACAGCAACAAAAAGCCAAACAGAAAAACAGCGACAAAAAAACCCGCAGAAAAACCCAACTTTTTTTTTTAAAGTAATTAATTTTTATGTTGTTATTGTAATTGCCTAGTAAGAACTGGAACTTAGAGTCTTCCTGTGTTGGCCATTAGTACAACCTTATGCTAATAGGAGTCGCATTTTCACCTGAGAAGGACAGTATGTATTGTAAATAATAGTTTGAAAGCTGGAGATCAAACTGAATAAATACTTTGTTCACTTCTAGCCTTATCTTTATTTCATCTGTTGTTTGGTACTTTCATAGGCACTGTTCAACTAATTTTCAAAGGTCCAGATCATGGAATTTACCAAGAGCAAAAAATACAAGATAACCTATTATCAGGTTTTGATATGGTTCCACTAATTTTTTTTTTTTTTAGTTTTTTTTTTTTGCATAAAATACCATTATCTGAGTCAAGAGGAAGCATTGTTCAGTGTTATAAAGACATTCTTTGTCGTTTGACAAGCCAACTCAATGGCTCAATTAACAATATTCAGATGCCTTCTTTTTGTACAACTCTAAATAAGTATTAATAAGTATTCAAATATTCATCATTTGACTCTTCATTTTGATTATGTTAAATGGAATAAGTGGTCCTAGATGCAAAGAGATCTCAAATCCATGTATATAATTTTAAAAACCTGCAAACTTGTTTTTTAACTGCACTTCTTTCTTAAGGAGCTGGTTATTTTAAAAATTTTGAATTAGTTAACATAAACCATAACTATGGGATCTAACATTTTCAAAGGTATTACAATATTTTATATCAAATGGGACTCTGAAGACGTCCATAAATAAAATATTTTCTTTCAGTTCATAAGAACACTAATACAACATTGACCATTCTTCATTAGTCTGAAAAATCTATTCCATCACTTTATTTCTCAAATATTCCAGAATACAAAAAGTAAACCTGAGATGTGAGTTGAAACGTCTTTTCAGACTACTTTGATGACCTTGGACAGGTGGACTTGGATTCATCTTCCTCAATTCAAATGACTGCATCTCAGCTAACCATCCTAAACTCCCCTACTCATTGGAGAGAAATAGGCACTACTGGACTTGGTTTATCTGAATTGCTTTAGACAGCCAATTTTAGATGAGATAAATATCTGAAGTTGCACAGGATATATTCCATTCCCTTTATTACATTGCCCTTCTGGGAAATGAAGAAGATGGTGCTGTTCTGTAGCTGCCATACTGACATAAAAGGAAGGATAAATAATAGTAAAAGGTGATGAAACTGGATAGTCCATCAACCCCAAAGATTCTGATTTATCTGCCCCCATAAATGTGCAACAGTGTGGACAATGAGTCAAACAAGAAGGAATATACAGAAATGGGATGAGTAATACATGACTGTAGACTATGAGATTGATCTGAAGTGTTGATGCGCTCCATGAAGCATAGCAGGATGGGAAAGCTGAAAACTAACACAAGGCAGGATCATCTCACCAAATGAGAATTATTTTGAATTAAAGAGATTTCTTTTTCATATGCATATACAGCATGCAATATGTATAATCTTATTGCTGTTATCAACATGTGCTTAAACAAACCAGGTCACAAAGCTTTTGCCATAGTAAAACTGTAGGGTAGCCAAACTTTTTGTCACTCAGTTAAGGCCTAATAAAGTAAGAGGAATGGAAAGAATAAGAAAAGATGGGGTTTTTTTCCTTCTTTCCTTTTTCTCTACAGTTGAAAAATAAAGGGTATGTTTAGTTAAGGTTGCTAAAACTGCCTTCTTGACATTGATTGACTGACTCCATTGTAGCTGGTTGGTTATATTTCAAGATTTAAACTGAAGATTCTCTGGAGAGTATGTGAATTAGGTCTGTATAGGTAGTGAGCCAAGGATTAAAATTTAATAGATATTATATTCTTTTCCATGGAAAAGAAATGTTTCTTCAGATGCACTTGAAGATAAATGAATAGTAAGAGGGTCTTTTTTATTGTTATTAGGAAATTCAGAAAGTAGTTTATCAAATATTTTCTTCTCTAAGAGTGTGAGTGGGAGAAAATTCAGTAACATGCAGTCAAAGTATCAGATTAGCAGAAATAGAAATTGGACTACTCATGTTAGAAAAAAAAAAAAAAAAGCTTAAAGGCTAAAATCAAATAGTTCCTCAGCCTTTGCCAATAAGAAACTTCTCACTGAATCATATGAAACCAAGCTTTTATATCTTATTTTCTCAGAGAATAAGCAATGTCAGTTTATTTCATTTGTTGTCATAGTCTACCAGATTTGTTTTGAACTAGGTATAATTTAAACTAATTCGGTTTGGTTTTTTTCCCTATCCAACAACATTGTAATAATTACTGTATTTGAGTATTTTAAGGTCTGTGTTGATTACATTGGTCATACTACATGAATTTAAATAATCAGGTTTTGTGTTATTATTAGGATTAAAATATTTTTTTCCACATTATAAAATTCTTAGCAAGATTTAGGAAAGAGTATACCCATAAAATTCTTTACTGCTATCCCACATGAAGATATGATTACTTCATACCATCAAAATGCTGTTTTTACTCTAAGAGGATATACAATACAGTGTTCTGATGGTATTTCCCTTTAGTACTATATCTAGCAGCCTTTTAGAATAATTTCATAAGTTATACAGTTATTGCAATAAGTGTGATTATTCACTCATCATACTGTTCACTGTTCACTTAAGCAAATAGCCTCCAGTCATCATTTTGAAAGTAGATGTGAAGAAGATTGCATTTCCATAATTAAAAATAAAAATCAAATCCCTCTTCTGTCTTAGTTTTTAAATTGCTGCTGTCAAACTGTACAAATTTCCCAGAGAAAAATGATTGAAATACCTAAAAAAAAAAATTCATAATACTTAGTCTTGAATGAATAATAAAAAAGGTAGAACATTACAAATTGTTATTTCCTCATTCTAATTAGATTATACAAATCCTCGATGCTTTACATGAGTATATTATGGTATGGCAATCATAAATCACATGCATTTTACCCTACTAAGCATATGGGATTGCTAATAGGTAGCTCAACAATCAATTTAATCATGCAATTTAATCTTTAAAATTAATATATATATTCATGGTAACAACTTTAAAAAATAATAAACACAAGGACTATGCTCATTTAAATTAAACTAGCTCCCAGTATTTTTCTTGTCTTCTGACTGTTTGGTAATGCTTTTCTTTCTTGGATCTACTTGTTACCAAGTTATAGATTCAAAATGTTTTTTCTTTGCATATTTTATTTTACTCATGATATTTTGTTTGACTTCCAATTAACATTTATTCAACATTTCAGGGCTCACTGATATGTCCTTTTAAAACAATTATAAGTTTAATAGGGCACAGAGCTGACATTTGTCTACAGATCAAACCAATTTCACAGGCAGAATTTTCATTTGAAATTATATAGTCTGAATACAATCATCTTGTCTATCTCTACACTTTAGCTTTAAGAATTCTATACCAGAGACAGAAAAGTTCTTGAATGTGTCTCTGTGTGTATTTATAGTTGATGCAGTTTTAGGAACTACATGTATGATTGGTCATGCTTTCTTGAATAGAAAGACATCATAAATGTTATCTCTAAAGAAATGGGTAATACATGTAAACATAGCTATCCTAAGGTTAGTAAAGATGTAGCCATTTAACCCAGCTGCAATTCTGGCCAATAAGGATAACAAGCAATCTTTTCTTTTGAGCTTTATTGCTTAGTGCACAGGGAAGCATCCAGCACTAGAATTTAATTTTGACTATAGCAGCAGTGGCCTCATGATTGACAGATATGGTTACTCCCTCACCCACAAATGCTGTTTCATGCATAGACTTTCGTCTGTTGGCATCTTCAAAATTGAAAACCTTGGTTTGAACTATATAAATTTAATATAAGAGTCCACAACCTCTACTTTATTCCGTCATAATTATTGTAAAGATGCTTTTTGTTTTTAATGTAAGGCGGAATGTTTAAAAAATATTTTTTTGCTATTTAAATTATGTCTGAAATTAATACTATAAATTACTATTTCATGTCTGAAATTAATACTATAAAATTGAAAAAAAACACTACATGAAGATTCTTGCAATGCATCTACAAGTGTGCCATATAATTTTCTTATCCCCTTTAATTGTTGGTATGGTGTAATATAAATTTCCATTAAAAATATTTATATAGATATAGATATAGATATATAGATAACAACATACTCACAATCTCACAAATCTCACAAGCATTTGAAGCAGAGATAACAATTAGTTTTAGGAGTTCAACCTCAGAGATCTCCAGCTGGGGACCCAACTGCAACAGCTTTGCCCACTGAGTAGGCACTGGGATAATTTATGCTCCAAAGAAAGTTGAATCAATGGATTGAATCCTCTGTTTTCTTTCATAGTAGGCAGGGTGACATTCAGGGTGGCTGTCTATGGACATTTACTTAGTCAAATCTCATATAAAGCTACATTCTATGAAAACAAAAGTAGATCTTAACTGAATGGTGTTACTGGACGTTCCAGTGCTATTTCCATGTAATCACAGAGGCAAAACCAGAAATAAGAGGGCAGATGCATGAAGTAAGTAATAATGGCCTAATTATTTTAGTATGCTGATATCAGTATATCTATTCCCTGGATAGTCTCATGACAAGGTTGTACTATTGATGAACCACTCTTGAGATGAAAGCTTGTGTTCATCTCAAAGCATTTGGATTCATTAGTAATATATGATCACCATTAAATACTCATGTTTTGAGTGACATATTTGAAAACAGTGTCAAAATCTAGGAAGAGGCATGGCTGTATATCTATTCAAATTGTTCATGCACTTTCTGTCTACATTAGGAAACAATGATTAGCAAATGAAAACCAACATAAAGCAAAAAAAACCCCAACAAACAAAGAACCCCTCTCAACCCCCCCACCAAAAAACCCCCAAAAAACCCACCAGTAAATAAAACCTCAGAGAAATGCAAATTAATCTTATATCTGTCTGACAAAATGAAGCTTTATGTGTAAATACGGTACAGTTGGTGACACCTGTAGTATGAAGCTTTTGCCCCTTCCCAAACAAATATACCCAGTCCCTCTGTAAATTTCAAACTGAACAAAAAATGTTTCATCAGATATGTATTGATTCTTTATCATCTATCTGCCTGTATTTTGGTTTATCTACCTATTTATGCACACACGCATAAACACAAATGAGCATGGAGCAAGAGAAAGAAATAAAGAAATATTTTTTTTTCCTTAGCCAGACAGAGTACATATATTTCACTTCTGCAACTCCTTTAAACATCCAGTTTGATTTTTAGTTTTATTGTATCAACACAGGTTCTCCATCTCCAGCTGTAAAACCCCCTGTTCTTAAGGGGGAGCAGAGGAATTCCAAAGACAAGCTCTTTTATGTCAACTCTAATCCAGTGGACATTCCAGCTCAGGTAATTTCTCCTCTGAGCCTGTTTGCTGCCATTCCCATTTGCAGGTCCAGCTTGTGGCAGGGCTGGTATGTATTACAGAGGTGTTTGTGCAGGCACACAGAAGTGAATCTGTGCACACCCCCACACACACTGTAAGGCACAACCAGCCACATGGACAACAAACCAAACCATGCCCAACTGACACCCTTGTGAATACCCACAGTGATCTCTCATTCAGCTGATGAGTAAAAGAGCTTGCTACATCCATACCCAAACTCATTACCTAGGTAATCTTGATATTTTATGGCACTACTTGATATTGGTTTGTGAGGCTCTTCTCTCCACAAAAGGTCTCCAGTTCTGCCCTTCAAGTACGCATGCAATTTGGTTGTTCTCATGGGACTCCTCTCATCGCCACTACTCTGTCCTTTGTGTCACCTTCTCATACTGTTCTTTACCAGCTCCAACAATTCCTTGTGCTGTGTTCAGTAATTTCTTGTGGCTGACTGAGTCAGCTACATCTCAGGCCAGGACATTTGTCTGTGTGTCATAACACCCTGGCTCTATGTGGTTGGTGTATAGATCATGGATGTAGTCTGTATGTTGTTTGATTTACTTGGATGCTGCCTTGAGGACTTGCCCCTTTTCTTCTACATTGGGGCATTGCAGAATGGCGTATTACAGGTGGAATCACTGTTATTTCCATCATCAGTATTAGGATTCAGCTTTTTTTACTGATTCCCTTCATGTTTGATGCCAGAGCACTCCTTTCTTTTCCTTTTCCCTTTTTAAGCAGTTTCTCTGCTTTGCTTACTCTCGACTCCAATCATCTTGTAGCTTGGTTCCAGCCAACTGACAACTGTCAGCAATTATGAAATCAGTGAGAATATGCTTGCCAAAGCTGAAATTTATTGAGGACGCTCTGCACTCTTCCTGCAATATATGCTAACCTACCACTATCCCAAATTCCTCCTACACAGAAAATATTCAAAGGATTAGGACCACTTGTACAATTTCAACATGACTGCTTTCCTGTTCTCTGGTAAAGGGGCATAGTTAGGAAAAAGGCGACATTGCTGGTGGTGGTTTTAGTCAGTCTGACACTTTGGCAAGGAGGCATACATTTTAACACCTTGAGTCCTTTCTAACCTATTTTGAAGTCCAACTCAGTAGACAAGTACTCTTAGAAAGGAGATGGAAATACAAAATTACTTAAATTCACCTTTCTGTGAGCACATAGATTTCAACTTCTGGGCCCAATGCATTAATTCCAGGTAGACTTTGCTAAATTATGTCTCTTTGTGTTGATGAAAGGCTTTATAAAATTAAACATACAGTTTAGCACTTTCCGGTACACTGAGATAGTGCCACTTGAATTTAGAGCTAGAGGATATTTCAGACAAACCCCGTGCTTTGGTTATTCTATCATTAAAAATACTTTGTAAAGCTTCTTGCTTCTCTTTACATTCCCAGGACTGGAATAAGGTGGATGTAAGCAACTATTAAGTTTTTTAATAACTATAAAATTATTTACATTGGTTAAGAACAGTATTACAGCTGGATACGGAATTCAGAATAAATATTTGTTACTTTAATGTCTATACAAAGACATTGTGGTATTTATAGTAAGAAGAGCTTTGATTCTTTCAAAGCTCACTTTGTAAGGTATGGCCTGAGGGAGAACTGTAATGCTGTGAACAAATTCTATGCAATCAAATATATATACATTTCTGACCTAATTTTGCATGTTTTCAATTAATAAAAATAGCATTTAAATAGTTTTAAATAATTTCTTACAGGCAGTAAATCCAATATGAGATTTCAGGGATTTAGAGAAAAGTTTAGAATGCTTTTTGATCTTTTGAAGTATTCCATGAAGAGGACGCAGGGCATGAATTATCACAAAAATATTTTTATGGAAAATGAGAAATGCAGGGATAACCTGACACTGTCAAAACATGTTGCATTTATTTATATATTCAAGGGCTCTGAAAAGTTAAAATATTGCCTAAGATGGAGTTTGCCTGAAGATACTACTTCTAAGACCTATTATGTTAACCCTAATGCTGTGTCATACCTTTTGTAAATCTTACTGTGAAGAAACAAATAACCATCCACCCTGAGGAAGTTGAAAGTCAGCGAGAGGAAGTTTGTATTTACCTCCAGTGTTACCTCCAAGTTTTGTGTCTGGAAAAGTAAAACATCATAATAATTTCTGCCATCCATTAGTTTAGATTGTTTCAAAATTATGACAAGATTAAAATAGCTACTGAATGCTACATTAAGATCAGCCTGCATGTGGAAACTTGGCAAGGTAAAGTAGATTGGCTGAAATAAAAATTATTTGTTAGGGTTTTTTTTATAAATATGCATATGCTCTCATAGTGGCCTTACTGATTCAGAATGGGTCATGGGAGATGGTCATAGTTTGAGATCCCACAAGTAGGATCATGTATAGTTTATGTATGTGCCTATGTATGGTAAATTACTAGAAAAGTAGATGGCAAGTGGGAAGGCAAAAGTGCAATGGATATTATTCTAATCAGTTTTCTTTCCTGCCTGCTATTCACATTTGTTTTCTCAAGCCACTATTGCATGCATAGTCAAATCTCCATCTTTTTTATACCTTCATTAACCTTTTAAATCTCCTGTCTGTGTACAGCATCCTTTCTTTCATTTAATTATCTATTTAAAATTCACAAATGGTAGCGGCTGCCATTTTGGCTTTTTTGACATTTTTCACCTTCAGACCGTAAGAAACAGATTTAAGAGTCTTGTTCTGCTGGTTTATGTTGCATCCTGATTTTAGCTGAAATTCTGGAGCTGGAATTCAACCATTCATTGTCATTCAGGAGCCGTTTGAGTTGGGCTTTTGTGCTTTGTGGGGTCAGGAGACCTCGACTGAATTACAGTCTTGAATTTTGTTTTGCAACCATGTATTCTTTTCCTTGTCCTGTCCCTGTTTCTTCCGTTTTAGTAAAGTCATAAAATACCCCAGTTTGGACATTTTATGCAGGGATTACATTTCTTTTGCTTACAGATAAGATTACTTGGTTTGCAAGTGAGTCAGTTCTCTTATCATCAGTCACTTTATACTTTTAAAGGCACACTTGTCACTCTGCTTTCTAGCACACTGCTACCTTCTATCAAATATGAGATAGAAGTATTTATTACACCAAGTGTTTATTGCACTATCTGACATACTTCATTCCTTTTTTCTTTGTAGTCATCAACAGTGTTTTCAGTTGCTCTTCCTAGAACATCAGGTATAAAGATACACAGGGTCGGAATAAAATGTTTCTGTTACTTTTTAGTAGTTCAAGCAGTTCTTTCTTTCCTCCTAATCGTATTATTAACACTTAATAGCAGTTGCTATGGGAGCTGCAGAACCAAACAGAAGCTGAGGCTGTGTGGCATTACATCTGTGTTAAATGTAACATCTGGTCCTTACCCCCTTGAAGGCAACAGAAGTGGTGAAAGGAATTTCAAATACTCATTCTTGTGCTAGCTTGAACCTCAGTACACAGTATGATTCACTGCTAGGGAAGAAGTGGTGTTACCAAGCTTCTGCTATCACATATAAGAATTAGAAAGATAGGAGGCAGACTGAGTTTCTGTCATGGCTCCTGTCTAAAGTAAGATGATAAAAAGAGCACATGGTACCTTTCCTGCCTGTCTGGTTTATTCATTAATGCTACCACTCATTGGCTCATAACCTGCCTTCTTCAAACACGCTTTCTGTTATAAGAAACTCAGCCTGTCTGAAAAAGTCCTTGTCAAAATCTGCCCTTCATCATCTTTGTCAACTTTCTGCGTATTCCCAGCATGCTGCTTTTCTCATAGTCAGTCCTTATTATAACACATAGGCACACTGCTTGCCAGAATTCCCATGAGATAAAATCTTAGCCTTCTTTTACAGGTATCAAATATCTCTTCACTATTCTTCTTTAATTCTGATAGTGCATCTCTCTGGATGCAGTTCCTTGAAACACATGCTTTAATAGTTTTTAATGTCTGCTAAAGAACTCCAAAGTTTGACTCCTCTAATATCCATCAAAAACTCTAGCAGAGGAGCAGTATCTTTTTAAATGTCAGGCTGGTAGAGATTTCTCAGAGGTGCATTTGTTTCTTTGTGCCTTGTACTTTCTTCTTTTTTTGTGTGTGTAATAATAATACTGCAATACGTATAAATGTGAACTATGCTAGCTAAAATAATTCTTTGTTGTCATGCTATGGTCTTTGAATCACAATTTCTGGAGGATGTGGTGTCAGTTGACAATCTCATAATTATAAGCAAGCTTTTATGTTATACTTAAAAGCTTTCAGTCTTCTTGTCATACCAATTATTTTTTACTTAGACAAAAGGGTCTCATTTTTTTAGGAAAATATCTGACAGATTAATAATATTTCACATGTCCACAGTCCCATTCTAAGAATTGCTTGGTACTTTACACACATTAATGAATTAAACTTTCCAGTAACCTTATGAGGAACTGTTAATATTATAGACACATGGAAACAGTGGCACAGAGAAAATAAAAATAAGTTCAGGCAGCTTATTTGGATCAAGAAAGAGAACAAATTCCACAGTCTTAGTCTTCCATTCGTACCACTAGGTCATAACTTTTGTTCAAAGAGAGGAAGTTTAACCCTTTTCTTTGTCATCTTGGCTTAAGTAAACAAAGTTTTCTCATATTCTTGTCATCTCATTATTAGAGGAAGGCTAATCTTTAGTAATCCAGATTCCTGTCCTTACTCAAACGGCTAGGGAAGAAGTCAATGGAAAAAGAAGAGTGTGACAGGAAGATTTCAAGTCTTATAGATAGATACAGGTCTGTCTGTCTTGCTCAGTTCCTTTCTCTTTCTCTTTCTTCCTTCCTTATTCAGTGTTTTAAATCCTGCTTAAATTAATAGGTTGAACAGGCAGCCTTTCAGAAGTGGAAGATTTAAGGTACCTGTGGTATGAACTTTCAGATTGTGGTACAATCTTTCAGATTGTTTGGACAACCTTGTTTGAAATTTCATGAGATGACCAGTCGTGCCATTGCCTCATGCAGCCTCTTACATATGCCAGCAGTGCTTGGGGCCAAGATTGATCTTACCTATCTTCTGACGCTTTTCAAAGTCCCCAGCATCAAGATATAAGTCCCATTAAACACCCTTCATCCTCATTGGAGAGACAAAGGAATCTCCAAAGCGAAGTTCTTAGTTGTGCTGAGTGTCTTAGGAGAAAAGGGTCTCCCTCCACACATAGCAAAGGAAACTTGGTTGACCATGCTCCTCATTTAGTGTAATTAATGAAATGTGTAAAATCAGAGAGGTTGCAGGATTTAGTGCCAAGAGCTGACTGAATGTGTATGAAACACATTATGGTATGTGCAATGAAGCCTAAGTCTGAGCTGATCTTTGACAATGGAAACAGATGTGCCAGTATGTCAGTGCAGGTATGTAGCACCTTCCTGCTCTGAACTGCTGCTGTTTTCCCTACATATGCAGGTTAACTTTGTGGGGGGAAATGACATTACATCAGGCATTTAAGTTTTATTTTTTAACTCTGAGGTATAGGATGAAGCAAAACCAGCATTGCGGATGAACGGGAAGATGTGCAGAAATCAACAGATGAGTAAATCACGAAGCGTGAAAAATCATAGGGTAGCAATCCTTCTGCAAAACTGCTAAGACACTGTAAATTAGATTTCTAGGTTACATTAGTGACTCAAAGAAAACGGTGAAACATTGTTGTTTACCTGTGTTCTGAGAATTAACTCTGCAATCTCACATTAGTATTTTTAGAATACTTTGAAGATATTTCCTGTGTAATATTTTACTCTAAACTTAAAAAAAATTCTTCAAAGGCTGTGTAATCAGAAGTGCTGACTTTACCATTAGAACCATTTTTTTCTTAGCTATCTTTCCTTGAAACTTAGTATGGAATCTCAGGAGACAAATTTTATATTTTTCACCCAATTTTAAAAAATTAAGAAAAGTTAAAAAATACAGAACATACCTTCCCTTTATTGCTGTACTCAGGCTTTTATGTTCATAACTTTTTGTTCTTCCTGCTGTGTGCAGTAAATATGCATGTATGTCATTGATTGAATTACCACAGGTATGTCAGAACAGGACAAGCTGCAATGGAATGTGCTTGTTCATTTGGTGAAAACTATTTGGTTCACTCTGCCACAGACAGCTGTTGACTGATGAAACTCAGCTTAGTCAGAAGAAGAAATGAGAGACTAAACAGACATGGAGCAGGAAAGCTGTACTAATTTTATTACTTTAAAACAGACAAACAGGATTTCATAGAGGTCCTGGTTTGAGACAATTAGGAATTCTTTTAAATTGAAGTTTCACTTTTTTAATACCATCAATTTTCAGTGACAAGTAATTTAATTTTTTTATTTGTGTTGAAACAGTTGCTTAGGGCATGTCATAACTGCAGTTCTTACTCTTGTCAATCTTATTCTCTAACATAATATCAGTATTTTCACTTGGGCTGATTTTTAATGATGTGATTTGTGATTCTGAGAGGCAAGTTAAATTTGAAAAATATTTGAAACATTCTGGTATTTTATATATATTAAAAAAATGTTCTTCTGAAATGTAGCATTAATGTAAATTACATGATATACTGTCATCAAAGTCAGAAAGCACTGATATCTTGGAAATGTTGCTGAAAACTGTCCAAGAATGTATTTTAAAAAAAGAACAGCATTTCATGCAAACAAAGAAAAATTTTCTTGACTAAAATCCAAGTAAATCTCGGTGATCTAGTAATTTTATGTATGTATTTACCCCAAAAATTTAGGCAGTATGTGGCAAAACATTATATTGATTTGCATGTGTCCTAACAAGAATTTCAGAGAATTAGGTCATTATGTTTGAAATAGAGAGGAAACTGCAGATAGAAACAGTATAAAAATATAAGCTGTTATTTGTGGGAGCTGGAATGGATTCTGTACTGTATTTTCAGTAAGTGAGCACAGAGAGTTTCAAAAAGTTTTCGGAATTGTTTTTATCTTCCTTTTTTTTTTTTCCTTCTTTTGACATTTTGGGGTTTGGTAAGCCCTCCTACAATACTGTTAAGCATTTATTTTTTTATTTTTATGAAACAGTAATCTGCACAAGCTGTATTTGTATTGAGAATACAAATCAGGTACTTTCTGTTCGATGTATAGGTTCTTTTAGTCTTACAAAAAAGGAGTATTTATTTACCCCTTGGTTGTAACAGAATACAACAAAACTTGGGCTTTTTCATTTATGGAAAAGAAAAATTATATTAACAATAGATTCTCATAATCAATTACAAGGAATTCAAACTGCACTGCTTAATACTCTTACAGGTTTCTGTGCATAAGATACACTTGTAGGAGAGGAATAGAATCACTCACTTTTCCTGGTGTCCAGTAAATTGCAGTAATGCTGCAGAGACCATTCCTTTGCACTCTTATATTTTAGTTTCTGCCTAGTTTCAGTCTTTTAGCTGATATTATTATTATTTTTTTTCCAATAAAGTTAAGTTGAAGTAGGCAGCAAGAATGAGCCTTGTCTTCCATATCAGTCATAAATTTGCTAATACTTCAGAAGAACCAGTAATGAACATGTAGTGTGCTTACTCTTTCATGACAAGGGTTCTATGTTTGTGGAAATTTACCTAAGACATGTTGATAGATAGTTACAATTCTATACTGAAAATATCCAAGTAATTTAACTTCCAATTTTACTGCTTCAAAAGGGGTTTTTACTGCATTCTAGACTCTACTTATCACGACATGTTTCAGACTGGCTCAAAACCTTTTCATGTTCAATTCTTTGTTTTTGTCATGTAGCTAATGATTTCATCACCACTTTCTGGCAATGTGGTCTGGACCCTTGGCCAGTCAAAGATGACAGAAATTTGCCTATACTTATAGCCAAAACGTTGGAGCCGCAGTTTCTGAAACTTCTCCTGTTGTCACTCCACCTTCAGGCTGATTATTTACCATGACTGCAAAAACTAAATGGCATATGACATTAACTTGGTTTGCAACTCTCTTGTGCCTTTACAAAATCACACCAGACCTGAACAGAGGAGATTATTTGAGGGACCAGGTAGGAAGGAGATGAGAAGGAAATAGCCGCATGTGATAAGTAGGTAGCAGGTAGGAGAGACTTGAAGAGATTGTGTCTTGATTAAGGGTTGTCAGAAGATGAAATCCAAGCAACAGTATAAGGTGTGGAAAGTAATAGGAAAGAGATCTTCAGCAGAGATTTTGAGGTTAATGAGGAAAGGAAAAGAGGATGAGGACAAAGAAGGAAAAAAATAAAGATAAATGGCCTCAATTAGCTCTTTTAAAAATTCTCTGAGATACTTGACAGAGATGGAAAGAAAAGCTAAAAGTGCAGAACAGTTCTTACAGGTCGGTGTCTCTGAGAGAAAAGCTTTAATAGCTGTAAGTAATATTTATTATCTCAATTTTAGTGGTGTGCTTGACATACAAGCAGTGAAACCACAGTTATATCAGGTTGGCCTAACAGTCAATAGTGTACATGAAAGGTGAGAGCTCATTACTTTGCTTTTTAAAAAATCTTTCCAAGTGAGCTGCTTTTGATCAAAGACACATAATTAAAGAATTAAACAAGTTTACATCTAATAGACTGCCTGCAGTTCTCCATTACATATTTACCAAGTGATAGTCTACTTTACATGATTGTCTATTATACTCATTAGGAAACTAAGCAAGCTGATTGTATTTCTCTGAGAGGAAAGTGAATGTAAGCTAGAAAAGGTGTGTGATGCTTTAATGAGATGAATATGGTGCATACTCACAGCTGGCTTTTCTTCATTTAGCACATGCATCAACCTCTAAATTATCTTCAACTTTCACATGGCATAATGTTTGTTTGCCATTTTGATTGTACTGCACTCAGTGTTGGCCAGTCATGGAGATGGCTGGTGATCTGGAAGAGGCTTCTTTCTCCCTGACAACAAAAGTAACAGTGATTAGTTGAGCTTCTTATTTGGGGCTCTGTGCTATAACCCAGCTTTACATCATAAAGGCAACATTTTTTTACATTTTTTTTTATTTCCCTTTTTCTTCATTCTCTCTCCCTTCTGTCTCTTCTGGAATGCTTTCTGGGCAAATTCTTTGCTTGAGGAGGAATGTGACATTCTCTTGCACTGGTTGATAAATATTTATGCCTGAGAACAGCATAAAGCTCTCTTTTGGATGCTTTCCCATTTTACACTGTGCTGGCTTTTGGCCTGATCTCTGTATTTAGAAAACACTGTGTATTACCTGCATGCTTTCTTGACTCGATTTCCTATTTCTAATGGATCTGCAGCCAGTACTGCATGAGAACTGTATTGCAATATTTTCAATGAATTATCAGGATACTTGAATAAAGCCAAATGAAAAATAGGTGGCTTCTTTTCTAGGTGTATAAGCATATTTTAAGCAGAACTTTATAGATATGCCTGGAAAGGATATAGTACGCAAAGCATGAAAACATTTTTAAGCACTTTAATGCTCTGGTAAAACTGAACAACTATGAATGGAATTAGAAACGGCAAAACATTAGAACTCCTGTGGCAGTTCTAATACAACCCCATTTCACAAGCAGGGGGGTTTTACTGCCCTTTTGCTACAATGTATTTCTGAGTTTTGCTTGTTGGTAAACAAACTTTGTGTACATGCAGTGAAAAATATTTTCATTATTAAAGAAATTGTTTTGCCAATTTGCAGATAATTTGAGATCTACAAATGTAGAGTATTTGTAGATCTCCAGAGCTCAGGCCATTGCTGTGGGTCAGCATGTATCGACAGTGCTGACGAGGGATCTCCCTGAGCTTCAGACCAATGTTTGATGTCAACCAGCTTGGCTGCAGGGTGGATTAGGCTGGCTAGTGTTTGTGGCCACATGAGCCACATTTCCAACATCTCCATGTGGGCAAGATTCAGAGTGTTGTGTGCTTAGTGGGGCTTCTTTAAAGGCTTACTCTGAAAGCAGCCCTCAAATGGACTATTAAAATGCTCCTGATTTGTGCTGTGCTGTGGCATAAGACTGGGTTAAGTGTCCAGCTCAGTACTGGAGTAGACTACAGTGTTGTTCCGACAACTTGGCTGCTCCACTTTCTCTGACAGAGAATTTGGATTATCCCAAAATCTTCATGTCAACAGACTGGCCTCATACTGCAGTCCCAGCATGGAAACCAGATGTGAATTGCTTGTTAACTGTATGTGACTACCAGTTTGTCATCTTGCCCTAAGTGCTGTGAAAACTTTGTGATTATGAACATAATGGACAGTGTGATCTGTGTGTGTATACACACAAACATATGTATATACTTCTAAAAATAGCTTACAGGATTCAGACTTTAATTAAAGATCAAAAACTTTCACTTTAATGTTGGACGTACAATGTGACTGCGGGCAGAAATCTTCATGTCAGCATTTAGATTTAAAGAAAATGTTAGCTGAACATTTATTTTAATGTAATTGGTTTTATATTTTTATTTTCTTTGCATTTTTTTCCCAGATATGAGAGAACAGAAATGGTTTTGCTTATTTTACAATTTAATCATCACAGAGTCACAAAATGACAGAATGGTTGGGTTTAGAAGGGCTTCCTGGAGATCATCTAGTCAAATCTTCCTGGTAAAGCATGTTCACCTAGAGCTGGTAGCACAGGATTGTGTCCAGACAGGTTGTGAGTATCTTCAGAGAAAGAGATTCAGAAACCTTTCTAGATAGCCTGTTCCAGTGCTCAGTCCCCCTCAAAGAAAAGCAGTTTTTCCTTATATTGAGATGGAACTTCATGTGTTTCAGTTTCTGCCCTCTATCACTTGTCCTTTCACTTGTCATTCACACCAATCAAAAGAATTTGTCTCCATTCTCTTGACACCTGCACTTAATATGTTTGTGTGCATTGATAGGATTCCCTCTGTCATCTCTTCCCAGGGATAAACAAGATGGTCTTTTCTCATAAGAGAGATACTCCAGTTCCTTAATCATTTTTGTTGCCCTCAACTGGACCATCTCCAACAGATTTTTGTCCTTTTCGAAATGAGCAGCCCAGAACTGGACACAATGCTCCAGGTGCGGTCACACCAGGGCTGAGTAGAAGAGAAGGATCACCTCCCATGACCCTCTGGCAGTGCTCTTCCTAAAGCACCCCAGGATACCACTGGCCTTCCTTCGTGGACAACTTATTGTTCACCAGGACTCCCAGGTCTTTCTCTGCTTTCCAGTGGGTCAGAACTGATTTCCAGCAGATCAACACTGTTCTGGTGCATGGGGCTGTTCTTTCCTGCATTCAGGATCCTACACCTGCCTTTGCTGAGCTTCCGTAGATTCCTCTCCACCCAGCTTTTCATCCTGTACAGGTCTCAGTGTCAGATGTAACCATCTTTAATTGGGGATGAAATGATCATTTTACTGAGACAACTGGTTGGAGTTGCAGTGAAATTTCAACTTTTTACTAATGCTATTCTTTTGCTGGTTAACTCGATCACTAAGCTTCATTCACTTTGGAAGAATCATTGAATAAGCTGAGTTAGAAGGGACTTGTCAGGATCACAAGTCCAACTTGTGGCCCTGCGCAGGACACCCCAAGAATCACACCATATATCTCAGAGCATTGTCCAAATGCTTCTTGAACTCTGTCAGGCTGGTGCTGTGACTACTGCCCTGGGGAACCTGTTCCACTGCTCTGGAACTACCCTCTGGATGAAAAACTTTTTCCTGTTATCTAACCTAAACCACCCCCAAGGTTTAGTTTCATGCTGTCTCCTTGGGACCTTTCACTGGTCACAAGAGTGAAAAGATTGGTACTTGCCCTTCCCCTTCTCTTCATGAGGATGTTGAAGACTGCAATGAGGTCCCACTTCAGAGCAGGCTGATAGGGCAAGATGCATATCTATGTATGCTGTAATGAAAATATTGTTGCTGGCAGAAAAAAAAAGATTAATTTAGAAATAGAAAGACAATAAGGAGGTAAAATAACAAAGCATGGAAATACTTTAACATTACTAGACTAATTATTATTATTTTCTGAGCTGCATTTTTCCCCACAAAAGAAGTGTTGGTCCTTTTGTTTTTGCAGACCATGGCTCTGTGTTTCAGTGACTCAATTAAAATTTGCCTCATGCAAATTGTTTTAGGAGCAGATGTGCCTGCCAAACTGGGCAGAGAAAATGTTCAGTGAGGTCAGAAAGAAGATGGTTCTTCATTATGCTCTGCCAAAATCTTAGCAGATCATCACTGAGCATATCCAGATGTGAAATTTCAATCACTGTTTTATGTTTTGTACTGTATTTTTTTATTTCTGGTATTCTAGTCTCTACTGATGGGAGAAATAAGTTCTTCCCCTGACAGCCAAGCAGAGTATCAAGTTGATGTCTCTTGTTTATAACAGGTTGAGGTTTTTTTTGTTTGGTTTTTGTTGTTGTTGTTTTTCTTGTTGTTTTGTTTTGTTTTGTTTTTTCTGGAAAGAAAATAGAGTAGACACATTGTATATGTGTTTTTAAATCAGGATAGAGTCTCCTATTAGCCAGGCCAATACTGAGGGGTTGAGGCAGACGCTGTATGGTATAGAGCAATTTGCACATAATGTGATGTTGTTTATTCATTATAAAGCTCTGCTAATTATGTGTTTTCACCCCTCCCAAACACTGTCTCTTGACATGTCAAATTAGTGAGGAAGACATTTCTGGGTTTTTTTGAATTACTTTTGGGCTAAGAAAGAGCTCTGATGAGCTCTTTCTTAAAAAAGATGAATTTTTAAAAACCATTAAAATCTGGAAACAAGGGGAAACATTTTAGCAATTTAAAGGGTCAGCAATAGCTTTAAAAAAATCACTTCTGCCTGAAAAATAAGTGCCTAAAGATCAACTATGATTATAGTGACTACGGAAAATCTGAGGAAAAAAAAGCCCTTCTCAGTTTCTTGTCTTTCAGCAACCTCATGGTATATAATATATAAGGTTTTCCCTGCTTTCTTAAGGGTCCAATCTTTAGTAAAAAAAAAAAAAAAAAAACACACAAGCCAACCAACCAACCAACCAAAACCAAACCAACCAACCAACCAACCAAAATCAAGTCAACCAAAAAGCACACAAAAAATACCAGACATCATGTGCTGGCAGAATTGGTAGAAGCAGTGAATATCTACTCTTTTTTTTAGCCATTGTTTAGTTGTCACTTGCAGTAGGAATTCTTACTGCAAATTAGGTAAATAATTGCAAAACAGAGATTATTACTTCATGACTTTAAATCTTACTTGTAGAAACACTTGGTTTTAGTATACAGTCTTTCAGGCAGCCCTCAGATTTTTTATGTGCTGTAACATATCTGAAAGAAAAATAAATGGTATCTGAGATATTGAAAACCGTGCCTGCTTGTATTAGGAAATACATTTTTCATCTTCAAATTTTATGCACATAACAAGTTAATTAAAAGTGTAATATGGAATAAATCCATGGCAGTGCAGATGTTTTAGTTGCAAGAGGAATAACTTGTGGTTTCTTGTAGGTTTTTAGAAGAAAAAATTTGAATCTCAGGCATTGGTCATGAACTCATTCATACTGGAGAGTATTTCACCAGAGGAAAAACATGCAAACAAGCAGGGAAACAAGCTTATATACTTCCTGGCTTTTTTCTCTTGTTTGCTCCATTTTTTTCAAATTACTTAAGATTCATAAATAATTTTAGTTCCCTTCTAATCTGAGATGCATTTCATATTGATTGAATGACTATCCATTGAATAAAAGAAATACTGTTGGCAGAATTTCTAGCTAGATATCTTGCTGTTGATTAGAAGACAGTTTGATTGTATCTGTCAGATAAAGAAAAAGACTCTGTGTTTTCAGTGTAGTTTAAACCTGGACTATTATTTCTTCATTAACTTGTTAAAAGAGAAAAAGCATCTATGAGTTAGGATTTTTTTCACCTGAGGCATCCATGCACAAAATGAGTATGGGCCAAAAGGGAAAAGAGGGTGAGTGAAGGGAAGAAAAAGAACTAGTGAACAGGGAAATGAGTTAATTATAGACAAAAAGATCAGTATTTTTTGTATTTCGTCCATGATTTCAAAAATCAGAAATGAACTTCTGAAAGCTGAAATGAGTAGGCATCTCCAACAAGGTTCATTTGAGGAAAAAAATGGGCAGCTAACAAAACAGAGTAGCAGTGACTATGCAATAGCTCCTCAGGGACTTCTGATGAAGTCATGCAAAATAATTTTATATTATATAAAGAATACTAGATCAAATCTTTTGGGTCAAATATCTTACGACTCTTATTAAGTATTTTTCCCCTGTATGAGTGTGGGATGCGTGACTGATCACCTTTCTTGTAGCAGACTAGAACTCAGATGGTTTTTAGAAAGGCCCTTAGGGCTATGAAGCTGTTTCTGTTTGACAGTCATGGGCTGGATTCCCTCATTTATATTTAACTGTAATCATCAGCTTTGAGAAGAGTTTCTAATTTTAAACACATGGTAGTCCCTCCAACCCCTCCTTTTGTCCTCAGGAAAGCTGTAATTTCCTATGGTGCATCTCTATTTTAACTACAAATACATCTGAGCCCCTGTGTGGGCTTCACATGTGAAAACTGTGCTCAGAAACTGTTACTTTCTTGTCTTTTTGTTTATTTATAATTGCTCATTTTTTTTTTCTTTTTTGTTTTAAAAATTACTTCCTCCTGGAACCTGAGTATCATCCAAGCCAATTTATACTCTTGTCATTAATTGCCTTGATAAAATATCACTTGAGTATGAGTATTATGATACCTACTGTCATTCTTACAAATTTATCTCAAAGTTGAACTAATAATTGCTTGAACAACAAATTAGAAATGCAATGAACTTGAACTGATGTAGACTCAGTGAGATGTCTCTTCTTGAACTATATATGAAATAGAGGGATTAAAAAAAAAAAAAAAAAACAACCAAACACAATCAGCTAAAAACTACATCCACATCAAAATCCATATTTGCGCTAGCAATGTTTTATCCAAACTTAGGTCAAATACCTGCTGCTTTATTAATTGACAAGAAATCAATAAAAGGTCATTTATAAATAAAACTTTACTGCAAAATTATACCATTTACTTAGACATCTATGTATTCAAACAGCAAAAAGCTTTGTAAACTGTCTGCCTTTACTCTTGGTACAATGCTAATCCCAGAGGGAGGGAAGAATGAAGGGCAACAGGGTTTGTTTGTATTTGTACAGAATGTTATCCTCTTAACAAAGACCAACACAAAACATAAAAATCCATATGTTTGGATTTGTTGCTGCCACATTAATTATTCATGTGTTCACAGTGTGACACAGTGGGAAATAATCTAAAATTATATAAAAATGAATTTCAGGACTGGTATATCTTTCTTTCGTTAGAAATCCTAAATTCTAAGCTGACTTGAGAGTATCTTTTGCTTAACTGTTTGTGAGAAAGACCATTCAGAAAACCCTTCCCTACTCTGTCTTTCACTAATGAAAGTGAAATTCTCTCAAATTTTATGTCAATCACAGAATTGCAAACCAGAAGTGAGAGTTTCCAGCTTTGTGAAACAATTTAATTTATTTGATTTTTTTTTTTTTGACAACTGTTTTGTGGTGATTTATATTATCTGCCTCAGATCCTAGATCTTGCAATGTTCAATATTCTGGTAAACCTATCTAAATGTTGGCATCTTAATGCCTATTCTGTAGTCAAGAAAATCTAGAGAGCCATTCAGCATAAAATGTATGTCTTTATTTGGTTAGGTGAATAACTCACTTAACTCTTTGTATTGCATGAACAAAAGGTTCTACTCTAGGTGGCTAAAGCCCAATAGCCACCCAACACACATGAGTTGCTCTGCAATGTCAAAAGCATCAACTTGAGGCCTGCAGTTTTGACAGAAAACTTGCCTTTTTGAACCACCATCTGGAGGTTAGGGAACCCAATGACACTTCAGAAAGTACTGTGACTGACCTACTGAACAGGAGTCTGGATTCAGATGTCAAAATTTAGTCTGGACTTAAGGTCAGATCTAACTCTGCCTAAACATAGTTTGTCGTGAGGTGTCTAATTCTGCTCATACTTGTTGGGATCCTTTATGTCTATGTTTTTTTAAGACAGTCCAGTCATTAGTCCTGATCATTTGAAAATAAGCAACCATTCCCTCATCTGCAAAATACATTGAGGCCCTGTGGTTACTCTGACATCCCACTGATGGCCGAACATATGTTTTGTAATACTGTCCTGCCAGAGGTGAAGCACATTTCAAACCTGAAACTCTGAGGCCCAATTTTTTCAGTTTTCAGAAAGCATTTATTTTGGTGAAAGGCTGTCCCAGTCCTTTCTGCTGCAGATATTCCACTTGATAATCAGTTTTTTTAATAGTAATTTGAATAAAGGAGGCTACAGAGATGATGCATGTCTTACAGCTTGAATGCTAAGGTATTCACAATCTAGATTCAGGCTCTGCTTCATGTTAGCACATGAACCTGACAACAGGCATCCTACTTCTTTTTTGACTCTTCCTCTTGTGGAGTCATTGGCTGTTGTGTATGTGCTAACAAACAAGTTCACAGGTAGTCTGCTCCTGCTGCCAAAACTATTCCAGCATCTATTTTTACATATACTTCCTCGAGTGTGATAACTTTTGAGATGCAAAAGAAATGAACTGGCTGATCTCCTGGCATCTGAGCACTAGACATTTTTGGCATATCAGGAATATGTTGCATGCTTGTTATTCAGCAAAAATGTGACTTCTCTGTGGCTTCAGATCATTAAGGGATTAGGGAATAATTTAACAGGACTTCTGAGCATCCCATTGGCATCTTCTTGTTATGGATTTAGACTTAACTCTGCAAAAGTGTACACACAAATTATACCTTCTATTTCTGCTTCAGCTTCTAAATCCCACTGTACTTAAGGAAATGCATAAGCAATACATATTTGACTGTCTTTGCAGACCTGGTCTTTGAACACCCTGAGAAATTGCACTCATAGATACAAGACTTCTGAAAAATAATCAATTAACTTGAGAAGTGGTGGTTCTCAAAAAATTGGGGCACCTAAAATAAGTATAATGCCTAATTATACAATTAAGGTATTACCTTTAGTTTGTTCCACTTGTAAAACATTATCCTGAAAGATTCCTTTTCTTTATTGCCCATTGGTAAAAATAACATGCTGTTTTGATGACCTTTAGAAATATTTAAGTTATTTTACAGAAACATGTAATAGTATAACTGAATACAGTAACAGAATGCCTTTCTACAGAGACGTACAGGAAACTTTAAATGACTGTACCAAATGTCCTTGAGGTCTTTCTGCTGATCAAAGTGCTACTTGTATTTGTTAGTGGAGAGAATTCACAACATACATCATTAAACCTCATCATCTGTCTAACCAAAGAAATCATTTAAGCAGACAGAAAGTGTTCAGCTTTTTCATTGTTACTAGGGGCAATTTTTATTGGAACCATCATAGGGTATCCACATGCCTGAGAAATTCATTTTTCTGTCAAACAGCACGTGTAAGTGAAGTAGAATTTTCTTGTAAAGATTACTGCAAATTGATATAAATTAAGGTCTGCCTTCTGAGAAGAACAAAGTTAATCGAAGTGGGATTAAAGCTATAGGTCCCTTTCATTTAGTAGAGGTGCTTCACTGATTTGTTAAGTAATGGGTTATTTGATGTACTGTATGGAGAGTGATGTAGGTCACTTTCAGCATGCAGTGCCGAAGATTTAAAGAAAAAAAAAAAAAAAGGGGAAATACCCGGGCTCTCTAGTTTTCAAATACCATGTAGAAATACTTGTAATGAACACATCCCTTCATCCCTTCTACCCCTCACTCTCCAACTTTATGGCATTATTTCAAGGTATGAGTTTCTTTTTATACTTTCCTTATGTCACAGCCTTAGCATTCAGTTAGATAAACCTCTCAGGAAGACAGCTTTCACTTTGTTTCTTATTAGAAATTATGTTATCACCATCTCATTTGACCAGGAAACTTGTTTTTGGTAAGTATGATCCTTGATTTTATTTCATATGACAGTGAAGTGTATTTCTGTTGATGGGTTCAGAATACTTGAAGTGATATTGTTCTTCCATGTGTTTTGTCTGTCTGGTTTTGGTTTGTGTTTTTATGCTTGCTGATTCCATGCATTTCTATATAATTTTATTACTCTTGAAAAAGGTCCTTCAATGGTTTTGAAAAGCAACATAATGCCTAAAGTTTCTGACTTTAAAAGATTATTACCACTCCTGGAACTTTTTATAAGTTATCAGCTTTTGTTCAGATCCAATTTATCATGTATAAGTCTCAAAATGCATCCACATGATATGAAAGAATGAAAGGTCAGTTCAATGGCTAGAGAAAACAAGAGTACATCCCAGCTCTCACTTGAAAAATATCTGTACTAAAGTACTTAAATTCAAGTATCTACATGTCAGCAGGTGTCTAACTTCCAATTCTCATTGATGGAGATCTAGCATTTGACTTAGTAATGCACTCATGGACATTTCTTGCCGTGCTACCCAAATGTTCAAATATTTCTGTGGCTGATATGAGATAAAATGTGCAAGACTTTTGCCCTTTGAGAGGGTCAGGGGAAGGGTAGGCAGAACTGCCTGTACTATTTCAGAATTTGCAGGATGTTTTTGTGTGAAAAGTGAAGCAAACCCTACTCTAGTCAATGGAGTACAAGGACAAACTTTTACCTAGTGTTAACTGTCTACTTTAGGGTGAGCTGAGCTACCTCGAACTATCTGGCTGTATTGATTACATTTCCACTGATTATACTGGGGACACTGGATCTTATGCTAGAACACACTGTAAGACACTATTTCTGATAATGCAAATTTGAACTTCTTTTGGCTTTTTCAGCAGAGAAGCAAAGGCCAGCTATACAGTTTTAGCACAGAGGGATACAACAGATTTTTAGCAAGGGATTAAACTGATAACAAAATTACCCTCTTGTATCCAGATAAATGTTCAGATACATTAGTAAATGTTATAAAGCAGTTTGTCAGTGGTCACATCTCTTTTGTTGGGTAAAGAATCTAATTCACACAGGAGTAGTTTACAGAATCAGAATCACAGGATCAAGTTTGTTGGAAAAGACCTTTAAGATCATCAAGTCCAGTCATTAACTAAGCACTTCCAAGTCCATCACTAAACCACGCCCCTAAGTGTCACACCCATCTACCTTTTAAATACCTCAGCCAGCAGTGCTGTGCTTCCTTTTGTTCAGGAACATTCTTTGGCTCAGTATTTGATTCAGTTTTAAGATATGCAATGTAAAAACTTTGCGTATTTACTGAACTGATTTTCCCGATTAAGCAATATCTTTGTCGTGAGAAAGTAAGAATTTTCTTGTGCAATCAACCAGTAAATGTTCTAAAGGAGTCGCTTGTATATGGAATTCTTATTATAAAGGCTACCAATGGAAAGATCCTCCAAGACTTTTTTCCCCTAGAATGTTCTATAAAATAGCAATAAAAAAATGAAAAGAATCAATATTTGTATACACATTATTAAAAAAAAATACTAAACAACCAGTTTGTATAAAGAAAAAATTGAATTTCACATACCTGTTTAAATGAGCTCTTTAAATTAATTAGAGACTGATTTATTTTAAAATATTTCTAATCTGGACACGTATTCTGTCAAAGTTTCATATCAGGATAATGAGAATCTGATAAACCCTAGCTTGGAAATATAATGTTTTAAAATAATATGAAACATAAAGGAACGTTGCTACACATAAAACAATACCAAAAAAAGACTGTTGCCAGAGAAGCTGCTCTACCTTAAATATGTATACATGCACACTTATATCAGATGGTACACAAATTACCAAGCATTTTTATCTCTTACAAAAATATGAAATGCCAGGGTTATTAATCAAATATTCTAATGTCAAGAAAGGTAATGAGCACATCTTTTAAATGATGATGGCTGCCACTATACATTACCTTTCCCACAAACCTCTTCCCTGCTCTCTATAAAAGGCATGGTCTATAAAAAATGTGGTCTTCACATGAATTAAAAATTATGGAAGAATCCATGGGGTCTATGCCACACTTTTTCTGCGTTAATAATTTGATGAAAAGCAAGGGATTTCAGGTGGGTTGGGTGGGGGAAGAATACCCTCAAGGCAAAGGCTGTAAAAAAAGGATACTAGATGATTTTCCTGCTAGTGCTACAAGTTTCCTAGATATTGCAAAGCAATCTTTGATACAAAGTGACTGGTGACAATCTTAGCTTATTTGTATCAGCCCCTAGAAATACATGACACATTTTTCAGCTGTTTCAGGTTAGCTGCCAGTAGAAGAGTTTTTGAGTTTAATGAGGCAATATCCTGCTGTGGTTACATACCCACCTAGTCTTTCTTGCCCATCTCAGTCCTTCCTGTGCTGATTTATTCCACTACCTTGTGCCAGTTTTCTCTCTTTTAGATTTCAATAATAACAGCAAACTGTGAGGAAAATTCTCCATTGTAATGAAGCTGCTATCCTGTGTCACACAAGATCTCTATTCAGAGATCAGTAATAGGTAGGGAGATCATGAAGGAAAGGAAGCATGTTCAGTAACTTTAGAGAATTTATCTGCCAAACCCTTTAATTTGCTAAACATTTTTTAGGTTATTTTTTGTTTAATTGTTTCCTTATTTGTTTTTTTTTCCCCCATAGAACATCTCAGAGAGTTAAAACATCTGAAGCCATTATCAGCTGCCTGTTGATAAGCATGGAATTATTAGAATTTGCCCAGAAACAAACAGAGAACATTTTCTTTCTTAATACAGACACAACTGGTTTGGTTTGGTTTGGTTTAATTTTCCTAATTTCACTCTTAGATACATTTGAAATGATATTTTAACACTTTCCGGATCCCATCAGCCCAAGGCGCTTAAGCAATAATATTGAATATTTTATAATAAAATATTTGTTATAATAAAATATTGTATCAACATAGTAAATTATGGAATACTTCAAAAAGATCCAGAGCTCTTACACTGGGTCATTGTAATGTGAGATATTTAAAATTGTTTTGAATTGCAGGCCATTTTTTTCTGGACCAATTTCACTATCCATTTATTAGTACCACCAGAACAATAAAAGTAAGTATTTTTTGAAGAGAGAGGAAATTAGTCATTCAGACATAATTATTTCTCATTCTCAGATAGCTCAGATAACGTCTCAGACAGAATTCCACATTGAGGGAGGAAAATTTGGGAGGAGGCTAGAACAGGCTGAGATTTGTTTACGTTTTAAAAGTCATGATACAGAGGAAAATTTGAAATATATCCTATGTATATATGTCTGTTCAGTGCTGGTTGGAATTACTTACACAGGAATTTTACTTTGCTGTTTCAAGAACTCATTCCTTCCTATCTTTCTGAATTCCATAATCAGATAAATGTCTTATATTGTGAAGCTGAGAAGTCTAGATTATCACTGAAACTAAGGCTGCCTCTACTACAGACACCTCCTGCTGCTATCTCTTTACCTCCTCCTCAGTTGTCTGTTTTTGAACTATTAGCAGTTTCTTCAGTGTTATAGTTGGACACTGTGGCATGACAGAATTATTCAGCTGATTCTCTAGTTTTCAATTTGCATTCAAAAATATTTTATTTTCTCTCTTTGTTTTTGTTTATTTTTTCTTCCTCTGGGGATATATATTGTCATTTGCAAATATCTGTGTAATGTTAAACAAATAGAAATAAGTCCAAATGTACTTGTGATTTTCTAGCATAATTGGGTTAGTTAGGGATACACTTTCTATTTTTCAGCTGACACTGCAGACAAAGTTGTATGTACATGTCTGGTTTTCACTGATAGAATTTATGCCAGTCAGAGCAGTCTCTTGTTTTTACTGGGTGCTAGATTGTTAAAAGTGTGCTGTAACAGGAAAACTGATTAAAAATTTGATTGTTTTCAATATTTGAGTGTATTTATAAGCAAAACATTACTCTGGTGTAGACAAGGTTCCAGTCTCTAGTTTTGAAAGCGTTTGTGATCTCAATGGCATTAGTGAATCTACCAGGATGAACAAATACCAGTTTTGCAGGATGGAGGCTCAAGTTAAAGCATTTGTTATTTGTGCATAAATACAGTTTAAAATCTCCTTGTTACTGTTGTCTGTCTGATATTAGAGACATTAGCTTTTTTACTTCTTTGTCATTCTTATCATTTTTCAATCGATGTCATGAAACACAAAGAAATGGGCTGAATTCATTTTTATAGAAAACTACCCTGAAGTGGTGCTTCCAGGGAATGTGGCCCATTAAGTTTTCACTTTATTGCTGTCTTTGAACTTATTTCCTATAGTGTTTGTGATTTCAGAAGATTAATTACTTTTTGTCTTTATTTCTTAAGCATACGTTGTCCAAATGATTTAACAGACAAAAGCTTAAAATAGGAGTTTGTTGTATCTAAAAAGAATAGCATACTTTCTTACTGAAGACTGGGATGAGACAGCAGTTAATCTCATTTTAAGTGTGAAATTTTAAGTTACTGTGAATTTGTTTGTTATTTACTTTCTGGGTAAAATGCTTTGCTCACTTAAGTAATCAGACATTTTGTTGTCTTAAAAGGGATTAGGCTCTTTATCAAAAACAGACTAAAAAAGGAGGTATACTTCTGCTTGCTGCTTTGGAAAATGTTCATAAATTCCAGGAAAAAGGAGTGAGGGATCCTTATAACATTAATAGTAAGCTTGGCATTTCATTATGCTTTTACTATTATTTAATTAAAAAATTGTTAATCATGTACTTTTACTATTAATAGCCATCACAAAAGACTAAAGGTGACTAATAAATGTCTTTGTAGATTTGTCTATTATCCACACTAGAATATCTTCATTTTCAGATGATAGTGTGCCTAGTTTTCACAAAAGATTATAAATTATCCAGCAACCTCAGCTGTGTGAAGAAGCATTCTTCCAACTTTCACATGAATGATCTTTGAAAACTATTGAGACTGTATCATCTATTTACTTTTGGTATTATATAATCTTAGTTATTCTTTAAGCTATTAAAAATACAATTAAGATGCAAACAAACACATTTTAAAATTGCAAATAAGAAATTTTTGGTAAGAATATTCTAAGTAGTGTAATCAAGCATAATCTAATTCTAATCAAATAATTGTAGTCCATACAATAGCCAGCATATACTTTGGAAAGCATCATCTCCTTCACCATGACCTTCCTGTTGTATAAATTTGTACTGGAAATTTCTCAATGCTTTAATTTAACTCAAATGATGGCATTTGAAATATTGAAAAGTTGTGACTTTGGTGAAAAAAATGGCTCAGAATATTTTGTTTATCAAAAAATGTCTGCTGCCTATTTACTTTATTTCAGTGTTGATAGAAAAACAAATGCATGTGTTTGGGGGATTTCTTAGAACTACTGTGGAACATCACTAAATATCACTTCTTTAGAGTGGTCCTGTCTATTCTATCTTTATTTCAAAAGAAAAGAGCATGATAGGTTTAGGTTTTTTTTATTTTTACATTAAGTTGTTGCACAGATTAGAAGGCTTGTAAGACGAATGTAAAGTATTCTAGTTTTTGTTAAACAAGAACTTACTAAACAAGTAAGGACTAAGTTGCTATTTAGTCTAGTGCCACATAGGATTCTGTCACATAATGAATAAAGATTAAAGGAACAAAATCTTTAGTTGGTCTAATGAAAGAAAAAACAAACCAAGCAACTCACTAGCTTGTAGTCTGTTAAATCACCACTTTGATTAGAATGATTTGTCTCTTTAGGTAGAGCAAACTACAATTGATTTATTTTTGGCCATTTGCTAAGACAAGCTGATGTAGCACTCAATTGGAGGTCGGAAAATCTTTCCTCTTTCCCTCACAGTTAGTAGTGAAACTGCACCAACAAATTAGAAACCATTTAAAGGGACTTTTAGTGGAAAAAGATATGGCTGCAACTAATGAACCAAGAGTAGAAAATAAATTAATCATGATTGGTTATTTAGAGCTATAACATTTCCTAGCTACACAATAATCTCATCTCAATACTGAATGAGCCCAAAATATCAGGATTGCAAA
Organism: Vidua chalybeata; assembly: GCF_026979565.1. Classification (NCBI taxonomy): domain Eukaryota; kingdom Metazoa; phylum Chordata; class Aves; order Passeriformes; family Viduidae; genus Vidua; species Vidua chalybeata. The sequence goes on along the minus strand of NC_071534.1, from coordinate 55,824,000 downwards.
ATAAAGCAGTGCCAGTCCTCACCCACCTTTCACCTAATAGCAATTGCAGCACTGATCTAAGTAACACAGATTCAGAGTCTTCACAGAGCCTGTGAAGTTTTGAATTGATATCAAAAGAGAAAACACTATTCCCTAGCTTTTAGGGCACTGTGGTATAATAAAAACATCTACCAATTGTACTCTATGAGACTTAGCTACCTTGCTGTCAAAAATGCCAGAGGTTGATAGTGCTGCTAAGAATGCTCCAAATTGAATTATAATTTAATAAAATAAATTCTTATGAACACTGCTATTGGGACTTGGCTAACGGTAGATTTTAATCCAGACAAACTATATCTGAAATTTATTGATAGCCAATATGTGATAAGAGACATAAACTAACTGCAGTTGTAGTATCTTGGTTTTCTTAAGTCAAGAAAGCAGTATCAGCAGTGCACCAATAAAATTATGAACACACATTGTGAGGTCTGCCTTCTATTCATTAAAATAAAAAGCATTTCCAGAGAGTCAAACAAAAACACTTGCAATATATTTAAAATATTAATTTGAAAGATTAGAGTCTAGCTTTGAAGTGTCATATTATATTGATGGATTACAGGGGATAAAAAAGTTAGAGAAATGACATCTAAAATGCAGGTTTGAAGTATTGTTCTTTAGCAAGTTGCTTGTAAACCAAGCAACCGACCAAGGTGTTTTTCCCCTTTATTCCTTATGTTTTTACTTAAATTGACAGCTACCTGATAAAAGTCATGGGCTTCCCCACATTATATCTACTCCTCACTGGAAAAAATGTCTGTTATTTCTGAGCAATAAGTGTGTTGTATTTTGTTATGCAGCTCTTTTGTATCACTGTGAAATATATTTTCACGAAATTCTTTAAAGCTTTATGCTGTGTTATTCTATATAACCTATAAAAGCAAATAAAAAGTGTTGATTTCTGGAGTCTTAGAATTCACTTTATGTTGCTGCTGTGCTTTCAAGTTTTTGATTTTACAGGTGTTCTTGATTTTACAGGTAGTCTTGATTTGAAATTGATCCTTGCAATTGTTAGAAAAACACTGAGTTTTATTTGCACTGCAGCTCTTTTGCAGCTGCCACAGTATTTAGCTAATGCAAGTCTGCATGAACTGCATTCCAAGGCTGCTACCTCTTTGCAGAATGGTACAGTGAAGTTCTACTGTAAATCCAAGTTGAAGTCAAATGAGTAGTTTTTTTTTTTTTTTTTGTGGTCCTGTATGGTCCCAAAGAAAAGGTTTCAAGTCTGCTAGCTTGTCTAGATGAGTTTGATCAACAGGACTAATAGAATATATTGCTTCTCATTACTAAGCTTGCTTTGTTTAAATGCTATATGGCATTCCAGGCAGCCTGCTTTGTCCTTAAGCAGTGAAGTGGTTCCTGAGTGATGGAAGCATAGTTCGGAGAAACTGAAGAGCTCATGAATGCAGAGAAAAGTCAGAAGGAATAGAAAAATCTCTGTATTTCATTGGAATATAGTGAATATTTAAATAGGAATACTTCATAGAAATTGTCCAATTTGGCCAAAATATCTTTAATAAATTATACTGGAAAATTGTCAGTATGGAAATCTGAGCTTTGTGAGAAAAACTACAGCATTTCAGGAGTTGACCTTTTAACCTGGAACTTCTATGCAAACTGCTCCAGGGCTTTCACATCCAATAAATGTGTCCCTTTTAAATGAGCATTTCAGTATTTGAATTTTCTTGTTCTTAATCAGATTGAAATTAGATTTTGGACTATTAGATTTCCCCATGAAATGGAGTGACCTTCTGCATAGATAAAATAGGGAATAATATTGTAATACAGGAGCACACTGTAATTTGCAGCAGCTGTTAAACTTTTCAAAGGTGTCTCCTTTCGTTGCTGTCCTATTTATACAGGGCCTGATGGGGCTCCCCATCAAACAGGCACTGTTAAGTAGTTAGGCTGCTGACAGCCAAGTACCTATTTCAGTGTGGTATGTAAGCAGCCTAATCATGACTTTCAGATTGCTTTATCAATCTTTTCTTAGGTGACTGTATTTTCTACAATGCTGGAAGTATTTTCAATTAAATGTGACAAAAGTCAAGTCAGCTTTTATTCTTCTGCAGCTTGGTGAAGGTAGGAATAGTGGCAGAGGCACTAGAGCTGACTCTTGTGAGCATTACAGAGTCACAGCAATATCCATTTTCACTCTGTTCACATTTGCATGGCTGATGCTACAAAAGAGGCTCAGGTTGCTTCTTTTTCAATTGAAAAGGAGATCCTGCAGAATTTGCACTTCACTAAAAAAGAGGTTGCACTAAAGGTGCATGCAATGAATGGATAATTCACACCAAATCTTGATTTAATGTTTTGCCATTGTTTTATTTACATGTTCAACTACATTATCATAGTGCAAACAGTATGAATAGTAAGAATATCAGCAGTTTCCTAGACTTACAGGTGTGTATTTATATGAGCATGTGTGATACATCTGCTAGTGAACCAAAAGGGGAAGAAGATGCAGGAGAGACTATAGGTAATCTATTAATTACCTCTGATTATAACTGTAAATGTTACAAAGCCAGTGAGAAAGCTTGGCAAATGTCTTTTATACGCAAATGTAGACACCATTTAAACTGCTATCTTTTTTTGTGCTGTCTCATTTTTCTCTCTTCAGTGTCAGAGAGAACTTGGGGCTGATGCTGTGTGTTTGTGCACTACCCACAAGTATTAGAAAATGGAAAGTGAGCTTTCTGTATTGGCTTCTTACCCTTTTCTGAGGAAAAGGGGAAAAAATAGCATGGTGACTTTATAGGCTCTTTGGCAATGCTATTTGGCAATGTTAGAAGAAATATTTGTAGTCTTGAACTTCTAACAATGTGTGTGAATTTTCCATACCTTTAAGAAAAATTATGGCAGTTTTGCTATTTATGGCGTATGTGAATTAAGCAGTGTGCAATGGTACATGCAGGATTCAGTGCAGTCTCACAGGTCTTGTTCTAGGTGATTCATTTTTTCCAGAAGTTGGTTAAAGTAAGCAGATTCATATGTTAACAGAAACCAAGAAACAGTGAAATCCAAGGGGATAGGTTCAATTTGCATAGCATGATGAGATATAGTGTTGCTTTGAAAACCATTCATTTTCCAGTTCAGAAATATTTCTGTCTTTACTATATTTCCAACATATTTATTTAATGCACTTTTACAGAATTGCATTCTGGTAATTTTAAACAACAGAGAAAGGCATAGCTCTTCTGTAAACAGAAAACTGAGGAGAAGCCCAGTTGCAGCCTTGGCCTATGGTGTAGGAATATGTACCATCACAAACAGTAAAACTGGGTGGGGAAATGCAAACCTTAGAATTCCTTCTCTCTTTGACATTCCTGTGTCCAAAGAATGTATCTGTGAGAACCATATTTTGTCACATGTTCAAAAACATATATGTAATCTTATGGATTTGTACCAATTCAACTTTCTTCATATTGGCAATAACTTGGTGGCAGGGTAGTATTGATAGAAGTATGGGATAATGTAGTATTATATGGGAAAAGCTTCCATTATAGTGGAAAGTGATTCTGGGACAGAAAGATGAACCTGTGACAGGAAAGGATAAGCTAATGTTCTAACAAAGAGGAGCAGAAGATTAGTGGGGTGATTATACAAGTAGTGCAGCAGCTTGAATATCTAAATCTGTTGAGTTGGGTTTTTTTTCACCAAACTACAACAAATGGGCAAAGAACACATGATCATAAACTACCTGATCTTCGTTCTCATCCACACTCATATACTTGCATATTGTGTTCCTGAATACAATGGAAACATCCCCATTGTCTGGGAAAATGGGATCAGGAAGGGTATTCTGTTACCATTATCTGTATTCAGTTAAGCAATTTAGATTAGTTCAAGGTTGTTTTATTTGTTGATATACTTTTACAATGCAAAGCATGAGATTTAAGGTAGGACTCTAAAGCAACTTTTTTTAAATTTTAGTAAAGCTTTCCATGCTGTCTGTCTGTCACAGTGTCCTTCTGAACAAAATGTCCAGCACACAGCAGCTGGATAAACACATCATGGGATGGGTGAGCAGCTGGTTCATGGGTTGGACATAAAGGGTTATAATTAATGTGATGACATCATTCTGGTGAACTGTCACCAGTGGGATTCTATAGGAATGAGGATTCCTATGCCCTTCAAAATCTTCATAAACAACTTGGACAGAGAACTCGAGGGCATAGCAAGTAAGTTTACTGATGACAGTAAATTGAGAGGAACTGTTGAATCCCTCAAAGGCAGAGAGGCCCTGCAGAGAGACCTCGACAAATTAGAGGGCTGTGCAATCACCAGCCAGATGATCAAAAGCAAGTGCTGGGTTCTGCGACTGGAACAGGTCAATCCTGGATTTCATACAGACTGGGGAATGAGATGTTGGAGATAGCTGCCACAGAAAGAGATCTGAGGAGTTTTGAGAGGAGGAAAAATCTCTTAAAAAAGCCTAAAACCTGCTATACTTGAATTCCAGATAAATAATCCATCCAAGCTAATCTAAAATATAATCATTCCTCTTAGATATTTGGGATTTGCCCCCTTGTGAGAAATTAAAACCCCAGCAAAATATATAATTTGCAAAATTTTCTTACCCCTACCAATCAGACTGTTTGTTTTCTGAAAATATGCTGAAGCAATAGGAGAATCTAGAGACTAATGAGCCATTCTGAAGAAAAAGAGAAGCTTTAAATCTACCACAGATACATACCAGACTAAATTCTGGACATCTAATTTTTCAGTATTCTGGGCTTAATTAACATTTTTGCTTCAATTTCCCCATTAAAAAATGAGAAGCAATAAAATGCTTACCTTTATAGTCATAGGGATGCTCTGTTGGTAATTAGATGCTGTCAGACAGAATTACTGTAAATTACAGTAATTACTGTTCATTAATTAATTCTGTCAGTTTTGTGTTTTATTGTAATGCACTGTCAAAGTGCTATAGTGTTTAAATTGGATGCATTTAAAATGAACATTCACATTAAAAAGGAGTGAAAGAGAACCTTTTATTGAAATTAAAAAAAGTTCCAAAGAAATATTTTATTATGATCTAATTTTGGCTGTGGAATTTGAAGCTGAAAAGTACTGCATAATAGTAATTGCATGTAGTATTATAATTAAAAATGATGCAAAAAATATGAAGAGACATTCATTATTTAAATTGAGCTGCTTATTTTAGAACAGAATTCAGTATTTAATTGTAACATTCTCTGTTGAACCAGGTGTATTTCAAGCGAATGTTTCGTGCCAAAGAGAATTAAGGCAGGAAAGTTGACATTTCCCTTGGGAGAAAAAGACTAAATATTAAATCTGCATCTCCCACTGCTGGAAGTGAGGCTTTCTTTGGCTCACACTGCACTGAAATACTGTAAATATTGGTTTATTGTAGTAGTGTAATTTGCACTATTGCAATGAAGTGATGATAATTATGCTAGTTCTAGATCTGAAATTCTGTGTAATGATTTTGTCTGTGTTACTGACATGTAAATATACAGAGAAAAGGATCTGCGGTTTCCACTCCCAGGTTAAGGCATGGTTGGCAGAATATATACTCCTCCTAAGGTGACCCAGGATACCATTAGCCCTCTTGGCTACAAGGGCATTTACTAGCTCCTGATCAGATTGTCATCTACCTGCACCTTCAGATTCTTTTCTACAAAGCTGTTCTCCATCTGGGTATCCCCCAGCATTTACTGGGGTTTGTTTCTCCCCAGATGCAGAGCATTTCCCTTTTATTAAACTTCATGAGGCTCCTGTCAGCCCATGTCTCCAGCTTGTCAAGGTAAAAAAAAATCACTAAATTATTACACTGAAAAGGAGAGCTAGAAGAAAGGTCACTTTAGTCTAAGAGCAGTGAACAGGGATATATTATTTACAAGCATCTAAAGTTTCACCCAGCCATTCAGACTTTTGTGCTTTAAGAGGTTTTTGGTTGGTTTTGTGGTTTTGGGACTTGTTTTATTTTGGTTTTCCTGGGTATTTTATTATTCTAGTAAAACATACCTATAGGGAATAAAAGTAAAGTGTCATTTGATGGATTCATTTCAAGAAGGCAAGGGAGGCAACGATAATTCTACTTCAAGGATCTGGTTGATTTGGGTCCCATAGAGCAGAAAGTTCCCATTGAAAACAATGTATTGACACTCAGTTTTGTTTAAACTGGGAGAAATTTAGGTTAAGCTTCTCTGTTGATACTAGCTGTGGTATTGCTTCAAGTAGGTGGAACAGAGCACATCTGGAGCTTTTTTGTATCAGAGCTCCCTTTAGGTTAAAAGCAAAGTGGAAGCTGTGCAGGTCATGAAATCCTGGAGTCACACTGTGACTGTATAACCCTATTACCCAAGTCAAATGGCACTTTTTTGCTCTGATTTATTTTCTAAATTGATCAAAAGTCAAAGCATTGATTTGAGTGTAGGTAGCTGAGGCTATGTGGATATGGAGTCCTAGTACAGTAAAGACAAATACTGAAGTGCATTCTAGAATATTACTTTACTGTTCAATCCTCTTAAAGGAGCTGTGAGTGAAGTAAAACTGATGGAATGCCAGTATAATTCATAAGTGGTAAACAGTCTTCAGCAGTCAGTGGGAAGAGGATCTTGAGAGATGCCTCAAATGTAGAAGCACATTCTTTTTTATCTAAATCGGCATCAATATTTAATCAATACTCCAGTCCCATTCAGTAGGTCAATGGTTTTCATTTTTTGATTTATTCTAAATTATTAGATGAATTTTAAACTTTTCATTCAATTTTAATCCAAATAAATAAAAAAATATTTCATTGACAATAGATTTTTCTAGACAGGAACCTGAGTTTTGGCATTTTTCCTTTATTTTCTTATTAGTGTTTTGTTTTCCATACTGGCATGAGTCTGTTATGCTAAAGATTATGTATCTTTTCTTAAAAGCTTCCCCAGAGTTTTGTTTTGATGTCAGGTGATGAAATAAATTACTGCTTCACTAGTTTTAAAGAGGACTGTGTTACCTAATTTGAAATTAAAATTATATTGAATAATAATAAAACCAAATCCTTTGGGTAATCTGAGATTTTCTCAAAGGTATCTTTTCAGAGGCTGCTTGAGAAACTTGCAGTGACTGGTCTGTTTTAGCCTATGAAAGACAAAGATTTTTATGGATTATAGAATCTGATATTTAAGGTACCTGCTAAGTGAGATGGAAGCATTTTTATGTTTGCGTTTGTTCCTTTGAATTACATTGCTTGCATGCATCAAGCAATGAATGGCAAATAAAATAGTTTCCTTTATGGGTATGTAAACAATGGTATTTGGCTACTTAATCTGATCAAACAATATTTACTTTGGATTTTGTGGGTTTTTTTCCCCTAACAAATAAATTATTCTTTTACAATAAATGCTGTCTCAGCTACTGAATAAACTCAATGTCTCTCTCAGTGTATCTGTTACAATTATAGCAGTCCTTTACACTGAAAAACCTCTTCTTTTTATGTCTAAAATTATGTAAAAAGAAAACATCATATTAGATGAAGGTGATAGCAATGAAATACTTTGTTACAGCAGCCCTGGAGCTGTTTAATTTGAAAGTAGTAGTAAATACCTTTTTTTGTAGATTAAAGAATACCCAGGTAAAGACTCTTCTCTGAATATCCATATGGTACTTAGGAAGTCAAGGAAATATGGAGAATGACCAGGGACAGGTCAAAAGAATTCATGGAAGTGGAGGTTGAGCTTGGTTATTTTTGCTTGATAATCTAAAGGCAACTTGGGACAAACACTGGAATGTCTAGTACAAATGTAGATACTTAATTTCAATAGGTGAAAAGGTAATCCCAGGTGAAAAAATGCCTGTATCTATAACATGTTGAAAGGCTATTTGTGTCAGTGAATATTCTAAGGGCCTCTTATACAGTGTTTCTGAAATTCTTTAGTCTTAAATATAAAAATTATTCTGTAAAGATGGAAGCATGTTTACTTCAATCTGCATATCAAAAATAAGATAATGAGGTGAGTTCAATTTGCAGATCTCTTGGGCTAGTTTAAATTGCAGATTTTCTGCTAGTATACTATTTTTTTTTCCAAATCAATTGCATTTTTATGTAATAATGGTACTAGTGTTAATATAATGTACTTCCTCAATGGACACAAAAATTGGAAGCAAGCAAGAACAATGTACAATTAAAAATAATCATGCCACATAATAAGTGAAAAAAGTCATTAATTAGCAGATTAGTAAGTGAACGTAAATAGAATGTCACATTACAGAGCTGTATTTTTAGTGGATCTTTTCATCTGTAGTGCCTAATCTTTGTTCTTAACTTGGGAGAAAATGTAAGGTCACTTTTGGTGTTTGTGAATGATTCACAAACTAAAAGGAGGTAAAAAAAGCATCAATGGCCACAGAAGTTCTAATGGCTTTACCCATCCTGCTGTGTTAGATAACTTTATGTAACCCCTGTGGTGGCACTTCATGCTAAAGTAGCTATTTACATTCCTACTGCAAGCCTTTAAGGTGACCCCAGTCACTGCATTCTGCAAAGGAAGGCTTTTAAGAGTGACAGATGTCCCAAATGCCATTGCTGCCATTTCAATACAGTCTTTCCAGAACTTTCCCCTCCACTGGATCCCCTGGATACTTCAAGCTCTCCCTGACATGCGTCTGTGGATAGCTGATTTGTGCTTAGTTTACCTGTGTCTTCTGGCAGACTCAGACAGGTACCAGGACCAGGCAGCACCAGACACTGGGTCCATAGGGCATCTAATGTATGGACTAAATAGGGACCTTTTCTGTTTGCTTTTCTCTGCTGGGTCTTGTATCAGTATTGGACAGTGCTGCTGGCTGTCAGAAGTTGGATCACATGTCCAGCTAGCTTCCAATTGCTGGCACCAGAAGACAAGGTTGAGCGGGCACCATGCGCATCTGTCTTCTGTAGCTGCCAAGGAACAAGATGATGCCATGGGAAATAGCAAACACACTGTGATGACCTTGTAATGAGTGATTACATGGGTGGTTGCTAGACAGATTTGAGTTGCCTGGGAAACCCCCATTTCAGCTCTCAACCTACAATGTCAGGGCAAGAGCCCAAGACTAGCATTTATAGAAGATAAGTGAAGCATTTGTAGAACCTAAGTGCCGGAAGGTGTGAGGTTGCTCTATTCTTAGTGATCATCATGGGCACGTCTTATAGCTGTGGCTCTAATTGTGGCTGCACATGGAGTGATTTTCCTGTTCAGCATCATGTTGTGTTGGGCTCTTACAAGTAAGATTTTTACTACATTCTGCCCCTGAAAAGATAAACCATATGTGAAGTCATAATGAGATTGAAGAATAATATGGAAAGAAAGTTGTGTGGGATCTGCTGCATTGCACTGGAGGATTATGCCTCCATGAACTCAAGCAGCTCTACGAAGTCACTTCTGACCATGAGGCAATTTAGAAAGTAGGCAGCATAGATTGCTGTAAAGACTACACGGATAATTTTTTTCCAAAACGTTCCAAAGGCCAAGACTGGGATTTATCCACTAAAGCTTCAGGAGCATTGTCCAGTGGTAGAGTGTATGTAGCCATGTGAACTGTATCTTTTAATAGGCTGTATTGGGTTAATCACAGCCAGTAACTTAAGTACTCACCATCTGCTTGCTTGACCCCCACTCCCAGTCCCTGCAACAGAATAGGGGAAAGAAGAGCAAAAGAAAGAAAGAAAAAAGAAAATACTAAGAATCAAAATAAAGACAGTTAAAGTGATAGTCAGACGGGAGAGAACAATGCAAAGGCAGTTGCACAACACCTCATCCAAGCAAACCAATGCCCAGCCAGTGTGTCTACCTTGGAAAAAGTACCCCATGCTTTTTATTGACAGGAGTGACATTGTATGGCATGCAATATCCATTTGGTCAGTTTGTATCAGCTGTCAGAATCACAGAATATGCTGTGTTGGAAGTGTGTCCCCTCACAACTCTTGTCCATCCCCAGCCTGCTCTCTGTGGGAAGGCAGAATGAAAAGCAGAGGAAACCTTGGTGCTGTGCAGCACTGCTCAGGAATAACTAAATCGCTAGTGTGTTACCAAGCCATTTGTCATAACAAGTCTGAAGTACCATGCCAGCTCCTATGAAGAAAATTATCTCCAGCCCAGCTAGATCCAGTATATACACTTCAATAAAAGATTTAGAAGAAGAAAAATGTTCATAAAGGTGAATATCTTAGAGACAAAAATCTGGAAAAGTTTGGGTGAATATAGGAAAATTTTTTGTTGCACTTTTCAGACATAGGACAGATTTTAATATATTAGTATGCTCAGTTCTTATGTTCACAACTCAATAAAGATATTGAAAAATTTAGAAGAGTTCAGACAGCAGTCTTGGTGATGATGAAAGTAAATTGCTTTACTGTATGAAGTTTGTGCTAATCAAGACATTGATCAAGAGTTAAGAGAATTAGAAATCTCCTGAGGCCTCTTCCATCCCTAACTGGAGTATAGAGTTTAAGGCACCAATGTTGTAAATTTGACTTTAAAAAATGCAAAACAAGCACAATATTTTTTTTTTTTGTGAACAATTGCCATTGTCCTTTGGGATATGTCACTGAAGTTGTGGTTTGAAAATTTTAAAGTCAGGGTTTTCTGTTTGTTTTCCAAAACAGTTCTCTAGTTCTATGAGAGCTACTGCTATCTGTGGTGAGTAGAGTGATGAATGCAGAGAATTCCTCTGGGTAACATTATACAGGAGGTCAGAATATAGAATTACAATGATTCTTGCTAGTCTTCATCCATAAAATAAATTAACAACTCTTGTGTTTTCCAGTTTCATAATTTTTTCCTCAACTTGTATTGCTTTTATATTTCCAAATACATTTTTATATATAATTTTTTCATTCTTAACCTATTTAGATTCACTCATTAAAATGATTGAGATAATTTACAGTTTTGCATGAAGTTGATTCCTGCTTTTATTTGCTATATTAGGAACAACTGTTGCAGCTAAGATGTGAAGTGCAGGCTTTCATTTTCTCTCAAGTAACACATATTTTGAATTTTCTTGTTTCCAAGAGCAACTACAATTTTGTCAGTTGTAAAATATGTGCATTGATAAACATAAAATCTCAGTGAAAAATCCCAATGCTTAATAAACACAAGCAGTTCCAGATTTAGTATTAATGTAAATGGATTTCTTTTGTTCAATGGTACTATTCTGGTTTATACCACTTGAAAAAAAGACACAAATACTCTTTATATTGATAATAATGCTAATTAATTTACATCATTCTCTAGTAACTTGCTGAAATAAATAAAAAGGGATATAAAAGCAGACATCTTAAAAACTCTTGTTGGAAAGTTTGGAATTATACTTCAGTGATTCTTACTGTGAGACAGTCATTGAGAATTGCATTTCTGCTAAGCCTTTGATGCTAAATCAAGGTTGGTAAAAATATGGTTTTTTTCCTATCTAGGGTTTATTTTTATCCCCTCCTATATAAAGGCATTTCTCTTTACATTATTTTAACAATAATCTTTCAAAATCCTTTTTTCAAAGTTACTGCTGGCCCATTGTTTTAATGAGTTAGTTATAAAACGGACAGGTTAATTATGTAGTTGACTGTATGATTTCAGGCCACAGCTAGTTTTATTGTTTCTGACTGAAAGATAATCCTGAAGCCTTTGACAAAATCTTCCAATGAAATGTGTCTTTGGCAACATACATCACTGCAGGACAAGCCAGCTGATTTGTTTGCTAGTGCCTACATCACCAGAAGATGTTAAATCTTATTTACATTTTACACCATAGCTTAAAGGAACTGAGTTACGTAGCCAGTATAGTCAGAGTACCTGGAGGAGGTTCTCAGTTCCAGACTCCAGCTTCAAAAAAAGCTGTGAAAGCAGGAGCTGTTCATGTTCTCAAAAGGTGAAGGAAAGAGTGCAGGCTTGGGACGTGTTCTAAACTGCTTGTAATTAATTAATTATGCATTGTCCCCGTCAAGCTGTTGGGACAAGGTAGAAGCTACACATTTCTTAGTATAAATATACTGCTCAGGTACTGGCATGTGTGAATATTTCTCATGATCTATGCATGAACTGCACAAAAATTATGTGAAACTATAGCAGTGAGAGTGAAAGAACATACTAAAGGGTATGAGTGTGATTTACCAGTGATTCTGCTAAGAAGAAACAATTCCTCATTTTTATAGATTTTAGTCTATAGAATCAGAAAAAAATAATAGAAAGAATTCCTTAACTCCATTAACTTCCTCTCTCTTAAATAATAAATAGACCACTAGCACCCCAAATGGGTAAGATACTAGAGTAACATCCTGTACGAAGATGGATATTAGTATTCCAAATTCTTTTAATATTTTCTTTTCATGTTCCAATTGTTAACACTTTGCTTTATAATAAATTTGGGTTTGTGTTTAAAATTATCTAGTATTACGGGTAGGTGCCAGAGAGCCTGATGAAAGCAGTTGTCATCTTTCTCCTGAAGCAAAGAATTTAAGTAGAATAGTCTTTCCAATATTTGAAACATGGGGTATATTTAGGAAATGAATGTGATTTCTTAATTTGAGAGTTATTTTGAGAGCTGCTATGGAAGAGAGGATAGATGTTTAAAGAAGTATCTGAAAGTTAATATAATTAAACATGTATTTATTGACAAGAGAGGGCAGGAATGAGAGTGCATTCAGCAGCCTCATTTGGCACCTGGCTGTGCTAAGGAAAGCATTCCATGGCCTAACTTCAACTGAAATAAATTTTTCAAAGAGCTAAGGATAAGATTCAGCACTTTCCACTCTAAGTCCAGGATTTGTTTTATTGGCTTTTTTTCCCTAACTTATATATATATATATATATATATATATATATATATATATATATATATATATATATATTCACATTAAGAAAAACAGAATGAAAAAGAAAAACAGAAGAAAAACAATGAAATGTTGGACAAAACATTTACCACATATACTTCTTGTCCTGGGAGAGAGAAGGCACATGGTAAATGCAAGCCACATTAATCATATCCTACCAAGACACTCTTGGGTCCAGCACAGCTGAATGCTGTGTAAAAAGCTGAATGAAACAGAACAGAGTATTAGCAAGTCAAGATTATTTAGGAAAGATTTCATATTTGGGTCAGGGGGAAATAATGTGCTGTAGGTATTACAGTGAATGGAATATGTTGCAGATTCCATTATAAAGGATTTATATTTTAAACCAGGAAATGTATGCAGTATGGATGATTTTCATCTAATATGTAGAGGAAGATGAAGCAGAAAAAAATAGACAGTTTTGTTTTTAACAGCTTCATGATGCAGCTATATGTTCACACATTTTTGTGAAGTGCTAATAATGGCAAATACAGCAGTTAATGAGGTATAGAAGCCTGATGCTGTATTATATCTCAGGCAAAAGGATGTGTGATTTATCATATTTGTTTTTCTGTGTCCTTAATTTATCTGTGATTAATGTGTGATGCATATGCAATGCTTTCTGTATTTTAATGGAAAAAAAATTATAGTGAGTTTTTTCCCTTCAAACTGGCAATGAAAAATCCTTAAAAAACAAACAAACAAAAAAAACCCACAAGAGGCACTTTTAAACACAACTGTATGAACATTTTTAATGCTATCAATTTAGATCTATTATGGTAAATTCTCCTTGGATTAATTTATGGTATTATGGCTTACGTACACCTCAGGGAACCAAGAACAAAATTAATTGTTCCTCTGAGATGTACAGTTTCCACCCTTTGCCCCTCAATCAACAGCTTGAAAAGCAATAATTGAGAAAAAAATCTAGGTGTATTATTTCTTCTTAGAACAGTTCTTGCTAGAACATACAGAAGTAGGGGCAGCTGGCTAGTGCTGGTTTCTTACACATCCCTCTGGCTACTTGCAGAGGCAGGACGTTAGACTAGACTGATTCAAGTCTGATCCAGTATAGTAATTTCTGTGTTGCTTACCCTTAGCCTTTGTTATTCTGGGTCAGTTGATCAACACATTAGGAGCTGTAACCAAGAGTCTATCCATGTTTTGACCAACTGGTAAGGAAAAGCTTAGCAGCAGGCTGTACTGTGCCTGCTCATTCACTGTGAAATAAAGGCACACAAGAGCCTTTGAGGGGTCGTTTCTTTTTTGTTTCTTGTTTTATGAGTGTGTGTTGTGCTAGTGGGAACTCAGGGTAACACATTCTAGACAATGTTACAGCTGTTCTTGAATGATTGAGTTTATTAACATGTCACAGGTTTGTGTAGTTCAGCTATGGGAAATATAGTGACTGATATTGAAGATGCTTTGCGGAAGTTAGATTCTCATATCTATCTTTACATTACTGTAAAACGCTTTGATATTGCCTACATGCCATTATTGCAAATGTGTTTGTCATCCGTGTTTTTCTGACCAATCCTGTGCTACTCACTCTTTTGTCTTGTGAAATTGACTATAAATTATAATTGTTATTAGGAGGAATTATAAAACATTTCCACGTTCGCTTGTTCTTCTCTAATTAATATGTTCATTGCATCTACAGCATACTATAAAGAAACAGTCTAACTTCATGGGAAACCTCACTGTCTTAGTGCCAATGTGGAACTTGATATAGTAGTATTGGCAATAAACCCCACCAATTCTAATGTGACAAAGCTGCAGATTCTTCCTGCTTCCCATTTACTGCTCAATGTTAGGAATATTTTGTGAATGACTGTTCTGAATGACTCAAGGCTAATTGCTGTCTTTTCTTGTTCTTGTTGATCATACTTGTGACAAACCTAAAAGTGCTTTTCCTATCCTTTACAGCAGATAAAAATCAAGAAAAAAGATCCTGTGGAAGCACTGTGCCATTTCCACACAAAATTCTGCATCTGGTTGTTAATATGCAATTCCTGATACCATGAACTTTCATAGAGGTTAGAAATGAGAAAGATCTTTTAGGTCACCTTGTCTTCCCCTCAGTTGTATGTAGAGTAGATTCACATAAGGCACAGTCATGTCCCTTCTGCACTGAAAGGGAGCATTCTTTTCATATGGCATGAGTGCTTCACTGATACTGGAAAGAAAAGACCTTTTTTCCTGTAAAGGGTGTGTGAGATGAAGTTGTAGCATGTTGGCATAAAAGACTCTTTGTTAATTGCTATTGTGCTAATGGTGCTTTGAATATGAATGTTTTGTAAGCAAGAAACGGGCAATGAATCAGATAAGCACTGCCTCAAAGAAAACTTGAGCAGCGCTGGAAGTGAAAGAAAATCTTTGGCATTTCGCAGTCTGTTTTTGAATGGGTTGCACAGATTCAAGTAGTCAAGACCATACACGTAATAAACAGGGCACTGAAGCTGTATCATCCACTACAAGTTTTTTTTTTTTTAAATAATGAAAAAAAAAAAAACCCACAAAAATCCCCAGCATTCATATTACAGCAAAGCTGCTGAAGAATTTGCTAACAAATCTGTGTCTGTGTGTGTTATACATACCTCTGTCATATATGCTCTGAGGTTGATTTTTCAGAAAACTGAAGTGCCTGCTTATGCACATGGTAGAAATTGCAAACCTCCATACTATCAGACTATGTATCTGTTTTCATGAAATTATTCTCCCAGGTTTTGAATATCTTGTGAATATTTCTAAGTTGCTATGCTGAGAAATCTTTGTAATAGGCAGCTAAAAATATCTACCTTTTCACTAGTCAAAAGTTAGGAATTTGAAGAATACTTTAGAATGCACAAAATGCTGATAATGGCATAAGATATCTGAATAATTTTATGTTTACTAACATTATTAGGAAGAAATATAATATATACTAATATATACATATTTCCATTCTTGAACATAAAGGATTTTTTAAAAAGTTTAAATAGGGTCTACACTTATGGAATTATGAAAGTTTTTTTCAGTTTCACAGGAGAAAGTGTGAACATTATTCTACACTTCAATACAAAGTATTCTATTATTCCAGTACAACTAAAGTGGTTAAACAGGGTATCCTGCTGACCAGAGTAAAACACTGCAGTGATGTAGTAATAGCAACTTTTATTCCTGATATCGTAGATGCATAAATATATACACACATGCTTAATATCATAATTAGGCATACTGGGATAATTTAAAGAACAATTTTGCTATGTGAAAATATAAAAAAAAAAAAAATGTGGAGTTTCCCTGGGGGGATTTCTTGAAGATATTTTTTTTTCTATGTTTAAAATGTCGAGTCTAAATGAACACTTAAATAGTTCAGTATTATACTTAAGAGAAGCACAGAGAACTCGCAGTTGTTATTTCTTAATCTGTAAGGGGCTATTTCCAAGCTGCAGACTCAGTCAAGCAGGGCTTTATTCGGAAGGATCCTCAAGAAACCCATTTCAGGTTTTGCCTGAGTCAGGACTGTGAACTTGTACTGTTTGCATTGTTACAATTTGTAGATATTTCCAAAGAGGTTTTCCCATTGCTCTTACAAAGTAAGAGTCACTTGAGAAAGCTCTTTTTCAGACAGTTGCTGTTAAAAGAAAACAATTATATTCCTGCAGATGGAGTATTCTAACTTGCTTCTATTCCAGTTAATTTTGTGGGTTATTATCTCCTGTTTCTCCAGTGTTGATGCTTAGTTTGTTTTATTTTTCTGAAGATACTTTCAAATGTAAAAAATAAAAAAAGCAAAAGCAGAAGATTTAAAATTTAGATAATTAACCTTTAGGCACACAGATTGTTTTGTTAGAGATGTGACTTTATTTTAGCTGGTGGTAGACTACTCAATCATTTGGAGTTTAGTAAAGGAAGACGAGTTATGAGAGTTAAATGAGTCCAATAGGACTAATACTAAAATCTATAGAACTGAGAAGTTTTGTCTTTGTCATTGAATTGTATAAGCTGCCTTGAGAGTTTTTAGAAATGTGAGCATTTTCTGAAAGTTAACACTGGATGTCTTTCTAAAAGTTATGTTTTATGTCAACAAGAAATTGTTAAAATTTTTATGGAAATTGATGGATTAAATTTTATGGCCTTTAAAAAACTTTTTTGTTTCTGCCCCTAAAATATATGACACTATCAAATTTCCTGTAAAGGAGTACAATGCAGAAAAGTAGTTTTAACTCTCGATGTACTGACTTGATCAACTGCTTTGTGCCTGGTGGTCTGATTTTTAACAATTGGTGCAGTTGCTGCAGAACCAAAAATGCTTACAGCCCCTAATTTTAAAACTTGATGGTTTAGAAAAGTAAGTCAGAGTATATTTTCTGTGCTATTGCTGTCTCCTTTGGCCCAACCAGCCTCCACTGTGCAGCTTTTGACAGGAGACAGGCCTCCTGCTTGCAAACAGAGTGGCTGTAGCATGGGAGCACATGCATTGCCTGCCCTGGGACAGAGGCAGCATTTCCCCTTTTCACTTTGTGGCCAATCCTTCTAGTTTGATTTAACAAAAATAATTTTGAAAATTTAAAGTTAGGTTTTCTGGTGGTGAAAAGGGTAGGAATATCAAGAAGACATATGTCTGTTCATAGATTTGCTGGACGTGTTCCTATATGTCAAATATTGCCTCTTAGGCCAAGAAAGACTATTCCTTCTAATCAGTGTCTATTTCTGTTATAGATCTTCTTCTGAACTGTAGTGTTAATAATTTTTATGTACTAGAATCTAGAGGATCTTTGAAAATCAATTTTTTGTTGCATTAGGTATACAAAGTAAAAATGTCCTTGCATTAGCTGAGTTTTAGAGATGCAGTGTCTTTTTAAGGTATCTACTTCCCAATTTTATGTGCATTATAAGTATCAATTAAAAATAGCAACCTAAGGTCAATGGAAGGCACTCATTTGTATTTTATTTTTTATTCTTACAAAATAATGAGAGAAGCTCTACAGAGAAAGCTTGACTAAGTAATGAGTCAAACAGTTGTCCAAATGAAGTACAAAGTTAGGAAAATTGTATAAGACCATAAAATTTTGGGGTAAGGAACAGTAATATTTTTGTATAGATCAAAAGGCACCTTAAAAAAATTCACATGACCTAACCTGTCAGTCAAAAATCATTCTGCACAGCCATAATATCAAACTGCTGTCTGACAAGATGTGTGATTGACTGTGCAGCTGAGATAGAGCACATCCTCCTGTAACAGGGTTTCACCATGGATAGTGTATCAATACAATGCATGTTATATAAGCTAACATTACTGTATTTTAACACTTTTTTTCCTCTGTTGGTCAAACACTGGCTAGTGAAAGCAGAAGTCATAAGGAAAGGTCAGTTTCCAAGCTATGTAATGCTCAACATCACAGTTCCCTATGGCAAGATTCCTGGGTCACTGACACAAGCTTCAAAAGAATCAACTGCTTATATTAATTGTATTCTCGTTATGAAAAGTGATACCATTAAAATGGTTCCTTTTTTTTTTGTTTGTTTTTTTTGTTTTCACCTGTTTCACTAGTTTTTTTTGGATTTATTCTTAGTCTTCATTCTTGAAGCATAGATTTGTGTCAAAATCCCTAGTATAATTGTAGCTTACTTTTACTATTTGATGAAAGCAAAAAGTCACAGGCTTACCCCAAAAAGCATGTAGTTTACTGTAACACAGCATCTAGTCATGTGGAATACAGGAAAAGTACTTTGGGTAGGAGATAAGTTCAGCTTCATTGCTGAGTTCCATTTTCTAATACTTTTAATTGTTCTCACAGTGACATCTTAGTCTCTTTCTGTGCTAGTCATCACGCTCATTTCAACTCAATTTACTTCCATGTTCTGTTCATACATACATGACAAAAGGAGGGCAGAGTTTCCCATTGCTGTGGTTGTTGACAAAGGAAGCCCATTGTACGTGAGAACAGCTGAATTATTATCTCTTTCGGTGCACAATAAAATGTCAGCACCATGTCACAGCAGCAATACACATGCTGACACCAGACTTGGAAAGTACTAAAAGCAGTGAGGGCCGCAGCAGAACCATCAGCTAAATGCCTGTCCTTTGAATACACATGAAGAAAATTAACTAAAAATCCCAGAAACAGCTGTCAAAAGATTAAAGACTAATGGATTTCTGTCCTCAGGCACATGAAATTTCACATTCTGATTCTCATTGCTTTGCCCCTGCAAAAGCAATTGTCAAATGGAGAGTGTTTCTTTTTCTTTTTCTTTTTCTTTTTCTTTTTCTTTTTCTTTTCTTTTTCTTTTTCTTTTTCTTTTTCTTTTTCTTTTTCTTTTTTTTTCTTTTTCTTTTTCTTTTTCTTTTTCTTTTTCTTTTTCTTTTTCTTTTTCTTTTTCTTTTTCTTTTTCTTTTTCTTTTTTTTCGTTTTCCTTTTTCCTTTTTTCCTTTTTCTTTTTTCTTTTCCTTTTTCCTTGTTTCCTTTTTCCTTGTTTCTTTTCCTTTTCCTTTTCCTTTTCCTTTTCCTTTTCCTTTTTTTCCTTTTCCTTTTCCTTTTCCCTCCCCTCCCCTCCCCTCCCCTCCCCTCCCCTCCCCTCCCCTCCCCTCCTCCTTCTCCTTCTCCTTCTCCTTCTCCTTCTCCTTCTCCTTCTCCTTCTCCTTCTCCTTCTCCTTCTCCTTCTCCTTCTCCTTCTCCTTCTCCTTCTCCTTCTCTCCTTCTCCTTCTCCTTCTCCTTCTCCTTCTCCTTCTCCTTTTTCTTTTCTTTTTCTTTCTTTTTCTATTTTCCTTACTAAGCATGTACAGAGTTCAATAAAGGTACACAGCAAGACTAGTTACATGAAATCTTTACAGCTAGAGTCCCAAGAAGGACCTTGATTCTTGGCTATAATTTTAGTGTGTTTTGTGAAAACTCTGACCATGTAACCTAGAGCAAGTTTAATTATTACTGTGGCATCCTCTTTAAAATTCTTGCTTCACTGTGTATTCAGTGATTACTTTTATATGTTCACATGTTTCATAGCTATGAGAGTTCTCAGGGTCCTTCTCCTTCTTCCACAGCTGCCCAGCCTTCTCTGCATAACGTAGGGATGGCAATGAGTATCTCATCAGTTCTCATTTGACTTTTAATCATAGTGAATCCGGTCTTCCACTGAAGTTCTCTGCTCATATCATCAGGAGGACTGAAACTGGTGTACTTGAGAGAAGAAAACCCAATATGTTCTGGTCTTTCACCTTCACTTACCTACATTGTCATACTGCCTCCACTCACTGAACAAGTTGCTCAAGTTTTTTGACCTTGCCCATTAGCTTCAGTAGCTACTGCATATAGCTGGAATTTATCCTCTTTTTCCTTCCTTTCTTGCCTATTTTTTCCCTAATATCTGTTTTCCCTCTGCTTCCCATTTTAACCCTTCTTGTCTATTATTTGCCACAATCTTCAAATTCTCTCCTCTGGGTCTGAAATTGCTGTCCCTCTCCAGTCAAATTTGCTGTTCTCAATGTGCTGGCAGCAAAGTGAAATGTGATGAAAACCTGATCTCTGAAGGGTTCTTTGCTGGCATATCACTGATCAGATTTTTAGTAATTTTCCTTTGCTTACAGCACACTAATTGAATAAAGCAGAGCAGAACAGCAGGGGACAGAAACAGAAAACACTGAGTCCTGACAAAGGCTTTCTCTAGGGATAGGTGTTCTATTAGCATCTCTTATTAGACAGCAAATGCTAACTACCCACAGACAGCAAAGCAATAAGATCATTCATAGATTGAAAACCATTGAATATGTATCTCTATGGATATTCAGACAACTGCTGAAATCCTGGGCAAAGCTGTAGGACAGGTTGCCTATTCTAAAGACTGACATTTTAATGTTTAGTTAGAAAACACTAGTTTTGAAGAGACTAGAAACACATGTATTGTCCCTAAATAAAATTCAACATGTAAATTTTATCAGTATTCATTTATTATAGCTGCCAGGATGCTTGTTGTGACCCTGTGAAATTTATTAAATTATAATAATTTTTTTTCTGTTTCTGTCCAACTGCTTTGTAGCCAGTTGGAAAATATGTGTTATATTTGCTGCATTACTTTTCCAAGTAAGCAATTTTGCCAGTGAGAGTACTATTTGAGTACTATTTGAGTACTCCTCAGTAAGAGACTGAGGAGTTGAGAACAAATGCAGAGATATATTACAATCTCAAATGAGAGCAATTAGAAGAATACTGGCCCTTGAAAAGTAAAATGGAAACAGACACGAGTTGACAGTGAAGCTGATTTGTAGGACTCTTTCCGTGTTAGGATAATGCTTCTGTCATAAAAATATTTAAATATCTGGATGTAGGCTAATGTAAGGTACCTATCACTATATCAGTGAGTCACATAGTATTAAAGTTTTCCAAGAACTGAAAAGAGAGAGGCCAGAAAAATACATTCTAATTTCTACACTACAAAAAGTCAGGTATCATGTTCCTTTGCCTTTAGTCTCGTATGCTTTTCATTGTTTATTTATTGTTTGGGGTATCATAATGAGGAAATTCTTTTATTTGGAGACACAAACAGGAAAAAAGATAAGAGCTGTTGAACTTCATGAGTGTGCTCCTAGAATCTGGATTATACTTCAGTTTTAGTTTGTATAATTATTTTTAAGCTGTCAGTATATATTTAGTTCACTGAGTCTTATGAAGATAAAGCAAAACATTAAGTATGTCATAAAATTGAACAAATGTATGCATGTCTTTCTAAATGGAGTAGTTTAAGTTTGGTCTTACTTTTTCAAAGTATTTTCAAGTAGTTTTTGCATCAGTGGTTTGCCAAGCTTCCTGCTTTCACTCAGTTTAATTCAAGAACTTCTTACTCCAGGTAATTCAGCTAAATTCCTAGGGACCACTCATGTAACTGGCAGTGGTGTCTTAGGGAGTCTTTCTTTGGGTTAATATGGATGACTACATAATTTGGAGATTGTCTCCTAGGTATTATCCTGCTTCTCCTAAATACATGTTGTACAAGGTGCAATCTGCATAAATTCTGATAAAGCCAGATTGTCATTCTTTTTCAGGGTACAAGTGAACATTGACGGTATTTTCTCAACCCAGGGGTTGCAATAGGATTTATCCCTCAGTAGAACTATGATTGGATGAGCTGCAGGAAAAGCCTCTGCCCCGTCATTCAATCTTTTACTCATGATTTAGTTACCTGGTCTCAATTTGTAGCTTCTCTGTAGCCCACAGGAGATCACTTTTACCCATATATTTCTCAACCTCAGCTAAAACATCCCTCCCAATCTTGACAGCAAGAGCTAAATGATAAAATAGGTGTCTAGACATTGCTCTATTGCTGTTCTTAGAACTAAATAGTCTTTGGTCTAGATGCCCTATAAATAATTGAGACAATCTAACTCTACGTGAATTAGCAGTGCTTCAATTCTTTTTAAGGAAGCAGAATGACTGCTGTAAAAGGTATCTAAGCTTTGTGATATTTCCTTGTTGTAAAATAGATTGTCATTTGGGGTTTTTACACTATTACAGTCAAATTGCTGCTCTAAAGGCAGTTCATGATTGCAGTATCTTAGAGTGGTGTGATTCAGTTTGTCTTTCAGATGGCCTTTTTCCTGTTGCTGCAATTTAACTGATATATGTTTTTGAAAGCATATTACTTTGCATATTTTTATTGTTGTTTAATTTTTTTATGAATACATATTAAAATACACTCTCTCTGAAGGAAGAAGGGACACAGAAAGATCTCCAGTCTAGTGATCACTAAGAATTCAGAGGTTTTGTTTCCAGCTGTGCAACAAATTCTTGTGTGACCTTGGTCAGGATGATTAACCTCTGTGCACAATGGGGACAATCAGCAGCATTTACCAGTCATAGATAAAACTAATTAAACATAGGAAGTTCTGTAAGATGTTTAGGGATCTTTGATAGGTAGA
The DNA here is from genome assembly GCF_026979565.1 of Vidua chalybeata. Classification (NCBI taxonomy): domain Eukaryota; kingdom Metazoa; phylum Chordata; class Aves; order Passeriformes; family Viduidae; genus Vidua; species Vidua chalybeata. The sequence goes on along the minus strand of NC_071534.1, from coordinate 55,801,248 downwards.
TAGTGTATATGTACTGAATCAGGCAGACGAGGGAAACGGTCAAAGCAAAAAGCTAGGGTTGAAAAAAATGGAAAAAGGAAAATTTAAAAAAGGCTAGGAGATAAGTGGGATTATGAAACCAGTTGGGATCATTTGAAGGTGAATAATTATAAAAGATGTGATCCTATTCAGTTTTAATAGGGCAAGCAAAATACACTAAGATGAATGTGTTTGTCTATGTACTTCTAAAGAGGTAAAGCTATAAGCTTTTCTGAACCTTGGGAATCCGCTATGCTGATCAGCTTTCTTCAAAGTTCAAGTAAAACACAGTGAAATAATATATGAAAGTCAAAGAGGAAATATTTTCTCCAATGTATATGTTACAGTTTGCATTAATTGCTAAAAATTACCATTGAAAAAAAATAATGTGAAGAAGAACATCATTCTGGAAAAGGTGTAGTTGGGCTAAGTTCTCATTTAAGAAGTATGTTTCAAAATGTTGTGTTCTGCTTGGAAAAAAATGTCCCTTGTCCCTACTTCAAAGTATCTTCTCTGTTACTTTTTTTTTTTTTTTTTTACTTTATTTAGGCTCATGCATCATGATTTTGATTATATTTTATAAATGTATTAAAAAAAAAAGAATATTCACTTTGCACACCACCTTTTATGCATAGAAGCATAATGTAGTCTGAGATCATAAGTGTCAGTATCCAAAGGCTGCCTCAATCAATATTCTGATTCAGTGAAAATAAAGTACATTTTTACTTTTATTTCCGTAATTCACTCTCCAACTCTAAAAAAAAAAAAAAGAAAGACAACAAACTGCAACAATCTGAGTGGTTTAATTTACCATATTTTAGATGACTGTAAGTCTTTGTATTTACTGCTGATGAACAAGATTTATCTTAGTTTTTTGCTATCACAAAGAGTTGATGATTTTCAGTTAAAAGATTGACTAGAGATGCAGAGATTGATAATTCCCTGAGTGTGGGTTGAATCTGGGAGTATACAGAAAATAAACCATTATTTTCCATAGGAAATATATATATATATTAAAATTATATAATATTTCCATTGGAAATATATTATACTAATAGTATAATAGTAATATAATATTAAACCAGGTGAGAGGCTTATTGACAAAGCTTATCTAGTTGCAGTATTTAGCAAAAAACAATCTGTGGTGTTCTGAAACACTACTCAGTTGAGCAGTCTCAAATTAGACTATACTGATCATGAATGGAGACTTTTTCTACAAATAACTGGAAACTGATTGCAAGTTTCTCTGTCTTACAAAACAGTTAAGATCACATTGGTGGGTATTTTGTCATGATGTTGATACAACATCTGCTTGCATCCAATGCCTTGAAACTATTTGTCTGAAAACCCCTTGGATAGAGTCCATTTTTCTCCAGTTCAAATGGCACTACCCGGGAAAGCAATTCTACCATGTGCTGAGCAACGTCAGTTCCTATTAACTCCAGTTTGTGTGAAGAGGCACAGCCTTTCTTAGGAGATGCAAGGTAGTGTCAGCACAGATTCTAAAGCTGAAATTCAGTTCTTTGCAGAAGCTCTGCACAAAGCCTGTGTATCATTTAATTCTTTATAATGGAGCTCAGAGTGGATTTGAAGAAGCTGATAGGCTTTTTGCTCTTTTGTCTGCAGAGGGCTGAATTACACCCCTGGTGAATATACACAGAAAAAAGGCAACTACACTGCCTCAGGAAATACACTATATTCCTTTGCTTTGACTAGTATAACTCAGTTTCAATTACTGATGAAAATTCTTTGATATTATGCTGATAAAAATTGTTGTACATTTTGCTCCCTTCCTATATTACACATAGAGCTTCACTCTCACACTGTGATATAATGTGCAAACTGAAAAGTGAAAATGCAAAAATAGATGTAGTCCTGCGGACAAGAACAGGCCTCCCTCGTGGCACTGTGTGTGAGGGCCTGTGTGTTGGTGAGGCTCCTGAAGCAAAGCAATGAGTGGGTGGAGAAGCAGAATTAAAGGGATGTAAAACCAGTAATGGGGAAGAGATCTTGGCAGGAAGCAGGATTGGAAGAGGGCGTGGGGGCTAAGGAGACACAGTTTTGATACTGATTAGCTTTAAATCAGGTGAACTAGCTAGCTTTTCCCTACAAAAGAAGTTCTGATTCTCAAGCTTAAATGTGTGAGCTGGTCTATACACAGCACAGAAAAGTTTTAGAATTTATGTTTTGTCAATACCCTTGGTGTGTTTTAAATTTGTGTGGATATAGCCAATACCCAGAGCAACGACCCCAAGGATTTGTGATAATACCCATAACAATCAAGCAAACACTAAGAGTAATTCAGCAATACTTTTTAAAAATAATATTACTTTGAGTCATGTTTCCAGGAAATACTCCTAGTGAGGTTTTCGTGAGATAGTAAAGGCAATAGTGAAGGCAATAGTAAAGGCAGTAGTAAAGGCTGAGATAGTAAAGGCAATCTAGTGGATATTTCTGAGTTTAGCTTACTATTCAGTCTTTCGGTGATTCCTCATATTGTTGAAACATTTATAGAAATAGCCATTTTGATATGTGAATTAAGAAAGATATGCATGCAAGTAGGTCAGATTTGGTGTTAGCATTTTACTGAGCTTTTTCTGCTAAACCTGTAACTGGATGCAGACCTTCACTGAAAGGTTGAGGCTGTTATCTGTTACAAAGGAGAGGTTAGTCTCAAAAACACATATGATCCAGTTATCAATACAGCAGTATCTCGGGTACCCAAGTAGAAGCCACATTTCTGTGTATTATGTGCTAAAAACCCTAGCAGAGTTGCTTCAAAAAAAATTTAGTTATGAATCATTTCACCATTGATTTATATATTCCCTAAAGAACAGTGCAAATTCCTATGTAGACATTTAGGTGCTAAAGAGGTTTTATAATTAAAATATTAATAAGAATTCCAGATTGAGCTTCCACTGAAAGAAATCAGGTTTTGTTATATTACTAGAGCTTACCAACAATTATACCAGAGCTGAGGACACAAGTTGTTTTGTGTCAAAATATTGGAAGAGGTTTTATTAAAATACTTTAAATTGCACTTCTATTTCTTGCCATGATCCAGTGGCATTGGGAATTGTATTCTTAAGTAGTTCCAGACAGAAGACGTCAAGTTGAATCACACGTTCACATGAGCATAAAGCTGCAGCTTTCACTGGGATAAATGCCTACTTTCAGTGTCCTTGGACCCCAAACTAATTTGGTACAGCATAAACTTCTTGTACTCTTATTTTACTAAGTACTTCTCCTGTAGTTCTCTTTTTGCTGGGCTTATTTATGATTATTGAAGGTGTGTTATGTGTGTTGGTGTCACACATCAACATAGAGGAAAGCATGATCTGTGTCCCTCTATGTGGGACAAGTTCTGGCCTTGAATCCTAGGACACTTATGTATAAACTGAAGTGCTGAAGCTTTCCTATAATGCAGCCAAGAAATGGTGAGATGATCCCTGGAGGAACTGAGGACCATTTTCTGCAGACTGCAAGCCTTACAGTTTGAGCAAAAGTTAATTTGGGAGACCTTACCTCGTTTAGCATGAATATATTTCACTTACACTGTGTCTGTCTGTATATGTATTTTATGAAAAGTATCCTAAACACTCCACTGTACAATATTGTCTTCAGTGAAGAGTGAAAGAATAACAGAATACCAGATATCAGTAATACTGTTTTCTATTCTATGAGAAGGAACCTAGATACTACAAAGGTGAACTCAAAAGAAATAGTATTATAGTCCAGAAAGAGGTCTACAGGTATTAAAACCCTTTCTCTCCATACCTTGAGGAAAAGATTCCCCTTACAACTCCTTTGCTTTTACTTTATTGCAGTCAGGGCTCTGCTGTTCCAAGACTACATGCTGTGTATGACCTTGTGGAAATTTTGCAGAACTGGCTTGCCAGAGACACAAGCATTAAGAGTAAACACGAAATACGTATCACACCAGCTTTCTGTTAGAAACCTTCCTAACTAGACTTCTTTTCCCTTGTAGTAATAGGCTGTTTGGTCCTGTCTTTTCCCTCAGCTTATTGTCTCCTTCCTGTTTCTCAACCTTTGCTTCATTCAATACCCGTGCTTCCTATGTTCCTAGTTTCTGCCCTTGACTATACCCCTACCTTTGCAAGTATCAGAGGGTTTCTCAATTGCTGTCATTAAACTGACCCCTCTGTTTATTATGGCTTTTCTCTTTCCCCTGCATGCCTCATATCTATTTACAGTGCAAGCACTTCAGGATAAGGACAGTTTCCTAGGGTTTGTAGAGAATCTAACACAATGGATCACAGTTGTGGGACACCAAAATTATTAGCTGGGATAGTAAGTTTCCAATTATTAGTCCTCACCAACAATGTTTCCTTCATTGGCATTGGGAGGAGCATGAAATTAGAAAAAGAGCTATTTTCTACATTCTTTTGATTTATAATAAAGCTGTCTTTTTTTCTTTTTTTTTGGTTTTTAAGTTTGAAATTAAATTTGTTTGCACAGTAGGTGTTGTAAATAATTTTGTAAACTGCCTAGGACTCTCTACATCATGAACTATTACTGAATTATTGGATAATGAAAATAGACAACTCAAATGAGAAAGTGTTTAGAGAGAAGTAATATGTGAATTCTCCTGCCAATTGTTTTTGGTTTTGTTTTTTCTTCTTCCTTTTCTGTTTCATAGCACGAATTATCAAAACAAAACAGTGGTGTGAAATGCTTCCATGTTTAGAAGGAGAAGGCTGTGATTTGCTAATCAATAAATCAGGCTGGACCTGTACACAACCAGGAGGACGGATAAAGACAACCACGGTAGGTGACTTCTCTGTTCTATACTTCAATTTCTTATTCACTTTGGTTTGTTGAAAAACAAGTGAAATTTTTCAGCATTTTTATGTAAAGTTTATTGCCTCATAATTAATCTGTGTGCCCAAGTGTGCATGCTGAAATATACAGCAATATTATCACAAAGTACAACACTGGAAAAGATAATAAAGGAAAATGTATATTTCCCATGGTTACTAAGAGTAGACATTATATCAAGGTTTTCTCCTAAGACACCAGTGGCTTAACTAAGATTTGTATCCAGCCTGAAGACAGTATCTTATTGTTTCAACATATACAAACTTATGCTGCGTTAGTGTAGGGTGTAAAAATCAATGTGTGGTCTAAGAGGGTGAAAAGAAAGCTTTCTCTGGGAGTTCCAAAGAAAATATTTTTTGCTATTCTGGCTATACTTGAACAACAAGTTGCTCAGATAGATCTTTGGTTTTCAGTGAAATCTGCAGAAAATATAGCAAAAGATCCCTTTTCCCAGCTTGCTTTGGCCCTGGTTTGTTGATAAATCCTTCCGTTCTCTGATTAGGTATCTCGGGGCATATGCTTGTGGTGAAGATGAAAGCATATATGACTGTAATAATTTCTAGGGCCTATAATGTATCAAACAGATTTCTAGAAAATGTTCTCAAATGCCAGTAACTCTTTGACTTAATAAATGGAAAAAATCTGAAGAGATATAATAGAGCAATTTTCTGCTAACTTGCTAGGCCTCTTGAAATTATTTTCCCTCCTTATAGTCTTTTTTTAGATTTACAGGGAACTTGAGTGTAATTTAAATAAGTGCAATTTCAAGAATATTTAGTCTTAAAAGTACTTATCAGTGAGGACTAAATTAATGCCCATCATCCCCTGCACAATTTCTCTGTCTGAGCAGGAGACAAACAGCAGTATAAAAATTTTATTGTTTTAGAATGCCTGTATTTAGAAAATTAACATTATTTCATTTTTTTTTTTAAAGGAGATTTGATAATGCTTTATAAGATACCTCCAAAACAAATTTTATGTCTTGTGAACACTATTTTTATGCTTCTGTATTTACCAGATATAATATTCTTTATGGACAGGGCTATAAAACTTAACTCATCTCTGAGGTCTTACTTAAATATAGTTTGCCTTTACATCTTTTGCATTCAAGCTATGTAAATCTTTTACATTCAAGTTATGTAAGATTGACATAAAAAAAACCCAAAAAAAAACAAGAGAAGGAAAAGGTTTTTTAAACATTTATGCCAACATTCAAGGGCACGGAGATCTAATACCATAAGTTTTTCATACTTGAAATATAGTCTTGAATCTTATTAATTCAGGGGTATTTTCTGTATCTGAGGTAAACGGAAAACCCATGTACTGTGACACATTGCCAGCTGTCATTTTAGCTCTTTATTTGATGTTTAATGCTAATGGCATGACTGAGTAATGCAAAGTAAGCAGAGGATCTATCCTTCAGTTTCTGTCTTTAATGAAGTGATTCAGATACGCTTTTAGATTAAACACCAGAAGCCTGATTTTGAACTCTTACTTGTCTCTATAGCTCTTTAATGCTATTGACATGAATGGAATGACTCATGAATTTGATTAATATAAATGAAATCATAATCATGCCCCATCAGTAAAATTAAGACCACGGCAAGTGTAATATTGTAAAACAGACTCTCCCCACACAGATACATCATTGTCATCGGTAAGAGAAGATTTTGCCAGAGAGGCAACTGTAGAACAGCTCTGAGCATAAGCCCTCATCTAACATCAAGCAGTCTTCAACAGTTGGTATCACACATGCAGACACACAACAAACACACAGTACTTTCCAGTCAAGCCAGACTAGCAATTCAGAATGCTTACAGAAGCTCTGAATGCAGAAGGGGGAGAGGAAAAAAAAGACAGGAAGAAAAACAAATTCAAAACCCTGCAATAAATTCTAACCTATAATACAGTATTAGTAACATATTAAGAATTAAAAAAAAATGTTCTTTAGCTACTTGGTTGAAAAGTAGGCTTTGGCCCATGGTAGTAAATTTGGAAACTGTCATAAGATGACTCCATGGAATTCATGACTGTGATTAAAAGAATAAAAATCCAACAGAAACACTAAGAGGCATTATTTACTGTAGCAATATTCTCAGACCAATAGCTGCTAATGCAGTAACTGCTGTTTCTGCTCCTAATCAACACACGAGTTGCCATGCACTATCATGCCATCATGGTATTTAAGTGTACTAGGAAAGACTTCTGGCTGGGAAGGGCCAGAAAAATGACCACAAGATAGTATGGGAAAAAATGTCAAGACATACTGAATTAGTTACTGTATCCTGTTCTGAAGTAGAAATAATTTTTGACCACATCTCCAGCAACAGCCAGATTAGGTCCTTCATTTTTTTAACTGTCAATTTTGTTAAAACACATTCATTAATCTAATATCAGCAGCCCTTTCCTGCTGATATAGCTTGCATCTTAAAGATATTTTTGGCAGTATCTTGAGTTATCATACTGATAGTAGATTGTATAGCAGAGATATCACTGATAAATGCTGACAATAATTTGTCACCCATACTAAAGTCAGAACAGTGTTGAACTCTGATGGACTGAGACCAGCTGTTGTGATAATACCAGCTTTTCACATTGATTCCAGCAGGTGTTGTAGAAATGCAACTTTTTAAGTACTGGTTTTAGAAGCAGCATGTGGGAAGTTAGAACTTGTAGAGATCTTATAGATGATATGAGCTCCCTTTTAAGTGAGAATATACTTTAGGACTCATAATTAAATATGGTTCTTTAAAAGAAAGGGAAAATAGGAATTGTTTTCTGTAGATGAGTTAAGCATTTAGTATTATTTCTATGAAAATTTCAAGCAAACAGCAAGTGAACATATTCATTGCTGCAAAACAAAAATGCAATTTCTGTAAAATGTTTGGAAAGGGCTGCTGCTTTTTACTTTATATTTTGTGTCAAAATTGTTTACACATTCTATGCAGAGCCAGATTTTTCAACTGGCTGGCACTTGTTGTGATCACCTCTGGAAATAATGCAACCAAATCAGAATTCTCTCCTCACATGAGTAGCAGTGTTTTATATCCATTTTGTGCTCACTTTGCAAAGCTATAAATGACTACACAAGGTGCAAGGCAAAGGAAAATCAGACTCAAAGTATACTCTAAATGGATCTGGATGTCACTTCTGCCCTGTTGTTCTTTCTACAAGGTGTGAATGAACCAAAGATTTTTCATCGGCTAAGAGGCTTTTAGAATTGAGGACTGACTGGGCTAACTGCCAATCTGTGTATTAAGAGGCTGACTGTCAATATGAGGAAACAACATGGCAACTTGAAAAAGAAGATAACAAGAGAACACTACACAATTGTTAGCAATTTTAACATACTAAGTACTTTCATATAACAAATGTCCTTACACTCACTTTAGAATTTCCTGCCTTTAAAAATTTCTTCTCCTTTTGCTGTCCTCATTACTTTTTCAATTAATTATTAAAATTAAGCTATATGATTTTTAAAAATATTTTATAGTTTCAATTGTGCCAGAAGATATGCCTCTTTTTCGAAAATAAGTTGCTGAAGGGCCTATCCATTTTATATTTCAAGTGTAAAACTTGCTCGTGTATAGATGAGAAGATGCATAATGTATTGTTTTTACAGGGGAGATTAATTTTTAGCACCCAAGTGTAGATATGTTGTCAATGATCCATCACTACCTAATTGTTACTTAATTAATTCCTTCTTCTACATAATGTGATTTCAATGCACGGAGCTTAACAGAACATTCATGCGCCAGTTCCTCAGTAGCTAACCTTTTAAACCTTTGCGATTTTACTGCTAAATTAGCTGAAGTGGGAAATTAAGGAATATGGAGAAGCTAAGAGAGGAGCTCACAGTGGATAAAAGGTGTAATTACTCTGACATGGAACTCAGTGCTTAGCTAGCAAAATTTACTAAGGATCTAGCTCCACCAAGGGACCTGACTCTCTTAATAGAGTTTACATACACACAGAGCAACTTATCATTAATAGAAATGCCTCATCATTAATATAAATGACATGCTGGCTGGGTTGGAAAGGCAATTTGTTCCTTACCCTGAAAAATACAATACATATTTGTATTGGCTGTAATTTAAATCATAATTTTTTTCAGCAGAGCTTTATCATACATATATGTATGATTTAGATAACTCAGATAAAATATACTGGTATGATTTTCAGCACTGACTTATGGACAATGTGTTTTCACTCATACCATTACATTCAGGTAAAAAGAAAAAAAAAAAAAAATATATATATATGTTACATATTTGTAACATACTTGAGAATTTACTTTTTTTTAGACTGAAGATGAGCTGGAAATATCCTGAGGCCATGGTCTAGTGGTCTGAGCTTGGGAACTGGGAGCCAGAAACTCCTGAGCTCTAATCCTGGCTCTGACAGTGACTCCCTCTGTGGCCTTGGGTAAGTCACTGAACCTCTCTGCCTCAGTTTCCCCAGCCATAGAAGTAAGATTAACAGTTCTTAGCTCCATAGGTCAGTGAATTTGGGAGTCCTAACTTAACATTTTACGAGGTTTATCAATTCAAATTAACTTAGAAATAAAAATATTGTTATGTATAATGTCCTTATTGGTAATATTCCTGATGTTAGGTATTCACATAACACTGGTATTCCTGTATTTAGCCTCACCTACATTCCAGCTCTGACTCTTTCTAAATGTGCATTTCACATCTCCACAGCTCAGCTGATTTCATTTGGTTAAGCTGGTTTTGGAAGTATTTTGACATTCTGCCAGTTCTAGTTCTGTGTCATTCCAGGATACAATACCTACCAAAACAAGCTTTCAGGCAGCACCAGATTAGAGAAGTGAAATGTTGCATGCATGCCATGCCAAATTAATTTTCACCCTTCCCCTTTGTTAGAAGTGGTCAACTTATGAAACAGATACAATAATACCAATTCTTTACACATCATAGCCATGTGCTTCCACTCTATAGATCTGTCAGCAATTCATCTGCTAAGCTCCTTCACAGTTCGAATTGTAACAGGAACACTATGTGTGGACCAAAATTACAGAGGACACTTTTCATCAAGCTGGTTTATCCCTTCACTCCAATCCAAGTATTAGCTTTTAGAAACAAGAAGGAAATTAGGATCCCGAATTTTTCATTGTTTATAGTCAACTGTTGAAGAATCAGGATCTTTGGCTGTATTTAACCTATGGGACTATCTTTTCTTCGAAGCACATGAGTTTACACAATTTGAATCCCTATGTCTTCTCTGTCTTTTCTTTTTCTGTGTGTCCCTCTTCATGATGGCATGCCTGCCACTGTCTTGTGAGAAATCTTAACAGCAGAAGAAAGGTCTCTCACAAATACGCTTCTGTGGTGAAATAGATCATTAAGTCTTTTGGGTCAAGCTCAGATATACTCACTCTTAATTTCTAGTTGGTTGTCGAGAAATCTGGTTTAAGAAAACCTCTATCTTTATTTCCACAAAGAATCATTTACATTCTTAAGTCCTTCTGACAGCCAGTTTTGTGAGCTCTGAGACCATTGCTTCACCAAGCATTATGCATCACAAAGTCCTTTAAAACTAACTCAGGTCTCAGTAGTATGCTTCTGAAATTGATATTTGATTAAGATTTTCCAAGACCATACCACATAACTGGAAGTTAGCCTGAAATAACTTTCATATGTTAAAACATTGATGTGTTCTACTTTTCATATATACACACTAAACTGAGAAAGGATACTTTCTGCAGAATAACTTTGGCAGATCTTGTTGAGATCAAAAAGTCATGATATCTGCATTTATATGAACTGGCAGAACTAGGTTACTTTTAATTAGCATCTCATTCTAAAGTAACAGCATATCTATACAATCAGTCCTAGTCATTGTACAGTGCTTTAACTGAGCCTTTTAATAGTTTTGTATTAATTTGATGTTCTTCTCAGTAGTACTAACATAAATTATGAGAGAAAATACCAGTTCTTTACATGTTATAACCATGGGCTTCAATGGCCACTCTATGGATGTGTGCTACAAGGCCTAGATTCAACCTATTTATTTCAATGGCTTACAAAATATTTTAATGCTTTGAGCAGTTTCCGTTACTCTCATTGTTTACAAAAGGTATCCTAATCTGCAAATTGTCATCATTGACAGTGTTGGAAATAGATTATCTTCTGCTAATTTCCAAGAAAAGCAGTATGGGAGTTAGATATCATAATTTACAGAAAAGTTAAATATCATGTTTCTAATTCTTGTGTTAGAAAAGAATAGTCCCTTTAGACAATTTACAGAGTGGTAGGATGGCCTTTGTGGACCCCTGTCTTAAGGACTACATGCACAGAGAAATCTAAATAGAAAAAAAATCCTCATGAAGGTAAAGCATCTCATGAAGGGGCCGTACTATTCTTTCAAAATATATAGGTTTTCTTGCATGTTAGTAATGCTTCAGCTAGTACAATCTTTTCAAAGCTGTGCACTTCTTTGTCATACCAATGTGTTGAAACCTGCACATTTTATTTTCCGTTATCCTTATCAAAATGCACTTCTTCACGTCAAATAAGTAATCTTCAAGTCCTAAGCCAAAATGCTAGCAAAGATTTTTGTGGTTTTTGTAGACTTTAGATTGAAAGGAGCTGTCAGATACTTAAAGAACTACCTTAAAGAGATTAGCCACCTTCCTCTGTCATGAATGCTGAATACTGGTTCTATTGATATTCACTGGTCCACACTGCTTGAAAAGATATCAAAATTTACACCAAAAATATCTTGTAGTAAAATGGCATGCAAAGTGAAATCATAATTTGTTAACATCTCAAATAAATCCTTGGAAGAAATTAGGTAAACTCAAGTTTTGTTCTTCACTTTTAGAATATGTATTTTCAGATTATAATGAATTATAATACACTAATTTCTGTTGTCCTTTTAAAGTTACAGAAAATATGAATGCTCACTTCTGCATGGGCTGTTTCAAAGATATTGCAATTACTGTGCAAATAAATAAACAGAATTTTTAGATAGATAAGAATTCTAGACATATATTTTCTTTCAGGCTTCCTATTACTTAACTCATATTCATATTGGGTGTTCCAGCATTCAGTCCAATTTTACTATGCTAACTTAGAGACAGGCCAGCTTTAGATTCAGTGAGGTAAATCTAGTTTCTGATTAATGATTATGAACTTTGGCTTTTCTTTGTTATATAGATTAATCTATATTTGAAAACAGTTACTGCACTGTAAAATGTGCTACATTTTGATCTGTTTGAGGTCTGAACTGTCAGTTTCAGTAAGTAGACAAAAGCTGTTTCTACCCAAGGCAATAATAATAATTTTCAATCATCTATTTAATGGGTTTGAGGAATAAATTATGTTTTCAGTAAAAACACTAAGCAAAACCTTTTCTTTTTTTTTCCCTATACTTTGAAACCAGAAGTCTGAAATGTAAATAAAATCACATCTGGCAAGTTCATTGACTCCTATATGATAGTATGAATGCATACAATAAATTGTGAATGTCTAAGAATATTCAAGTATTCAAAGGCTTTAAAAGCTGCATTTTAAAGAATGTCTAAATTGTTAAATTGGTCTGATAAACAGAAAATACTTTCATTCAGGAAATTCTTTCTAAATTGAATAATTTTCCAGGTCATCAGTAAAAATTATGTTTTTATATGGGGTTAGGATTCTCTTTAATCTTCCCAAAACCAAAAAATAGCCTAAATTTAAAAATGCAAGGCTCAGGGCACAGAAAATTCACACCTAGTGAATTTTCAAGTATTGATAGTTCAAGTGTCTGCCTGGAAAATTTGCAGGCCCATCAAAGAGTGTATATGACGATCCTGATACTAGATTTTTTTTATTATTGTTTAACACCCTGGTCATCATTTGCATTTAAACAGACCTTTCCAAATATTGAAATAGCATGGTAACTGGTCTAAGAAATAAGCATGTTAAGAATTAGTACTGAGATGGACTAAAAGCATCAGATAAGCCAATTTCCTATTAGTAATAGCAATATTTGGGCTTTTTGTGTTTTGACAATTCTTGGCAAAACAGACATTATAAATGTGGTTTAGTTTCCTCAACTTATCATTTTAGTGCATTCAGGTACTTAAGGGTATTGATGGCACCTTGCACAGAGTGAGCATCTGTAACATAGAACCTACAGACCAGTGTCCTTGTGGGGTGACAGCTGGAAGTCAGACAGAAGGTGCTGGTTCACTTATTGTCTGTGTTAAGCAACTAAATCTCATTCCTCATCTGCTAGATCAGATAATTTGAGACAGTGCTGTCTGCTCCTTCATGATAGATTGATATTGTCTGAAGGTACTGATTTCTTGTTTGAATATGGGAAAAATCAATTTTCATTTAATAAGTGACTGCAAAGAGAGACTGTCTGAGAAAACAAACCTGGAGATTACTTGTGCAATTTCTTGCACAAAGTAGCACAATACAGTGTAAGAAGGGATTCAATAGATGCTGAGTGCCTTATGGTTGAACTGAGGGGACTAGAGGATACACTGTGTGTGTGGAAGAAAAATAGATCTGATAATGCAAACAAGGAAGAAAGCTGGAAAGACTAATGCAGAACTTGGTATATAGTTTAAAACAATTTTTTTGTGGGCATGTAATGTAAACTTATGAAGGCTGGAAACTGGTATGTCATATCAACACTAAGAATTTAAGATGCTAAAATTCTTACACACCCATTTTGCACTTGTGTTCACAACACAAGAGTTAGAAGCTGAAGTTGTTGCACTGTATATCCAACTGTATATCCATTTTGGAGCATCTCCATTTTTAAGAATAGCCACAAAGATTTCTCTTAAATCATGCAAAGCAAGCTAGAATTCTTGGATTGAAAAAAAAAAAATCCAAGCAGTGAATAAAGAAAATGAAAAAGCTGTTTTAGCTCAGGGATTTTTATAATAACATTTGACACATTATTTCTTAAAAGCATACTTGAAAATTAATTCAGAAAGGCCTGTCATATTGGAAACTGTCATTTCAACAAGATACTGGTGAAGGACCTGTGAACAGTGCATAATAACACTTAACAGGAGTGTATTGATCTAGGTCGAGGTGGCCCAGGAAGTGACAGACTTGTGAAAAGTCTAACAGTATTTTATTAAGAATGGTTTCAAAAGCATAAATGGTATTAAGCTGTTAAGCGTTATTGAAAATCTGTGAAAGGCAGACACCTTTCTGGTTTTCAGTATTCCCCTGGTATGTTTTCATTAACCATTTGGAATAGAAATACTCAGTAACATTATGTCTGCACATAAGTTTCTTTGCCTTGGGGGCAGACCTTAAGGATAAAGTTGCCAGTTTTTTGTTCTAGTTAGTTCCTGCCCATGAGGTTTTGTTTTCAGCTACTCCTCCTGGCCACTTGCATATGAGCGTGCAGAGGTATGCAGAATGACAATTCAGTTTACATTGTCATAGGAAAGTGACAGCACAAAGCTCGGGCTATTCCTGTTTTTCATTAGATCTTAGCAAACTCATTACATGAATGAGACAAGAGGTTGGAAGTGAACAGAACTGGCTGATCCTTGATCTAAATAAAGCTAGGCAAGGGTGGGACAGTAAAATCAATCAGCCACATATACAATAAAATCTTTTCTTTCAATTGACAGTGAAGCTTTTTGGTACTCTAAACCAGCCTAAAGCCAGACTGTCCCATTCCTATTCTCCCACCTCACTCTGTCTGTATATGTCTGACCTCTGTTTTGGTCAGGCACTAAGTGATTATGGAAGTGTCTGGGAAGTGTCTGGGATGCCAAAATAGGCATCACTTTTTGCCATCACTTTATTTTTCAGCCACATCAGCTTCTGACCACAATATTGCAGATTAAATTATTCTAGGCCAAAATCTATGGAGTCTGTCTGTCTTTATTACACATTTCCAATGCCTTTGGGCCATCAGCAATTGCTGATGGATACCTAGTTAACTTTTTTCAGCCAATGCTACTATTCTTCTCCATTTGCCCTTACCGAAGAGTTCCAAAGTTGCCTCTGAAGTAAAGACAAAGTGCATTAAATTCATTGCTCATGTGAAATACACCAGTGTACCCCTACATGAAGGGGATAAGATGTTTTAAAGTTCATGTCCTAATCTGTGGAGGATGCTATACTTTTCTGGACCAGGGCTTTTAAAGGTAGCATCTCTATTTCCTAATACATTTACTTTTTTCTTTGTGTTTTTTTTTTTCTCTTTTATTCTTTTCATTTTTGTTCCTACTGCTTTTACTGCTTTTCCTTTTTCTCCATGAAGTCCTGAGAATTTTCCCTCACAGAACAATTCTTAGCATTGTTCTAGCCACAAAAGAAAGACATTTTGTGGAAAGACTGATACTTATTTCTTATAATAGTAGAGGTAGCATGGGAAAGATCAAGTACAAGCCAATTACTGTATTTTTCACAAGGACATGAGCAAATGTGGCCAACTTTACTATCCAGCCAGAACAGTGGGTACCTATCCAGACCTCCACGAGGACACTGAAATTTCTGTCCCAAGTGGCTTTGCAGTCAGATTAGGTATCTCCAGAAGAATATAAAATCCCTTCAAACTGTTTTTTTATCCCATGTCAATATAAAAATGTATCTATGTTTCGTGGAGAGAGGTCTTTATCCTCTCTTCTTTCCCCTGATGAGTGTCAACCATTGAGCTTGAACAATATATTCTCAATTCTCCATGTGACTTCAGACTTGCAGCACAGTGCTTTAGTTTTTGAAAAGGGGCTGATAAAATATTCTGATTTGAGATATTTGTCTGGTGATCATGACATTTTCCTGGAATGCAGGAATGGGAGATTCAATCACCCTTGCCATAAATAGGTCTAGATGCATCCCAAATGATTGGCCTACCTACTAGACTGATATGCAAATGATGGATTGTCCTATTGTCATCATCATTGCTTGAGGTACTGCCATGTCTTCCGTGATTGATCCTGGTGGTTTAGCCAGACTTCATATTCTTCTCTGCCTAAATCTGGAAAATAGTAGAGGGGCCTCAGTTTAGAATGTGAATGAACATTTTTTTATTTAATACTAGCTTCAGAGAGATCTAATAAACGTAAATACTAAAAGACATGCAAATTAAAAGAATTGAACACAGAAGGTTTAGATATTTATCACTTAACCTTTTAGGTGGCTTGCCTTTTCCTTTCATGTTACTTGCTAAGTGATCAATGCAGAATTTTCTACTGACTTCAGAAATCTTTTCATAGTAAGTTGCTATTTCTAGAAAATAAGAGCTTGGAGCCATTAGGGAATCTGAACAGAGGCTGTGGATATCTTGACTATTGCAAGCAACCCGGAGGATCAGATTTACCCATGTAACGCTGCAGTAAACCTGTTCAGTGGAGGCTGGGCGAGCAGTGCAAAATGCGTTTGAGGGAGGAAGCTTTCAAACACTTAAGTTTGATGCCTAGCTTTATTTTTATAGTCACATTTTATGTCTTTATTTTTAAATCAAATCATCCTATTACTCTCATTCCAGAAGACAATTTGACATGGAGAGCAACACTGTTTTTACCTCCATTTCATTAAGTGCATACTTGCACTTAATCATCTGATTTTCAGTGGGCTTTGTTATGTTAAATATCATACCTTTCATCTTTGTTTTTCCTTTGTGAACTGCTGTTTTCTCTTTCCTCTTATTCTTGATGCAACTAACTACTGAAATCAATGGTATGACTTGAAGAATAAATGTGTGTTTATATAATAATGTTAGATAGAAGGTCCTGTAATTACAGTGTGTATGCTTTCTCAAATGTCTGTGTTTCATCAGTAATCTCTTAGTCCTTCTTAATAAATGATAAAAAATATAAGACCACTGGCAGATGTTTAAAATCAAATCAAGAATTCTTTGGTAGCATACTGTATACATATAGCTGTTCTGCTCAAGGAAGTGTGAAAATATCTCTACCTGCACTGCTGAAATAGTCACACTGTTCTCATTGGGCTGTCATCAGGCTCATATGAGAGGATATATATACTTAGTAATGTAGAAATCAACTCCCATTCTATCGCCTAGAAATAATATTTTATTTTTCATTTAGGAACATCAAAATTGAACTGGGTCAAAACATCCTCTCATGGTGTGTTTTGTGCCAAGCTTTTATTTGTTTTTAATTCAACTTATGAAAATAAAACTCTAACACTAACAAAAGAATAGTTGCCTTTTTGACGGTGAACTTGAAAGAAATAAAGGGTACTGACAAAATGGCATTCTCTGCAATGTAAAAATTGTAATGAAAGCCAGAAATGCATGATTTTATAATACATTTTTATTTTAAATGTTTCAAATTAATGAAATTTAAAATGACAAATTTTGAAGCATCTCCCAAAGTGTTGCAGATGTTGTTGACAAAGCAGTCTGTATTTGAGTACTATTCCCGTTGAAAGATACAGTACTGAGCGTATTTGTCAGCTCTTTGCAAAATTATTGAAGTACGGGGAATTTACATAGACATAACACGATTTTTTAAAGGAAAACAAAAAATGTCATGCACAAAACATCTGCCATATAAATGTATGTATGCATGCAGACTTCTGCCATGAAGCTGAACATTGCATAAAAATTTGGCACCATAGCTTAGAAGAGTATTGTAGCTAGGTTGTAAAGAGTGAAATATCTGCACAGCACGGTTTATATGGCTTTTCAAGGAAATCTTCATTACAGTATTATTCAGCTTAACCAAAATGTGAAGAAAACAGAAAAAAACACCAAACAAAAAAAAAAAAAAAAAAAAAAAAAAAAGAAAAAAAACCCAAAAACCTCCAAACAACCAACAAACAAATAAATATGAAACAAACAAAAAAAACCCAAAAACAAACAAACAAACAACAACAACAAAAAAACACACACACACAAAAAAAACCAACATAGCCACACTTATTAGCTTTCCAGGGATATTAAGGATAACAGAAAGGCTTCTATAGATTTGCTGCAAGTAAGAGAAAGACTAGGGATAAATGTGGGCCTTCTCCAGAAGGAAAAGAGACCTTACTACCCCGGAAAAAGAGAGTGCTGAGTTTCTCAATGACTTCTATGCCTCAGTCTTCAACAGCATGTTCAGTCATGCCACCCAATTTGAAAAAGGCAAATGCAGGGACTGCGAGAATGAAGGCCCTCTGTGGGAGAGGGTCAGGTTCAATAACATCTAAAGAATCTGAATGTGCACAAGTCCGTGGGACCTGATGATATTTGTCCATGTGTCCTGAGGGGGCTGGCAGTCAAAGCTATCCATCATTGTTGAAAAAATTGACAGTCAGGTGAAGTCCATGATGACCAAAAAAGGGAAGTATAAGCCCCATTTTTAAAATGGGAAAAGCAGAAGACCTGGGGAACTACAATGCAGTCAGTCTCACCTCTGTGCCAGGCAAGATGATGGAGCAGATTCTCCTGGAAACAGTTGAGGCACATGGAAGACAAAGAGGTGATTGGTAAGAGCCAACATGGCTTTACAAAGGGGAAATCATGCCTGCCAAACCTGGGTGCCTTCTATGACAAGGCTACAGCACTGGGGGATAGGGGCAGAGCAACTGACATCTTCTCCCTGAACTTATGCAAAGGCTTTGACACTGTGCCATGTGACATCCTTGTCTCCAAACTGGAGAGACGTGGATTTGATGGATGGACCATGCAGTGGATAAAGAACTGACTGGAGGGCTGCACACAGAGAGTTGTGGCCTGGGGCTCATTGTCCATGTGTCGAATGGTGCCCTCAGGGGTCACTACTGCAGCTGATGCTGTTCAACATCTTTGCTGGTGGTGTGGATCAAGCGCACCCTCAGCAAATTTGCTGCTGACACCAAGCTCTGTGGGGCAGTCAACACACTGGAGGGAGGGGATAATGCCATCCAGAGGGACCTGGACAGGCTTGAGAAATGGGCCTGTGTAAATGTCATGAAGGTCAGCAAAGCAAAGTGCAAGGTCCTAGACCTGGGTCATGGCAATCCTAGGCACAAACACAGTCTGGGTGAAGGAGTGATTGGGAGCAGGCCTGCAGAGAAAGAATTGGAGGTGTTGGTTGATGAGAAACTCAACATGAGGCAGCAATGTGCACTTGCAGCCCAGAAAGCCAACCTGGTCTGCATCAAAAGAAGCATGGCCAGCAGGTCAAAGGGGGTGATTGTCCCTCTGTGTTCTGCTCCTGTGAGACCCCACCTGAATTACTGCATGCAGCTCTGATGTCCCCAACATAAGGACTGTTGTAGCAAGTCCAGAGGAGAGGCACAAAACTGATAAGAGGAGTAGAGCATCTCTCTTACAAAAACAGGCTGAGAAAGCTGAGGCTGTTGAGGCTGGAGAAGGTTACATACAGACTTCATAGGATCTGTCCAGTATTAGAAAGGGGCTTGTCAGGAAACTGGAAAGGGACTGTACATCAGGAACTGTAGTGACATGGAAAAAGAGTAAGTGGGTACAAATTGAATGAGAGGAGATTTAGGTTAGATATTAGGAAGAAATTTTTTACTGTGAGGTTTGTTAGACCCTGGAACAGGTTGCCCAGGGAGGTTGTGGATGCCCCAACCCTGGCAGTGTTCAAGGCCAGAATGATAAGACCTTGATCAGCATGGTCTAGCGGGAGGGGTCCCTCCACATGGCAGGGGTGGTTGGGATTAAATGATCCTTAAGGTCCATTTCAACCCTTTAGCAGTCTAATTCTATTTCCCACAGACTGAAAAGCTAATAGTTTGAGAAGAGACTAGTAAACCTCATGATCAAAAAACAAGTTAGGAGTGCTAGGTAATAAAGTTAGTGTGTTATTGCTGATGTTTTCAGACAGATTTTTATTGATTGATTTTGTACATATCACATGTTTTTAAAATCTGAGGTTGTTACAGCTTTGCAAGCAAAATGGTACACTGGAAACATATGACAGATCTCACAAGAGTTCTATAAATAATTCAGCAACTCCTATTTTTGGGATCTCCTTTTCCTTTTTTTTTTTCTTTTACTTATTTTGTTTTGTTTTTAATGAGGCCTTGAATCAGGCACATCTCTACTCACAAATCATGTATATGTTGTGAAACCTTTGCTAGTATCAACAAGACTGAAGACATACTGTACTGTATTCGCTACAACATCAAGTATGAATTCTTGGTTCATGTTTTAAATTATCAGCATGCTGTATTGATAAAATTGCATTGATTTCTCTGTCCATTGGTACAAGAACAGCCCACTAATTCATATTCAGAGAGAAGAATGTTCCCAAATAAACTTTCTCCTTTCCTCTTCAGTGATAGTGTTGTGCCTACTTACAAATGCAGGGGTAGACAAGCATTATGACAGGAATGATAAAATCATAGACATGTTTTCACTGGAACAGACCTTTGAGATCATTGAGTCCATTATCTAAACACTGCCAAATTCACCACTAAACCATGTCCCTAAGTGCCACATTTACACATATTTTAAATGCCTCTGGGGCTGGTGATGCCACCACTTCCCTGGGTAGTCTCTTCCAATGCTTGACAGACCTTTTGGTGGAGAAGTTTTACTTAACATTCAATCTAACACACACACCCCCCTACCATCCTGCCCCTTCAGTGGAACTTGAGGTCATTTTGTCTTATCCTATGACTTGTCAAAAGAGACCAACCACCACCTGGATACCATCCTTTCAGATAGTTGCAAAGTCTGAGATAAGGTCTTTTCTCAGCCCCCTTTTCTCCAGGCTAGTACAGACCTTTGTCTCTAACCATGTATTTCTGTGCAGGAGGGCACCTGCAAGGCTCAGGATTAGTCAGCTTCCACTTCTCACAGCTGGCTCTGGCCTGCAGTGTGATCCAGCCCTAGAAGACTTGACCCTATGTGTGGTCTGTGCTTTCAGGGAAGCCAGCAATTGAAGCACAAATGATTTGAACGACTTTTCCTCAGCAGGGTGAAATTTTCCTGTTTTCTTTTTCCATGATAGTAAGACTGAAACCCCATTCATTTACCTTATTTGCTGATGGTGGTGGTTTTTTTTTTTTTTCTGAGTCTTGCTAAATATAGAAAATCAGAATTTATTGAGCTGGATTTGGTAATATTCTGTTGACCAGCACTACATATATATATTTCATCATACTGCACCCTATTATAAGTTATTGTATAATGTAAGAAAAATCTGGGGTTTTCACTGCTAGTATATAATGGCAGAAACAATTAAATTGCAGATGGTATGGGGGAAGTTTTTTGTTCATAGAATGTGTGTAAAGTTCTGTTGCTGTGAATAATGAAACACTTTAAAAGATCTTTAACCTTTTCAGTAAATGAACAACATCCATAAAAATAAAGCTGAGTTCTGTAAAAGCCCATAAGATAGAGATACTATTTCTCACAAGTTATTTCCAAGTGAGTTATTCTTAAGGGGCCTAATATAAGTGCAGAAAGAAACTAATCGGTTGTATTTCTTAAATCTCTGATACTATCTGGAACAATATCCTTTAAAATTGGTATTCCATTACGAGACAATAAAAAGATGAAAGAATAAGATAACTGCACTAAAGATTATTAACCCCGTAAAATAAGATGCATTTCTGGTTTTATAGTGTTGATAGTACATGGTCCAGTAGAATATTTTGGTCCAACCGTGCCTCTTAAAACCAGAAATCTTCCCGTATCTCTTACAATTGCCACCATAAAATTATGTACTTTCCTGCACTGGGCCTCTAGAGAGGACTCCATAGTGTAGATCACAAGAGTCGGAAGTCAACTTAGGGGGGCAAAAAGGAAAGGGGCAAAAAGTAATACTTTTTTAATAATACTTATTTAAAAAAGTAATAATTTTTTAAATACATTAATACAAAAGTTATTAATACAACTACACATGCCAATGCGCTCCTAAAACTTTTCTGGGAAAATCTCTGTGAAAGTTTCCTGTAAAATCTTAGATTTCCTTGCTTCTACTGTTATCCCTGCAGTGTCATCTACCAACTCTGGCAGTTTTTGGGTGAGATGGTTATTGTCCCAGACAGACAGTGGTGCTTCAGTTAAGGTCATGCTGTAGATCCCCATTGCTGCTTAATGATGAACTGCATCTTAAATATCAGAAATCACAGGAACAGTTCTGAGTCTTTTGAAGATAACACAGAACTGATAAGGGTTAATCAGAGAGTTTTCATCTACAGTGAGTGGCTAGTCGCTTGGGTCATTTGAATTAGGTCTTCATACAGAGAGGAGAGTGACCCAATGAGCCAGTGATCTAAGGGGCTGCTGCTCTTTGAGTTCTCTGCCTCCCATAGAGTCAGAGCAAGCTGAATTACTTGACTTGATCACAGGAGCACTTTGATCTTTCTAGGAGGAATGATTTGTCTTTTGTAATCTTATGGAACCATTTCCTCTAAAAATTAGGGTGAACATGAAAAATGCAGAAAGCACAAGAAATATATAACCAATATGAGACATCTAGCAGCTATAGTTACTTTCATTTAAAAAAAGTTAATTTTGCTACTTTATTTGCTCTATTGAAGCTACCTTTCTCTTGTCTAATGGTGCAGAGTGGTCTGTTGTTAGTGATGCTGATAACATTTTTGGAAGTAAAAATTTCAAAATAATTTGTTATAAATGGCCCATCATTAATTGCAATCATTTTAGTAAAAGTGCTTGTTAAAATAGCAGACAGGGATGTATCTTATATGTCATTGGTAATGCATGGTAAAAAAGGCAAATAAGGAAGAATTTTATGAGCCAAGGACTAGATCTTCCATTATTTTTTGTGAGGAATGACACATACACATTAAAATTATTTTTGGCATGCATTTCATTTTTTGTCCTTGGAAAAGTATGTGATGTATCTGAAATATAATTTTAAAAAAGAAAAAGCCCTGAGTTACAAAGGATAAGTAGTCAAAAAATCTGTAAGGGTAATACTTGTTTTTCAGACTGATCTTATGATTAGATATTAGCTTTGTAGGTTATCTTAACATATGGTAATAGTTCTTCACTGGGGAAGTATGTGGGAGAAGATGTGGGATCCCACACCTGATAGGGTGTGGAATATACACATGGAGATGGCTAGGAAGAGACCATTCTGAGATGGTTTCTGTTGAATGAAAGGGAAAGGTGGGCAAACAGCATAACAAGTAGAAAAATCAGTATCTGATCAACAACCTGCTCAATACCCAGTCCAGTAGCTGTCCCTGCAATGCTGACAGCTGCAGTGGCCCATGGAAAAGTAGTTTTGCACAAGGTGTCTGTGGCCTTTTTTTGTTTCAAAACTAGTTTGCCAAGGTTAAGAGCTTAAAGTTTCAGTGATTTGGTTTTAGATTCCTGAATCTAAGAGCTTACTTTTGGCACAGCAGCTTTATTGGATTTGGAAAATTGCAAATGCATAACATTTTGCATTCAGGCTTTCTGAAATACAAGCAGTTCATTTTTGTGAAGCAGAATAATGCCTGGGGCAAAGGATGTGGACAAAGGAGAAGAGCAAAGAGACAAACAACCTTGTGGATGATAGATTGCTGCCACATGGCTCTGTGGAAATGAAGAACTGCAAATTAAAGAGGTTGTCAACAGTCTGTAGGACTTTGCAGAGGAGGGTTGTTTTTAAAGACTTAATATTTTGTTCAATGAACATCTGCAGATCTGAAATGGATCTGAACTCTTTGTTTTAAAAATGTTCAGACTATAGTATCAAATCACAGATCTGTTGCAATTAGGTAAGTTGTACACTCCACTCTCATTAGGGGAAGACTATAGTTGTTTTTTTAAGCTGACTAAGGACTAGTATTTAATTTATTAATACAAATGGATATTGAGCAAAACAGTTCAACTGAAGGAAAAATCTGGCAGTTGAGTATTAACCTGAGCTTTCTTTCATAAGGTCTGAATGGATGATGCTCATTGCATCTTTGTGCAAGCACGCTATGGATATAATTGTAATATAATTTCATTTTACATCAAGAGTTGGCACCCTTCAGAATATATTTTCATTTTTGGCAGATTTTTATTTTCCTGTTAAGAATCAAGAAAACATTTTCCCAGTTAAAAGTTAGCCAAATAACAATGACCATCTAAATAAACAAGGACTTAATATTTGTCACGAATGGTCAGCAGCAATGGCTTCAGAACCTTTTGCATGTTAGTGTACATACAGGTATGTCTTTCACCAGCTTTAATAGATTGTTCCTTGTTTAAAATTCCATTGTTCAATATGGACAAATGAAATGAAGAAATGTGAAAAGTGCCAAGGGAGGTGATGCTGTAGTCAAGGTTATTCATCTTGGAGTCTCCCAGAACAATGAATGACTGTCTGATGGAGGTAATTTCTTGTCCTAGGTCCTGGGCTAACAGATGACTTGAATGGCTCAGCGTCATATTTCCATCTTCTCCCTTTTCATGTTCTATGCATATTGGATTCTCGTTAAATGCAAAATAAGTGAAATACACTGTTTTATTTATTGTGTCAAATGAAGCAAAAAGAAAAAATGGCTGTTTTATTCTTCATTTTGTGAAAGATGTGGAGGGGTTCTAAATCACTGCAGATGTTAGGAGATTTGTGCCATGTAAATCTGGTATGTTAATGATGTTACAAAATGTTCTAATCAGTGTTTATTCTGTCATATTTTATTTATATTTGTTTTTCAAAATGTATGTGCATATGGTACAGGAACCTTGAAAAATCATAAGGCAGTCAGATTGAAATACAGGTTTTAAGCTAAATACAGAGATATGTGTTTTAATTAGAGTGGTTCGTAAATATATATTATGGATACTTGGCAAAGTCTTAATTTGTTTAACACAGTAGTACTTTAAAATATTCCTTCTTCAATGATAACAGAAGTGTCTTTCAGCATAAACTAGCCAGTGTGTTTGCTAATGATCCAGGAAAAATACACTGACATTCTTACAAATACCTAAGAGATAATATTTACAATTTTTTATTCAAACTTCTAAGATGAGCTCTTCAAAACTTTTCAATATGGTTCAGGCTGTGAATATAAACTTTTATAGCTTATATTGCAAGGAATATGGATGATACCCATTAGGTTGCTTCCTTGGAGTTAAACACTGTGTTTTCCCTTGCTTTTTAGATTGAGACTGACCATAAAAGTGTTTGCAGTTTTCTAGGGAGTTAAGTGGAATTTAGGTTAGGCACAGTAGATCATAGGGAAGCTTAGGCAGAAGAAAGACAGGGTTCTCCCCAGAGCACATGCTTCTCAGTGTATCAGTGTCAGTGCACACACATTGATATTTAATATAAAAACACAGTGAAAGTTGAGACCAAACTGAGAAGTAGGTAGAGAGTGAAATGCTTTCAGGACTAGGTAAAACTGGATATTAGGTGATGTCTTGATGTAAGATATCTGAATATCATTTTAGGCATTTTTTAGCTTAGTCTACTATTCCTAGAAAGAGAAATATTTCATTTTATATTCTGAGTATTTTTGCACAGCTATACCTTTGAATCTCTTCCACAGGCATTGCATCACAGTAAGCCTAAGTGATACACAATTCATACACAGAACTTGCTAGTAAATTTTGTCACCCTGGAAGTGTTTTTTTAAAAAGAACCAACCACTAAAGACTTCAGCATTGTTCAGCATTTTTGTACTTGGCTCTCATACAGAAGTACAGAATACATATTTGTGGCCAATAAGAAAGAATATCTTTCTTCTCATTTAATAGGCAAGTATGCAGTTTGAAATCTTTTCTGTTTTGTGTGAAATAAATTATTTACTGTTTACCTTCTTGTATGTGCATTTCTGTTGGAGGATACAAAGAGGTTTTTTTGTTGGTTTTGGGTTCTGTTTGTTTCTTTTCTATCTTTGTAGTCTTTATCAAGAGCTTATTTTAAGCGTTTTCTTAAAAGTTATCTACATAACTGTCATTGATTAAGTTTTTTGGTTTTTTTTAACTGTACAAGTTAATTTAGTAAGAGTTAATGTATGGAACTTGGTCAGGGCATGTGATAACAGAATTTATGGTGTAAACCCTAGAGATGTGTTTATTTATAGAGACTGTGAGTTAAACCATGATACCACAGAAATCAGAGGAAGTCTACCTCTTCCCTTCATTAAAATCAGAACTTTACTTTAGACTGAGGAGCAGTACATCCCACCCAGTGTCAGGTTGTATTTGTCTTCGTGAGACAACTGAATGTGTGGTATTAAAATTAAATATATCAACAATGGTGTTTAAGGAGCAAAACTAATGGGGAGATGGATTTGCTGAAGCCTAATTGAAGTCAGAGACTAGACTAAAGCAGGAATTGGCAGAACTGAACTAGCTATTTAAAAGCCTGTCTCTTTATGAGAAAGTCATGTTTTTTCTTCTGCAAGTTTGATGTAACAGTTATAGCCATCTTTGGGTCCCTCCTGAGATAACACTACAGTCACTTTGTCAGCAGATAACCTCTGTAGACCATGATCTTAATAACAAAGGTAATATTTGTATAAGGATGAACACTTCCAGAACGATTTCTCCAGTGAATGAGAAGCACACTGTTTTCTCAGACCGTTTGAATTGTTTTGTTTCAAAAAGAAGTATCTTTCCAATCAACTAATGAAGAATAATACAGTACTTTGATTTTTTTTGTTGTCTTCTTTATTTTTCCTTTTTCCTAGTTTGGACTTCATTTGTTACATTGAAAGACCTCTTTAGATGTTTCTAATTGAGGATTTTTAGTATAATCATCTCTTAACATAGTGAAGGGAAAATGCAAATAAATACCTCTAATAAGCCTCTTTGTTTTTTTTTCTGTATACCAAACAGATTCTCATCCTGTATTATTTACTACTGTACTACTGCTCCGCAGCTGTCTTCTGTATAACAGGAGATGAAAAAATCACACATCGTATTGTGGGAGAGTGGCTTTAAGAACACTTGAGAGAGAATACGAAAATATTAAAAAATCCAGGCTAATTACATAAGAAGTACGTTATCTAAGTGCTTCCCCTAGAATTCCAGATAATTTTGTTTGATCATGTCAGCTGTTAAGATGAGTTTGAGTACTTAATTTCCTAGAAAAGAATAGTACTGTCTAGAGATTTCATTCATGGTTTCTCATCTTTGCAAATTGAGGTTGGCTTTCCTTACCTTAACATGTAAATGTATGGTGCCCTGGCACCAACCCAAACTGGAATATCCTGGGCTTTTGGGTAGGTCTTAGAATTGTCTGCAAGATTCTGTGATTTTTTTGGGCTATTCTTCTTCTTGATAATAAGTGAATTTATAGAGATGTTAGTACAACACTTTCAAGCAAATAGACAAATACTAGGTTCCAATTCTCTTATTTTCATTTCCAGTTGTCACTGTTGTGTTTTTGATACATATTTAGAACATTTTAGTATTCCATTGTCCAACTCAGTCCTCCATGAAAACCAGGAATCAAATAAGCAATGAACTGAAGTCTGGAAAATTTGAAATGCGGTCTTGTACATGAGGAAAACACCCTGATTGTTTATTCTCCACAACTGTCAGTTTGAAAACCCTAAAACTTATTTTTCTCCTAATGCAAAGAATTTACACATTAACAATAGAGAGAATTCATTTTCTAATACATTTTTGATACCTTTTTTTTCTGTATATCATCATGGGGTTTCACTGCAAATTTTGAAGTGAAGATATCACAATTGCAAAAAGAGTGTAAGTGTTTATAGAACAGTGTTTTATCACTGCAGAGCACACAGTTTGGGGAATTGATCATTTTTCTTCTCTCCCCCATGTGGTTCAGATTTTGGCAGGTCATCTTGCTGCACATAGAGACTGATTGATCTCTCACCACGTGAAAATGGCAGGTGCTTGTTAGGCCCCCAGTGGGACTTACTTCAGTGTGCAGTGATTCCTTTCTTTATACAGTATTGTTAATAGATGCCATCTTTTGGTCTCTTAATCTTTAACCAGCAAACAGAATTGGACCTGTTAAATATATCCAGCATTCCATGTTTTAAATATGGTGCTTTAGTGCATGATTGCAGTGAGTGCGCTGGAGTTTAAAAGCAAATGAATATTTCCCAAGAGACAGGAAATTTTGCTGTTCAAATTATCTGTAGTCCACATCCTACAGAAAAAAAAAAGTCTGAATAGACAAGATTTTAACTCAGCATATTACCTTCCCAAATGACAAAATTAGAATGGATGCTATGTTTTTAAAGAACAGTGGACTCATGAATAAAGAAACATACTTCTTGACCCAAAAGAAATGAATCTTCTTTTAGGATTTTTTTTGCAAAAAAATTGTTTAAATCATGAAATACAGGCTTATGATGCTCATTTTTTCATTTAGGTTGTTGCTGGATTAGCCTTGGATTTTCTCTGAATTATTCACTGAATTAATTTACCCTCTAATATTAGAAGCACTAATTATCAGTTAAGTTGTTCTGTAGGTTATGAGTTTGGAAAAGACCATCATGTTATTAAACAATGCTCTAAAAAGCATTACTTTAAATCATCAGGTGGGGAGGCTCAAAAGTAATACCACATAAATGGTTCTAAAAGACATCAGTTAGAAAATTTAGCTACACTCCTGAGGCAAATTTATCTATCATCAATGCCATCACTGCCAGTCATGGGATCTTATTATACCTTTGTTTTCTGGATAGGAAAATGCAAGATAAAAACCTATATAGATCTTTATAGGCTGTGACTAAGTCCCTTCTTCCCCATTAATCTTTTTCTTTGATCAGACAAGCTGGACTCTCTGAATTGCACATAAGGTCTGTTTTCATTCCTTTATATATTTTCTCAAATATCTTCTGAAACCTCTTAATTTTATTGGTGATCTTCTAGATGACAGTTTTAGCAGAACTAAACAGACTTTTTGAAAATTAGCTGCGTCTTGGACTGCAGTGCTCCATTGACTCAATAGTGAAGATCCTCCCTTTATATGCATTTTAGATAAGTCTCTTACAGGAAAGTGATATTCAGCCCAGACCCAGTCCCACAGCACTTTGCAGAGTTTTTGTACCCCAGAATCTAGTATAACATCCTGTATCAATGTCATTCATTCTTTATTCATATAATCTTATATTGGCTATGCTAATTTTCCTTTTTTGTTTGTTTTTTTTCCCTGAATTTTTTTCCTATTCGCAGTTTATCAACCAGTCATAATTGTTCTGTAGCAGGGATCAGACCTGCTCATTTACCTGGCTATACTCTTTGTGTTCCCATATATTTTACCTTTATTACTTTTTAAAATCTAGATGTCCCTCAAATAAACCCAATCTCCAAACTGAAGATTATCAGCATTTTGATTGGATTAGGAATTCCTTTGCATGCATGGAAGAAATGTAAATGCTATGAAACAAAAGTTCATGTGCAGTGTATATTAATTTATGATCTGATTTAACATTCAGCTGGGTAGGAAGCTCTTAGGAGAAACTTCTTCCTTTGTAAAATTAAAAATCGTACTATGACTTTTATTAATTAAGAACGTGAGAGAACAATTATGATTGGTTGCAGGCTGTTAGTATTTTCTCCATTAAGTTTTTAGGTATAATTGATGTGCATAAAAGCTTCATATTACAAGTAAGAGGAATCTAGTTCTACAAGTGGTACTCCTTTCTAAGATTCTAAGTTTAGATTTTCCTATTTTTAATACGAAGAACATTAATATGAAGAACATTAATATTGATAAAGTAGTTAAGCTTTTAGTTTTGCAGTTGGAGTACCTCATGACTTTAGCATAATTTTACAACTTACCACACACTGAATTTTTTTGGTTTAAAGTAATAGAAAAATTCAGAGCATTAGTCCATGAGAGATATTTTACACATGCTTAGTGTTGCAGTAGCAGTAGAGAAAAACCTGTGCAAAATTATTGAGGACTGCTTAGGGAATTTTGGCATTCCTGTGCCAGTCCATCCTGATTTTATTATAGGAAAATCTATATTTTTAGATGGCTACCCATGACTGTAAGAAAGTCAATAAAAGATATAAGTTAATCTACCAGATCAAAAGTAAGACAATGTGAAACACTCAACTTGCAGTTAAAATGTAAGGAATTGAAAGACCTCCTCAATGGGGCTCATCATTTCATGAGGATCAGTCTCACTTTCATAAAGAGGAATAACAGGAGGAACTATTTCTCTTACCTTGCAAAAAGCCTTTGCCATCAAATTATGCCATTTGAAATGTCTGCCTCTCTATGTAGACTTTCAGATTAACACCAGTGAAGGTCAGAGTCACAACCACGGTTACCGTAGTTCCTATCTACCTATGTGCACAGAACTGCTCTATGGAATTTCTACATGAGGTCACTCATGGAACTGAAATTCATCATTCTCTTCCATGACCCAAAATATCCGAAATAACAACCACTCCTGCTATCAATTAAATCCAAAGTACACTTGCAGAGTGAGTAACATTTTAAGTGTTACTACAGATTTGTAAAAATTTGGTACTGAAGAGAAACACAGACACACAAAAGCATGTAGAAAGATTGATATTCTTCAAAGAGACAGAAAAGCCAGACCTTGGCACACATAATTACAAATCCTACTAAGCCAAATTTTTAGATCTTGTCTTGATTTAATTCATGTTAGTGCTCATGAGAACTGGCCTGAATGAGGGCTACATTTAGTTGGAGTTTTCTCTTTGGAATCTGTTCCCTTTTCATCTACTAAATCAAATGAATGAGTCTGGATTTTCTTTCTTATGATTTGTGTCATTTTTCAGGTACCTGAGCTCCAGAATTGTACTTCTAGTGGGATTTCTGTGTGCCAGTTTTGTGATTCCACAGTATCTTAAATTCTTAGAATGGAAATTAGATTTAAAATGGAGAATGAGGAGATGCCTTGATCTTGGGGCTGAAATCCTCTTGTAAGTTATGGAGAAAAGACTCTTTTTTAGTCCAGAAAAGACTGAGATAGAATGAGCTCTGTTCAGGCTAATGCTGAGACACTTTTCCCGAAATCTTGAAAATTTCCTGTCTTAACTATTTCTCTTTAGCTGCATTTCAAGTACAAATCTCCTATTGACAAAGTAAAAGAAATATCATTATTTTTATTTAATAACACATCATTTGAGTAGCAGATTAGTGGTTTGATACCAGAGAGGCAGCTATAGCAATAAAAGAAAAAAAAATTTAAAACCCTTGGCTTATATGAAGATGTCAATCTCCAGTGACCTCATACTGTTACAGCATCAAGTAAGTTTTCCCATTTTTAGCAAGCAAAATAAATATTTTTGCCTCTCATTTGCAATTGCTGTGGCTTTTAAAGGATATTTTGTTTTCCTTGGATTAACAAAGATTTTATGAATCTATGAATTAAATTCTTTATTTAGATAAAAATACAAGTTTTGAGTATTTTGAGTATTAAGAAAAACCCAGATATTTTAACTTTTAGGGTGAAAATCTCACCTGAACATGATTGATCAAGATGACATCCATCCATGCTCCAATTTGGGATAACACAGAATTAGAAAACTTTGTCACTACGTTCCCAAAGGCTATATATGGTAATTGACAACATTAGTATCAATTCTTCACAAAAGTGTGTTTCTTACAACCATTTAAAATGCATAAATGGTAAATAATTTAAATATATTACAACATACATAACTCTTCATTCATCAGCAGCCTTTTTCAATACAAGCTCTTTTATTTCATGCTAGACAAGGCACTGCCCATGAAGTGCTTAGCTCAGTAAATAAAGAGGGATGATCTTCTACAGGAAAGTAAATCTTGCTTTAAGGTATAATCAGTACTGTATTGTTAGTACAAATCCAGCTTATGTGCAACAATACTGGAATCTAGTCAGCTCACTGGTCGCTTCAAATATAAGACCTTTTTCAGCTACAAAAGGAACATCTCTTAATAATTTTATCCTCCTAATCTTTTGAGTCTACCTCAAAAATGCCAGGTATATTCCTATTTTAACAAATGCAAAAGATGGGCAGTAAATGTGCTCAACATGCTGCACTCTATGCACTGCCATTAAGAAATATCTGTATGGTAGAACACACATACTCTTTGCAGTACTGGGAATTTATTTTGATTTCTCCTGAGGCAGCAGGATTGTATTCTGGAAAAAATTAGAATGTTAAGTCATTTGATTTTCATCCCCTTTGAGCACGGTATACTCAGGAATTGTTAGTGGTGCTCATTTTAAAGCTGAAAAGTGGGATTAAGTTCTTCATGTCAAACACTGGGATTGCTTTCACAAAACAGAAAAAAAAAAAAAGATGTGATTCCAAACTAATTTCTGAAATCAGAAGAACCAACAACATTTTTTAAAAATGAAATTACCTTTGAAAGGTAATGGAATTTTATCATTTGAAGCTTAAATTCTGATAATTTTTTTCATTCTACCTTACCTACTTGCACTGTTTCTCTGCTTATTATGAACAGAAGTCACCCTTAAGAGATCAAGACTTGCCAACCCTTCTAAAGACAGCAGCATACCATAATTGCTTTTCTATTCTAGGTATAGAATTGGGCTTTAGCTGCTGGCAAATCCAGATTTTTAATGGTGCCTCCTCTAAGTAGCAACCTTTTAAATTTTATGCACTAGGAAAAAGCTGCTGTTATCTTGTTCTAGCAACCTAGGTATAAAAGAGCATTTTGAAGTGCCACATGAAATAAGATAGTAGTGAATAATAAGCTAGAAAAGATGCTCAAGAAATCACTTTATTGTTGTTGCCATGTACAAAATATACAGGAAGAGCTGAGGGCTGGCATCTGATTTTCAGCTTACTTCTGTGCACTGCAAGCTTAGTATTGTTTGCCTACAGCTATTTTTTGCACTTATTAAGAATCAGTCAATCATACAGCTCCTAAACAAAAGAAAACCATTTGGTGACTGAATTTACTGAGATGACTCTCCAAAAGTTCAAATTATAGTTTTCATAACCAAGGTGAAAAAAAAAAATGAACTTCCTACATTTTTTTCTGACATGCATTAATTTTTTAAAATCTAACAATATACCACTAATAATGCTTTGTAACTTCACAGATTGACTCATGAGAAAGAGGTTTGATGTTAGATAATCAACTGCATTTCTTGTTTGAAATTGCCTAGAATTATATCTAGGTTTGCTTTATCAGTATTTACCCAGGAATATCTTCTATGAGATACAGACTGATGTAAATTACTTCCAAGGAATCTATCCTGGCTCCAATAAATTTTTGCTTTTTCATTGGTTCTTCCTGAATAGAGCAGACTTGAGAGGTTAGAAGATGCCATACATTTTCAGTACTTTAAATTTTGAAAATATTTTTAAGAACATTATTATCTGGTGTTCAGTCATAGAATTTCAGGCTTTTTCTGGTGAGATGGGTGAGCAACGTGGTTATCCACGTGCAATGCAATATAACCACCTCTGATCTTCTTTCAGTTCTGTAAACTGCAAACTGAACATATGCAATATGTATATACCAAAATTATACTGCCTCACTAATGACTCTTAAAAATATCTCTTTACATTGAGCCTAAGCTAAGCCCAAAGACCTTTATGTGGGAAAGGCAACAGAAGTAGATTCTATTTTAAATTCTCAGTGATGTTGGCTTGTAGTATAATTCAAATTCCCAACTTTCCTGGACCTCAACATTACAATTTATCACTCAGTCCCAATCTTACTGGACTGTTGGAGAAATCTACTCAAGAGCTGATGCATCAGGAAAAAGTGATACTATGATTTGGAGAGCTCCTTCAGCTGCCGTTCAACATGACAGTTTCTTTCTAAACAGTCTGGGTTTTGTTTTCAAATGTGAATCATAAAGAACTGCAATCCTGAAATCAGCATGGTTAAATTGCCTAATTAAATATGATATGTGGGTTTAGTTTTCAGTTGTTGACTAGACTCCTGTAGAGTGATAGAGACATGGTTTAATTGCACATTAGGCAAGGAATGTGCAGACAGACAAGGAATTGGACTCAGTGAAGTGTAGATACTGAAGTTTCACTGGAGTGAAACCGACCCTAGCAGTGAATGATTTCTCTCAACCTTAAAGTACCTCGTGTATGTGGGTAAATTAATAGTTTCCTGTAAGTTTTTGGCTGCAGAGGGTTAGTGTGACTATCTGAGAATAGAAATACAGTATTGATAATGTGAAGTCTAACTTTAGGCAAAATATAATGAAATACATCATGTAGAAGACACCCATAGTCCTTCCAAGATATCTTAGATAGAAAAAGGTGCAGCACAGGTATATTAATCTACAAATCAAAGTCTGTATAGGCAAAACAATGCAAGGGCTGAAACTGACATCCCTGATGACATCTCCACAGAAGAGACAGACTTAATAGAGAATAGCATGACTGCTGTGCAGATCCTGCACTTTTATTTCTTATTAAGAAATCCAATAAAAATAAACCTGGGAAGATTTTTTTAAATTAGATCAATATCCAGGTCTTAGAAAGTTTAACTGCTTTTCACTGCCTTTAATGATTCTAACGCTGATGAACACAAGGATGAAATAACTGGTGCTACCTTTGTGAAGAATCAGAGATAAAATGTCAATACCTTTAATGAAAAACAAAACGTCCTGCAATTTCTCACTTATGACATGTTTTCAAATAAAAGGAATAATTTTTCTTGACATCATGATTAAAACAGGACATGATTCTTTGGCCCTCACTAATGATTAACTGTTCTGACGGTAAAGTAGATTTTCTTCTTTTCTGCTAGAGTAACAAATAGGAATTTGGTTTAAGCTTAACAGTAGTAGCGTCAAGAGAGAAAAAAATTATTTAACGTAGATTTTCCTATGAATTATTATACTGTCATTTCTTACGGACTTAACCAAATTATGCTTTTATTTAAACTGAAGGTAATGCGAGAACAGAATGATGATGCAAAACAAGGTTGTTCTGTGCAGAAAATAAAGACTGAAGATCCAGAACAATTTCTTTTCCTCTCTCTGAGATTATAACTTCAAATATTCTTTTCAAGAATAATAGCCAAAAACAGTTCATACAAAAGCATGGATTTTTCATTGGAGTGATTCCTTTAAATGATGACTTTTAAAGAGGAAATCTGATGGAAACATACATTATAATCATGTTCATAACATTAAAATCTATACATGATCATGGCAGACAGAAATTAGAAGGTTAGAAACAAAAGTTAGTAAAATCTTCCTGCTCACATTCTTAAAATTTTTGCATTTTGCAGTGACAGCTTTGGTTTCAAGAAGGAAAACACACAGCAGACAAACCATTCAGAGGTAGAGTGCTAAAGAAAAGCTGCATTAATCAGGGGAAAAGACAGCCTTTATAGAAAGCTCTAGGTTTCAATACAATTCAACAGTGTTTCATTATTGATGCTGCAATATCTGTTTCAAAGAAAAAGGGGTGTCAAGAAAAGAATTGTTATTTCGAAGTAACAGAATAATCCACTGCCCACAGCACTGAGGCCTGCTGCGTGTGGCTGCAAGGAGAGCTGCAGCCATGCAAGTGCTCATCATGCCACAGAACACCTGTGATCAGCAGTAAAAGTGCAATCCCTAGTCTGACTCTAGATTGGTCTGACCAATTTTGGTCCAAGTAAAATAATATGCTGTCCTGTACTCTCTCAACAAAGGAGCATAGCGGTAGAAGATATCACCAACATTTCTCTGTGGCATCAACCTATGTTCCTATGACATTAAAAACAAACAAACAAACAAACAAACAAAAAAAAAAAAAAACCGAAAAAAATTAACTAATCAGTCCTGCTTAGATGAAAACAATGACAGGCAAGTGTTTACATAGATTGCTTGATGACAGACCTGGAAGGAAAACAGTGTAGACTTCACACCAATGAAGAAAGTAAGAACAAAGGGAAAGTAATTTAAAAAACCTTATTGGTGCTTTTTAACTTGGAATATTTTGAAAGCAGTTTGTGTTTGCTTTTGTTTTGGGCATTGGTTTGTTTTTTTTTAGTTTTGAGGTGAATTTTTTTGTTTTTTTTTTTAGGGGGGTAGGAGTTTGTTTTGTTTTGTTTTGTTTTGTTTTTTGATATGAGAATGCAGAATATGCTTTTGCTGGAAAAAAGTTAAAGACACAGTAAGATCCTCAAACAATGTCCTTTTCTTCTAGTTATGTTTGGTGGGTTTATCTTTTTTTTTAGAGATTTACATTTTTAAGTGTAAAGTTCTTTTTGAAGTTGTTTAAAAAAATATATGGCCTCATGGAAATTCTTTAATATGTTGTGACATATATTACATTGTCTGCTTTGTCCTTCAGTAATATTCTACCAAGGACAGTAAAAATAAAAAAATAAATGCACAGCCCTTCTGCATCACTGCAATAATTAAGCCCAGCAAAGTGGCAGCTAAGATTGCCTTACTTATGCCAGGGGCCAGTTTGGTTCCCAGCAGCCTTAAAAAATTAAGAAGAGACAGTCACAAAAAGGTGGAGAAAAGCATGCATGACTTCAAATGATAGGCCTATCTCTACAGTCTGCTTTTGGCATTCCATGGTCTATATTGCACCAGCTGACCTCTCTTCAAAAGGAGTCACAGCTCTGGACAAGGCATGCCAGAGGGGGAGCTCTGTCATTTTTGAAAGAGTTATTGAAGGCCACTTCAGTAGATGAAAAAATGAATGAGAATTTCAGAACTTGGCTTAATGGGGTGATATGTGTGACAATTACTCTTAAGAAAATATTTTTTGGGAAAAAAAATCAGAGTCTAATATGATATAATTCAATCATAAAGCTGTACTTTGGAAGAGAACTTCTTTACAAGAGTAACAGGATTTATCATTTTAGCCATAAGTGTTTACAAAACTTATGGGATACAAGAATAGTTATTTCTTCTTTTTTCCTTTACATATAAATTTTCATTTGTTTGTGTTGTTCCTTTAACTAGCATACCTATATCTTTATTATTCAATTCTTTTTTTAAAGACCCTAAAGAGTTTTGTAAAATAATCTATACTTTAATTATAAGTGAATTTCAAGTTATGATTATAATGTATGAACTGTCACTGGACTTTAATCTGCCAGTGGCAATACGAACATTATTCAATGACTAGTGCAAATAATAAAAACAACTACTTTTCTACATTTGTTAAAAAAAAAAAAAAAAAAAAAAACTAAATTTACTGACTTCAGTTATTTCTCTCTTTGCTGAAAGCTACCATGACATGAACTCTTAAAAGTGATCAAAGTACAATGGAAAAAGTAGTTCGTATTAAGAAAACTTTAAAATCGGGCCTAAATTAGTGGCGCGTGTGAAAAAATCAAGCCATATTAAAGGTACTGAATTTGACTGATGTAGAAATAGTGAATATTTATCATATGAGATTTATAAAATATTACAAAAATATCTTTAAATTATTGCAACTAAAAATAATTTTTTGACACAGTGTGTAACGTAACTAAAGACTAAAATAAGACAGCAAATAAAAGATATGCCTTAGACTGGGGGAAGGATGCTATTGGAGGAGCATTTGCATTTTGAATACCAGGGATCAAAGAAGAGCTGAACACCATCACAACCATATTTAGTAAAAATTTAATATCCATATTTTCTTGAAATAAGAATGCTTAAGGCATTAAAAATAATTTTTGTGACGCAAGGAAACATATTCAGCATAAAGAAAACATCAAATACTCTTCAGTCTGTGTTTGGCTACAGATATGGAGAGAGATGTAGACCATTCTCCCAGACATTACTTGGTGCAATAGATGGATGATTTGCCCTTTGAAGCAATTTTGTCTTTCCAATTCATTGGGATGACTTTAAAAAATTGGATTAATTGACTTCTTGATGCCTATAATGAATGGAAATATTGATCTTGTGAAGTTTAACAAAGGAAAATTCTGAGTTTTGCAGCCAAAGAAATGCAAAACACCATGCATCTGTACAGGCTGGGGATTGATAGGCTGGAAAACTGCTTTGCAGAATAAGGAAGTCTTGATGGGCAGCAAATTGTGCCTGAGACAGCTGAGCTCTCTTGCAGTGAAGACCAAGAGCCTTCTGGACTGCATTAGACTGGGCATTGCCAGCAGGTCAGAAGGAGTTGCCTTCATCTCTGGTGAGGACTGGAAAGACAAATCAGTCCAGTGTGGTCTCCCCATTATGAGGGAAGCATGGACTTACTCGGGCAACAAAGATTTTAAGGGCTTGCAGCATCTGTCCTATTTAGCCTGGAGATAAGAAAGCTCAGATGGTTCTTATCTGTTTCTGGAGGTACTTGATAGGAGGGTTCTAAAGAAGAGAGATTCGCCACTGATTCGCCTCAGTGATGCCCAGTGAAAGGGAAAGAGACAGATGCAAATTTAAGTACTGAAAATTTCACTTATGCATAAGAATTTTTTTTCTTTTTTCTTTGAGAGTGGTCAAACACAATGGGATTGTGTGAGATATTTACAACCTACCTGGACACAGCTCTGGGCAATCTGCTTTAGCTGTTCTGAGTGTAGGTCTTAAAGGATTTCCAGATGTCCACACCAAGCTCAACCACTGAGATTTTGTGATTCCTTGATGAAGTCTAGGGAAAAAGAGAAGAGGACAAGCACAGAGATACATTTTTTAACTTGCATTGGTCATTTGGGTTTGTGCTGATTTCTCTAACAGTCATCAAAAATGTAGATATATGAGCTTCAGATATCTATCCTAGCTCCTATCTGTAAGTTACACAGCGAAATGAGCGCTTACCAATGTGCTGACCTTTCTCAGATGCTTATTGGAAAATAATATTGATTACTCTCTGCATGAGGGCTTTTTTCCCCCTCCAGTGACTGCAATGTAAGCTTAGTGTCCAGATTGTTCTGAGGTATTTAAAAGTCAGGTATTAGGAAAACTATTCAGTCAAGAAAAAATGTTCATATATTCATTCCATTTTACATCTACTGTAATACTTTTTTAATACTAAAAAATACGTATGACATGCCCTATCCCAGTATGTAGAGTATTAAAAAGAATAAAAACAAAATTTTGGAACAACTGAAAGACATTGATATGTAATAGTTAAAATTCACAGACTGTTGATCTGAGAACTGTTCCATGAAGTTTATATAAAATCACAATGCACATCTTCCTAATATAATCAGACATTAAATGCTGAAGTCACACTGAGCATACCCTAAAAACTGGAGGTGTATTCATTATGCAGATGCAAACATCTGTATTTCTGTGTAAATCCAGGGTCTGAATATTTGAACGTGACAACTGCATGCACTGTGTTATGCTAGAGGGAACAAGAGACAAAGTGGAGCCATGCAACAGTGGAATTCCCTCAAGGAATACTCTCTGATTCATCTGTCACATACTGAAGCCTTTTCAGAGGGTGCCAGACCTCTGGAGAGGGGATGCTGGAGGAGGAGTTCAGCCACAGTTTGAAATGATTCAGAGCTTGTTTGTCACTGCTCAGCTCAATTCTGCTAACCTCGACTGCCCTCCCCAGTTTTCCAGTGGCTCTCACCTGCAAGAGTAGATTGGCCGCTCGTATGTCAGCCACAGCCAGGAGAGTATTTAATATTTTCTTTATGCTGAACATGCCTGATGAAAGGAATCACCAGTATAATGCCACTGAATTCAGTATCATTTGTGTTTAGCTTATTCTACCCTGTAGTCATCAATGTAGAATCTAAAAACACCTAAACAGGAGCCACAGGAGGATTTTTGAATGATTCCAATATCATCCCCATTTTTTGCTCTCTAGAGCACTTAGTCTTCTAAAGAATATTAATTTTAAAAACCACATCCAACAACATTGTTTCTCTGACAATCAAGGTTGATCTGCACACAGAGTAAATAGGAAACTGGTGATAATGTTTAACATCATTAGAAATGAAAGCCTTGAGGAAAAAAAAAAAACAAATCACAATGTGTTTTCCAAATGGAAAATAACATGTATTTGAAATGATTCAGCTGTTGATTGTAAGCAAAAGAGAAAGAAACCCTTTGAAAATGTAACTGAGACAATCAACAGTTGTGTTTCATTCTACCAAGAATAAATTAAATAACTTAAAGAGATGCAAACATTGCATAACTTTTATTGTAGCTTGTTCCTGCTTTCAACTACAGTGAAGTCAGTGCCCTTATTTTTGTATAACCGGTCTCAGACAGCAAGCTCAAGCCAACAGAAGGGGCTCTGTTTTTCAGCTATTATTTTTAGTTACACTTTGGTTTTTTGTAAAAGAGATTTTTCAAATAATTACTGCCATTATTACTAGCTCTTCAGTTTAGTACAAGGGTTAATGCAAGTCTATGCTTATGTATACACATATAGGGTGGTGTGTGTGTGTATAACGTATATTTATTTGTAGTATGTATCATGCAGCTGTTTGGTGGCTTATTTTTGGTTTATGTGTACCAGGAGCAGATATTAGTGGGGAAAAGAGAAGGAAAGATGTGGGATTGTGGAAGGCATTTCCTTCTAAACTTCACACATAAATTACTGTAACTGTAAGTTACAGTAATTTTTGTCCGGCTAGACAAAAATATAGCTTACATACATACATACATATATATATCTATATGTATACATATGTATGTGTGTGTATATGTGTATATATATATATATGTATGTATGTATGTATGTATGTATATGTATATGTATATGTATATGTATATGTATATGTATATGTATACATATGTATATATACATATATATACACATATGTGTATACATACATACATACATACATATATATATATATACATGTATATATATACATATATATATATGTATGTATATATGATTGCAAAAGTAAAAGAATAAAAGGAACAGTATCATTTAGCTAAAATCCTGAACTTTGTTTAAGAAAGCCAGTAAAAGATGAGTTAATACAAATTTCATTCCATTTACAAAAATTGCATTATAAGCAATAGCAGGAAACATTGTCATTTCCCTCCCCCTGCCCCTCTGTCTTGGGTAAGACCTATTTTTGAGCTGTTCTCATTCAGAGAACTAGTTGCTCCTTTTGGCTTTGTTCCCGGAGTACTTCATACTTGGTGGTGTGTGAGGCATTGCCTCCTGGGGAAAAGGGAGGAGGGGGACTGAATCACAGCACTTTATTCTTAATGATTGTTCTGTGTGGTCAAGAGGACACAGAGCAGGCAATGCTCTTTATTCTTTACTTACTGTTATAGCTATTGGCAGCCAGCCCTTTTAATTTAGTTATCAATACTCAATGCCCTTAATCTTTTCTTTAAATCTAGTCCAAAATAATTACTAGCCAAGGAGCATCTGCTAAACAGAAATATTGGTGAATAGATATGATTTAAGGCAGCCTGCTAAGGGCCTACCAGTGTGAATTCTGAGTAAGAGTTATTTGGTATTCTCTTGACAAATCTTGTTTCTTTTTTAGGATAGTTGCTTTCCTGACAAAATATCTGACAACTAATAGTGTGTGGGAAAAATCATAGGTGTTGCTAATATATGAGCTTTTCAAATTATCCCATCTGTCTCCCTGTTGATATAGGAAACTCTCCTAAAGCACATTTTCTATTACTAAATTGAGTTTGATTTTCAGTACCCTGTGAAATGGGATTTCTATATTTCAGAGGTTACTGAATAACTAAAAAAGTACCACTGAATGGGAAGTTTCTCTTTATATTTCTTGTCTTTGTTTTTTAAATACACCCCTGAGTACTGTATACTATAATCCCCTTCTTTCCTAAGGAGTTGTACTGTATCAAGCTGATACTATTCTTCCTTTCCATCACTTGTCTGTGGTTGTTCCAGCACTGAGTTCTTTGGAATATTTAAGTAATTTAATAAGTAAAAATTGAGGTATTTATTCCTAATTCTTTTGTTCTCTGAAGAACTCCTTCCCATTTGCCAATCTATTTCTAAGAATGTAGTTCCTTCATTTGAATGAAGTATTCCAAATAAAGTTGCTTCACATGACAAGACAATAATCTTCTTTCTTTCCAGTGATTTACCTGCTAGATTGTAAAAGTTAGTGCACTTGGTTAATAATGAACCCAAGGCTTGGCTCATTTGTAGAACATGTGCACTGCAGAATAATGTTTAACCAACCACTTAATATGTATGCATAAGAGAAAGTAGATGCACATTACTTAATTCATAGTTCTAATTTTATCCTGGTCCTCTGCAGGGGCATGTAGGGATCAACTCAGTTCATCTGCTGAAGATGTCCATTTTGGAGGGGCTTAAATAGCTCTTTGGATCAATTGATCAAATGTCTGTGCTCCAGTTTTCCATGCACAGAGGTCAAATTTATGAGTGATCCCTCAGGTATTCTTGGCTACTCTCCAGCCTCTTCTTCAGAAGAGTGTCCTTGAAGTCCTCTATGATATCTTCCAGTCCCATGGGGTTTTCTCTTATACTCTAAAAAG
The DNA here is from genome assembly GCF_026979565.1 of Vidua chalybeata. Taxonomy (NCBI): domain Eukaryota; kingdom Metazoa; phylum Chordata; class Aves; order Passeriformes; family Viduidae; genus Vidua; species Vidua chalybeata. The sequence goes on along the minus strand of NC_071534.1, from coordinate 55,759,240 downwards.
ACGTTTCGAATTGGAAGGCATTTTAAATGGGAAGGCAATACTGTGTTTAGACAGCTGACTGAAACTACAGTTTTTTACTGACTGGACTGACGTCTTGGTTATGTAAGTCACATGTAGATCTATAAATTTGGTGTCTCAAACCTGTGAGGTAAATCTCATTGACCTTAATGTCTATATCTGAATGAGAAGAATCTCATCTCCAAATGAGGTGATCTTTTGCTTTCTGAACTCAAATATCCTGTAGATATTAAGTAGAACAAGGGATATTTAGAAGAGAAGGGTTTATTATATCACTTTCTTTTTGCTGCCTTGTTTTCCATTATCAAAATTTGCAATTAAATAGTGGTTTTGTACATTGTGTTATTATTACAGGTACTATGTTCTGTTTTCTTGCTTGCTTATTTTGCAAAACACTACTGTGTAGGTGAGGTCAAACATGACTATTGTGCCAGTTTAATAGTATAATCTGTCATAAACTGGGATGTAATTACTCTCCCATTGTTCTTGTCAAAATCGTCTTCACATTGAATGGGTTTCTCTAGTGGATTAAAGCCATGCTTTTTACAGCAATTCCAATAGCAGTATTGGAAATTATTTTTCTCTGACTTCTACCAGTGTATTTATTTATTTGTCCATTTCTTTTCTGACAACCAATTTCTTTTTCCCTTAGTGAGTTCAGTACTGTCAGTTTGGAACCATAAAGAACTTAATAGCAGCTTCACTCAACATTTGCTATAATCAGAAAAGCAGCATCCACCACACCAAAGGGAAATTTAAAGATTCCCCTTAAAATTCTTGTTTTTCTTTAAAAGCTCTATAACATATCTTCACAGTCCTGCTGAACTGCAAACTGAAGAAGAAAACACCAGTTTGCTAATGGATCACCTGTGAAAATTTATCTCCAAACCACAAAGATTAGGAAAAAATTCAGTGAATGTGTGGTGCTACAGAACCCGATTGTTCTCTCATGAGAACATTTTCTAATTTTCATGGTTCATTTGAATTTTCAAGGTATCTTGTCTGGATTTTTTGACTTTGAATCCAGGCCATTAACAGTGACTCCAGCATCTTTGGGAGTACTTTAGCCATGCATTGAATCTTATGCCCTGTTTCATACACTTCTGAACTCCACAGTGGAGCTACTCTGTCCCAGCTGATTAACTGATGATGAAGGATGGAGTTCAAGGAAACACATATTTAAAATCTTGTGTAAAATGTCATTTAAACACGTTTCCCATTGTATTCTTCAAGTCACTTAAAATAAGTATTTATGTTTAGCATATTTAAACACCATAAGGACGTATCAGACAGCTAGCTGCATCACAGGATAAAGAAAATGCTGGTGTTTGTAGATAGATATAAAGATTAACAACTCAGCTGTGCTTCAGTTTGTGTTCACTGATTTTTTTCCCAGCATTAACACCTTTTTTTTTTCTACATTTCTCTTTTAAATGTCACAAGTATCAAATATGACCTCCAGCAGAACTTCTTTGGCAGACTGTCATTAGCTGTTAGTTCCTCTTCAGAGAGGGGCAGCTAACTAGGCCTGTGAGTGTCACCAGACAATTCTTTTTCAAGAAAGATTCTCCTTATGATGTTTGTTCAAGTTCATTTTTTCTATTCAATATTTATCTAAGTTAGAATAATCATGGATGGCTTCTGTAAATACCAGACAGACAAAATCAGTTTTAAACTGAGTGTCTGCACTGATTTTTCCCTTTAAAGAATTTTTTTTTAAATTTTACCTATTACCCTTTTTAGAGAATGAAAACATACAGTTAGTCTAATACTTTCTCATACACACAGCTCTTTTTGCCCTTCCTGCTTATATACCTCTGTGCAACTTCTGCAGCAGAAAGTAAAAGAAATAATGATAGCACACCCAAGAGGAGCTGAGAGAAGCTATTTTTTATAGATACACAAACATTTTCTTAGGAAAATGTTTCTTAAAATGGTTTAAATTTTTTAAAAGTATCCATTAATGCAAAAGAATGTCAGTAACCATAAAGTGTAATGGGGTTGTGACCTGTCAGCTTCAGTCTTTATTGCCTTGGTTACTGTGATAGAAAGAACTTATGCATAATGCTGCAGCCAACCATACTTTGGAAATCTCAGGGCTACTACAGACAGAACTTGTAAATAACTGCTTCAGAGGCTGACGTTTATCGCAGCAGAAGTCAGTGGGCATTCTGCAGCTGGCTCTGCAGCTCCATGTGGCTTGACCTCCCTCTAGTTAGGAATTGACTTCTTCCCCTTTATGGAAAAGGAGATCTATTGACCCACAGTCCAAGGAATTCTGGCAAACATGTCATGATCAAACCATCAAAAATTCTCCTTCCCAAGTGACTACTTTCCCACCTGTGACAAACTTCCTCATCACAGTGTCCAGTTCAAAACTTTCAGTTCTAAACAGCTGACAATAAACAGCTCCTTTTTTAATGCAGTTCAAATAATAGTGACTGTAAAGGAAAGTGTTTCTAAGAGAAGTGCTTGTTAAAGTCTGAGAGATATTTTAAATTACATAACCCTTTCTTTAGCAGCAGCAAAAATCAGTATGCTTTGAAGCAGATAGCATTTAATATGCTTGTTCACTGTGTTAATTTTCCCCAAGTCAATTTTTAAAGCTAAAATAATCTCTCTTTGGCTTTGTATAGCCAGCATTATAACCACAGTAATTTTTAAATTAAGCTCCATTATTGTCTATGTGTATGTGAAGTAGGTGATATTACACAAAAAGCATGGGCTACATTAGCTTGATACAGATGCATATTTAAGAGCTTAACAAGCCTGCAAGAAAAATAATGGTCTCGATAAACATTAGTATGGCTCACTTGTAAGCCTTTTTGTTTAGTTGCATTTTCCTACTTGCACATTCAAAGGAGTAAAGGAATGCACTGAGTAAATAAATAAAGCCTATTATAATGTCCCAATAGACAGGAAAAGTTGATTTTAGTTACACTAACAAGTATAAAACTATTGAATTATTAGATTTACTGTGAATTAAAACACACAATGCCTATTAAAAAAAAAAGTGGGAGATTCTGTTAAGCAAGTTAAGACCCAGTGTGCTACATAAATGCATCTATACTGAGATAAGAAACATTTCTCTAAACATCCTAACTATATTGCTGATTATGAAATGTAGAGTCCTACTGTATATATGTAATTTTGTCTGGACTTGTGTTATAGTCAGTAATTGAATAGCACAGTGATGGGCTTATTGCGAGTGTGAGAAAGTGCTAAGCAAAACAGAAATTATAATGAAATTTGAGATGTCAGTGACAATTAGCTATGTTATGAATATTCATCTCATATTCATTCTGGATAGTGCCATTTTTCACTATCTTTAATAACTGAATAGTGTCTCAAGAAATAGAGATATAAATAATAGTCATGTGATAATTAACATCTTTTTTTCTTAGTGTTATAGCACTTGTCAAGTGCCACATGGACTGGAGCAATGACTAGAAAGTTAATTTTCAAGCATGGCCAGTTTTGTGTGTTTAGTAGAATCATTTGACATTCTAGCAGAATTTTTAATTTACAGGAAGATAAAAATCTGCTTGTGCATGGCTTTACTTGGGCTGAAGTCTCATTAGAAAGACTGAGTGCTACACTAGAATCACAGAAATCTAAATCAGGACCCCACATGAGAAGTGAAAAGAAATGGAGTTACAGTGAAGCAATGCCCCCAGATAACAGTCACCTCTAACTAATGCTGGGAAATGTGATTCACAGTCCTGCTTTCAGACTGGTACATGCATATTGACAGAAAACTGAGTGTGTGCTTAAATGCTCTTTTTTTCAGTCAGGATGAAGGGATCCATGAAAATGAAAGTGGGGGGAGTATTCACTGTGCAAAGAGTAGTCTTTGGACATGAGGTTTTAATCTATCTTGAATATTTAATATTACTAGTGTTCTGCTAGTATCCCTTAAAAAGGTATGACCTCCCAATGTTGTCCTAAAAAGGACTCGTGCTCTTATACTGATGAAATGCATTGAGTCTTTCATTCAGTACCAATATATGAAGCCACACAGTCCATGGAACAATAATGGGACCTTCCCTGAGTCTGACTGAATTTTTTGAAAATAATGTCATGGTTTACAAAGAAAAATTATTTACCTGAAACCACAAAGACCCTCAGAGAAAGAGCATAATAGAAATTTTCCTTTTAGATTAAAAAGCAATGCAAACGAGCAGAACATTTGTTAAATTAGTTCTAGAGGACCTCCTTTGTGTAAGCCTTATATGAAAATAAGTAAGACAAATATGTTACTGCCACTCCTTTTGCATCTCACAGGCACCCGTCTTTTATTTAGTACCGAGTTTCATCTGGCATGTGAGGGAATTGGAAATAGCTTTGAAATTACTTTGTTACAGAATGGCTAGTAAAAAGTTAATAATTCATATGTGTTAGTTGATTATTTCCATAGTCATTATTAATTAAAACTCAGACTTATATTTTATAGTTTATTCAAGCACATCACTTTTCATTGTTTGAAAGAGAAAAAGAGAAATGAAAGAAAAAAAAATAACAGTGGGGAGAATATACCTGCTTGAGGAACATGTTCTTACTTTTCAGTGTGAAAAAAATAAAGAAGCAAAGTGTAATAGAAGTGAAACTGCACCTGATTGTGAGAGAGTAATGTAAGTAGAGCCCCTTAAATACTGCTCTGTGCATCCCAGGATGCTCCACTGCCCTGGAGTATTCCAGAACCTTGTCTGTGAGGCAGACGCCTCAAAGGAACTTACCTGTCCTGAAAGAGTTTTATGCCACCACACTCTTGAGAGTAAATATGCAAAATCTTGTCAAGTGTGTACCTTGGGAAAATCATGTGCAGCAGATTTTTTTCCCAGCTAGAGCTTCTGACCATAAAACATGTGTTCCCTCAGAATACGGAAATTGTGTTACTTCCACCAATGAAACAACAAAGCTGATTTGCCTATAAAATTTGATTTTTTAAGTAGTGAGGACATTATGGAAAATGTCAGTTGTAGAAAATAGACTTGGACTGCATGATCATAAGGCAGTTGGTCGTTTAAGTAGAAGAGTAAATAGAGGCATGTAATAAAGGGTATCAGTTTTGAAGAGGCAAGCTAAGATAAAAAAAATTTATTAATTTACTCATACAGGCAACTCAAATTAATATTTGACTTGGATGTGAAAGAGGCCTGGAAGTCCTTTGTCTTGAACGTCCAGAAATGTTCTCGAACACATATCCCAAGCAGAGAGCTAGAAGACATTGCAAAAAGCTCAAAACTGGATAAATAACCAATACAAATGTCTCAATACAAATGAGACATTAAGATTAAACAGGGAAACTGCAAAGGCTGTAAAACCTTACTTCTTCTAGAATAAAATGAAGATTTCCAGGAGGCAAACTGAAATGAAACTTTTATCGGGCATTAAGTTTGACAATGTGCTTATTGACCATGCAGTTACAAAAGTAAATAAGGAAAAGTGAAAAAAAACCACCTATTTTTAGGGGCATTCAAAGTACTACAATGGTTGCCTCAAATTAAATTACTTTGGTCTTGATTTCAGTACAAGTAATGCCAAATAGCAGTGTTAATATGACTCAAAGTTTCCGAACAGAAAGCTTTATGTGCTCAAATTGTTCTGTTTGAGAGATGAAGTTAAACTCTAGTGGGCACTATATCCTTATTAGAATCACTGGTGGCTAATCAATCCACGAGCATATTGGAAGACGCTAAGGAAAAACTTAAAAGTATCTATCTCCTGCTTTCAATTATACCCTCATAAACACAGTGCAGAAATGTTTCCATCCTTGATTATTTGGTTTAAACTACTTAGCTAATCTTCTTTATATTTTTCCATTTCTAACTGTAATAACTCTTATTTCCCAGTTTGCCAGTTGTGTTTTCCCACAAATATTATTTTAATCTAGCTTATCTGACTCAAAGACTTACCAACAGCATTTGTCTTTTAGTTGTTTTTTTTTTTTTTCTTTCAACCCAAAGTTAATAGTCTTGTTATAATAGTTTCCTCTAAATCCTCAGAAGTACACTCAGTTCTTTTTTTTTTTTTTTTTTGTTATTAACTCTATCACTTCTGCATCAGGTCCTCCAACAAATATGAGTTCTGATAAGTTAAATGTTCTGGGCCTTGGAAGCAATGGAAGAACTACATCCTGGAGTAAAGAAGCAATAATGCCATTGCACAAGACACAAATGAAACTTCATCTAGAATCCTAAGTTTAGTTATACTCACCATTCAAGGTTATTTCAAAGTGGAACATGTAAAGAAAAGGGTTACTAGAATAATTAGATTAAAACAGTTTTGTAAAATAAGCTGATTTTTTTCTTTCTAGGAAAAAAAGAAAAAAAAAAAAGCAAAAGCAAAAGCAAACAAAAAAAACCCCAAAAACCCAAAAATACAAGAGACTTTGTGCTTTGTGGCCCTGTCTAGAGAACAAGCCTGTGAAGGTAGATGATTGCACAATAGACATAGGCTAGAAAGTAAACACCAAAGGGAATGAATTGTTTACACTGGTACAATTGAATAATAGTAGTAGCCATGGACAATTGAGATCTTAAAATTAAAATGTTTCTGATTAATAATGGAAGCAGGCTTTGTATTAGCCTCTTAATAAGAGAATGAACAGTATAATAAATTTTAATATATAGTGTGATTGACGGTACTGGTGTATGATAGGGATGAAATTGATATAATCAGGGGTGTGGTGAGCCTTTACTGTGCTGTATTGCTTTGTTCTTTTTAAAGGTACAATTTGTATTCCTTAACCATCAGCCTTTCTCATTGCTCATTGCTTGTACTGTGTAAAAAATTGTGTGGCTGTTTTTTTGGTTTTTTTTTCTTTTGGTTTGGTTTGATTTTTAATTTGCTAATCAAATTGAAAAAAAAATCAAGACACAGAGACAACTGAAACAGAATATTTTTTTTTTGCCATTGTATTATTCTTATTTGAGGGAGAAGGGAAATGTTTTACTTGGTGTTTTTGTTTTGAAGTGTGGAGTAATCTAGTCAAGAAATCCAAATTACCTATCCTAGTATTTTTGGTCTCTTCTGTATTGTATTTCTGAATGAAATTAATAAAAAAGTCACCTAACTCCACAGCTGACCATGGCCTTAGATCCTTTTTTGGCACTCAATGTTTCTATAAATATTAAATACAAAAGTTGTGCACATTCAGAGCTCTACTAAATCAGGAATAAATTTGTGTCTTCCCCTTGACTGAATGCTCAAGAAACCAGGAGGAGTTCCTTGTACCCTTTTGTCTGATTCACTGCAAGCCCATGCAAAGCCAGATGCAATCTAGCCCAGATTTATCATCTCTCCTTCATGTACCAGGGGGCAATACTAGGAAAGAATAACAGATGTAGCCTTGTGGATAGTATCAAGTGGGAAATAACTCTGAGAAATGTTTTGCATTTAACTAAAACATTAAAAGAATCAGTTGAATGACTGTCACGCCGAAGGTCATTCAATCCTTGGAGAAACAAGGGAAGATGCCCTATGCTGTGTCTGCAGATAGCTGCGGTACAGATGGTACTTAAAGCGAGCTCTCCAACCTAGAGCTCAAAGTCTAGATTGAACCTGACTCCCAGACCTAAATATTTTCTTTTCAGTCTAATAGGGCTGTGTAACTTGCAAGATGGTATGTATGTATGTTAGAATCCAGGAGAGCCGTATATGAAACATTGCCACGGACAGTGCAGGCCAAGTATCTTTCTTCCTATGCATATCTAATAAATCCAGTTGTCTAAAAGTTGGAAATTATTCTTATATGCCAGAATGTATTTTATATTATCTGGATACATGTGGAAAATGGAGAGCTTACAAATTTTTTCAAGCTTGTGAGGACATTTTAAGGACAGAGAAAAATTACAATTGTGCATTAAGAGAAATATAAAGCTTTTCTCCAATTTCATCTGATATTCTATGAATTGGGAAAACGGTCTGGTGGTGGTTCAGCTGACAGTGACTGGTATCCCTAGCACCCTACTGTGTCAAAAGGGCATAATGAGGAGCAATTGGTACAACAGCAAGGGAGAGAGAGGGATTGAGGGAGTGGCTGCATAATGCTTATTTTCCAGCTGGGCTCAAACCATGGCAGGCTGATAGAGGGAAACAGCACCATGAAAACTCTGCTCATGGAGGAAGCTCAACTCTGGTGTACTGTCTGCAGAAGCAGTAAATCAGGTTCCGTACCAGAAATGTCAGCCTGAAATGTTACAGTACAAAATGCAACAGAATCAAAGCTCTGGAGGTTGCCATTGAGCAGTGTAAGAACAGCAACAAAGCTGTGTGGTCAAAATCTCAGTGCTGTATACAGGGACCTGTAGACTTAACAGCTGACACTGTCAGGCTGTCAAGGCAGAAATTATAAATGGTCATTGCAGTAATCAAATTTCCACATGACTAGGCACAACAGTATTCTGTACCAAAATTCCTAGAAAAGTCATAACTTGAGCTTCCAAAAAAAAAAAAAAAAAACCCAAAAACTATGTTATTTTCTTAGTACTCTATTCATATCATCTCCTAATTTTTCTGTGTTTACAAGCTTAGTGTTTTATCTTTGCTCACTTAGCTAATAGCACCTCACAGTTTGTATTACAGAAAGCTGCTGCTATTAAAATCTGCGTTATTTTGCATATTCATCTCCAGTTTATTTCTTCCACAATTTTGTTTTCATATTGTGTTCATATTTTCACCTTCTGTGTGCAACTGTGAAGATTTTGCTATTTTTTAATTTGTGTATATGACCTTTTCAGAGAAATTATAGTCCAATCAAAATGGTTAATGTTTAGATATTCCAGTGTGCAAAATTCCAAAACATCACAGACTAATCAAAAGAAAATTCACCAGAAAACTTTTTCCCTTTTTTTTTTTACAATAGACATTTTTCCTGTATTGACAATTTGCCAAGACCTTTTGCAAATTGTGTACTAAAACTAGTAATTAATGGAGCATGCACTAGACTGCTTGCATTTTTCCAATTAGAAAAATAATCTGATGAAGTCAGAAAGAGCAATGCAGAATGAAGGGAGTAAGCAAGCCAACAAAAGTGTTAGAAGGTACAGGCTCATTATGAAGAATAAAGATTGTTAAGATACTTTTATAGCTAATTATGATACTTTGATAGAAACTGTGTTGCAAAAAGATTTTTCTCTTACATTAGGTCATAATATCAAGAAAAGCAAAGAAAGAAATGAAAAAAACTATTTAATTGTTAAAAGAAATGATAAATTAAATACTGAATAATATAAAAGTCATAATTTGGTAGAGATAAATTGGTTATGTAAATATAATACTGTTTAAAATCTAGTTTTGACTAGAGGATCTCACATTCAGAGGAAAGAAACTGTCCATCAAATTGTGTGTGCTTATGCAACAGACATTTTGATAACCCTTTCTGCTTACCTTATGTGCACTGAAATAGTGAGGAGAGATAATAAAATTTCAAAAACTGAGACTGCAATAGAAAAGTAAGAAGGACCTCTCTGGCCAGCAACCTGCACAGATGGAGGAAATCTATTGAAAGGCTCCATGGCAGCTGTCTTTTCTCATTATAGCACCGTTTGCTCAAGCCACCAGTGAAATGGCTTAGCTGCCATTTTTTAACCCAGGACCTGGAGCATGGAAATGAAAGTTCTTTTATTCTCCTTTGTATCATGATCTGGGATGGGGAGAGAGAGAGACATGGAAATGTTGATCAGTCTTTCCTACCCACCTCCTCCAATGAAAGCCATAGGAACAATACAGGTGTTTACATTTTTAGTATGATTAGAGACAGATTTTAAGGTACCACTGAGGGACCACAGGCCCCGTTTCTTACCGTGGCTATACAACACACTGTAGTCTTTGCAGAAGCCTTTTGGTACAACTACAAATGTTACAGACCCAAATACCACATATATCCATACAATGCATTATCCACAGGACTGGATTCAAAAGTGCTGAAGCTCATTTCCAGCTTTAGATGCATTGTGGCATCAGTGGAAGAGCCATCTTTTCAGCAGTCCCTATGAGATATCTCCTTTCCTGCTTAGAGGTTGGTTGATGCTGTGCCATCACAATGCTGAGCCAGAAGCATGTTGTTTGCCATGACCTGGTGAATTTTGGCCATGATCTCATCTTCTGCCACATCTGAAGTGAAGCAGAGAAAAAGACAACAAGGTCTGTGTATGAGGTGTGCATCCAAATCTGTGTCGCTCTTCCATGACAAGGAATCTGCCATTAAATTCTGTTTCCTAGATGACAAAGGAAAGTGAAAGGGAAGGAAAAAAAGAAGGAGGGTCAGGATGCAAAGCAGAGAGAGATACACTTCATCCCTCAATACTCTTCCTGGCTGGGGGGGGGGCTCGTCATCACCGTTTTCTGTCCTTCTGCTTCCTTACAGCTGCACCATCAATCCTCAAAGTTAGATTTGATGCCATATGGAAGCCCCCAACAGGGGAATCAGAGGGGAACTGGTACACCAGATTGTTCTTTAGGTACTGCTTAAGAGCTTCTGACTCAGATTCTGACCAAGCAGAGGGGCTCCCAGAGAACACCTTCTGAGTAGGGGGAGTCACAGGTGACAGTCTCTCATATCATCAGAATGGTAAAAGGTATTTTTCTGTTAGACAAGCGAAATGTGGAAAGCAGCGTTACTGCAACTCCTAACATGATTATAGCACACAGCCTGTGTGTGCATGTAGCTTACTAAGATGTCTCTCTCAAACTAGAAAGATATTGGGGTGATAAAAATGCTTGTTACTTGGGTAAAACCACTACTTCAAGCACAATAAAATGCTAAATCTAGATATCTTTCAAAAACCTTCTAAAATTGCCATAAAGAAACCTGAGGTGCCTTGTTGGGATGCTGCATACTATATAAGGTAGATATATGTAACCTATAGAAATTAGTATGTCACCTCAGCTATAAATGCAATCTGAATGAAATGCAGAAAAAAACAGTAGTGAAATGATATGGAAATGAATCATAACAGAGGCCTGCTAATATAACAATATTGTACCTCCTTGGTCAGTATGCCTAATATGCCTCCCAGAAAATGCTTATTTATGATGTACAATACAGACTGGAAGTAACCATGTGTAAAAATGTCATCTTGAAAAGTACCATTGAACTGGAACACAAAATGCACCCATTGTAATGTCTAACACCCACAGCACTCATTACAACCTATCATGACCATGTTGTATGTGCCTTTCAGTCTTCCTGGCAGCTTGTTCTGTTTGAGGGGTGATTTGGAAAGGGACCATTTTCTGAAAAAGACAAAGACAAATTTTTCCAATGATAGGCCAGGGAAAAGAATGGAAATGCAGGAATATGATGACAAATATTCTGTTTGGCTTTGCTTCAGTCACTTCAATACAACAGTATGTAGCATGTTCAGAACTGCTAGCTTCGGAAAGAATGGAGACTTCAACATTGTCACAGCATTTAAAAACAAGACATCTGACAGCCAGCAAAACAAACAAAAATATCCTCAATATTTTTCAATTTTGGTGGAACAAGAAGATTTGCCTACTTAAACTGGCACTGGCAACACAATGTGCTTCAGGTATTTTCTTTGGTGTGCCTATATATGGCATTCATGTAAGGTATGTGCCATTCTAGTTTATCCTGTCTCACACTGTAGAATGGTTTCTAAATTTTTACCGCCTGAAGCAGCTGCTAAATTGAAAACAATGCATTTTTTAAAGAACAGTGTTTTGTGGATAGAAGGAAAATATAATTGATCTCATATGCATGGAAACTAGTTACATAGTAGTTCAACACAGTGAGGAAATTTAGAGTCAAATTTCTCATTTAAAGTTTCTTTTAAAAACAGTTTCTTTTTTTGGAAGAAGGTGCAAGTGAAATAGTTCAACTAACAGGCAAAAATTACTGTCTTTAGGTGATATGGCAGTAAATTCTTCTCTACATATATGCTACTACCCAATTACTCCACATATGAGGAGTAATCTGATTAGATATATTAAAAAGCATCTCTTCCAGAGGTAATACCAAGTTTTTGTGCTAAGCCAATCAAAAGAAGCATTGAAATGGTCATTCATATTCCTATTTCACAGTATTAATTCCTTGTAGTAAGACTAGTAATGAACTTCACTAAAGGTTATATTCTTAACTATATTTATTGCTTTGTCATGACAAGAGTTCTTTCCAATAGAAATGCCTCTTTTGAATGTAAAGATAACACAAAGACATTTAAGGGAAAAAATGTTCATTTTCATGCTTGATCAGCCATGTTCCCTTGCTTTTTGTTGCTTGTATTCATCTGGTGTGTTTACCCAGATATGTTGGTCATGTTGACTGAACAAATACTCTGAAGTGGCGTGTGCTGTTCAGCAAAACTGTAGTAGCCATCAAACTACTTGAAAATCAGTTTTCTTTAGAGTAAAGAAACTATGGGCTTCTCTTAGCTCAATCTGTAGTGAGGGAACTGAAGAAGCATCAGGAAAATAGAATGAACTCATTGATCATAATCTGAAGGAACTTCAGAGGCAACCGTGAGAGTCTTTTAACTCTTGATCTCCATAGTGGAAAAAGGTTATTCACTAATCCTTTCTTTCCAGGTGCTGTGGAAAGTGCAGTACAGGTTGAGCCATTGCAAAAATAGCTGACAATCTTGACCTCTGATAGGAAAATAGATTCAAAGTTCTTTAGCCAGGAGCTGGATATGCTTAGTCTGCCTCTGAAGAAAGATTTTCCAGCTTAAGCTGTAAACATTTTATCCAGTTTCATCTACTGTAAATCAAAATGTTCTCAGTGCTGGCCAGGAAAGTGAAGCATTGTTAGCTCATTAAATAAAAAGGTCTGAAGGCCAACACCTCTCTTCATCATTAAACTTTATTTGGAACATGTTGCATAGATAGTGGATGACTTGTGAATCCTTTTTAAAATTAATTTTAAATCCTTTTTAAAATTTAAAATTACCTTCTTGAACCTAGCTGTTAGCTTTTGCTTTTCCTATTAATACAAAAAAAAAAAAAAAAAAAAAAAACACCACAAAAAACCCAAAAAAACCCAAAAAAAAAAAAAAAAAAACAAAACAAAAAAACCAAAAAAGCCTAAGAAACCCACAGATTAATATAGAAATAATCTAAAATGATCAGCAACCGTTATTTCAGCTTTTACACATATGACATATTACTTGCCTTCAAACTTTCAATTTCAAATCTGTGGGAAGCAATTTGTCAGATAAAGAAAAGAAGGAAGGAGATAAGTAAAAGCAAAGAAGACCACTTAGCTTAGTAGAGTTCAGTTAATATTAGTTAAGAAATGATTATACTATGAAACACATAGTAGTCTTTATATAGCTGGCTGATCCCTGGGAAGATGAGAACCACAGTTGTCATGGAAAAGGCATTGTTTGAAATCATATGATAAATATTTCCAATATAGCAAAACCTTCTGCTTAAAGTTATGGTTGTTAGTCCAATTAAAATATGGCAGACCTACAGATCTGATAAAATACTTCGAGTCCTATGTATTTAAAGCCTCTATAGAAAGCAATCATTATATTTTGTGTATGTCAAAGCATCAAGACAAACAACTACTAATCACTGTGTTTTCCTATCATGTTACATCTAGTCATTAGCCTTGCTTTTATCTTTCTCAGGACTTACTGTGAGATTGTACCTGAGTCAGTATATGTATACATTGCCCCTGAAAAGTAGGCTCTTCCAGGCATGGCTGGAAATTCATGTCCATTTCTTGCAACTAGCAATTCTGTGTATAAATCAGTTGAGCTCACTGCTCTGACAGAAAGTCTTTTTTTCTCCTTTTTTTTTAATGAGTTAATTTTCTATCAGATCATTGAACTGTTCCACTTCTGTCTTTGATTGCACCATAATTAGATTTGAAATAAGTGGATAAGCAACTGTGTATGTGCAAGAAAGCTGGAGAAGAATTGAATAGACTAAGAGTGAACTGTGGCATAGAGTATAATGAAACCACACCTTTATTTCTATATCTGGAAAGCTTACTAATCAAAGTGAAAGAGTTAGCAGATTAACACTGGCTTTACTATTGCAATCAATTGCCCTATTTCAACTTTTTGTTTTATTTTACATGTGCTGTCTTTTGTCTGAAGATGGTGAGGGATCACTCACTTCAAATTATGGTAACAAGGCAAAATACTGCAACAAACATTTACCATACCCTTAATCTGTTTGGATTTCATTTCAATAACACTGAAAACAAAACCACATTATGGAAGGATAAAGATAATGTTTTTGTTACAGGATCCTGCAGAAATCCTACTGGCAACGTTAACCCTGTGCAGCAAAGTTCAGTGTTATTTTCCATGGTGTTACTAGTTTGTCTCAAAAAATGTCTTTCACCCTATCCATATCACTGGTCACAAGTAGCCCTTAGTTTGTACTCTGAAATCAGGTACAAAGTTTGCTGGCCTTGTTCCATGCCAAAAATCACACACGATTTCCATTCACATAAACCACTTTCTGGTGAATCAGCCTTATGATGACTTAGACTATGTGATAGTATTGTGCTTCAACCTGGAACACCCATCTGTTTGTTAGGAAAATAATAATATTTGTGATATCATCAATATTATTATTATTATTATCAATAATAATAACAATAACAACAACAACTATTATCACCAGACTTCCTTTAAAGGACTGATGGTTAAGAGCTAAGCAGATATGCCAGTTCTTACTGTAGAGCTATTAGTCTTTGAGCAAACTAAAACCATCACATATGTTTGGACTATTAAAGGAATTAATGTTACTTTGTCTATCACTGGTTTCAGATGTTTCAATCCTGTATTTCCATAATAAACAACACTCAGATTTAACAATTTATTTAAGACTAGGGGTAGGGAAAATATTTTCATTTCCAATCATAGTTTAACCCAGTTCCCTTCTTTTGTTGATGTCAATTTCTGTTGCATCCCAGAGTTTGGGTTTAGCTTAGGGTTTATAATTTATGTTAAAATAAGTCAAGTTCTGTAATCCCGCGTTTCCCCCGTGTTGTTTCCCCCCCACGATTTCTGGCCCCAGGCTGCCTGCTGCCAGATCTTCCCCCTCTGCCGCTCCTGTAACCACCCTGCCGTCCGGCCCCGGGAAACCCCGTGCTGGCCACCCCAAGCCACACGATCCCGCTCAGCCCGCTCTGGCTCGGTGCCCGCCCCTGCAGGGTTCTCTGGTTGGTCGCTGTTGCTGGCGTCACCACCACGGCAGCCGCCCCTATTGGGCGGCAGGCCATGGATCCTCTCGCCCCGCCCCTCCATAAAACCCTATCCTGCCGGCACCCTGGCGCCATTTTCTCCCATGTGAGTGACGGGAGCGGTCGCGTCTTTCCATCGAACCGCGCCATGTGTGACCAATATACCGTTCCTGCCAAGCACGGAGTAAATGGACAAATTCCTTACCTCTTTGCCGGATCCCTAGCGCATGGTAACAGAGGCTGGCCAGCCCACGCGCCCGAGACACGGAGCCGTGTCCGGGAACCCGCGGCAGCAAACCCTGGCAGCACGTGGAAGCTACGCCACAGCCGGGCTCCCAAGAGCCGCGTGCAGCCGGGGAGAGCGAAAACCCACGCCGCAAATTTCCATTGTGGGGATAAGCATAAAAGTATTCATGCTTTGTTTCAGTATTCTCAGAATAGTAGCTATCTTAGAACAAGATTATCATGACTTGCACAAATCAGTAGACATTGGAAGGTTTTAGTACAGGATCTCAAGAGCAAGCAGAGGCTGCACTTTCCCAGTTCAGGTTCCTGAAAAAGGAAGACATGGCAATGAAGATGATCATGTACTGACAACATTCATGCAGTAGTGAGCCAGTAGCAGTCCTGTTTTAAATTATATTATTGCACATAAAATCATTAATCTGTACTTCACAAATGGGAATTTTAACTGTATTTTCTAGTATTATAAATCAAGCAGCTTTAAAATAAATGAAAATTTTAATTATTTAAAATGCTATATTATGGACAATATCAAGTAATGCAAAGGATTAATTGACTAGTTCAGTTTTCTTTCATTTCTTTAAAACTTGTCTCAGGGTATATTACATGCTACATATAGTGCAGCTTTCCATTTTTATGGATCCTCTTGCAGTGTCATCTATTTTGGTCTAAACAAAGGCTAGGAATACATTATTGCTACTGAAGATATATATGTACCTTCATTTAAAATTTCCCCGTTATTTTGTTGCATATTTTTATAAGTAATAAAGAGATTTTCGTGACTTGTTTTTCAACACACAAGACTAAGGAAAAATAATGGTTTAATCATCTTAGAAAAAAACAAGAGTAGTAACAATATTTATAAATATATTAAAGGAGGAAAAGGTTTGGAAAATATCTATTAAAATATATTTCCCTTGGGAAATATAATATCAACTTGCATGATTAATTTACAGTGTCTCAAGGATTCACTGAAACCCATCTTAAACTTCCTTATGTGATCAATTCTGTTTTACTGCTGTGAGATGTATGCAATAAAGCAAATAAATGGTTGATTTATCTCACTGTTCCACTTGTGTGACAAAGCATGAGAGAGGCAATGAAGAGAGATGAAATCAACTGATGTACAGAAAAAAATTTATTATATGGTAATACTGTTTAGATTTTTTTTAGTTTAGATTTTTTTTAGTGTTTTCTTAACATATCAGGAACACCAAAAAAGTTATTAAAAATAATTATCTTTGCATTCAAACTTGAATATGATGTGTGTATATAGTTCCAATGCTGTAGAAAGTTCAAAAATTCTGCCTTTTGAATGGAAACTGAAGTTTTCTGTTTAGGCCATGAGTACACAATGGAGTGGAAATACATTATAATCTTCACAAGTGTTGTTCAAAGTGCCTGAAAATGTCATGGTGATACCATCACTAAGAATGACAGAGTTATCTACTTTCTCCAGAAATATAACTCACAATAATTTTTTTAATTCTGCCAGAAAAAAATACCCAAGAATGAGTGGAGATGATTTTTGTCCAAGGTAGAAACCAAAATTAAACATGGAAGTCTGAGAAAGACACTATATAACAAGAACATTTGTAGGGCTTATTTTATAGAACCAATGTATTTTCTCAATGAAATTGATTTTAAAACTGAATGTTTGTAATATATTTTTCCTGAAGTTTTAATCGACACTAGTGGCAATAGGCACTGTAGTCACTGTTTGTGGATACCAATAAAAAAGACTTCTTAATACTGACATATCCTTAGGTCACTGTCATGAATTTTACTGATGTCAATATTGTAAGAAGTAGAAGGTTTTGTAGATCTTGATCCTATTAGTGTATAGCACACAACAACACATTTGTACAGAACCTTTCCCCAATTACAGCCAAAGTCAGGATCAACAAAACTTCAGATATAAGTAGAAAGCTCAACACACAGCTCCTCTCTGGTACAAGAATCAATGGACAACCATATCTTCCCTGGATGACATCTTGGCATCTCATTTACTTTTGTCTGCAACTGAAGGTTGGCTGATTTTTAATTAGGAGTAAGGAAGTTTGGCCCAAGTTTTTCTGGTGACCATCAGGGATCATAGAAAGATAGAATAATTTTAAGCTGAAAAAGTTCTTTGAGTCCAACCATAAGCCAGAACAGCCAAGTCCACCACTAAACCATGTCTTTAAGTGCTACATCTACACATCGTTTATATGCCTCCAGGACTGGTGACTGAACAATTTCCCTGGGCAGCCTCCTGCAATGCCTGAAAACTCATCTGGTGAAGAAATTTTCCCCAACATCTTATATAAACCTCTCCAAATTAAAGCCATTTCCTCTCATCCTGTCAGTTGTTATTTGGGAGAAGAGACTGATCCCCCACCATATTGAAAGCCACTAAGAAATTTTTGGTGCATCTGCTGCCCTTGATAGCTACTCACCCACAAAAAATGCCTTAAATTTCACCTTTCTTCTTTCCAAGAGGAAAATAAATGGATTAGTGTGCCTCTAAAACTAAGATAATAGGTTTTTAAAGTATGAGAGAAAGTTTTAAATTTGGGCTTTTTTCCTTTTTAAGATTTTTTAAGCTTGTCTTAGTGGTCAGTCAGTCATGCACCTTTTATGACTTTAATTTTTCATAAGGAGTTATATGATTTCCATTTGCTTCCCTGTAACCAACTATGGGCTAATGCAGTGGCTGGAGTGAAGGTATTTTTCAGGGTCATAGGTTGTTTCTCAGTCATCTCCTGTCTATCCTGTTGAGTGAGGATATTTGATACACTTCATGGGCATTAAACTGACGGGCAGTAGCGGTCCCAAATTAGCTTTAGAAATAAATTGGGGATTGACTGTATCGTAATACGAGACAGGCCTCAGTGAGAGAGAAAGCTGTGTGAAGCTGGAAGGTGTTATAAGAAGAGCTGTGCCACATGTGAACTCCTTCTTGTGTCTCTGAAGTGGACCACAGACAGGCAGTACTTTACTTCAGGCAGCTGTATGAGACAGAACAATACTCACTTCCTTTTGTGCAGTATCACCCATTGCTGGTTGATGTTGCAATGCAAAATAAGGTCTTAGATGCTACATGCAGTCCAGTGGAAAGAACAGATGTTAGGGAATTTTAAAATATATTTGTTTGAAAAGACAGAACAAGAAATTGCCAGCACTTCTTTTTATTGTCCCTTTCCTTTGTATTTTCAAGTATTCATTTTTCATGAGTACAGATAAAACACAAAAAGTACTAAAAATATTTAATTTTTTAGGCCTAAAAATCATCAGGATCATACTAGCAGTATTACAGAGTATGCATTAGTGCAGTCCTCAGACAGTTTGATACATTTATGAAAGTTTCTATCATTTTACTTGTCACATTTCAGTGTTTCCAGAACATCTTATAGAGTTTGTTGAAAGCATCTGGCTGAGCTCTAAGGGAAGGTCTGACCTTAGGTAGTCCAGTTAGTCCAGCTTGCCTACAGTGCAACTTTGTTACAAAAGACATCTGCAAAGGGGAATTACTGATTTCTGCTCTCTGTCCTACAGCAATTCCAAAGCAACTTAACTCTGTTAAGAAAAGGAAACTAGGTCTCCTTCAGAATTAATTCTTTGTGAGAAACATCTTTGGTGGAGACATCCTTCAAAGACAACATGAAGAGTGAGACTGATGAATGGTGAGGATGAAGAGATGTACAGTAGGATATCTGCTCCCTCATGTGAAAAGCCTGTCAGCATTCCTTGTCCCTGGAGTAGACATTCATTCATCTTGAGTCTTGTGATGCTGTATTTATCATATTTCCACTGAAAGGCACCAGAGTGATATTTACTGAATAAAAGTTCTATTATGCCAAAATAGACATTCAAAATGTCCAAGATCATTTTCATAAGCAACTTAAAACCCACGGGGGCTAGAACGCACTCAGCTTTATCCACTCTGACTTCTTTTTGAAAATTCCTGAGGAATCTTGCCCATGGTTGCCCATGAGTGTTTTCTAACAGTGAGGTCAAAAGGTGAGCTCAGAAATGGTTGCCAATACATTTGGTGTGCTGATTAAAGCACAAATATAAATGGAAACAGATTATTGGTGACAGCATACAGGTAAATAGGCTTTCTTGAATGGAACCATGTTCTACTTGAATACTCTAGTGCAACATATTTGTGTTCATGCTGTTCCTGTTTTATTGATGAGTCTTAAATCCAAGATGGTGTTCGATACATGGTCTGCCTAGTATCTTTGTCCTTGTAATTCTATAAACATATTCTTTCCCAGTAAAGTTACTCAGAGGCATATAATTTCACTTCTGCATGCACCCCAAGTTCTGGCTACTGTGGCAAAATGGAGAAATTTAGTGCTGCCTTGAGGTTAAGCATGTTTGATATCCTCTAAGTGCATGTTCCCTCGCTTAATTCTGAACTGGCGCTGTGCATATTGGTACTCGGGGCTTCTGCACAAAGCACTGGATCCAAAAGTCTTTTTCTCAAAAACTAGAACAAGAGAAGAATGCACCAGCCATGGTTTTGTAATAATACCACAGAGGACTCAAAGTGAAAACCAGGACCCAATCTGTCAGAGGTTTCATGGAGTTTGAGCATTGTTTTGCAAGTTAGCTGCCTGGGGACTAATAGTTCTAGGAACCTCTGAGGTTTGGGGCTGTCCAAACTTCTACTGAGTCAATTTATCAGAAGTCAGGTATTCTGCTCTACTTCTCCCTGTGCAGACTTTTGTCACATAATACCTGTAAGGCAGAAGATTGTACAAAATTGATTTTTTTCAAGGAAGTGGCTCATCTGCTGCAATTTATTCCTATGTGAGGTAGTTCCCACAGCTGCCTACCCGTGTCCCTACTAGGAGATACAGTACTTGGTGAAGAAATATAGGCAGGTATCCATGATCACTGGAGCCTGACCAGGTCCATCAGCACTCAATACACTGAGGCATCTAAACATGGCATGCTGGGTTTAATGAATTGAACCTATAGACTTAGTGATTAGACCTAATAGAAAATAATTACTGATGAGGCAAGAAACTCGTGTTCTGATCTCTTTTCAGTGTAGGAATTGAAATCTACTTCATCTCTAGTCTAGAGATAAGGAGAAAAGGGGGAAAATGAATGCTGAATCTTTCTTGTATAGATGTACCACAGTGCAGCCAGGAACATTGGAAGGAGCGGGGGAGAATTTGGAACTGCAATCTAGCAAAGAAGACAGTATTTTGAATGGTTCCTTAGGGAAAAAAATGTAGACGGGAAAAACTCAAAAAACTGTTTGAGTAGTTCTTTACTCATCATCTGATTAAAAATAGACCTGAATCTGTGAACAGGTTGACTTTGTGCTTTAAGACAGTAACCAGAACCTGCAGATTCATACAATTCAGCTAAGTGCTTCTCTGATATTATAAAATTTAATAACTCTGCTGTGCTAACAGCCATACTGCTTTCAGATACTGATATACTAATTATATGCTTAGTCCCCTTATCTCTTTCTGTGACTGAAAATGTTACAGATATGTACACTTTATCCTGTCTTCAGAATCCCAGTGAATAACATTCTTCTCAGTTTCTGGGTGGTAGTTGTGAGCTATATTTAAGGTAAAGTGTGGCAGTTAACCAGTGCTTTAGATATTACATCAGACTCTATGCCTTATTTGCACTATGAACTGAATTGTGAGAACCATAGTCTTTGTTCGTACAGTTCACCAGTCATAAATTATATTATAGATAATAAAAAGTAGGGATTAAATTGATAATAAATCATTATATTTATTTGGCAAAAGGACCAAGGTGGTTTTTTTTTTTTTTTTTTTTTTTACTTGTCTTTTTTTAAGCTTTAAGGACTTAGCCAAGAGTTCAGTTTACCTTTTGTATCTTGAGATTACAACCCTTAACACACAAACTTGACAGACAGAAGTGTTCTACCACTCTTTTCACTTTAGGATACTATATGTTATATTTTCTATGAGCCAAATACCCTTTACAGATATGTCTGGGAAATAAGCCAGTCATAATGGTCTCAGGAGACTCAGCAGGATTTCTGTAAAACAAACAAAAAAAAAGTATATTTAAGTACATGCATGTCTTGAATTAGCACAGCAAATGGCAATTGACAGCTTTTGATGAATCTTGGCACTACTTTCTGATCAAACCATGTATGAGGCTTTAAATGAAAATGTATTTCTCTCTTCATTGACATTAATAAAGGTCTAAATCTGTAGCTTCTAAATTATGTCTACTTATAATTCATGTCAATTTTGTCCAAACACAGTTTGTGTAGTTTTGGCCTATCAGGCAACAGCATATCCAAAAAGTGAGCAAAGCAGTGTCATTGCTAGGAGTGACAGCATTCTTTTCAGGTCACTCTGTTAATTTTGATGGCAAGGTGCTCAATTTCAGTTTATATGTTTTTGGCCAAGGTTAGTTGGTCCATCTTTGAGAAAGACACCCTCTGGCAAATACTGATTTTTTTTTCCCATTTGGAGGTAGCCCAAAGTGTTCCAGATGTCAGAGCTCTGACTTACAATCATGCCAGATTTTGAACAAAAATTCCCAGGAGCAGAGCTTGTTGGGGGAATATGCAGATACTCTGCTATTTATAGAAGAACACTAGTGTAATCAAATATCAACATAAGTGCACCTTTAAATAGAAAATTATGGTGAAAATGTCTTCTATTACACATTGATATAGCTGTTCTGCATTTTGAAAGTCTGTCTGAAGAGTAAGTACCATTGGTTAATTAAGCATACTTTATTGTATGGAGTAAATTTAAAGACTTAATAGTGCATATATTGTAAAAAAGTAAAGCCTCTTGACCCTTACCTTTTAGTTAGATGGTGTGCTGGTATAGAGTTTTTAAAAGGAAAAGGAGGAGATTCAGGAATAATTTCAGAGTTTTCTGTCCCAAATGTTAAATCAACAAACAGTCAGATGAACAACTAATCATATTTGTTAAAACTTAGAATTTTCACTTTGATATTTAAGTTTATTTACTTATTTTTTTAATATTTTTACTTTCAGAACCCAAAAGAAACGTCAGTTCTATCACAATGTTTCTCATTAGCATTGCAGTTCAGGCATTGTTATATGGCCTATCCATAGCAAGTATAATGTGCTTAATTCCTGCTGACGTGTTATAAGGGAATGTATTGATCCGATCAATTTTTAGGTGTACATTAAAAATTATAATATGCATATAAGTGTGTAATACATATATGTGTGTATATGTATATACACACATATATATATGCATTTATATGTATATATATATATGTGCATATACATGTATATATATAAAATAATTTTTAAATTACTGGGGCCTGATGCTACTTAAAACTCATTAAAACATTTAGATCAAAGTGTTCCCTGTCTGTGCTGTAATGAAAAGAAGCTAAGCATCAAATGTACTAATTAGAAAGGCAGCTGTTTTCTTGTTAATATCTTAGCTTGAAATATTTTTTGCTGGGAAGATGAAAATGTCATCTTATATTTAGAAGTTGCATAGCATGCAGTTGGGTTTTTTTGTGTGTGTGTTTGTTTGTTTGTTTGTTTTTTTAATAAAAAAAAAAAACACCAAAAAAACCTAAGGAACATTATTTTTAAAATATCAAAGAAATTATTTGTGACATCCAGATTCATTTTTTCCTTATAAGGCATTTACCACCTACATGACTTCAGAAAAGAGTTGCTGTTATCCTTCCCCATCATCAGTAGAAATCTAGGGCCTTCCAAAAGATAAGGTTTAATTTCATTTACATGATCAAGACAATTTTTTTTTCCTCAAATACTGTCAGGCTATACATTTTTAGAGGATTTGACATGAAGGTACCTGAAAAAGGTAGTTGCAATATGTATGAAAAAAACTGTATTGCCCCTTCAAAATGTCTGTTTTACAGGAAGTCTCATTGACCAACAAAATTGCTAGTTAGGCTTTTAAATGCCCAGGGGTCAATAGGAGAATATTTGCAGCCCAGGTTTTTATTTTTCTATTGGAAGCTTTTTCTACTTTTCAACACAGCTCGTATCTTATTGCATATTAATACTTCTGGAATGCAAAATTAATTATAAAACTTTTAAATGGAAGTTTAACTTTCTGGAATTTATTTTTTTTTAACAAAATTATTCTAAATAGTTTTTAACTGTTCTTGTACCTATTGAGTCTAGAAGTGATAAAAGATTTTGTGATCAGAGTTTTTAATTGCATATAGAAAAGAATTGCAGCTAAGCTTTCCAAAGAGATATGACTGCTGGGACAAACATACTTTTACTTTGCAAGGTTGTCTTTCAGTAGTACTTTCCTGTCTATGTTGTCATTCCCACAGTGGTCCCTGTGAATCTTGCAGAATCTGTAGAACACACCCACATTGTCTCCTACACAGACCAGATTTCTGCTTCTACTTGTGGGGGGAAAAAAAAAAAGTGCTATTTTTTCCATTTCTGATTAATTAGTTAAAAATGGTCACTGTTAGAGAAACACAAACTATTCATTGCCTATTAACCCTGATACACTGACATCCAAGAAACTCTTAGCCCAAGCCAAGACCTATTATGAGAACCATGTATCCTTCTGACAGCAGAAACTCAAAACATACGATGTCATTTGTGCACCAGTCCTGTTCTATACGGCATGTTATTCCTGACCTCAGTGGAAAGATTGATCATGACTTCTTCCATCTGATATTTATGAAATGTTGCCTAGCATGTCTGGCAGAGTCAGTAATGCATTTTCCTTTTTTTCTGTTTTGTCTCTTGTTTCTATAGCATCTGAGTTTTGTGTGATTTCTCATTAAATATTCTCAAGTTTCACCCACGTAGGCCATCTGGACTATAGTTAATATTTTAGGACCTATCCCCTTAACTTTGATGTACTTTCTTGTAACTGCTAAAACGTGGTGATATCTCTTCCTTCTGTCTTGAAAACCTCCTCCTCACAAATCCAGACATACCAGAGGAACCAAGGGCTTGATACTGGCAGCAGCTGAACTCTTTCAGATCTCTTCTATATTTTTTCAAATCTGGGAAAATCTATGATAAGAAAAAGAAATCTGTGAATTCTCATCAGCAAAAATCTTACCATAATGAAAGGCCTAAAGTCCTAAAGCATAAAATATTTTATTAAAAATAAGTTTCATGTCAGTGGTTCCTGAAGTTGATTTGTTGCATTAGATTATGAACACAAAAATGGTACTCTGATGACCAGCACAGAAACAGTGTGAGCCATTAAAATGGATTCACTAATGACACTGTCAAAACTAGAGCTTGATCCCTGTCTTCACCTGAAGCTTATTTCCCTCTCAGGTTCATTGCATTTCATCTGAATAACTGTTTTATGAACCAACAAGTTCTATTGCACAACTATGATTGGAACAAGCATTTTACTCGGATTTAACCAAGAAGTATCTCTCAAATAGCTCAGTCACTTTTGAAATAGTCTTAAGGTCTGATGTTACTATTTGTCATTCTTATAAATGTGAAAACAAGCTTGGAAGATAACAAAGGTCAGATAAATGTTTTAAGAAAGAAACTGACAGCTCTCATAATACTTGTGCTTAGTGTAATAAGACACTTATCTGTGATCTCATCCTCCTGATGCTATGGGATTGCTGTGATGACATTTCTTTCTTAAGGGTGCACCCACAGAAATGTTTCATGGTCTGTCTCATAATGTTGACTAACTGAACCACAATCACTTGCTTCTTTAACACAGCCACTGATCATGATTGGTATCTTCTTCTTCCTTGTCATCTGCATCATTCAACCCAGACAAAATGCTCAGTCACAAAGACATGGTTTGGGCATTGATGCATGTGCAGTGGGTCACTCATGACTCAAGGAGGCCCATTGAGCCACAAGCAGGAGCTGCTTGGAACTTTTCAGCTAGTGCAAAGAGAATAAGGGCAGAATTCAGTTCCCTTTACTCATATGTCCAGGGCAGCCTATATGTTCCAGAAGTCTAAGATATATTCAGGTGTGCAACAAGGGCTTTTTAAGTAGCATCTGTAGAAAAGGAGAGATACTTAAGCATGTCCAACAGACACTGAGCATCTATGCTTACATAGAATTGAGCTCTAGATTTTGTGGATCCTGACTGAGGTCATAATCATCATATATAATACCCATTTTTAGATTTCATAACCTCAGAATTTGACCCAAGGAGACTGTAATGATGGGGAGTTTAAGGGCTGTTATGGAAGAGACACTGCTTAGGTATGTCTAAAGTCTAGTTGAGAAAGGTTTTACAAGGTAGGGGATTCATCCCACTTCTAGGAGAGGCACTTGAGACTGATATCTTTGAGAGAAGGTAAGGTTTACTTCCTTTCCTACTCCCCGAAAGTTCTATTGAAGCTGCTTTTATATAGTTCTGTGTTTTGTCTGTATAAATTTATTGCAAATTACAGAAAATTCCTTGAAGTTTGCCACAGTTTATTTTTCCTCTTTTGTTGTTTGTTTTCAGACTACTGCAGAAATCTGATCACAGAACTGCTTGCCAAAACAGCAGAGAAACAGGGTAGAGAGAGTAATGGTGATCTTGCCAAAGAATTTTGATCCAATATGCTGCACAGTGCACAGTGCTCTGCCTCAGTAGTCATTGAAACACTGGTTGTTTCTGAGACACTCCATCCATAACCTGTGTTAAGTTTAAATATATTTGCACTGTGCCTAAAGGTGTTATTCTAGGGGAATCAAATAGTCTTAATTGGCTAGCTTGGGATAATGATCCTTAAATTTCCTCTTGCATCCTTCTTCCCACTTCTTTACCATAGTCATGCACAACTTAAAACTGGAGGATGATCATAGGTGTGCAAAAGGATATTTTACTGGGGATTATAAGAATATATCACAAAACAAACATAAACATTTCCTGGAATGAAGAAAACTGGGACTTGAATGTTTATAAGGTGTATGGATACATTTTCATTAAAGAGAAGATCAGCATATGTTGCTGTATGCACAATCCCCTACACCTGTCAATTTTCCCCTTACCTCAAGAAATATTCTCTCCCTCCTCAAATTGCGAAGAAAACACTGTGTTAAGTCACTACATTTCCCACTGTGCTTTCAGAATGTCTATGGTTGAATGATGGTTTGAAGGATCTCTAGAAAACCTTGGCTTTAATCTGATAAAAAATGATAGTTGACTTTTTGAAGAATATCCATTTCAGGTTCCTGAAGAACCTCACTGTTTCTGTGGTGAGCTGTTTTAGGGAAAGATTTTTCTCATTTTGAAAATCGTCTTTAGGGCCAGGAAGTAAATCTCATAAACCTGTTAACAGGGATGTAACAATCTGTTAGTTCAGGACTTTTGGGGTTTTCACAGAAAGTGAATAGGATCAAGGTTTAAGAAACTGAACTATTTTATGCTATTATATGCTTATTTTGTTTTCCATGTACATATTAGAGGACTGTCTAACAATTCCATTTTAGAAAATTTTACTTTCAGAGGATTTTCCCTTTTGCAGAGGACGTAAGGACTAAGAGCAGTAATAGACTTTCTTCTGTTTATATATCTGCCTACATGTGAGCTGTGTTGAAGACCACACTTGCTGTACTGCTTTCAGTGAATGTCTGTGTGTTATTTCTACAGAAAAATGTTGTGTATGTTCCTGTTTTTGTTTTCAAACATGTCTCTGAGAGAATAAAAACCCTCCTGCATTCTTCTTATCTCATATATATATATACATATATATGTGTATATATATATATATATTCCTCCTCTACTCTGATTCCCTATAATTGTCCATTTACGACTTTCTATTCAAGTTCTAGACAAAGGCTAAGCAGAATAATTCCAAAGACAAAAATTTATTTCTGATACACAAAATATTTCTAAAGATTGCTTGTCAGAAGTAATTTACAGTGCTGCATTGCTTTCTGGAATGATGAGAAACATGACTGCTTTCTTAAACAATCACTTGTCAAATGGAGTACATAAAGCAAAGTATCTCACTGGTGAACATTGATTATGCAGTTCCTTCACTACCAATTGAACTTCCAGTTTAAAGCTCATGCTTTTAAAGTCAGAATTAGCTCTTTTAATGGGTGAAACATCCTAAATATTCCCTCTAAAAGCATGATGCACTTTTGATGTATTATTCAACTTTTTTCACAGTCTTAATAAAACACTGTTCCAGTTTTTACTGAATGTGCAACTAACCTTGCTTCATCCCAACCTCCTGTTGGCTGAACCAACACAATCAATCAGATAGTACTCCCAGATGTCCTTGAACAATCTTCTCCTTGTAATTAGAAAAGAAAAATTAAATCTTATATTTGTGTGTGGACTATTTTTTTTTCTTTATTTTTTCCATGATGTAGACTAGTAAATTTTACCGTGTGTTAGACTAATAAATTTAACTATAGGCAAGATTATTTTTTAAACTTTAAAATTAAAAGTCACATCACCCTCTTAATAAAATACTCTTCTATTGCTTCAATAAAAGCATTATTATATGGAAGATAATTGTAATGCATAGATTTATTAGCACACAGAAATATTTAAATCATTATTTTTCACAAAAAGATTTAATTTAATTAAGCTTAAAACTTTAAGATTTATTAGTCTTTGAATATAGTCTTTGAATATAGATATATATGTATGAACATTCAGAATTCAGTAAAAATTAAAGTATTGCATTTAAATAAAAAATAAATTCTTAGATACATTGGTAATTTAATCTGAACCTGTCTCCTACCTTAGAGAAAAGTGTCAGAAATTGTATAATATAATATAATATAATATAATATAATATAATATAATATAATACAATATAACAATATAAATTTATACATATTATATATAATATAGATTTAAATAAATATATAAATATAAAATAACTCCAGATATCTTTTCAGTATCCTGAGGAAAGCCCATGGCTATTCTTAGATACTTTCAATCATGCTAATATTGCTGTTGCTTTTTATTTGAAGAATAAAAGGGTGACAGAGAAGTAGTAATTTTTCAAGTGTACAATTTCACACCAGTTACAAATCTCTTAGTTTTATCTGCTGTTAACCTTCATATATGTGCACACCTCTAACCAATTTATAAGAGCAGAAAGAAATCAGATAAAATTGAGTTACTTGCTCAAGGTCTTTATCTGGAGTTAATTTAAGGATATTTAGTATTTTAGCCAGCACGTGAGAGATGAAAACACACTGCTTTGCATTGTTGTGCCTTATAAGATGTGTGATCCTCTTCATCCTTCCCTCTTTCCACCCATGTTGCTTGAAGGAGCTGATTTTAGACTTTCACAGGGGGTGAAATGAGGCCTGCCTTGCTCTTTTGTTATCCACAACAGTTTTAAATGCTACTTTGAGCAAAAAATCTCCCATGATCACCTTTGTATCCAAGGGCTTTGAATCTTCTGAGGACAGATATTCTTGCTGCTGTCTTTCTCTTTTGGACCAATGTTGACCTCAGTGTGGCCAGTGGGATTAGGGCAGTGATTTTCTTCTTCTAGTCAGCACTGGTGAGCCACACCTTGAATCTTATGTTCAGTTCTGGGCCACTCACTGCAAAAAAGATATTAAGATGCTGGAGTGTGTCCAGAGAAAGGCATGGAGCAGGTGAAGGGGCTGGAGCACAAGGCGCTCCTTGTAAGGAGCAGCTGAGGGAGCTGGGGGTGTTTAGCCTGGAGAAAAGGAGGCTCAGGGGTCTCTACTTGTAGAGACCTTATTGCTCTCTACAAGTACCTGAAAGGAGGCTGTAAAAGGCAGGGATCATCCTCTCAAGCAACTAGTGACAGGAAAGGACACAGCTTCAAGCTGTATCAGGTGAAGCTCAGGTTTGGCGTCAGGAGGAATTTGTTCACAGAAGGGTTGTCAAGTATTGGAGCAGGCTGTGCAGGGAGGTGGTGGAGTCACCATGCCTGGAGAAGTTGGAGAAAAAACTGCACGTGGTACTTAGTGCCATAGCCTAGCTGACAAGGTGATGATGCAAGATTGGAGCCAACGACCTTAGAGGCATCTTTTCCAACCTAAATGAGTCTGTGATTCTGACACCTTCATTGCTTTCCTTAGCATATACTCAGATGCCACAAACCAAACTTGTGTAATTACACATGCTTAAGGCTGAGCTCTTAAACAAGGGGTACCTGCATGACCCAGGTTCAGATGTATTTCAGCTGGTTTACAACATGTGATTCCAACATTTTCAGTCATTGTAAGGATTATCTAATTATAACAACAGTCCCACTTCCTTCACTGCTATTGCTTATGAAGTAATAGGCAATTCAGAAGAAAGGAGTGTATGATCTGACCCAGTGTATTCCAAGATCTTGTAATTTAAAAAAAGGTAATATGAGACAAAAAGGGTTTTAACAGAAAAGGAAATTAATGATCATGATGACAGTCCTGGCAGATGGTCTGGGGAAGTTGAGAAGATAGGACTAAAAGTGTTATTTAAGGGGAAATGAGACTTTTTGGAATTTTTTTTAAGACAGACTGATATTAAAATAGTTATTGGGGAAAATATGCAAAGAGTCTCAGATTGGGAATAAACACTTCTTTCTGTGTCAGGCTTGAATAGTGGAAGTGAAAAGAAACATACAATGGGTGTTAAAAAGCATGTTCTTTTTGAAGGTAGCTGATAGTGGGATTCTGCTATCTGTAACTCAGCTATCTGCTACTTTGTTGGAATGCGGCACGGCAAAATATACCTGCATATACACTACCTAATACATTACACTTCTTTTTATAAATATTCATCCAGAAGCACAGACACTAAATTTGTTCAATCTTATAACTCCTAGTTCCATAGGTACTGTGGTTTGAACTCTGAAATTGCTCTTCCTGTGGCTAGCTTAGTGAGACAGAATACAGCATTAAGTAGGGTAGCTTTCATGTTTCTTTTTCTTATTCCTAATAGCTTTAGATACTTTATAGTTAGAGTAACTTGTCTTCTATTTTTTTTTTTCTGAAGACTAAGCAATTCAGTTTGTATATATGAACAGCATGGAGAAAAGGAGAGGAAGGGAAGGAAACAAAATACATTTTCAGGAGGGACTATGGGAGTTCTCATGAATGAAACAGATCATTGCTGCTCCTTGGATCATCACCAGAAATTTACATTTTTATTCCCATAAAGCAGGAGGTGTCTTGCAAGGCAGTGTAAGGTTTTCCTAGGGCATTTTAAAGCTTTTACATCTTTCTTTCTGCATCATATATGCTTAGTTGTTTAGGGACCTGGAACTGAGAGCCACAGAAGCAGAGGGGAAATACATGCTGTTTATCTGACTTGCAGTCAGTTGGTAAAAGGTTTGGAACTGTTTCTATTATAAGTAGATTTGTGATTCAGAGACTGGTTCAACCAGCATCCATCTCTGTGAATTTTCTTGGGTAAAAAGAACCCAAACATAAAAAAAAGCTGTTTGCACTCACGGATGCTGCACAGAATCCTAAGATTCACAGAGGCATAAGACTGTAGTTGAAAGTGCAAGACACAGAATTTATATAAGTAGTTCAGCTCTTAAGCAGCACTGAAACATCTTTAATATGACCAATTACTTGTAGGTATCCAGAAAATTTCCAGAAATCAGTTCTGGAAACATAATAGAATTGTCATCAAAGAGTGCCAATGTGACTGCAATAGGAGTCATGTGAGAGCACTTGGCTCCTGTAGCAAAAACCACAACTTTGGTGAACTTTTTATTCTAAAAACACAGAGTGAAAAAACAGGTGAAACTGCTAAAGTTTTATAAGGCTTGACATGGAATTGTTGGTATTTATGTGGATTCCATATAAAGTAAAAGGTCAAGACATACTTGAAACTCAATCCTAACTGAAAATATTTGACACTTACAGTAAGCCTGGCTCAACTTTCTGGTTGTGATGAGAAATTCAAACATTTTTGTCACTCAGTTAAATCCTAGATACTACACTGAAAGAGAGGTTTTTGTGGGGGTTTCTTTTGGTGAAATGCTTGTGTAAGTCAGCAAAGCATCCTATATTCTTATCTTCTCAAGGTGACTTGCATAACTTTTTTCCTTTGTTTTGACCATAAAAGTGAAGAAATAAAATATTTTATGTGCCATTAGGGCACAGTTGGGTCTAGACTGACCCTTATTCTACTCCCTCCAGAGTAAGACAAATTAAGTGGAATGTGTTATAATTGCTCTAATAAGCCAAACACTCTTGGGACATATTCAAGCCACCCAAGAACAACAGAAAGATGCATATGGTCATGTGAACTGTATTGCTTCTTATGTTTTGGATTATTAGCAGGAAAATTTGTTTTCCTCTTGAGCAGATTCCTGTGTAACATGCAGGGGCTTGGACTTCCACCATGTAAACAGTCAGAAAGTATATAGTAGTATTTTAATCTCTGGTACTAGATGCCTGCTCAGTACCTCAAATTTGAAGAAACTCAAACTTACAGCCTAAATATTTGACTCCTTCCAAAGGAAGCAGGACCTGCTGGCTGAAGAGCTGGGAAGAAATTCTGACTTCACTGAAGTCAGTGACAAACAGACATGTGCTTTGGTACCTAGAAATGACATGAGTTCTGTGTATGAACAGAAAAAATGTTGTTCTATGTGATAGTTATCCAGCCTTTCTTTAATTTGATGCTGTTAGAAAATTCCTAAGTGAAGTGAAAAAAGAACCAAAACAGTGCAAAAACCAATTTCCCGGGATTTGAAGCAGTTTTATGTAAGTAGTTATTTAATTTACAGTTATTATTGCTATCTGATGAGCTAATTAATATTCCAAAAATTGCTGCCAAGCAGCCATCAAGAGCACCATTTTACTTTAAACTTGCCTGTTAGGGAAGTGGTACTTCTCATGTGTTTCAATTCATGTGTTTCAATTCTTGGAGTTGTAAAAAAGGGAGGTCAGCAGAACTGCCACCTTGGGCTTCTATGGAGAAGATTATAGGCCTTTCAGTCTAACTTTGGTGCCAGGGAAGGTCATGGAGCAGATCTTCTTGAGTGTCATCCTGGGGCATATGCACAGGGGATCAGGCCCAGCGAGCATGGGTTTATGAAAGGTATTGACCTGCTGGACCAACCTCATCTGATGCCAAGGCTACCCACTCAGTGAATGAGGGAAAGGCTGCCAATATTGTCTACCTGAACTTTAGTAAAGACTTTTACACTGTTTTCCACAACATTCTTCTGGCAAAATTGGCTGCTTTGATAGATGCACCCTTCACTGGATAAAAAAAAAAAAATACTGTGTGGCTGAGCCCAGAGAGTTGTGGTGAATAGAAATAAATCTGGCTAGCAGGCAGTCACTAGTGGTGTTCCCCAGGGCTCAGTATTGGGGCCAGTTCTGCTTAATATCTTATTCAATGATCTGGACAAGGGTACTGAGTGCACCCCCAGTCAATTCACAAATGACACCAAGTTGGATGGAAGTGTTTATCTGCTGGAGTATAGAAGGACTCTGCAGAGGGCTCTGGACAGGCTGGATCAGTGGGTTGAGGACAAGTTTAGGAGTTTCTACAAGGTGAAGTGGTGAGTCCTGCACTTGGGTCACAACAGCCCCATGCAGTGCTGCAGGGCTGGGGAAGAGTGGATGTAAAACAACCTAGCAGAAAAAGACCTGAGAATGCTGATCAACAGTAGCTGAACATGAGTCAGCTATGCTCAGGCAGCCAGAAAAGCCAATGGAATCCTTGTATTCACAACAGAGTGGTCAGCAGGACTGGATAGTGATTTTCCCCCTGTACTCGGCCACATCTCAAATGTGTGGCCACCATGTGGTGAGGCCACATCTCAAATCCTGTGTTCAGTTTTGGGCTTCTCATTTACAAGAAGGACATTGAAATACTGGAGTATATCCAAAGAAGGGCAACAAAGCTGGGAAAATGTCTAGAGCAGAAGATTTTTGAGGAGCGGCTGAGGGAGCTGAGGTTCTTTAGCCTGGAGAAAAGGAGGATCAGACATACCTTATCACTCTGAAAGGAGGTTGTAGCCATAAGGGCTGTTTTCCCAAGTGACAGAATGAGTGATATCACCCTCAAGTTGCACTTCTGTGGTTTATATTGGATATTAGTCAAAATTTCTTCACTAAAAGAGGGGTTAAAAGGGTTGTCAAGCTTTGGAAAAGACTACACATCACCATCCCTAGAAGTATTTAAAATATTTGTGGTGGTCCTTATGGACATGGTTTAGTGTTGGACTTGGCAGTCCTGGGGTGGATTTGATGGTCTTAAAAGTATTTTTCCACCTAACAGATTCTATGATTATATTCTATGGATTGAACTATTATTGTAAATAGTAAACTAGTCCTTTTTATTTTTTTTAGGAGTCCCTCTTTTCTCTTATTTGATCTGTCTGTTTTTCTGGGGAGTGATTAATTTACCTGTAATGAGGAACGAAAGGGAAAAAACAGGAGGTGGGAGGGTAGGTGTGCATTCTCTTCCTCTTCTCTCGACTCATCATGCTCTCTGCTATCTTTTCTCTCCTTTTTATCTGTTAATCTTATTAACTATCTTACTTATATTTCATGGCTTCATTAATAAATGATGTTTATACTTCCCTGGCTAACATATACATTTTTCCCCCTTTAATTTCATTTTCTCCTGTCATTGTCCAAAGTTATAAATTCACTTCCTGTTTTCTAATCTGTTCCTCTTCCTGTCATCACTTTACTTCAAGCCTGCTCTATGCCCTTCCTCAGCATTTTTAAAGTGCATAATTTTCTCCCCTCTTCTCATCTTCTTTTAAAGTGTTAATACCATATTCATGCAGTAGGGGTGTTCAGGGTGGAGACAGGGATAGCAAGGAAGGAAGGAGGCTTTTATCACCATAAAATGACAAAGCAGATGGTTATCTCTGAATGTATGTCATTGCACCTGAACTCTCTCTTCTTCCTGGGACCAATATGGTAGAGAAGCACACTATGAAAACACTGAGCATACAGTCCATCAGCAGTTTACGCTGTTGCTTTTAGCTGTGGGCCATTCTGCCATTATAAAGGAAAGATGGAGCTATGTCAAGTTAATTCTTAACACATACTAGTTTACTTTCAGACCTAATAAACCATAAATTGTTTGGTTTGTGTCTTGCAACCTAAAAAGTATTACTACCTTAAAAGTTGTGTTCTTTTCTAATGGGAAGAAAAATAAGGGGCATTACAGGAAGGTCAAGAAAGAGTTTAAAGAGGAAAGAGGGCAATTAATAGAACCAAAACATTATTTCTCTTGCTGAAAGTATATTTAAGAAGGGGAATATATCACAATAATCAACCAGGTTTTTTGCCTTCAGCCTGTCTGAGGCCATGTGGTTTGGAGATCTGATCACTAGTCCGAAAAGGAAAGGCTGTTTGCAAGATTTCTGGGGTGTTTTTTCCTGGAAAAGGTGAGAGGACAAAAGCAGAAATCTATGACATACACTTTATGCCTTGTAAGGAAAGTATTCATCTGTCTATCTCTCTCTTTCTTTCTTTCTACATGCATATATATAGAGATCCATATGTTTCAAGCTGTCACTAAATTGATTTGGAGGCAGATTTTTCTTTCATGTACTGCTTGGTACTGATTAGGTTAAAAATGCAATATTCAATATATGGTTTAAACCAATTGAATTGGATTTTCTTATTTGTTTTGCTCTTTTACATTCACTGTTCAGTATTTTATGGAGTTTTGCATGGTATTTCCATCAATAATAACAGTTCTGACTACTTGGAGACAGAACAATGCCAAAGCAGAAGATAGTGTTTGAAAATGCAAACAGCATTTTGTAACAATCATGCTTGCTTAATACACCCCACAACATTTTGGTGTATACAGAATCTGTGGAATCTTTAAACCATTTCTAAACACATATTTTGGGTGAGCATGAGTAGCTGGCTCTTTGTTGTATAAATAAGTCATTATTTTCTCATTTGTGTTTGTGCTGTCTTCCAGTACTCTTGTTTTCTTTAATAGTGTGAACTTTGCTTCTCTT
Source organism: Vidua chalybeata (assembly GCF_026979565.1). Lineage (NCBI taxonomy): Eukaryota > Metazoa > Chordata > Aves > Passeriformes > Viduidae > Vidua > Vidua chalybeata. The sequence continues at coordinate 55,723,938 of NC_071534.1, read as the reverse complement.
TAGAAATGCTTCTTCCATTCACTTGTTTTTGCAACAGGTTCATTGGGCAGTACTTTGCCCATTTTTATTGTATTCTGTGTTTCTTGTGGTTTTGTTTTGATTTTTTGTTTGTTTAGTTTTTTTCTGGTCTGTAACTAAAACAAATTTCTGATTAAATTGACTATTAATAACCATTATTTACATTAATTTGCACTTGTAATAGCATCGCTAGAGGGCAGTATTGCTTAAATTAGGCACAGTCTAGTGCTCTTCGGAAACTTAACTGCAGAAAAGCCTCCAGTACAAACATCTTTGCATTTTTAATACATGGTCATGGCTTTCAAGTCCATTTTTCATTACATCTTGAACATAAAAAGTAAAAGTAATCTTAATCACCATGTATATTTGACATTGTTGTTTGTAACTTTAATGTGTGTAAAAGAACATTCTGTGATTTTTATGAGAAGGAATGTGCATGAAGCTTAGTAGAATATAAATGGCATTGACGTTATTGTAAGCTATAATTTATTAGAAATAATTATTAAAGCATAACATTTTTATAATAAAATATATGATTTTTCATATGTTTTTTTCTCAGGGTAAATGCTGTGCAAAATAAATATCTTCTAATTCATTAACTGTCTCCTTGAAAAACCTCAGTACAGTATATTTTATGATAATGGACAGCAAAGACAAGCAGAATTGTAAATTAACACACTGACTCATTTGTTCTTATTGATTTACAGGTCTCCTGACAAATGCAGCAACACAGAATCCTCGTAGGAGTGGTTTAGGCTCTCTGTGAGCTACTTAACTTAGTCAAGTTTCACTGCTGTTGATCATCATCTGTTATATGTCATCAACTCAACTGTCTGTTTCTCTGTATCTCATGAATGACAGCATAATTCCTCTGCATTATGAGCTAAAGTTTGTTCTACCATTCTAAGGATCACTGGAATAAGGAATATAGAAAAAAGAGATATGCTTGGGCATTAGCAATACAAAAATGTTCATGGTTAACATTTCATCTGCGTTATACACCACTGCTGGACTTGCTGTTACCTACATGTTTCAATCCGAAGAGTCTGCTACAATGAAGAGTATCATCCCAATCAGCCTTAGAGAAGACTGTTTTGCCTATGGGAGGACACTGAGGTGCAAAAGAGAAACTCTTCTTGTGCCCTAAACTGTCTGAATTGCTTTTATTTTCTTATACTTTCAGTATTTACAATAGACCAAAGAGCTATTTTAAAGTGGACACAATCTTACTCTTAAGAGAGTTATGTCATTAAACTGAAGGTCTCCACAAAGACATGATTCCAGCTTTCACAAAGCTGAAATGTTGTCCAGCAGAAGTCTTTATGGAAAGCTGAAGTAAAAACTAACACAGAGACCTGCTCTTGAAATGCCATGTTCAAGAGAATATAACGGAGCACTGAGAGAAAATGACCTATGTTTGAAAAACTTGGACAAAAAGAACACAAACTGTCTACACAGCACCTTTATTCCTCTGTACTTAGATTGACTTTCTCGTACTAAAATCATTTTCTGTTTTAACCAGTTAAACATGCCTCTTCTACAGTTCCATTTTTGATAGTTAAAGTTGGATAATACAGTATTTGCAAAGAGCATGTTTGGTCATCTGTGGCCTATGTCTCATCTGATACACCATTTAGCACCAGAAAGCAAATTAAAGAGAAAACAAAAGTAACACTTGTTTGAAAGAGATCATTAAATGTATTTTGAAAAGCCTAAAGTTATATATTTAACAGTTTTTATATGTTGTATATTTGTAGAAAATCCTATTTAACAATTAACGTGATAACTCTGACAGTCATGAAAAGTGGTTCAGAGTTAAGTTGTGTTTTATTACTTCAGTTGTCTCTGAAGTGACCGGTGTCGTTTGCTTTCTTCCATTGGGACATTGTGGATGTAAAGCATGACCAGAGAGGACTGTGTAGAAAAAGCAAAGAATAATGTTGTTTATATTACATAAATGCATTCAACCATTGCACTGTTGGAAGGCATTTTTTATTTTTATTTTATTTTTATTTTTTTGTCTTTATGTACTGATAAAAATAGAGTGTAAAATATTTTACTCATTGCTCTTCATAGCAAGGTTTTCCTTCCTTCCTTCCTTCCTTCCTTCCTTCCTTCCTTCCTTCCTTCCTTCCTTCCTTCCTTCCTTCCTTCCTTCCTTCCTTCCTTCCTTCCTTCCTTCCTTCCTTCCTTCCTTCCTTCCTTCCTTCCTTCCTTCCTTCCTTCCTTCCTTCCTTCCTTCCTTCCTTCCTTCCTTCCTTCCTTCCTTCCTTCCTTCCTTCCTTCCTTCCTTCCTTCCTTCCTTCCTTCCTTCCTTCCTTCCTTCCTTCCTTCCTTCCTTCCTTCCTTCCTTCCTTCCTTCCTTCCTTCCTTCCTTCCTTCCTTCCTTCCTTCCTTCCTTCCTTCCTTCCTTCCTTCCTTCCTTCCTTCCTTCCTTCCTTCCTTCCTTCCTTCCTTCCTTCCTTCCTCCCTCCCTCCCTCCCTCCCTCCCTCCCTCCCTCCCTCCCTCCCTCCCTCCCTCCCTCCCTCCCTCCCTCCCTCCCTCCCTCCCTCCCTCCCTCCCTCCCTCCCTCCCTCCCTCCCTCCCTCCCTCCCTCCCTTCCTTCCTCCCTCCCTCCCTCCCTTCCTTCCTTCCTTCCTCCCTCCCTCCCTTCCTTCCTCCCTCCCTTCCTTCCTTCCTCCCTCCCTTCCTTCCTCCCTTCCCTCCCTCCCTTCCCTCCCTTCCCTCCCCTATTTTTATGTAAGGGTCAATTTGAAGCCTATTCCTTGATCCCATTTTCAGGGTTTTACCTCATTGTTAGAAAGCCCACTTTTTCAGCATTATTGGTTAGTGAAAATTTAGCAATGACAGCATAGACAAGGGAGAAATTATGATAAAACAGAAACAAAACCATGTTCCTTTTACTGTACCTTTTGGCATATAAGTTTAGTACATATTGGTATGATACACTCAACAAGGGAGCTTAATTTCTTCCTGGCAAATGTATTACGGTTTCAAGTATACTACCTAATACTCCAATTAACTTTTAGTGTTATGCTAGTTCTATTCTACTAAAGAAAAAGATGTAGAGATTATTCAAGTGACCATAGATGAAAGGTACAAAAATGAAAAGTTGATTAAAGAATTTTTTTTAAAGCCTACTCAAACACTGAGGCTTATATAATGCATAGGTTGCAGGAAAATATGAACTATGGATTATTTTGTCTTCAAGCAAAATAAATATATACAAAATTCTTATTTAATCACAGGATTTTGACCAGTATCAAAGTAGCAATTAAAGCCCAGCCACTTGTAAAGTGTTATGGACTGACTGCACTATAAATGACCAATGTCAGGTTTAAAATGTCATGCAATAAATGATGGTAAATAGATTTACTGTACATGTAGACCTCAAGAGCCAGATCCCTCACTCTACCAACTCTCTGTTTTGATTTATTTTAAAGGGAGCTTCATAGCCTTATTTAGTAAACACAGAAGAAATGAAAGATGTTGCATCATTTTTGTTGCTTTACAATATTCAGTTTTGTGTTGGTTCAGCTAAATTATGAAAAATAAAGAAAATCCTTTTATAAGTGAGACTTGTTCCCTGAGCATGACATCACCAAAGGAATTTCACCAGATGATAAGAAAGGTAGGAATACAGGGAGGAAGATGGAATTGGAAATTGAGGACATGAACTATGTTTTGAAGTTTTACCCTTCCATTTTCATGTCTTGGGTACGTTCATTTTGATGTGTTCAGTTACAGATCATATTATGGTCATTTATTTTCAGGAAAATGGATCCTCTAAGAACAAGAGAATCTAAGAATGGACATCTGAAATATTTACATCTAGAATCGTACAGTCCAATGAGTTCTGAATATGCAACCTTATGTCTTTTTTTTCTAATTACGTTAAATAGACAAAAAAGGGTAGATGTACATGGTTATAAGGTCTACTCTGGATAAGAACTATGAAAGAAAAAAGATTCTGATTACTCTTCAGAGGTGCGTTCTAGTTTCTGAGTCTCTTGTGTACAACAAACACTTCAAGACACTTAAAATGTGTTTTGTGGTTTTCCGTCCTCCCCCAGAATGTATAGTTTTAAACAAACAAAATATACTGGCTGCCTTTGTCACTGTGAATTACTACTCTAAGAGCAGTGGTGAAATGTTTCTCTCTCAGGAACAATATGTTTTCAGAATATTGTGAACTTTAATTTTACAAAACTAAGTTACATAAAAAAAAATTGTTTGTTTCTGAAAGTATTTTATGTGCCTCTTCCAAAGCAGAATTTAAAACACAGAGGGTAATGTCTTATTTGAATGCTATTAAATATCCATCATTTCTCATTTTGCACACAAGTAACTTTTTCAAAACATGCTTGAAAAGGAACAGAATAATACATTAAAACACATAATAGACTAATAAAAACAACCTTCAGAACTGCAGTAAACCTCCAAAAATTTTTTGAAAAAACCTTCTATGTAGCTTTCTGTTAGCCTGGGCAAGGACACACTTAAGCACTGCTTTTAATATATGGGATATCAAATGGAGCAAACATTAGCACACTATAGCAATCAATGTGACACATCATTCACCAATTTCATAATTATGCTTTTGGCCTTTTCTTTTTTTTTTTTTTTTCCCAATTCATTTCTTCTTAGCAACAGCTCAGTTTTTATGTGGTATTCTCAATCATTTACTTGTTTACTGAAGTTGTACCCATGTGCTGTTGCATAAATCTTTAACCCAGGCAGTTACTATCTCATATAGCCTATTCATCACAATCCTGATTACTAATTAGAGTTTCGAGAAGAAAATAAAGAATTCAGCACTGTGTCTGAAAAGCCTCTATAGCTGTGAGGAACAGCTGAACTAGAAGGTGGTAAATGATTGGATGACCGAAAAATCATAGCACTGAATTCCTGGGGAACTGATCTAGTGGAAAGAAAAAATTAACAAGCCAGCAGGGGATGTAGCATAAGACGCCAAAAAAACCCACAAAAAGCAAAAAAAACAAAACAAACAGCAAACAAACAAAAAAAAAAAAAAAAAAACAAACCCAACCAACCAAAAACAACAACAAAAAACCAAACAAAAAAGCAACACAAAAAATCCCCAAACCAAACCAAAATTGAAGTATCTATTATACTTAATCAGGGGAGAAAGCCACACCCAAAACCCGCTCTTTCATCACATAAACTTACATATATACAGGATCTTTTCCAATTAAAAAAATACATAAGAAGACATTTCCTTTTAAACAGCTTTGTATGATGTATACTAAGAATCACATATACATGAATAACAGACAAAGACAGGAATAGCTTGACTATTTTTTTCTGACATCACAGAATTGATCCTACATTAAAGTAATCAATCTCTCATATTTGGCTTAAGCAAATAAAGATGGACAGAAATCACAGTATTCTACTTCTGCTTTCAGACTGGGGCTTGAGTGGAGAAAGGAGGTCAAGAAAGAAACTGAAGGAAAAAACAACCAAGACCAGAGAAAAAATTAAATTTTTCATTTCAGAGTATGTAGTGTTTAATAAGTGTTTTTTAGTATTCAATACATGGTAGGGGAGTCAAAAGGAGTATTATTTGAAACAGGGAAATAAGAAAGGAAACATTATTTTAACTGCAGAGATAAGAATTTTACTGATAATGGTTGTCTTCTTTTGAGATATAAATTCCATTAAACTTAGAGACCCATGGGTAATATAGAAAAGGTAATTCTGTCACTGATTAAAAATAAACTAAAAACTGGGAACTAAACTAAAAAGTGGAAATGACAATAAGCCAGAATAGATAGTGACTAATACTGAGCAATTGTGTGGGAGGATCAATGCAAGTTCCTGTACTCCTTCTGACTATGAATGACATATGAATACTGAAATTGCACAGTTTTTTAGTATCAGTAAATTACACAGATTAGTGAAGATATGGGAAGCATATGAAGACATGCAGAGACAAAATAGACACTAAATATTAGCAGAAAATGGAAAACTGAAAATCGGGAATGTCAATTTATCATTTCTTACACCATCAAAGTAATTGTGGCTTCAACTATGTCAAATTTTTGGAAATATGTGAAAAAGGACTTCTGCTCTTGAAATAGATCCTAATGTTGGTTTCAAGATACTCAATGCCTAGGTCAAGTCACTGGTTTAATGTGGTAATCCTATGCTAGTTATGCCTTTTCAGAGCTCCAGCAAGCCATTGGAGGACCCTTACAGTATGTATCTGTAATCACAAAGTACAATGTGCTCATGGCACTGATGTCCTCCACATCTGGCTTGGACAGACCATGCCCACAATTTTCTAAATTCGATGTTGCCAATATTAGGCTAGTGAAAGTGACACTAAAACACTATATTGTGCTGCAGTGATGCTAAAAGACCTGTGCAAATGAACTTAGTTGATTAACACATAATCAAACCCCAGTTTTTTCTAAAAGTATTAATAAGTAGCAATAAAATGCAAAGAACAGCTACAAGAAAAAAACCAAACACACATAAGGACTGTTAATGTAAAAAAGAAAATAAACAAATAAAACCCACACCAAAATCTAGAATAAAAAAGGAACATTTCTGCAAAGATCTTTGTTTAGAAGTAAAAACTCCAAAGGTATTTATGTTAGTATAGAGTCTGACATAGCAGAAGGAACAATGTTAGCACGTACAGAGAGCAGTTTACATTATCTAAGGAGCTTGAGCATTACCTCAAAACCATTGTATAAAGCACTGTGAGCAACTGTCTGTCTTCACTGCACTGGAAGAAGCTGATGTATACATTTCTATGTTCCCAAGAAATCAGACAGGTGGTTTAGTATGGGTTCTCATACAGTCATAACATGAGATGCCACCCACCTCAGGCAGAGGCTATAAAGACAGGAAAGGTTGACATCAGCTGTCAACCAGAATTTTTTACTGAATTGTGAAGATGCTACAAAAAGTGGGTAGTAGAAGCCTGATGTGTTTGTTAACGTGTTTGTACATTAACAGTCTGGCTGTTAATGTACAAACACATTGCACAAAACAGCTCACAGACCCCCAGTGGCAGTAAAGAGGGCCTTCCCAGCACAATGACTAAAGTAAGTGCAAGTGCAAGGGTCATATATTTCTTCCTGTATATGCAGACAATCTCCACCTGGAGAGATGAAAATTAATGTGGCTCCTTCTGTCTACACTCTCCATTTCTACAAAGATGTATTTAGCAGACTCCAGAGCAGAAATTCAACATGGACCACAACTTTAGAACATATTAGCCTAAATAATGTGCTATTAGCAAACAAAAAAGTATACTGGTGTTTGAAGATAATTATGTTTAATTTGACACAACTTAAAATTTCTGCCTCAGTGAAGTCATGAAGCACTTGGTTTTCTCCACAGACAGATTTGTTTCTTCTCAGAATATTGAAGAGAGCAACATGAGAGTGATAATGTAACTTTCAGCTCATGCAAGATAAATCACATGAGGGTGAGCTCTGGAGGGGCACAAATTCTAGCTAAGTAAATAATGATGACCTCACTGTGCACAGGAAACTAACACCCCTGAAAATGACACAGACAGTTCTTGAGAAGAGCAAATGGCCACGCCTTGTTCTTAACTTGAAGGCTTTTCCGGGAACTTACATGTGTTGCTGTAGAATTTCTTCCAAATCAGGAAATTTTAGACATGAAAACTGTCTAAACCCAAAGATAAATACGGTAAGTTAGAGGGAAGAGTTATTGTGAAATCTTTGCATTTAATTGTAGACATCAGGTTAGTGTTTCCTGTACTTCATTATTTGTTCTTCATGGATTAACAAAATATTACTGGAAAAAATCTTTGTCACTGACTCCATGGCAAGGACACTTTTTATTATTTAGATGGTGACTGTAGTTTCCTTAAGCAGTTTGGCAAACTCAGGAAGTTTCCTCTTCTCTCCTTTTTTCCCGTTGGTTGCACCCAGTAGTGCTGTGTAGACATAGCCACTGCAATGGTTACCAGCAGTCCTAAAGGTATTATTTTAAGGTTGGTCATCCTGATTTGGCTACTGGTGTGGGTTTGGCACTGTGTGGTGCAGTACCAACTAAAAGCCCAGCTTTTAGTTGCCTCTAGCTGAGCACTTGTATGCCAGGTGGCAATTAGCCCTCAGGTTTGTTACTCTTGAGGGGATTTTTTACAGGTTGCATAATATGAAACCACTGCAATTTGAATGGCTTTCTGAGATGAACAGGTATTAAAGATTTCTTCAGTATCTCTATCCAGTTAAAAAAGAAAATTTTGTTTTTTCAGAAGTCTTTTATCATTCTTTTACTGTCTTGTGAATAATTAGAAGTACAAAGTCTAGATAGACGCACAGTAAAGCTTGTTGACTTTCTATTTACTTGTAAAGATGCCTTAGTCTAAAAACAAGGCAATCAGCTTGTAAAAGAACTATTTACATACAACAGTATTTTCCTGTGCTCCAAAACAGTTCTTCCTGAAGAAAAAATGTGAACCAGAAGTAAAAATATTGCTATTCGTTCAATTTTTTAAGATAATGCCTAAGCTTATATTCATAATTGAAACGTTTCCCAAGTTTAAACATTTAGTCACTCAGTGAAATAATTCAGAGGTCTGTGTCTAATGATGCCATCTCGTGACACCTGTCATAATGATAGCTAACCTTGTCTGTTATTTTTCCAAACAAATATAAAAGTTATAAAGTGGCTTCATCAGATAATCAATGCTCAAAAGAAATATTGCCATCTACAAGGAGGAATATCTTGCTGAGCCTTCTAATGTTATTAATGAGAGAGGTATGTGTTTGAGGACAGTCCTACTTTCACTGTACCTTAAAAAACATCCTTACAACAAGGCACACCTCTTATAGGGGTATGAGGAATGTATTCATTTCTTAGACAGAGAGCTGACTGCAGGGAATATTGCTGCACAGTGATCTATTGCTCAGCTGTAGCAAGGCTCCAAGGCAATACTCTATTGCTATTTTCATTTTACTGAAAGGTTGCCCTACTGGAGTCCATTGACCAATATTTCAGTCCTACCATGAGCTAAACCAGCATTACTGCTGCACTGAAGTAATTAATTCAAAATATTAAAAAAATAAAATAAACATACATTTATTTATTAGAGGAGTCCAGCAGAGAACTCTTACAGTGACAGATGACATTAGCCTATAAGCCTTTATAACTTACAAGGTAATAAAATGGGGTTACGTTTTTGAATTAAATTGATAACATGACCAAATCGATTTCATTAGTGTATCTGTCATATTTGCTGTTAATGATGGCTAACAGTGGAATAGAAACTGACAACAATCCCTGAAAAACTGTGCAGATCAAAATTATATTATACTGGCATTCATGAATTTTAATAACCTTTTTTATCATGAATTTTGAACTCCCTTTTAAAATTTGAAGCTCACAAGAAAGAAGAGAATTAAACTTTCTACACCTGTCTCAGCTCCTATTATTTCTATTGTTACAAGTTAATAGGCTCAAGAATAGAAGACATTTCCACTAACCAAAACAAACAAACAAAAAAAAAAAGTCTTGCTTTAGAGTCTCTTGTGAGTGGTTATAGAGGAATGGATGTTTCTTTGCTGCTAAAGGGTTGACATCAGAGTAATTTCTCCTGAATGACTAGAGAGCTTTAGGACACCCAAATTACTGTTTAGAAGACTGTTTGTGAAAGATGCTATTCGTATTAATAGACATTGTTACTCTAGTGTGTAACTCCCTTTAATGATAATGGAAGTTCTGCAAAAATCTACAGGACAATATACCTACTGTCAGGAAACAGCATAACTCTCTAATTCCATTAGCAGTGCTTAAATAAGTGTGAGTTAAAAGTGTTCAAGTATTGAAATGCTATACCTTGCAGCACCATTTGAGAATATCAAAATGCTCTTATGTAATGAGACACCTTGATCCCTCTGCTACCTGAAAATGTGGTATGATATTAAATATGTGTCAAATTAGCTGAAAGACCAAATAGTCTTTCCTATTTCAAGGCCCTGAATACAACATCTTTCTTGGGTTAAAATTGTATGAAAATAGATAATTAAAAGGAAAAAAAAAACCAACCTGTGGGATAATCTTAGCACAGGTAAAGGATAACTTTATCTTTACCATTTTATTAATATTTTTATCTTAAATATATAAATGTATGTGTATATATTGTACATATATAGTGAAAGACTCTGGCTCAAGCTCTGGCTTGAGCTTACTGTCTTACTCACTCTCATAGTTGTTACACTCAGGAGCTATGACATCAACATTGGTAAAAAAATTTAGATATATAGTCTGTAGATCTTAGGTGGTAGAGGGAGAGACATTTAGTCTTCCATATGTGAGGGTTCTTCTGGCCTTTTGGAGATGCTGATCTTTACAAGACAAACTTTCTCTTCACATCTTCTATGGTACTGTTAACAAAAGTTGGGTACTTTCAGTGGGATTCTTTCTGTACTGCACATACTATACCTATATTCATAGGCTACAGACTCTTCACAGAATCTATCTACATCTTGACAATGAATTCAAAAATACTGCTGCTCTTGATATTCAAGGTAACTTTAATTGGATTTTTTACCTATGGTGGATTAACCTTAGCCTGCAGCCAGATACCTACACAGCCTTGTTTTCACTCCTGCTCCTCCACAGGACAGTGGGAGAAAATGAGACAGGCACAGGGAGATAACCTATGAATTAATCTTTAAATAAAAACAGGCTGAACTTGAGAGAATTAGTCCAAGGCATTGACAATAAAAGAGGTGTGGATAGTAAGAAAAAATTACAATATTTAAAGATCACCTTTTCTCTCCTCTTTTTCCAAAAGTTCAACTTCACTACTTCATTCCAAATTCCTCCTCCTCCTGTCCTCAGGAGGCACAGGGATGATTTGGGGTGGGAGAATAGTGATGAGTCCGTAACAGTCTCTTTGCTGCTCTTGCCTCCTGAGACTTTTCCTTGCTTCTGAGAGTTACTTCCAAGGGGCTGCAGTCTTCAAGGGAAAACCAGCTGTGTGTGGGTCTGCTACATGCCACAGTTTCTTCAGACCCTATCCACTGTGGTGGTTTAGGAATGGTATTCACTAATTAATTTCTCCCACTAAAAAGAAATCACAAGCTTCTCCCCTTCTCCCAACTCCTCTGGTGAGAGAGACAAAAGAGAGATCCCAAGTTGTTATAAGAACTATTTACAAGAAAACAAAGGGGAACAGAGTCAGTATTAATAACAAAAGTATACAAAATTAGGGTGGTTTACATGCAAAATATGCTCACTGACCAATCCAGCACCAAATGACCCCTGAGACAATGAATGAAATGGCAGCAGACCCTCGACAGTACCAGTCACATGCCCCTCCTCAGAAGTGAGAGCCCCTTACTATTGCTCCCCAGCAGTGAAGTGACTGGTGTAGAAAAACAACCTCCACACATCCACACGGGTTCAGCCTCCGCCCCCTCACAGCTACTGTGTAAAAATTCACCATCCTGGATAAAACCAGGATATCCACCTACACCATCCACATGTCATCTCCCACAGGCTACAGGGTGGATATCTGCATATCTGCTCTAACAGTATCTCTCCAAGGGCTGCAGGGAAATACCTGCTCCACCCTGGTCTCCTCCACAGGTTGCAGGTGAATCTTATCTCTGGCACCTACAGCACCTCCCCTCCTCCCTCTTTATTGATCCATGTGTCTGCAGGGCTGTTTCTCACAGTGCTTTACCTCACTTTTCACTGCTGTGCAGTGTTTTGACCTTTGTTAAATCTGTTTTTCCAGTGGTGTTTCCATCTTGGCCAAGCTGGGTGGAGCTGGCCTAGGGCAGCTGTGATCCCCCTCACTGAAGTCCCTGGAAGCTGCTTTTCTTTTTCCCTTGTAATTGTTTGGGTTTTTTTACACTAACATGTTTCTTCATTAATTGCAAGGGATTTAGTCTCTAATCCAGCACATTTTAATAGCAACTGTCTTTAAAAACAAAACAACCTAAACCAAACAAACAAATCCCCAAAAAAACTCAAGCCAAAATTCCACTGATCCTCAAAGCCACTTAAGTAACTTTAAAAAAAATAATTTTCAAACTACAGACATAAATATAAAAAAAGTACAGTACAGTTTCTTAACAAAGGTGATGAGGCCTGAAGGAAATCAGGAAATAAGTAAATTAGTGAAGCCAATACAGCCTGAAAAGACACCCTTCTTAGCAATCTCCTGTAGGACTGAGAAAAATTCCCTTTTCCCAAGTCTCTTTCATTTCCTGTCTCTGGGGATAATTGTATTTTCAGTGGATTAAAGAAGGAAAAGCAAATGCCTTTGACATTGTATTTATGGCTGTCTCCTGTATGCAGCCAGCTCCAGATATCTGAGGCTTTGGAATTACTTTGAGAGTAGATTGCAGGCAACGGAGAACCATAGTGCACTTACTAATACACAGCTGTAATCCATGACTTCCCACTGGCTTGTGTTTACTGAAGATCAGCCACTCCATTAAGACTACTCCATTCAGACCATCTCATTGAGTTTATTTTAAGATTCAGCACTGCTGCCCATTGCTGTATCCATATGTTGAGAAGTCACTAGCAACAGGTAGTCCATAAGAGAAATGGCTGGATTAACCTCTTTCAATCTTCTTCTCTACCTCCTCCCCTCCTCCAAAATCCTTCATAATACTTGGGTTTGGTGGTGCTTTGCGAGGAAGGAACAGAGAAATAGATTGCATGGCATGTGGAATGGAGTGCAATGAATAGTATTTTAAATGAAAAATAAAAGGGACTTGCTAAATCTCAAGAAACTGCATTTTTGTTTTTTACTAGATGGCTTTGAATAGGAACCTTTGTAACTCATATTATGGCATGCTGAGTTTTTTGATCTGTCCTATCATGGGGGACTGTAACCCACTTTAAAAAAAATAAATATCCAGTTTTGATCCTCTAGTAGAAAATACTTGAAAGGTCTGACATCAGCATATTCATGCAATTCTCTTCAAAGGGAATATACCTATTATTATATATTTAAAAGCAGCTGACTTATTCAGTAAAATATATGTATTTTGGCAGAATAGTGGAACTTGGCAGGGACTGGTGGAGATTGTCAACTAAAGCAGGTTTCTCAGGACCTTGATCAATCAGATTTGAGTGCTTTGAACAATGGAGAGTCCACAACCTCTCTCAGCAATTTATTCCACTGTTTGATGATCCTATCAGTAAAAAGTAATAGCAAAAGAGAAATTGTTATTTTAAATGGAATTTTATGTTCTTCAATTTGCCTCTTGTCCTGTTTGCCGCCACTGAGAAGAATATATTTCATTGCTACTCTGCACCACTACGTAACAGAATGGGAAATCCAAATCAGTAACTTTACTTACATGCCTTATATTTAATTTCAGGTGTATACTTTCATGTATTTGTTTTTAACATCATTGAAGTCATGACATTTTGAGATTAACAGAGCATAACAATGTGAAGTGAACCAATATAGAATTGTCCCTGTGTGAAATTCTTGTCTCTCTGCACCAAACTCCTGAATCCAGGCTGTCTTAATAACAGATATCTAGGATCATCTGTGTGCCAGGAAGTAGCACAGCACCCTATGCAGTGTAATTGCAGTTTTATAACACAGATCTCTTGCTAATAAGCCTGTCCAGAATTCAAAGCATGCAGGAGAATTATCCAGACTGCTCAGCTGCTCAGGGCTGCTGCTGTTCTGGCAAAACATAGGAGCCTGTGGTCAGGCTGTTGATGTGGTCTACTGTAGGAGAGATCTTGTTTTACAGTCAGAGAGCAGACCCTGTGTGACAACAGATCTAAGCTGAAAAACTCTGCTGGACTCACCTCAGCTTTGTGAAGGATAATTTTGTGAGGTACTACTCTGTGTGTAAAATGGATGTTTGCTTGTTTGCATGGTATTGGCTTGACAGATGCTGATGCAGTGAAAGCTATGGCATAACAAAAGGACAAAAATCCTGACCATATTGGTGTCCTGGTTAGTTTTCATTGTCTATTCCCTCAATATGCATTCAAAAGTGCATTCTATTTTTTTAATGTTAATTTTTAAGAAAATTTGCAATGTCACGAAAAACATGTTTCTAATGCATAAAATTCCCAACCATTCAGTTTGACTCATATCTCAAAATATACATGGATACAGTTCAGGCCATCATTTCATGCATACTGTCACAAGATACAATAGCATTATTTACAATCTAAATCTAATTAAAGGGTATGCAGGAATGAGAAAGGGATCAATATCTAATATGGTTTTTTTTCCATCTGCTTTCCTCATCACTGCTAACATGTCAGAGGAAATGCCGATAATTTGATCTCATGCATGTGTCCTGTTGCTTTTCCACTGATACACACAAGGTCAGTTGAGATATGGGATGCTCTAAATTCTCCATTTAGTTCCCTAATTCGTTGGTGATCATGAGACAACATATTCAAAAATATGACAGAAAATATAAATATAAATATAAATATAGTATAAATGTATTTCCAATACTAACTGTGGAATATCTTTAAATAAAAATACATCTTTTATTTCAAGCACAGAAGCATCACCTGAATATCTGGAAAAATGTTGGACAGTTCAGACATTAAATATTTGTTGGATGTATTTACATTAAAGACATCTAAAAGCTGTCATTTTTATAATAATGTGTAGTTTCACAATAAATCTAGGCAAACTCCAATGAAAATCTTCCTATAGTACAGCAGGGAGTTTATTGAGGAGACATGAATGTAATCCTCATTGTTCAAAAACCTTGCAGTTGACAGTGTTGAGAGTGGTAATTAAACTTTCTTTCATGCTAATGTGTGCCTTAGTTAGACTGAGCTCATATCCCAGTTGGGCAGAGGCTTATATGATTGTTTCATGTTAAAATGCTATTAAGGATGACTTGTGGTCATACAGAAACAAGAGACATTACCTGTTGTAAAGTTATTTCCTCCACTTGAATTTCTTTCTGTTCCTTCAGTTTGAATGGCATCTTGCTTCTAGACTGTCAATGGTTCTATTAGCTGGGTCTTCACTTTTTTCAACACAACAGAGGAAATATTTATTGAATGAGATGCAATATTTACTGAGAATTAAAAATGTACCTGGAGGGCAAGAGGTTTGCAAAGAAATGGAAAAATATATGGAAATATATGGAAATCAACCAAATGTTGTAGAAGCTGGCTGAGTGTGCCTAAAATGTCTAAGACTTCAGATGAATTGTTCTGAAAAGAGCCAGGATTTCATTTTTCAGTTTAGACTTCCCTTGAATCATTAAAACCAGAATGAAATGCTTGTCATAGTGAAGTTCTACACTGAACACAGGAGTAGCAGTAAAAATGGTCTGCCAAACTTTCTGTGGTAAACAATCCATGAAAGACAAAAGAACACAAATAAGGTGAAGATCAATATAAAAACATAGGAGTATACGGAAAATTAATCAATCTGTTTTCGCAGTAAGGGTACCATCTACAACCCATGAGGTTGTAATGGGTATGAAATAATAAAATGCACCATTTGACTTTATTTTCTTGTAACCCTGGCCTTCAACAAAAATCTTATAACAACTTATTCACAAACCTATTTAATCCTCCACGGAGTGTTTTTACAATAATTTCAGGTGACTGCATTTCAGGTGACTGCATGTTACATACAAGGCAAGTATTTACCCACCTTATGTTTTTCTCCCCAAATATCTATAGAACATACTGACTAAATGAATACTTTACATCCTTGGTGGAATTTTTATTAAAAAAAATAGTAGATATTGACATTTTTAAAAATTTTGTTCCTGTTTTACCTTAATTTCTGAAAATAAATAAAAAATCACTCAAATAATATTACTCTGAAATAAATTGTGTTTAATTAAACATTTTATGGATGTAGCCTTAAGTATTGTAACTGAATTAAGCTTTAAAATTTAAATACATGGAAAGAAAATTAAACATTCACACTGTTAATATAATATGAGTATTGATGTATGTGAGGTCAGTGATATAAAACTGGAAGAAACAAGTAAAAATAGGAACCATGTTATATGGCATTCATATAAAAAAATTACAAGATAATGGGCAGAGAAATGTCTAGTGGGAAATTGCTGATAGGTAAAGTTTGTCTTACCTAAATTTATATGCCTTAAGTTTCTTTAGTAGGAAATTTCTTCGTTTAGCTTTACCTGCCTCAAGCACAGGCAACTTTTTTCAGACCTTCTCATATAGTTTGTGGAGAACTTGTAAGTACTGTTAATAGTGTTCTGAGAGCAATTTACCTTATCCTAAGGGAGACACAAGCATTTGGCCCTCTGAACAGCTTATAAATCATGAACTTAATTTCTGTTGACTTATGAGAGCTTAAAAACCTATGTATGTAGCTGCTTGCATTCTATATTACTAAAATGAGGCCGCCATTTGTCCATACTATAAGCTGTTTATAACTCTTTTACAGACAATAAATCAACTCCAGAAGATAAGTTATGTATTCTAGTGTAGGACATGTGCCAATGGTCAGAGAACTGAATCTCTTTGTAGAGAGTATACAGGAAGCATAAGTGTGTAACTGAAAGCAGATATCTTGCTTGCATTGTTTGTACTTCTACATTTCAAGATTGGTAGGTGAAATAAAACAGGACAATTCTCTTCTGTGTTAAAGTGTCTCAATTTCCATAAGTATTCACTTTGCTTTATAAAGTAAAACCTTATGATTCTGTGTTTGACTTTCCTGACTAGTCACCTTTAAATTGTTAAATGGATGATATAAAAGCTTTTAAATATAGAAAGTAATCCATGACTGTTAATTCCTACAGTGTTTGGGTTTTTTAAAGCATTGTAAGATGAAGTATACTTTTATACCCATGAAATGAGGGTATATTCATGAGGCACTGGAGAAGATAGATTATATATAATACCAATTTTATCCATCAAGCAGTTGCATTAGAGGAGAAAAAGGGGTAGTATTCTATATAGAGATTCTGTAGCTCCTTCCACTGATCTCTGAGGGGCTGTGAGTGACTGATTTGTTTAGCTTTAGGCCCACAAAACTAGGCTTTAGAATTTTTCTTTCCTTTTTTTTAGTTTAAATGTTCTAGTATAAGTGTTTTCCATAGAATTTTGAAGGTGAAGGATGAATTTCTGAGCAGCATGCACATGTTCATGCACACACACACATGCAAGCCCCAAGCCCAGCCTTGTGAAAAGCTCTTGTTTTGCTCTTGCAAATTACTTGCATAAGAATCATGGTGGGAAAATAGCTTAGAGAGTGAGGATACCACAGAACCACTGCACCCAGAAGTATGAAGTGTCTTTTTTTGCCCTCAAAATGTTACTTTTCCAGTGTTATAATAGCGACAGAACATACCTAGAGGCCCAGATCCTGCAAATATTTACATATGTTATAGAACTTTAGAAGCAATGCTGACTTCAACAGAAATGTTTTCAAAATTGAGCAATTGCTAAGACCTAACCTGGATAAGAATTGAACAGCTGATCATGAAAAAGATAAACATCTAGCCTGACAAAAATTATCTCTTGTCTTCCCACTCTCTGTTTCCAGCCAGCTGTTGAGCCATAATGTATCTAGTCAACAGGAATGACATTTTTTTTTTATTTTCTGTCACTGAGTCAAATGAGGTAAACTCGAAATATGTTGGACACATCACTGGACTTCACCATAAGAGTCTTCCCTAAGTTCCTATTCCTTTTAAAGGCAGTGGAAAAAATCTCACAGACAGCTAAGGATGTTATCCTTTCACTCTCATGGTCAGTGGCTTGCATGGGAATTCTTTGTGAAAATGTATAATCAAATGTATAATCTATTATTCAAACAGAAACATATAAAAATACCTTCTCTCCATAAGTATTAAATAGAAATGTAAATCAGAGGCTTCTGAATCAAATAATTTCTGTGCTTCTCTCTTTGAAGACTGAAATAAATGAGCATAAGGTCAAAAGCTTCACTAAGGTGAAGCTGAGGTGGTGATTTGAGAATAATTTATCATGAAAAGAGTAAGCAGTCAAACAATGTTAATTATAACACTGTTAAAAGCTGAAATGCCTAAATTTAAATAATTTAGAAGTTATGTGATAGATATTAAACACCTCTGAAGAGGAAAAATGCTGTAGGCAAGAGTTCTTAATAAGTCTAGTTTAGTTAATTATTGCCTGAAGCATTTCTGAACTAATTATTTACCTCCAAAGTGGGTTCCATGTTTTCAGCATTGAAGTGCCAGATATTGATTTTCTTTAATTGTCAGGGTATAGTACTAGACAAACCACACAAAGCTGAAGGTTAAGCCATTTATAGAAAGTGATAGCCATGTCCTCCAGTGTCACACAGTGTGTCAGTGTGAAAGGGAGACCAAGTCCCTGAAACTCGGCACTTTCAGGGAAAAGAATTATTTGTCTCTGTCATCTGCCCTTTATGGTTCATTTAACATCTTAGATAGCCTGTGTAAATTAAATGGGTTTAGTAGCTGCCCAACTTCCAAGTCAAAGAGAGTGTTCTGTTCAATGGGGGAATTGGAGTATTTTATCCTTCTAGTTAACAAGATGTACATGGCTCAACAAATAATGGACATTGAATTATTTGTTAACCTGTGTTAGCATAGATGGCTTAAAAATTAGTTCAAGATGTTTTTTCATTTTCTGCACACTTTTTCCCTCACTCCCTTTGTAGCGAATGAATATACATGTTTCACAAAGGTTATTAATTTGAATTTCTCAGTAGGGTCTGGGTGCTTAGAGAATTTTTGCCTATCTGGATGGATGTAGTTTTTTTGTAATTTGGGATTTTTTGGAATATTACAAGTCCCGGCATACTTGAAATCATCATCACCTTTGTAGCTCATCAAACCACATGCATGGACAAACATTTGCCAACTGGCTAGAGCTATTCCAGCGCACTGCAACATAAAAATAATATAAAACATAATAAATGCAACACAGCCTCTTAATTCACACCAGCAGTGCCAGCTCTGCTCATTTGAATTTATAAATAAAAAGAAAACCTTTTTCTTGTTTTGCATTCTTTGTAATTTGTTGCATTTTTCTTTGTTTCTTCAGTTTCCTCTTTGCA
Organism: Vidua chalybeata; assembly: GCF_026979565.1. NCBI lineage: Eukaryota > Metazoa > Chordata > Aves > Passeriformes > Viduidae > Vidua > Vidua chalybeata. Next base: position 55,704,883 of record NC_071534.1, on the reverse strand, counting down.
ATTTTTCTCTTCCATGGTGATTATCTTGTGCTTAATCTTTTCTTGTTCATGCTCTTAATTTTTTTCTGATTAGACATCTATTAATTTCTATGCCTTACTATTTTTGCCACTTTGCCCGTCTCTTACTTAAGCTCAAAGACACCTGCAGGAATAAAGTGGCATACCTTATCTGGGAGCAAGGGTTGTCCCTGTGAACAGTATGAGACAAACCACCAGAAGATGACTTGGTTCTTAGGTGGGGTAAATTGCCTTCTGAAGGTTCCTATGTCTAATTTGTTTTTCTCTGCAGGGAGCCTAGAGTGACTGATCATCCTAACTTAGCAGGCTATCTCAAGTTAAGTGGAGTGAATCCAGACCTCGTTCATCTCATTTTTTTTTTCTTGTTATAGACATTTTTCCCCTTTTTTTTTTCTTTTCTCTTTTTTTTTCTTTTTTTTTTCTCTTTTTTTTTTTTCCTTAATTCCTTCTTCTATATTGCCTGACTTCACCTGTATTTGTTCTGATGAGCTCAGACTGCAGAAACCCTTAACAGCCCACATACTCAAACTGGGCACCATCATCACTGAATTGATGTTTCTTCAGTTCCTATGGAGAAGGACAGACCCAGAGAACAATTCAGATCACAGATTATAATGACTGCATCTATTTTCTGGTTGCATATATAAATACTAAAGTGCTTGCAATTATGGTTTAAGTAAACTATTTTGATGTGATTAATTCCCACCAAATTTGCAACAGCACTTATTCTCCTGGGCTCTATTAAAATGGAAAATTTGTTAAAGAAAATATATCTAATCTCTATAATTTAATTTTTAACCAGCTCCTCTCTTAAACAGAAAAAATAATCCATACATTAAATATAGATATACTGTATTTACAAAAAATAAAATAATTTCTACAAATAAACAAATCTAAAGAAATACTCAAAGACTCATTTCCTTGCTAAAGACATGGCATTTGAAATAACAAATGAATGTGACAATTGTATAATATTTTGCTTAAATAATGACTAATCTATTATTATTATTATTATTATTATTATTATTATTATTATTATTATTATTATTTTATTTATTTCTGCCTCATAAACTCATTTAATTACTGGTTTTCTTCCCCCGTCATGTCAGAGTAAAACCTGTTAAAGGAGATTCCTATTACTAAATATTAGATTTATTAACCATATATATTTACATATCCTTCTCCCACCCCTTTTTTTCTTGTTAGTGCTGATAATAATTTAATTACTTTTTTCTTTTTGATCAGTTCAGGACTTTTTAATGAAGAAGATACATAATAAATAGAAAAACACTGTATAAAAGCAGTCATTCATTCTTTCCCATTCTTTTAAATTGGGAAGTACAGCTATATTTTATGCTTATAGCAATATAACAAAATTGGTTTTGTTGCAGTTGTCAGTTATCTGTTCTTTAGAGTAGAAAATGATGAAGAGTATATATTTTTCTGTTCTTTTTGGGGTATAAAATATGTTTATGTGAAAAAATGTATCAATCAGCCTGAACTTCAACCCAAACTCCAAGGCCTGTTTGGAAAAACTTTGGATTTAGTTCTAATTTTACATTTGCATCTGGGGTCCATCTTGACTTTATAGTGCAGGCGTTTGCATAAATGGAAATCTAAATACCACTATATGCTGAAATTACAGCTTCTTAGAAAATGTTGAATCTCTTTAGTGGCAAACAACACTGTCTTTGACATTTGTTCCACAACTTATTGAAATTTAAATTAAAAACAATAAAATGGTTTTTAAGCATCTCTTACATGTTTATTGGCTTATGAAGAATGCACTGTTCTGGTAACCATTGTTACCATGAAAAAGCAGATTGCAGACGCTCTGATTTGTCCTATAAATATTATGAATTTCTTTTCAAACTGTTAAATTCAATGTAAGTTCAATTTCTTTTTTTTTTTTTAATATATGTTGATTTTAATTCTCTTTCACTGAAGTACCCACTATATTAACTTACAATACCAGGATTAAGAATTTGACATGCTTTATTACAAAGTGATGATATAATTGCAGAGATTGTTCCCCTTAAAAGGGCTGTTTATATACTACTAAAAAAAGGTATTTTCTCTTTCAGCTGAAATGTTTCAAATAACCTTAGGAGCTGCAGTAAAGAATTGGCCATACAGGTCTCATGATAATTGACTTTTCCTTTAAATACTTCTAAAGACTACTCATTGTTCTATTTCCTCATACATCAGCTAAAAAGGGCATTAAGAAATGTCTCACATTGTCAGTATATGTAAACTAGAGTTGATATGGCATGGTGGTTATCTAATCTGCTAGGTGCATATTGTTGAAAGAATAGACTTTTTTTTTTTCATATAGTATAAAACAATATATAAAACGCTCTTTCTCGAGCTCTGAGCAATCATTTTTAGGAAATGATAGTAAGAAACATGAAGAATAGCCACAGGTACTTTCTTAGATAAAGATTTTATCCTAGCTGTGAATTAAAGTGTACAAAAAGATTTCAGATTTCAGCACAATTATTCACATGAATATAAAAATTAATTATTATAAAATGAATAATAAAATGAATTATATATTCACATGAATATATAAAATACACCAAACCAACCGAGTAAACCTCACTGTTTTCTTGGATATTTCATTTTCTGTTCCTGAGTACAGCACAGTGTGTAAACTGTTTGGGTTTGGCTCTCTGTTTTCATGCTGATTTGCTGCATGGGTAGTCAAGGCAGGTTTTAATTTAGATTCAAGAGTAACAAAGTGAATATGAACAACCAAGAGATCAACCAATAGCAGCAGTCATTCAGCAAAAAATAAACTGAAGTGAAACAATCATGAGTTGCTCACCAACAGCCTTGGACCAGGAAAAGAAGCAACATCCAAATGAGTTATAAGTCACAAATATTCACAACATGAGTGTCTGAAGGCAAAATACCTCCTTCCACTCTCAAATATTCTGTTGCTTTTCCCTGATATTTTATGAGGCATGTCCACAAATGATTTAACAATTGTTGCTTTTTATATCTCTGTATTGATTCTTCTTCTCAGAAACCTCCTGAATTTTATGGATATATTTATTCTTTTCCCAGCACTCTCTTCCTTCAACTATGTAATATATTAGGGCCCTTTATTTTTGTTGTTGTTTTTGTTTGGTTTTGTTTTGTTTTAAATTTAAAATAATATAAATATTTTTTGAAGAATATGTGTCTGGGGTTTAAGACATAGTATTCAAAATTGTCTCCACTAATAGCCATTAATTGTCAAGAGCTACAGTTGTTCAAAAGACAGAAAATATTTTATACAATGTGGGCTAACACTGTTGAATTTTTTTTAATTAGTAGTTTATAAATTCAATATTAAACATTAGATCAACACTACCTGCAATAGATATTCAAAATAAAAATTCAAAACTGAAGGTTAAACTTCCCCCACTATTTCTTGTCTACTCTGTTATTCGTTATCTAATTTAATTTCCATTTAATAGCACAGCAGCAGTAAGCAGACTACATCAAATAAAATACAATTCGACCTTCTTTGTAAGCCTTCCCCTTGTCTCATTCTCCAGTGCCCATCCATTTTAGAGCGGAGCTAAGTAATGGCGATTTCCTCTACTAACACTGGGTGGCGTCCGATTAACTGCTGAAATCTGCTGCCAGGAGTCTCAAACATTCCGTGGTCTTCGAGGTGTTTTTCCAAAGACAAAATAACTAGAGCAGGACTAAGACAAGAAACAGAGGGGGTTTTTTTTTGTTTGTTTTGTTTTTTTGTTTGTTTTTTTTTTTCCCTTTTCTTTTATTATAAATATACATAATGCGAAGGCAAAGAGGTAAAATCTTTCTAACCTTCATTCATATTTAGGAGATCTCTATGGAAATAAATTGGGAAGAGGTGAATGACATGATTCTAGTGATGAAGCTTTCTCTTTAAAATATTTTATTGAAAATGTGTATGTAGAGTGATGTCTTTCATGTGTGTCTAATTCTACTGTGATAAGGCTCTAAAATATTAACGTTGTAAATAGTCAGATTGAATTCTTAAGCGCAATCAGGGAAATATAATAACATTTTATAAATTTGTTTATTAAGAATTTGTAATATTTAAAGCTGCTGACCTTAAAGATCCAAAGAACTCTGAAGGCTGCTGTTCACTAATGTGGTTCTTGGTGTGCAAATAATTTGCCTAATTATTTTAGAATTATTTAGTTCTCCTTAGATATATGTTTACCCCTGGAAATTACACAAAGAATTCTTTGGGAAATTGGGAATTATATTCTTGTGTTTGTGATTGTTCTTGATTGTTCTGCTGTTACTGACTGTGGTGGATTGACCCTGGCCAACTGCCGGATGCCCTGGCTGCTATCTCACTCCCCCTGCTCAACAGGACAGGATGCAATATAAAAATCCTTGTAGATCAAGGAAAAGACATGTGGATCACTTACCGATTTCTGTCATGTACAAAACAGACTTGATTTGGGAAAACAAATTTAACTTCTTGCCTATTAAAATAGACTTGGATGGTGAGAAACAAGGACAAAATTAAAGAAACACTTTCATTTTTCCCAGATTCACCTTCACTCCTTCATTCCTAACTCCTCTATCTCTTCTATTGTCGCCTCAAGCAGCACAACATGGGTGGGAGGGCTCTCTGTTGCTCACAGTACATTGAGGTATATCTTGGACAAACAGTCTGACTGTGAGTGAAGTCAAGATTTGGTCAACAGAGGAACTTACACATTCGCATGTTTATTTAGGGAGTCAAAACCACTGGCCAGTTTAGAGCATGATACTTCAATTAGGTGTATCTGTTCTGCTCTGCTCTCTGCAGTTAAGTAATTCAGTATCACAATGTAATGCAATAGAGATTTAATATGTACATGACATTTATTTCACTATTATCTCCTTAAGGTATTTATATGATATATGTTTCCTTTTGTAGACTAGAGTTGTTCCCATGAATTTCATTCCACACTTTAAGAAAAGCCAAAATAAAAAGAAGGCCATATCAATGCAGTGCACTACTTAGGCCTTTTAGATTCAACTCTAAGCTATCTCCTGGGTTAGTACAGCTCCATGACAAGATATCTGCTCTGGTCTTGAAAGCTATATATCCACATTAAGCAGCTGTTGAGGATAATTAATGATTGAATGTATCTCAGCTATTCCCACAGCTATGGTGGTATGAGAAGAAAGACTTGCTGTAACAAAAGGCGTGATCGTACATTCTTCAAAGTATTATTTGACACAGGAAAAATATAGAAACCATAAATGTTAGTCTCTAGGAATGAAGTTAAATTGCTGCAGAAAATAATTTTGGGAATAAAAATGTTTCACTACTTGTTTTAAAACAGGTATTCACAAAATAACAAAAGGAAAAGCAGATCTGTGTTTTTGTAATTATGTGCCATCTCATCTGTGGCACAGAACATTTGTTAACAAAACAGTCCCTTGCACTGTGTGCTCAATAGCAGAGTCTTTATATGTGTAATCAGCTGTATAAAGCAATGAGAAGTGAATTCTTAAACACTGAACTACCGAGATATGTCTGGAACATGACATGAAACTACATAATGGGGTGTGCAAACATGCCTTCTTGCACACACTCGGCTCGTTTCACTCAGATAAGGGAGTTAACACCATAGCTGGCCTTATTAGCTCGTATTCTGAGAGCTGATGGGCTCAAGCTAATACTTGGCATAAGCTGGATGAGCTTCAGAGGTATTCTAATTTGTGAATACTCTTTCAAGAATACTACCTTCAAGTAGGTGATCTTTAAGCCAAGATTCTTGAAGTAAATAATGAAACGTGTTTTTCCAAATTCCTTAAAAACCTGTGTCAGATTAGTTATAGGGAGACACTACCTTGAAGAAATGCCAAAGATGCATGAAATATTATAAATATTACTTAGACACAATGCAACAATTCTCCAAATCTATTAGAATTACCTGTCTTTTCAGTTGTCTGAGAAAAAATTCTTAGTGCACTCTAAAGCAACATTTGATTTACAGCTATGCAATCATTGTATTCTATATTTATTGTAGGATCCGTAGATCTAAAGCGTATTGTGAGTGCTTTGTACTATATGCATAGCTAGAAGGCTAATGCAAAAAATATAGCTTTTATCTGTTCAAAATTGGATATACATGAAAATGAAATTTATATATACATACTGTCCCTATGCTTTCTTCGCTAGAAGTACATAGAGAGATGTGAAAGACTGCAGTCTTGCTACATGTTACAAAATGTGGTCTCATAACAATTTGTTAGATTTTATGTTGCATCCTGGAGTTTGGGTTTAGATTAGGGTTTTTAATTTATGTTAAAATAAGTCAAATTCTGTAATCCCGCACTTCCCCCGTGTTGTTCCCCCCCGTGGTTTCTGGCCCCATGCTGCCTGCTGCCGGATCTTCCCCCTCTGCCGCTCCTGTAACCACCCTGCCGTCCGGCCCCGGGAAACCCCGTGCTGGCCACCCGAAGCCACACGATCCCGCTCAACCCGAGGCTCGGTGCCCGCCCCTGCGGGGTTCTCTGGTTGGTCGCTGTTGCTGGCGTCACCGCCACGGCAGCCGCCCCTATTGGGCGGCAGGCCGTGGATCCTCTCGCCCTGCCCCTCCATAAAACCCTATCCCGCTGGCACCCAGGCACCATTTTCTCCCATGCGAGTGACAGGAGCAGTCGCGTCCTTCCATCGAACCGCGCCACGTGACCAATAAACCGTTCCTGCCAAGCACGGAGTAAATGGACAAATTCCTTACCTCTTTACCAGATCCCTAGCGCACGGTAACAGAGGCTGGCCAGCTCACGTGCCTGAGACACGGAGCCGTGTCCGGGAACCCGCAGCAGCAAACCCCAGCAGCATGTGGAAGCTACGCCACAGCCGGGCTCCCAAGAGCTGCGTGCAGCTGGGGAGAGCAAAAACCCACGCCGCATTTTTATGTTTGAATCCTTGTGGGTGTAAATAACATGAAGATTTAGGAACAAATTTTACATGAAAATAATTTATGATATCTATCAGTACTGGCTTAGATCTGTTTGAAATTAATAACAATAGCATAAGGTCATGAAGGAAACAGTATTTCCTAACAACCATATATATTAGTCTTTTTTAAATAGGTCTGCTATGAAATGAAGGATAGTAGTGTATTATATAGTCTTTATACTGTAACCCCTCATTGCAATGGAGCTTTCATGTTTCACCAATTTTGTCCTATGGAGCTTTGTATCATTCCCTTTTCTCCTTGGATTAAGTCTTGTTCTTTCACAGCTTTAAGACTTTAAGTGGATTCAATGTCTCACACCTTCATGTCATCATTCTTAGTAGAAACCACTGGTCTCTTATTCCTGATGCTTTGTCCTGCTTTGTCTTTGGTACAACCTCTCTTGTTTGATCTTTTTAACCAAAGTTGACAGAGCTGCTGTAAATTACTAGAAACAATATATTCCACCAGTCCATAACTTATTTTAGGCATACTAAAAAAAAAAAAAAAAAAAAAAAAAGACATTTAATTGGCTATCAGTTCAAACTGGTTAGTGACTGTTGATGAAATTGTCATTGCAGATGTTCTTGGATAATCTGCATGCATAGCCCTGTAGGTGAGTGTGGTTATCCCAGACCCAACAGAAGGGGCATCTGAATTCAAGCTCTTAATTTCTTTCTGATTATGCTATTACCACCCTAATGGAAATCCTGTAGTGGCTTTTCTTCAATCTTTCATGCAAGTCTTGTTTGTGCAAAAAGTCGATCATAGCCCAGTCACTGGACTTTGTGCTTACTTGTTCATTCTTTTCAGTCTGATAATTATGTACTTACAAAAAGTAACATATGTTCAGAAAGACAGGATTTTTGAAGGTGTTTACCTCATAACCTGATGTTTGTAAAACTCATTTGGGGTGATGATGTATGTTTTTACCTGTAGGTAATCCACATCTCCTCCATCATCTGATGAGTGTTCTAATAATCGGACTATCTGTTACCTAGATTGTTATTTATAGGATTTTTTTAAAGAAAAAAATGACTAAGTAGATGATCTAATTCTCATTTGTGTCCATCTTGTTGGCTAGGTTAATGAAAGCAAGTAAGGGGCAAGCAAGCATTTTGGCCTTAGTCTTATAAGAAGTTATGTTTGGTATAATTAAAAACCTAGCAGACTACGTAATTAATAAAAATAATTAGAACTGTAATGTCTGTCTGTCTTTCTCTCTCTAGAAACATTGTTACTATAGTTAGCTGATGCCAAACAATTTTTTATTAGCTTTGAATAGAAATCACTTGACTGAAATTGCTGAACAGCAGGGAACAACATAGCAATGTGGGTTACAAAATAGAATTTGACGTTGAAGAGTAATAACACTAAGCACTCATAAGGAAACTTATAAAAGAAGATATTTGTTAGTTTAGCCAAATGCAATGAAATTAAATTCAAGAAGCCTGAAGTAAAGTGCAGAAGATAACTGAAACTAAGAAGGGAAATTACAATGTGATTTGGAAGAAATTGAAAGATAAGGAAAGAAATATTCTGTTCTTGCTAGAATTACAAGGAAGTCCATCTCTTTGTGCGAGCCTTGTGCACAGCTATGCCAGCAACACTAGTGAATATGCAGGTAAATTTGAAGTATATAAAATCTGCACATGTGATGCTTTATTCTTTGCTGAGGTATTTATTTGAGAGCCTGTTCTAAATTGAAGACATTTTCAAGGGTTACAGTGGTTATTTTGCTTTTAGTTATCTTACTCCCCTCTCTACTAATTCAAAGTTTAGCAATTTTTGTGGCTAATCAAGAAGGAAGCTGAGCTATCAATTATGTTAATATATATTCATAATAGATTATAAATCACTGACTGAGCAACAAGTGCATCAGGATGCTTGTTCTAACTTCAGAGAATATCAGATTGAGAGAAATAACTTTCTAAGGTGCATTTGCTCTTCCATAGGAGCACAGATGTGGATTCCATCCAGAGTCAATGTCAGCAGAAAAGTGTTAGAAAATATTTCATTCTGTCTTAAAATAATGCAGATACAAAATTTATAGTGAATGAGGAGATGTCAAACTCTCCCTTCTCTGTGGCTGGAACTGTGGAGATTAGTTTCAATTACATTACTGATTTGGAGATGGTTAAAATTAGACTAAAATTATCAACAAAGTTTAAATGGTTTCAGAGACTTTTACTTTAAGCTGTTTATCATTTCCCAATTTCATCTTCATCTACTGTTATATGTCCATTTTGTGCCATATTTAAGGTCAAAATGTCACAACTATACAAATTAAATAGGGCCTTGTGCCTATTTATTAGGAAGTACACCACAATGAACCAAAAAAAAAAACAAAACCCAAAGACACAAGACAGAACCCCCCCCCCAACTCACTAAACAAAAAGCCCCTACAAAACCCAAAACCCACCCAAAAAAAAGTCACCAAAACCTCAACTCCCAAGTTTTAAAAATTCAGTGGAAGGTAACTTTATAGGAGTTGGCTGTAGTCTTAATATTTAAGCTTTTTGAGCCCCTAATTTGGCAAGCAAATCAGTTGGACAAAGACTTCCTTCCCTCTGCCCTTTTGTGCACATTGTGGAGTGCCTCATCTCTTCTGTGTCCTGACCAGGAACCAGCTCAAACCTGCTCCCCTTCCTACTGTTCTGTGTTTCCAGATTTATTTCCCAGGGAAATTAAGGTCTTGGATGGGAAATGTGAGAGGAAGACTTCAATCTTGGCTTTATATGGGTTAGGGATACAACTAAAACAATGACCAAAATTCAAGAATCTTTCAAGCTTTTTACTTAATGGTTTTGTACTGCCATTGCTTTAGACTATAATTTACTTTGGAAAAGATAGATTGATGAGCAAGATCCAACCATCAGCTTTATTAAAAGGATACAATTCCTTGAGAAACCTTTCCTATCTTGTCAAAATCACTCAGATTGTCTGATTAAAATTTATTTATTCAAAATCTACTAGATGCAGCTATTTGTGAGAGAATTTTTTATCTTTTAGGTACTGTTTTACTCTTGTGTTTCACAGCATAAGTATGTTTTTTTTTTCCTTTAATGTGTATTGTTTTCAACAAAAATGGGCATAAAACATAACAAATGCACAAGTAAAATTTGATCTGTTCCTGTGCCAATTCCATTCAGCCCTCAGGTGAAACATATTGTAATATATGTTCTATATGTTAGCATAGTTTAAATTATATTTATTTTTTGTGAGGTACCATGATGAATACTGCAAAGGAACAAAACATATTATGTGCCTCAAAATGGCTGGAACTGTTGCCAAGAAAACAGCAGATGTTCACTCAATCGACCGCATGAAAACTGATATTCAACACGTAGAGAATTTATTTCAGAGAATTTATGATTTTTTACTGGGGATTTTGGAGACAATGTGAACTGAAAGACAAGCGACATTCTATTTTTGGTTTTGTTGTGACTTGCTGCGTGGTCTCTAAGCAGTTACTTCACCTTTCTCTGTCTCCATTTCTTGTTTCCCCCTTTGTCTCTTCTCTTTAGAATTTAGGTTTTCAAATGAGTCTGTATTACACATTTGTAGCATGCACAATGAAACCACTGCAATATAAATAATAATTATAATAAGGCCAATTTTAACTCTGTCTTCAGCACACAAATGAAAGAAAATTCCTCATTTTCTGTAATTTCAGAAAAAAATACTTGTTATTAATGTTCTTGTGAACACAACAGGAGGAACTGGAGATCGATCAGGCTCATGTCTTCATTCTATAAACTTTTTGGATGGTTTTAGTGAAATCAACTCACAGCCAAGCTGGAGTCCAACCAACCGACAGAAAAGACAGGCTTTTAATCAGGCTTCTCTACAATGGAGCACATCCATTTGATAAATGAACTAATTAAGCAAATGAATAAGTATAACCTACCACTGTGAATGACACTATGAAAAACCTTCATATCCATATTAATAGTTCTAGAAAACCAGAAAAAAAGGATGGGAAAAATACAAGTTCAATTCATGAAGAACATTTATGTAAATGAAATTCTGCCATGGGCAGTGGTCCGGTATAATGCATGCTTTGTGTGTACAAAGATGACAGGGGGTAAAGAAGTCTGAAATAAGGTTATTTAGCTTCTGAGGTTTTCTTAATATCAGCCATTTCACAGGCAGAAGAATGTAGCAATGACTCATGCTCTTTCTGAATGTCCCTTTGTAAAAGTAATTGGAATGCCATAACACCTGTATCCTGGTTTTTCCTTTAATATCCAAAATCTATGCATAACCTCCCTAGAAAAAAAACCCAAAACCTGCCGGAGTCTTCCCCGGATTTGGGTGACTCCGGATGGTGGTAAAGTCTCTCCTCCAACCCGTGCCTTCAAAGAAAGATTCAGTAGTTTTCAGTCGTCCGGTCTCAAGGCAGTTTATTGCATATTATCTCAAGGCACACAGACTCCCTGACATTGTCCCTGACTCTGTCTGTCCCCGTCTCTGGCTGTCCCCGTCTCCGGCTGTCCCCGTCTCCCCTCCCCGAGGGGCTGGTGCTATCTTTTATATCACACATTACGTATTAGGTGTTTATAGTTTTTTCCCAATGCCTACTACCTATGTTGAACAGTGACTTTCTACTCTAAACCAATCTGTGAGTGCCAACACCACCAAGAACATGGAGAATAGGAAGAAGAAAGAAGGAGGACAGGGCACGCCCAAATCCCTCCATCTTAGAACCTCTGACCCCCGTGTACAAAACTCAGACCCCCCTGTACAAGGCCTAAAACCCCCCTGTACAGCACTCAAAAATCCTACCTTTCACTTTGTGACTACTTCTATTATAATATCTAAACTTTTGTGATTTCTTGTTCTTCCTGCAAGGTTGGTAAATTGTTCCATGGGTCAAGCTCAAGACCACAGGGGTCCCTGGCCGCCTTCCAGGGTCTCAGAGGCTTCTGCCCTGGGCCCAGAACATCCAAGAGTGTCTGAGGGACACCTTGGGTTCCGACAAAAACCTTTCATGATAAAAAAAAATAAGAACAAGAAAAAAACAACTCAGACTCATTTAATAAAAGCTCAGCTGTATTTTTCCAGCTTTGTCTGATTAGAGGTGTCTAGGATTGATTTGTCAGCTTTGGAACCAACATAAGTAGTCTCATTGGTTTTAGGGAAATAGCAGTGATTTCTGAGACTGTGGGACTTTTTTTTTAATATTCTATCTCTCCCATACATACCCTTGAAACTATGTCTTTCTCTAAAAAACATTATATATAAATAAGACAAAAAGAATGACCTCTCAAGTAAGCAAAATCATGTGAAGAGATAAGAGTTAGTTATTAGAAATTAAAATTTGAATGAATTTGTATTCCTATGATACAAATGTTATATGCTGCTCATCTTCAGCTGTCTAATCTTCAGCTGGTTATCCAATTCAAGATGCTTTTCCTTTCAATATTATTTAATAAGTTGGTGTTTTTTTCTACAATAATTATTACCTTTTAAATAATTGTTTTGAGATTTTTTTTCTTTAAGACACAGTACACATATTAATAATTGGTGTAACAATATCTATTCCCAGGATCTGTTTTTTTTTTTTCATTATGAGATTAAGAATGATCATCACAGACTTATCTACCAGGAACAGAAATCCAGTTAGTGAGAGCCTCTGAACTGAACCTGTTGAAAAATTGCCATTTCTAGCTAGCTATGAAATCTTTTGCAAAGAAGAGTTTTGTCCATATTACACCTACTATAAGAATTAAAGCAAATAGTAAAACAATAAAAAAGAAGGACATTAATCAGAAAAGACACTGTGGTAGCACAGATAATACTTTGTTAGGATTAATTCCTATGATATGTCAAATCCTTTACCATTGAATTTACTGTAATATAGAATCATACAATGGTTTGGGTTGGAAGGGACCTTAGCGATCATTGAGTTCCAAGCCCACTGTCCTGTTGCAGTGTGCAGCTACGCAAACGGAGTAAAAGGGCTTTGTGAATTTGAGATGGGAGTTTCTATTTCCTAAACCTAAAGCTGGAGTTTCTATTCTGTATTTTTACGTGTATTCATCCTTCCCCTTGGAGTTATTCCCATTGGATTTTACCTATAATGTATTCACACTGGGCATTGTTCTATTGGTCTCACCTTATCTCTTATTTTTCCCTATAAAACCTTTGTCTGGACCCGAGATCGGGGTCACTTGTACGTGCGGCGATCGGGCAAATACAACCTACTTTGGACTGCACAACAAGTGTCCACTCTCTTAAGTCTCTTTATCCCGGTCTTGTTCACGCTCTCTAAACAGCTCTGTCCGTATCAAACGAACCCGCAAAGGTGTTTGTCGCTTCTCTCTCTCTCCAGCGGCTCCCGGAAGTGCCTGGCCAGCGCTCCGGGAAAGAGTGTCCGGGCGAAAACAAGGAAGTCGGAGAGAGGAGAAAAGAACCAAAAGCGACACTGTCCAACCACCACTGGACCAGGTTGCTCAAAATCCCACCCACTCCAGTTTTCCATGCTTTCAGGGATAGGGCATCCACAACTTCTCTGGGCAACTTGTGCCAGTGCCTTGCTACTCTCACAGTAAAGAATTTCTAACATATAATCTAAATTTCTCTCTCACTGAAGCTATTCCCCTTGTTCTGTCACTACATGCCCTTCTACAAAGTCCCTCCTCAGACTTTTTCTAGGCCCTGTTTAGGTCTTAGAAGGCTGTTTTAATGTATTAGTAGAGTGGTAACCTGTTGAAACAACTGCAGCAATTGGGAGTGTGTTGTATAGATGATAAATAGAAATTTAAAGCAGGTTAAATTGACTGTAAAGGTGCTTTATGGGTTATTAGCTATAAAAAAATGTATGATTATGAGAAATGAACAAGAGTCCTGTTAAAGTCACTTGATATGTATGGAATAATAATGACTTTCTGTAGTTATCCTGCCGAAGCTCCTGTAAAGAAGCTACAAATTCATAAAATACAGTTGTGTAATAAACAATTCTTACATATGTTAGTTTGTAAAAATAACAAGGATCTCTGATACAGTTACAGGTTTTTCATACCAAATGTGGGCTACTGCAATTATTTCTCTTGTAGTATTTTTCAGACTTGTCCTTTTTAAGCCTGTGATGGGAATCTGCACATAGGACATGGCTTACTGACCATGCATTCTGTGATGTACAATCAGAGAATGCCTTGGGTTGGAAGGAACCTTTAAGACCATCTAATTTCAAGCCCCTCATGATGTCAGGGATGCCTTTTACTAGACCTTGTTCCTCAAGGCCCCATGAAAGCTGAACTTGAACACTTCCAGGGACAGAGCATTTACAACTTCTCTGGATAACCTGTTCTAGCGCCTCACCACCCTTACTGTGAAGAATTTGTATTTGGTATCTAATCTGTATTACTCTCAGTTGGAAGTCATTACCCCTTTTCTTATCACTACAGTCCTTGTACAAAGCCCTCTCAGTCTTCCCTGTAGGTCTCCTTCAGGTAATAAAAGCTGCTGCAAGATCTTCCTGGAGTATTCTCCAGGCTGAAACAGCACTGAGTCTCTCAGCCTGTCTTCATATGAAAGGTGAGGTCCAGCCCTCTAATGACCTTTATGACCTTTCTCTGGACCCTCTCCAACATGTTCAAGTGCTTCTTGTGTTGGCAGCCCCAGAGCTGGATGCATTACTCCAAGTGTGGCCTTGCTGGAGTGGAGTACAGGGCGATAATCACCTCCCTCAACCTGCTGGCCTATGCTTCTTTTTATTCAGTTCATGATGCATTTGGCTTTCTGGGCTGTGATTGCACGTTTCTGGGTCATGTCAAGCTTCTCATCAATCAAAACTCCCAAGTCCTTCTCTTCAGGGCTGCTCTCAATCCATTTTCTGCCCAGCCTGTGTCTGTGCTTTGGATTGACCTAAGCCACTTGCAGGACTTTGCGCTTCGCCTTGTTGATGTTCATGAGGTTTGCAGGGGCCCACCTCTCGAGCCTGTATATGTATACTAGAATTAGAAATAGTTGAAATTTTACTTTTCATTTCTTATAAGTGCTTTCTTTGAAAGTGCCTGTTGAGGTTTAATTAACACAAAACACAAATTACTGTTGTATTTATGGTTATTCTTTGTTCTTTAATTTAATTTTATATTTTTAAGAAATCCTTGTACTTCATTGCCATTAGAAATGAAAAGGGAATATGAAGCTATTCTAGCTCCAAGTCTTCTGTATTCAAGAAGTTCTTTTATTTCCTGGGACATCCTGATTTCTAAGAAGAATATAATTATCTGACCTTGAAAAACAGGTCCTCTTTTTTAGAGTTAGCTTGTTCCTTTTCTTTTGTACTGTATCTCCATGTATCAGGTTATGCTAATTTCTGTTGTGGTATATTTATTTTTCTGCAAACTGCCCCATGCCATTGGACCAAGGGATAAGAAATCAACATTCTTTCTGCTCAGTGCTTCTATGGTCCTTTAACATATGTGTCACAGGTTCCTGGTATAAAATTGCATTAAGTTAAAATGGGTAATAGCGTAGAGAAATCAGAGTTGGAAACAATCAAAATGTTGTCTTGCAAGCTGAGAGCAATGCTCTTTTGGGAGAAAGAAAGGGAATGTAAAATACTAGGCAAAGTCACTTAGAAATTTCAAGACTGCTGTGATGCATTCAATAATATCACAGGGGAAAGGAACTTTCTTTACAAGAAATTGGCTGCCAGTTGAGACTATTAGCCATTCTGTTACCCCTACATAATAAACTAAATCATGTAAGCTGTGCAGAAACAGATGGACCAACAGAGACAAATTATTTGTGATGTAACTGATAACTAGGTCGAAGCTGAATTATTGTGTACTTTAAGAGAGCACTGAATAGTTTGCAAGATTAGGGAAAACTTGACTTCCCAAATGAAAACAGTGAGAGAAATGAAATACATCTTGTTACGAGCATGTACTGATCCATAAAAACAAAATGCAGGGGTAAATGGATGACATAGAACAGATTTCTTGGTAATAAATGGGAAGGCAACCACAGCAAAACACAGTTGTCCAGTGCCAAGGACACACAGTCATGATAACAATTATACCCATCTCCTGCAGACATATGTGATTTTCTGGATAAATTAAAATGTACAAAACTAATTATTTTTTATTTCTTGCTTTGTATACATAGAGTTTTATGACTAATTTTTGATTACATCTGTGGTCATCATAGATCTTGAAAGAGATAAACAGACACACCTGATTGCTGACTGCTTGATTAAGAACAACTGATAGAAAACAAATATTAGAGATGACCAAAGCATGACTTCAGGGAAGATATGGAAAAAACAATATTAATCTGATATTAATATTGAAAATTTGCTCACTTTGCAGAGAAGAATCAATTAGTGATTCTATTTTTTTTTTTCAGTAAATTCTACTTCTTTGTCATTTAAATCTCATTATTACTTGTATTTTATTTGGGTAAACACACCAGTGATAGCTAAATACTTTTGTCATTGGACAAAAATATTAATAATTTCTAACTTGTTTTATAAATAAAGTGTAATTCTTTCTAGCTTTCCCGCTTATCATATTTTTTTACTCTGCTGATCATCTATAGAATGAAATTTTCCCAGACTCTAAAGATGGATGAAAGTTTTCTTCAGGGTAAGAACTGACTGTTCTGAAGCCTGCCAGTTTTATTCAAATCCCTTTTTTTTTTTTTTTTTATTGAGCCAACTCTGCGTTGTAGTGATTTTTACTCAGAATATCCCAAAACCCTCACTCAAACCAATAATCATGTGTTGATAGGTGAAATTAGTTTCAGAATTCTAATGAAGCTCAGCAGCTGGGAGACAGACAGCTCATCTGAAGATTAAATGAGAAAAATTGCCATTTTTGCTGGTTCCTTTAGGAACTCATTTACATTCTGTCAGCTCCCATTAGGGATGGGAATTGCGAATATTGAGGGAAATATGCATGAATTCAGTGCTGAAATGGCCGATTGTGATCAGTTTCTTCCTGCTTACAAAGCTGCCACAAGATTTTATGTAGGTATGCTTTCTGGAAACAGTGGGTGATAATCTGCTTTCTTTCAACTGTCTCTTAAAATTTCAAATTTAACATAACTAAAAAAAAACCAATCCCCAGCATAACAAGGAGAGCACATGGTAAAAATGTAATCCTAAATCTTAGGATTAATATTCCTGGAGTCTTCTATGCAGTATTCTGTCTCTTTTGGGTTTTTTGCCTTTTCTTTTGACCATGGGTCTGTAAAGCTTCAGTATTTCTTTTTATGTGACAGTACCAACAGCAATGACAAGAAAGCTACAGCACAATTCATCTTTCCCTTGTTACAGCCCTGAATTTCTATGTACTTGGAGCCTCATCATATTGACAAGTCTTCATGAGGACTGCTGATGGAGACAACAGTAGACAAGGACTCTATAGCATGTAGGTGTTATCCACTTCTCCACTGGCTTTGGTTATATTTATATAGATCACAAGTAGAGGTGACTGTGCCAATGAAAGAAATGCATTTAAGCATTCAACTAGGAATGTAAAAGACAAGGCATATGTGAGCACAGGAAGAGAATGCTACTTTAAACATAGGAAAGTGTGATGCTGTTGTTTTGCAGATTTTTGTTGTTTTCAATTTTCTTTAAATAAGAGTTGCAGAAGATTAATAAGGGCACGGGAAGGTGGCATTAGATGCTCAACAAGTGTTTTTCTACTGCACCTGCAGGAGAGTTTGATGACAAATTCATAGTTTCAATGAAACAGCCATATTTTCTGTTTCAGAAATATTTAGGCAAAATCTAAATGGAAAATTATTTTTTTGTTAGATCTACAGGTTTGAGTAACTTATTCCTAACTATTCTAAGACAAAATAAGATCCCTAATGCTGTTGATTTTTAATAGAACTGAGTAGATTACTATGAATAGTCTTGCACTCTGAAGAACACACTAGAGTCATTGAAATGGAACAAGCCAGTTCTACATGCTAAATGGCTTGAATCACACTGGTAGAAATGCAGCATTTGCATTATGCTTACAAGGAGAGGATTACAAAAAGCAAATTATTTTGCAAAAGCAGAAATAATAAACAGCTTTATTTTGAAAGTGATGCTGCACAACTCCATGGTGATACTAAGTGTGAATACAGAGATTGTAAAGACTGAGAATTATTAGAGATGTTCAAGACTACTTCATATATCTGCAGATACAGATTTTCAGCTGGTGCAAGGTTTTCAATGATAATCCTTGCTTCCTTGCTCCTTACTTCCACTCCTCTAAAGTATATAGAAAAATATTTGAGGATTTTGAAAAGAGCTAGATGAATGACACAAGTTTTGGAAACCCTATTTCAGAGCTTTATAATGAAGGGCTTGAATAACTGACTTCATAAAGTAGTTCAAATAATTTCATTATAACATATTTACAACTATTTAAAACATGAGAAACCTGGAAAACAAAAATCTCTTTATACACTCTAGATGTCCTACAGAGTCAAATATTTTTCAAATGTATGAAACTAACACAAATTAAAATCAGAAAGC
The DNA here is from genome assembly GCF_026979565.1 of Vidua chalybeata. Taxonomy (NCBI): domain Eukaryota; kingdom Metazoa; phylum Chordata; class Aves; order Passeriformes; family Viduidae; genus Vidua; species Vidua chalybeata. Next base: position 55,686,421 of record NC_071534.1, on the reverse strand, counting down.
AGATTAATTTAATGTCAAGAAACAGCATACAGTATCAATCACTGAAATAGCTAGTACATGCTAGTGGACTCTTCTGAAATCTAAAGTATGCTTGTAAAAATGTATACAGTACTTTCCACAACACCCGTGTCAAAACATATTTAATAAAATACTAGTAGCATTTATGTATATGCTTAGCATTTCAAAAAATTGAAAGGTATACTAATATATATGTCCAAAATTTGCCATCTATATAAAAAGTAAATTCATGGGAGCTACTGTCCAAACAGCTTTGTCTTTATCTCCAGTAATATCAGATTCTTGTGGCATTTATATCCAGGCATGTGGATGCCAGAGAGGTGATTAGAAACACCAAGAATGTTTTCACAAAGGGAAAATTGTGCCTGAGTAATCTGGTGGCCATCTACGATGAACTGACCACATTGGTGGATGAGGGAAGGGCTACAGGTGTCATGTAATTTGACTTCTGTAAGGCCTTTGAAATGTTCCCACACAACATTCTTGTCTCTAAATGGGAGAGATATGGGTTTGATGGATGGAATATAACATGGATAAGGAATTGAACAGATGGCACTTTCTAAAGACTTGAAGTCAACAGTACTTGTCCATTAGAAGATTAGTAACAAGCGGCGTCCCTCAGAGGTCTATAGTGGAACCAGTATTAATCAAGCTGAGCAGTGCAGTTGATTCACTTGCAGAAAGGATCTAGAGGGGCCTTTTCAGCCTGGAGGAGTAGGCCTACATGAACTTTATGAAGTTTAATAAATCCAAGGTCCTGCACGTGTCTTAGTGTTAAGACATAATTAGGATGACCTCAGAACCAAGAACTGATGTGGGTTTTAATTACACTTGAATCTATGTGCAAGGGTTATTTTAGAAGGTTCATGTCTGGTAGATCTTAATTTTTTAATATTACCCTAAAAAATAATGAATAATACTTGAAGATCATTTTCTTGTTTTCCTGCTTTGGTTAATGATTTCCAGAGTGGTTGCTGGAAAAAAGAAAAAGGAATCTAATTTATTGATTTTTTTCCTGGGGTTTTATATATATATGTAGAAGAGATTTGCATAGATAAATGTTTTGTATTTGCATTGCTTGCATGTCTCATTTTTTTCACTGGTAGTCTTAAGTTAAGAAGCTTTCTTCATTAATTTCCTTACAGGTCAATGACCTGTATAACAGCTCTGTAGTGTAAGCACTCTTATACTCTATAAATTGCCTTACATATTAAAAATATCATCTCCACATAGCAAACTATCTATTAATGAATAGCTGAATGACTAAAATGCATGTTGAGAAATGGATAAAGGTTTTGTAAGGCAATTAAGCTTAGCCTTATGCTTACATTACTCTGGTATTTGCATTACAAAAGAGTATTGTACAGTAGAAAAGTGATATGAAGACAGATATGTTATTATTGTGAAACTCAACAACTTTCATAACTAACTCCCTTGTTCTGTTTATACCATGCTGAAAAATAATTTGTTTTGAAGCTATAAAATTCAGTATGTCAAAAAATAAACATTTATAAATGTACTACTGATTTACAAGTGAGGCTAATGTGAATGTGAAAACATATTGACCATTTGAACCAGATAACTATTTTAAAAGACTGAAAAAATTAACCTGTCATACAACTAGCAAATATATAATCCTCTTTCAAGTAAGAACCCAAGTTTCTTCTGACATAATTGTATTTTGCATGAAATCTTTGTTACTGCTATTTAACATCTGTATCAAAGTATTGCCTGAACAAGAACTCAGCGCACTGTGGAGTGTATAAAATAGAACTTCACTATGATATAGTATTTATTTGAAAAGAAAAGTGATAGAGGAGCACGTAGATGGAAGTCCAATGAGGGCTTTGTGGTATAGAAATAGGTTAAACCAAACATCAGGTACATACTAATTTGGTGTCATATTATCCCAAGCACAGTATTTTTTTTTTAATTTAGGATTTCTATAAGAAAATAATCTGATGTAAACATTGTAAGTTTTGTAAATCAGCCCTAAATATATGGCATGCTTAGGCTCCTGGCAATTTACGTGCACAATCCATCAGCAATTTTGGCTTCTTAAGAGTGCAGTTCTGTAAGAGTGGCTCTGCATGGTGCCCAGAGCCATGCTCTTGTGCTGAACAAGCAAGACCTCAAAGTGAATTCAATATAACTTTGAATATATTGCTTTGGGATTTGTGCTAATGTATCTGCATGGTGTTACAGTGTGCACTGGTGACATTTCAGAGATAGATTTGCTGAGGGAGATAACTTGGCTGATGCAGCTGCCAGACACTTTGATTGCCACAGGGCTGAGGATCCCACAGCACCCTAGTATTGTAACACCAAACAATTTTTCCATATTGTCTAGTCTTGAACCATGTGGATTGAACACAGAAACATGGATTCTGGGATTTTTAGGATGCAAACTTTTTAGACAACCCACATCTTCCACTCTTGTAATAGGGCTCTGTTTTCTTTTCCCCAAAATAAATGGTTATTTGGTTGCATTTTTTGTTCATAGCATAATTTTGCAATATACATTCTTTGATAAAATGGAATTGTCCCTCTCTCTGCACAGTCCTAATTAGGTATGAAGAATAGAAAGAAAGATGAAGCTATGAGAAAATTAATGAATTCTTGCTACCTCAGAGTCTCTAGCAGCTACCTTCTTTCAAGCTGTGAGGTAGAAAATGAGAATTCTGGCAATGAAAAAAAGAGACCATAACAAAAACTGATATTAGTTCCCCTAAAGCAACATTTTTAAGCCTTTCCAAGTAGATGCCTGATTATTCAAAGTTAAATTTTCATTACCATCTCCCTTATAGTTGCTGTAAAAGCAAGTTCAAAAATGTACCAGTGAGAAGTCAATAGTCAATTTACCTCTGGAAATGTTGTCAGAGAATATTTTCTCCTGAGATTACAGTGTTAAGGAGCAAGCAAGTGAGATCATCTTCATTTCAGATGGTAATTACAACACTTCAGAAGCACCCAGTAGCCTCTCCTGACACCATAACTCTGGGAACGTAAAATGAAGTACCTTTCCTGTACTTTTATCTACTAGATTGTATACTGTGATCCACACCTGTTTGGCAATCTGCCGAACCTACAAAACATTATTACTCTGGCCAGTTAAGAAGCACCAATTTTTTTCCACTGTCATTTAAAACTTCTAGGAGGTATGAAAGGTTTGCCCTCACAGAAGCCATACCCTATTGGGCTATAATTGCATGAATGCTGTCTTTAATTAAATTTGAAACCAGTTTCCTTGGAGCAAATATGAGACCCACTGGTCTGTAATGCCAAGGGTCATATATGGTTTTTTATTTTATTTTTAACCTAAGATAACAACTTCCCAATCTTTGGGAACAGTGTGTGGTTTATTAAGGATATATTGCATATCTTCATTGCTACCTCTGCTATTTCACACTTCAGTTCCTACAGAATTCTTTCATCACCACCATCTGGTTCCAGTGATTTTCTACCCTGGATATTTTTTTTTTTAGTTGCTCAATAACATCTTTCTTAGAGGCATCAGCCTTTGTTAAGTTCACTCATCAATTCCTTATAAAAATTATCTTTGAGTCAAGAAATTTCCTCATTGCCCTTCACAGCAAATATGAGTGTAGAAAGCTACTTTTCATTTTGCCATGTTTTGATTCCTTTGTTCATTAGTTGATAGTTCAAATGACTAGTAGTTATGCTGGGTTTTTTGCTGGTTTCTGAAAAAGCTTTAGGTTTCTTCCTGCCTCTTGAAGATGTTTTGATGATCTCAGTCAAACTTCTTCCTTCCTTATTTTCTTCCCTAATTATCGTATTATTTTTCCTTTTGTGCACATTTCTTCTGAGCTTAATGGTAGGACTATGTTTATGTTGATGTGTAGTTATATTATGTTAATAAGCTCTCAAGAAAATGAAGATTGGGTACATTTTTAAGCTGTATAGTATGAAGAATTAGCATATTATTATGAATATCCTGTGCAGAATGAATAATTCTATGGTAAGTGGGGTGTGATTTTGCACCTACATTTCTTATCAAGTGCCTGGGTAAATGAATGTAAAAATTCTCACCTTCATTAAGTCTGTGCATAAGAGCTTATGAGCAACTTGGGGCAGCGAGGGGAGTCTAGGGCAAGACCTTTGGATGGGCAAGGCTTGATCCCTAAAGAACATCCTTCATCTTTTTCTTTGTCTCTGATCTCTGCAATTCATATGGAGTGCAAGGGGAGCTTGAGAAATGCACCCGGCATAGCCTGACCAATAAGGTCTGTCAATCCTGCTTAGAAATCACACACTCCTGAGCTGCAAGTGCTGGTCTCAGAGTTGGGGCTCACCTTGGCAGGAGCTGGGCTGGGCTGGTTTCAGCTCCTGCCTTGGAGCCACGTGCCTGTTGCCTTCCCTGCCTGCGCCTGAGCCCTGCCAATGCTTCCATGGAAAGGGTCTGGCAGAGCCAGGGGGTCATTGTCCAAATGAGAAAAGCCCCTGTGGCTGACCCTGGGGAGGCTGCAGGGCCACATTCACACTCAGCTGGGACCAGCCAAAAAATTGCCTGAGCAGGAACCCCCCAAGGCTCAGTGGAGGGGCCTCTTATTGTGAGCATCATATTCTTCCCTGTGAAAATCTTAGATTATTAATGACATATCATGTATCATCTGCTCACAGACACTCAGTGCTTTTTCAGAAAGATAGAAAATTTCAAACTCAAGATCTAGAGGAAAGGTGAATATAAACCAGGAACAGTAGTGGGTTGTTTACATGCAATTTAGTTGAATTAGTAGCATAGTTTTTCTGTTACAATATGATAATTTACTCTTTTAGACAGTTAAAACACTAACAGACAATAAATTCCTTGTTCCATACATCTGGTTTCCTTTTGCCATAACAAAACTTTGGATGCAACATTTTTAAGCCTGAAGGCTTGACCCAACAATTTTCAGCTGTGTCTGCTTTGCAACAAAGTCTACATAATCCCTTCTCAACCCCTGACTGCTGGTCCCTGGCTGGTCAGCCTGGTCCCTGGTTCATTTTAGCAAGCTCCACCTTTCTCTGTGTGATTCAGGTTCCACCCTTACTGGTATTCCATCTCCTTGTCCTACCCTTTCATTTTCCAAATGTGAACAGCTCCTCTTTCCACCTTCTGGAGGATTTGGGTGACTCAGACTGCAACAGCTGAAGCACAGAATGTGTGACTTTCTCCAGATGACCTAGCTGCAGCCTGCTCGAGAAACAAAGCCCACTGGAATGAGTCACCATACAAGCAGCAATAGCAAAATGATGAGATCCCGGGATCCTTTTGTAGTTCATTTCATATTCAGACTCACATTGTTCCCTAAGAAAGCTTTTTCTCTTAACCAATAATTTCTAACTGTAGGGTGGAAATTTTCATAATATCTGAGAAATGTACTGACTATCCTGATGGAGATAGACATGCTATAAGGATGCAAATTGCTTTCCTTTGATTGTATCACTTTTTGAAAAGATACTGTCAAGAGAAACATTGATGTTCCTACTGTGGCTTTTTTTTTTTTTTTTTTTTTTTTTGACTAGGAAAACATGAGATTGCTAAAAGCTAATCAAATATGGTGTTTTACATATCTATAGCCCAAGTTCAAGCCAAGCATATAGGAAACAATGGAAAGTGCTAGCATACACTGTGACAGATGACCTTTTTTTTCATACACAAGTTATTTTCATATACAAGTTACAAGTTGTTTGGCCCATTAGCATGCTTCTTTATTTAATATGCAAAAATGACATTGCAATTCAAATGGGTAATCATTATGACTTATTTAGAATTGATGTTTATTTGTTGTTCACATTCTATGTAATATCAACACAGAAGCCTGCTACCATTTCTTCTCTATTAAAATAGTTTCTTTATTCTACACAGTGTTGGCAGTTAATTTAAAAATAAACATCACTTTTGAATTCACTTATTAAATTTGATAAAAATGACAGTATGATAGTTTGATCCATTATTATAAGTATAATGTCCAAAATTAGGCTTTACTGGGTAGCTTTTAAGGATTTAAATGTTAAAAATACAATTGTAAGTCTACGCAGCTATGAAATAGACTCCACCTGGTTGTATTTTGTACAAAGATATTAATAAATACATCTATGCAATTCGTTCGTGCTGACATAGCTATTTGCAGACATAACCAAATACATGTATCTTGTTTCTTGCATGTGTTTGTATAATCATATATTGACAGCATTAAAAATGGAGGTATGATAAAGAACAGTATATGTAAACAATATACATATACTTCAGATAAATGTAAGTCTTTGTACTCCTCATGCATGTGTGTATCTTGATGTGACAGGCCAAAGTCCAATGACACTCTTCAAACATACTGAAAACAGTACTCAAGCAGGAGCTTAACTTCAAAATGTAAACCAGGTAAATTCTGGAAAGACATAAAAATATGTACACATGCACATACACACACACATATATAGATATTGCTGTGGCCTCAGATGCAGTTCAATACTTAATTGTACTATACAATGGACCATTAGAAGGAAGAGTTCTAACATCTAGGTCTGAATTTTAAACTGAATTAATGTTCAAAAATTTGTGGTGTTCAAAGACACTTCGCTTGTTTCCTAAACCTGCCTTTTGCCTCCAATCGTGACCTAGTAAAAACATATATGTATGAACAGAGCATACATATAGTCATTGGTTAGTTCACAAAACAGTCTGTTCACTAGACTGTAACACAGTCTATTATATTTGAATGTAAAAAAATAATACTCTTTGTCCATATACAATTCATCGCATTATCTGCAAGTAAAAAGAATCATAGAAAAGTCACAAGTAGCTAATCCCATCTATTTTGCACCCAGTCAAAGCTTGATTTTTCTCTATAACTTTGATCTATGCATTTTAATTTTAAATTATAAGGTGTTAGCATTTCACTCTGTCTGGTGGGAGATCACTTCAAACACTGCACAGCCTAAGCATTAGAGAATCATCTTCCTATTTATCCTCACCTTTATGTGATTGTGGGGGTTGTTCCAGATATGCACAAAGAATTTTTAATTTTTCAGTATAGCTGTTGTATCTTTGCTTGAGTATTTAACAAAGTTAAATATATTTAGGTCTAAAATCTATTTCAGATTGATTTGCTGCTTTAATACTGAAATTTGTAGAACTACCTATAATGTGCAGCACCATCACATATTTGTTTTGCTGTGAAGATTAATTGTTCCTACATGGTGAAATAGGGAGTCTAAAACAAAGTGTAGAGTTATTTAGGTAATAAGAAAATTGCAGTCACAAATGGGCATTGCTGAAAAATATTCTAATGGTCTAACTTTTCTTTTTCATAGAAAACAAGAATGTTTCACATTCCTAGAAGAATTAGCATTTTCTTAAAACCATATGCTCTTGACTTTGCTCCCAGCATTAGCTACTGCAACACTTTTTCAGCTCTACCAAACTTTAATACAAAAAGGTGATCTGAATCTGAATCAGATCCAAGTTTTCTACCCAAATATTGCAAATCCACCAGAATCAGCATCACTAATTCTTTAATAGAATAGATATTTTATGAAACCTGACAACATTAGCAGAGATTTTTTTAAATTGCAGATTAAGGCTTTTATGGAAAATCACAAATGACACTCAGGTTCAATAGAACAAAGTTTTCATCTAATATTAGTTTCTGGCAAGTCAATTTGCAAGATTATTTTTGCAGATTAAATTAGCTATATTGAGAGGTCACCCTCTTACTTCTAAATCAAGAAACAGACAGTTGCATAATAGCATAATGCTGTAGATATATTATTAACCAAGCTTTCACAATAAGGAAATTAGCTATTCACCAAGAAGGGGTGAATAAAATAAAAAGGTGTTTTATAACACAATGAATATCTCTTGGAAGAAGCTGGGGAAAGGCCAGCTGAATATCATTAAGAGTGCAGCCTATCTGTATATTAGTATTCAATCTCTGGAAAATGTAAGAATTTAGCTTAGTCAGAGAAGGAAGATGCCACCATTTAAACTGGCTTACAATCTACCTATTCTGGGCTGCATGATGCATTTGTATTCTTAAAAATGTGACTTCTGGCTTGGGAGTACTTAATCAGAAGATATCAGTCTATCTATAAGTTGGTGATTTATATCATCCAGGCAAAGTAATTAATTTGGATTTGAAAATTGCCACTAAGTTTAAACTGAGTCCTAATGTTTTACATACATTTATATACATAACTATAATAACTGACATGGGTTGTCCTCACAAAAGCATTTGTGTTTCATCTGAAAGTGCAAATGAATACACGTTAGGGAAAGGTTTCCTGTTTTATAACAATGTTTAGTCAGTGACATTTTTTCTCCTCCTACTTGTGGACCTCTCTGTACAGATCATTGTTGGACTCCTTTCCTACATCATGGATGCTTCATCCCAGGCGTTCTTCAAGGCCTGGTTGGATGGGGCTTCAAGCAGCCTGGTGTAGTGGAAGTTATCCCTGCCCATGGATGAGGGATAGGAACTTAATGATCTCCCCTTCCAATCCAAACTGCTCTAGGATCTTTAACTCATTTATTCAGAAGACTTTCTCTGATTGATAGAAACATCTCCAACAGTGTGTTTTCTTCTGTAATGCCTCGTGACTGCAGTTCCTGATTAGCAGGTAGTGAGTAATGGATTGTTTTATTTTTAAAGTAAATGTGCATAATTGCCGTGTTCTTGTTTCTGATGGCAAAATCCATAGGGAACTGAGGGCCAGTATATTAGCAAATGCAGTATCTACAAATTTTACTAGCTGGAAGTAGTAAAAAAAAGAAATACAAAGCTCAACTACCCTTTGAAATGAACCATAAGTGGTCCTTTTAAGACAATCTTAGGCATGGACTGCTGACCACTACAAAAGAAAATTAAGCACCAGATTTTTGAAAGAATCAGAAAAATGTGGAGAGGGGAAAGAGGAACAGTAATGAACACATGGAAGATTTTTTAAGCAGCATTTAGTAAATGTTATCCTTCATGCTTCTAATTTTGTTGCATTTTTCAGATTTCTGAAACTGCTTCCCTTAACTGCTTCAAGCTAATTTTTGTGTTATACCTTCTAATGGTTATGTGTCTCATATACTTCAGTTATCATTTTATTCATTATCTTCTTGTTCATTGAGCTATTCTTCTTATTAATTTAATTATCTGCTTTTGCTTTCCTTTCATTCAGTTTTATCTTCACTTGTCTTTATAGTCTTTTGCCATGTCAGTTCCCTTCTGTTTAATTCTTACTCCTTTCTTGTTGCATCCCGGAGTTTGGGTTTAGATTAGGGTTTTTAATTTATGTTAAAATAAGTCAAGTTCTGTAATCCCGCATTTCCCCCATGTTGTTCCCCCCGCGCGGTTTCTGGCCCCGTGCTGCCTGCTGCCGGATCCTTACCCCTCTGCCGCTCCTGTAACCACCCTGCCGTCCGGCCCCGGGAAACCCCGTGCTGGCCACCCCAATCCCCACGATCCCGCTCAGCCCGAGGCTCGGTGCCCGCCCCTGCGGGGTTCTCTGGTTGGTCGCTGTTGCTGGCATCACCGCCATGGCAGCTGCCCCTATTGGGCGGCAGGCCGTGGATCCTCTCACCCCGCCCCTCCATAAAACCCTATCCCGCCGGCGCCCAGGCGCCATTTTCTCCCATGCGAGTGCCAGGAGCGGTCGCGTCTTTCCATCGAACCGCGCCACGTGACCAATAAACCGTTCCTGCCAAGCACGGAGTAAATGGACAAATTCCTTACCTCTTTGCCGGATCCCTAGAGCACGGTAACAGAGGCTGGCCAGCCCACACGCCCGAGACACGGAGCCGTGTCTGGGATCCCGCGGCAGCAAACCCTGGCAGCACGTGGAAGCTACGCCACAGCCGGGCTCCCAAGAGCCACGTGCAGCCGGGGAGAGTGAAAACCCACGCCGCAATTGGCGCCCCAACGTGAGGCCGAGGCCAGCGCTGAGCTGATCGCGTGGACGGAGGTTCACCGCGGAGCTCCAGGAATAGCGCCGGGAGCCGCCGCCGCCAGCCTGGGGCCGCGCTGCCGCCAAGGGGGGAGCGCCGCCGCCAAGCCAGAGCGGGCAGCGGTCCGCGCCGGACCACAGCTCCGTGCCGGAAAGAAACCGAGAGCAGGGGCTCTCCAAAGTACGTCAGTGAAGTCTCCGTCACCCATGGGGGACCAGACAGTGTGTCCTGCGTGGGACAGGAAGTGCAAACTTTCGCAGCCAAGAGGGCAGCAGAAAGGACACTTCTCAGGACTCCCGGACCCTGGTGGCAGCTTTCCTTTGCAGAGACTTCAGTCTGGTATTAGTCGTGGAAACATGTCCAGCTAATACAGGGAGGGCTGGCCGTGTTCCTGAGGTTGGGACGTGTGGTGCGCAGCACGAACGGCAGCTGCTGGAGTCGCCTGCGTTTTTTTTGCTTTTTTTTTTCTTTTTTACTGCCCCAGGGGTGAGGTGGTTTGGGTGGAAGAAGCATGGGGACCGTGCTATCTGCCCAACAAAAGGAATTTTATTCCCAAGTTAAGGAAATCCTTGCGGTGAAGGGCCCCTACCCAAAACATTTAGTGAAGAAATTTGTTCGGTGGTTGTTCTTTGCTTTCCCCCGTCTGTCTACCGAGGACGCGCGCAAAACAGAATTTTGGGAGCAAGTGGGATAAAGGCTAGCAGAGGGGATCAGTAGGGATCCCTCCATAGAAGACTGCTTCCCTAAATTCCATTTGTTGATCTCAGATGTAGTAAAATCAGACCCCGAGCGAAACTCGGTTGGGGAAAGGAAAGAACCATCCAGAAAATCTGTTACTCCCTCTGAATCTGCTTCCCCATCCCCTTCTCCGACCCCTTCTTCCCCTAACCCGGATGAGCGAGGGGGGGCACCCCGTCGATCTGAGACGCAGGGCAGCTCCACAAACGTGGACCGTGCTCCTGGCCCCCCCAAGCCACCCCGGCGTCCCTGCCTTAGTGAGATTGGTCGATTCGCTGAGGCCACGACCCTAAACCCTCCTTCCACTCCCTTTTTCCCAGTTGAAAATCCCAGTTTTGGCGCTACCCCGCGCAGTTCTGTTTCTTTAAACCCCTTTCTTTGTTCCTCTGAGGAGGCCGAGGCCATGTGGTCGATCCCTTTGTCTTCCCAAGATGGAGGGCAGCCACATGGCAGGGTCTCTTCTTCCCACAACCTCTTTCTGTTCTTTGTTCCCAGTGTCCTCGCCTTTGACCCAACCCCAACCTGCCTCCCTGTGGGCGTGGGCGCCGCCCCCTCGGGAGTTCAGGTTACTCCCTCACCCATTGTTTTTCCTCGAATGGGTGTTCCCTCCAGTCCTTTGCATGTCATCTCTGCTGAGTCATCAACTCTGCCCTCCCCCACCGGGGAGAGCTCTGCCATCTCCACCCCTCTGCCTGAGGGAGGCAGCCCCCGTCCTGTTGCCCGCACCCTGTCCCCATCTTCCCATGGGTCCCGGAGATCCGGGCGGGAGAGAAGAGGGGGGAGGGAGGAGCGGGAACCCCTATCCCCATCTTCCCATGGGCCCCGGAGAGCCGGATGGGAGGGAAGGGGGGGGGGGGTGGGAACCCCTACCTCCATCTTCCCATGGATCCCGGAGACCCGGGAGGGAGGGAAGAGGAGGGAGGGAGGAACAAGAGCCCCCGATTCTGCAGTCCCATGGTTCCCGGAGACCCGGGAGGGAGGGAAGCAGGGGGATGTGGGTCTCTGAGCATTTTCCAGATTCCGTGGAATGGGTCGAGCCGACAGATGAGAGGCATGTAGAGGGATCGGAGGTTCAGGACAAGTTTGTCCTGGAAGCGGTATCCATGAACACTGCTGCCTTGGATGCTGTGCCTCCAAAGAACGCTGGTCCGAAGCAGCCTCCAGCAAGACGCCAGTGCTTCCACTGTAATCAGAGAGGACATTTGTTGTTCAATGTCCATTTCTGGGCAGGGCACCCCCAGGGACAGTGGGAGGGGGGAGAGGGGGGGAGGGAGACCCCATTCCCCCAAAAAACTGAAAAAACAACGCGCACCTGCCTCGCGTGAAGATAAAAGTAAGGCAGGCCACAGCACCTTAAGGGGAGCTGTGATTTATCAAGTAACTGTGCAGGTGGTAGTTCAAATCATCAGGGTGCCTTTGAGTGCGGCAGATGACCCCACCAATCGGGGGTTGCATCAAACCACAGGCGACGCAAAAGAAAAAGGACCCTACAATCTCCTTAAAAAACGTTTTTCCCCAAAGCCCCAGGAAAACTTTCCAGCCACCCCAGTCTGTGTGTGTCCCAAATCCCTATGTTTGCAATAAAGTTGTCCCAGTTTCCCTATCCCTAAACACCCTGAGAAGAACCAGCACCAGCACCATCTCCAGGCCCTCTCCACCTGCTTAGCAGCCACTGCAGTTGCAGCAGCAGAAGAAGCTGGGAGAAGAGGCCACCGCTTGAGAGACTGAATCAACACCACTGCTTTCTTTTTATATTTTATTAAGCGGGGAGATGTTGCATCCCGGAGTTTGGGTTTAGATTAGGGTTTTTAATTTATGTTAAAATAAGTCAAGTTCTGTAATCCCGCATTTCCCCCATGTTGTTCCCCCCGCGCGGTTTCTGGCCCCACGCTGCCTGCTGCCGGATCTTCCCCCTCTGCCGCTCCTGTAACCACCCTGCCGTCCGACCCCGGGAAACCCCGTGCTGGCCACCCCAATCCCCACGATCCCGCTCAGCCCGAGGCTCGGTGCCCGCCCCTGCGGGGTTCTCTGGTTGGTCGCTGTTGCTGGCATCACCGCCATGGCAGCTGCCCCTATTGGGCGGCAGGCCGTGGATCCTCTCGCCCCGCCCCTCCATAAAACCCTATCCCGCTGGCGCCCAGGCGCCATTTTCTCCCATGCGAGTGCCGGGAGCGGTCACGTCTTTCCATCGAACCGCGCCACGTGACCAATAAACCGTTCCTGCCAAGCACGGAGTAAATGGACAAATTCCTTACCTCTTTACCAGATCCCTAGCGCACGGTAACAGAGGCTGGCCAGCCCAGGCGCCCGAGACACGGAGCCGTGTCCGGGAACCCGCGGCAGCAAACCCCGGCAGCACATGGAAGCTACGCCACAGCCGGGCTCCCAAGAGCCGCGTGCAGCTGGGGAGAGCGAAAACCCACGCTGCACTTTCTAGCACAGGCAAAGGAAACAATTGCCTTGAATTCAGTGAGCTTTGGAAGGACCTTTAGCTATTATTAAGATTTTCTATGGTACGGGAAAGAGTAGCTTCTCCTTGCACTGTACCTTGAATGGCTGGTGCTGACCACAAGAAAATTTCTTCCTTCATCTTTGGTATATAGAAATTTTACTGCATCATTGACTCAGGAAGACTTTGGTGGGTTTGGTGTGTTCCTCCTCACACCTTTGTTTTTTTAAATTTATTTTTGGTGGGGTGTGAAACAGTAATAAGAAGGGTTCCAGCAATCCAAGATCAAAAAGAGAATCTGGAACCCATACTGTAATAACTCTCACTAACTGCTTACTCCAATATCTCTCACTACCTTGCTAACTTTACCCTGTCTTTCTAAAGATTTATATCCAATAGGTTTATGGAACCAGAGTGATCTAGAGTATGAATAGCATGGACACTAATGTACTAACATAGTTGACATCAACACTGATTTTTGTGGTAGTGAATCTGTTTAGGCTTCTGTGCACTATTTAAAACCGCGGTGTCTACTCTCCAATCTTTTCTGTGAAAGTGAGAAAATTTTTATTCCAAAAGATTCAAGAAACCATATCATCCACTCACTCCCCTTAATAAGTCATGAATGTGTAGAGCAGAAAGGAACCCATATTCTCAGGGAAAACTTACATAGAATATAGAACTATAGAATGGAAATTAAAGATCATCTAGTCCCAAACGTACACTCCACACCCACCTATATGCAGGGACACCTCCCATTAGACCAAGTATCTCAAGGCCTTCTCCAACCTGGCTTTCAACACTGCCAGGGTTGGGATATCTACAACCTCCTTGGGCAACCTGTTCCAGGGTCTAACAACCCTCACAGTAAAAACTTCTTTCTTATATCTCACTTAAATTTCCCCTCTTTCAATTTATACCCATTATTCCTTGTCCTGTTACTATAGTTCCTGAGAAAGAGCCCTTCTCTGGCTTCCCAGTAGGCCCACATCTAATACTGCACACCAGAGCCACATGCAGTAATTCAGGTGGGGTCTCACAGGAGCAGAACACAGAGGGACAATCACCCCCTTTGACCTGCTGGCCATGCTTCTTTTGATGCAGACCAGGTTGGCTTTCTGGGCTGCAAGTGCACATTGCTGCCTCATGTTGAGTTTCTCATCAACCAACACCTCCAATTCTTTCTCTGCAGGCCTGCTCCCAATCACTCCTTCACCCAGACTGTGTTTGTGCCTAGGATTGCCATGACCCAGGTCTAGGACCTTGCACTTTGCTTTGCTGACCTTCATGACATTTACACAGGCCCATTTCTCAAGCCTGTCCAGGTCCCTCTGGATGGCATTATCCCCTCCCTCCAGTGTGTTGACTGCCCCACAGAGCTTGGTGTCAGCAGCAAATTTGCTGAGGGTGCGCTTGATCCCACTGTCCACACCACCAGCAAAGATGTTGAACAGCATCAGCTGCAGTAGTGACCCCTGAGGGCACCATTCGACACATGGACAATGAGCCCCAGGCCACAACTCTCTGTGTGCAGCCCTCCAGCCAGTTCTTTATCCACTGCATGGTCCATCCATCAAATCCACATCTCTCCAGTTTGGAGACAAGGATGTCACATGGCACAGTGTCAAAGCCTTTGCATAAGTCCAGGGAGAAGATGTCAGTTGCTCTGCCCCTATCCCCCAGTGCTGTAGCCTTGTCATAGAAGGCACCCAGGTTTGGCAGGCACGATTTCCCCTTTGTAAAGCCATGTTGGCTCTTACCAATCACCTCTTTGTCTTCCATGTGCCTCAACAGTTTCCAGGAGAATCTGCTCCATCATCTTGCCTGGCACAGAGGTGAGACTGACTGCATTGTAGTTCCCCAGGTCTTCTGCTTTTCCCATTTTAAAAATGGGGCTTATACTTCCCTTTTTTGGTCATCATGGACTTCACCTGACTGTCAATTTTTTCAACAATGATGGATAGTGGCTTAACAGCTTTGACTGCCAGCCCCCTCAGGACACATGGACAAATGTCATCAGGTCCCATGGACTTGTGCACATTCAGGTTTTTTAGATGTTATTGAACCTGACCATCTCCTACTATATTAGTAGTATATACTATATAATTCCCATTAAAGACTGAGCTATAGAAGTCATTGAGAACCTTAGCCTTCTCTTTGTTCAGGGTAACCATGTCTTCCATATCCTTCTGGAGCAGGCCCACCTTATTCCTACTCGTTCTCTTTCTTGCAACATATCTGTAAAATCCCTTCCTGTTATCCTTAATATCCTTGGCCACACTCAGATCTTACTGGGCCTTGGCTCCCCGAAATTTGTCACTAGCTTCCCATACAACGCCCTTGTATTCCACCTAGGCCACTTATCCATAATTTCTACTTCCTGAAAGCTTCTTTTTTACTCAGAATTTGCAAAACAGCTCCTTATCTATCTGATGCCTCCTGGCATTTTTGCCCAATTTTCTCTGTGTTGGTATCCACTGCTCCTGAGCACAGAGGAAATGATCTTTGAAACTCAGACAGAGTTCTTTGGCCCCTTCACCTTCCAGGACTCTATACCATGGAACTCTACTGAGCAGGTCCTTGAAGGATCAAAGTCTGCTCTGCTGAAGTCCCAGAGAGAGAGCTTTCATACCTGTCCTGATTCTCCTTAAAGTTTTAGCATATTTTGGTGACTTTGGAGAAGCAGCAGAGCAACCTAATATAGTAAAACTGAAATTAGGATCTAGGTCTTTGGAGTTTCATTCCTGTTCCTACATATCTTGAAGAAAATAGAGAAATTAAGTCTCAAGTACACTAAATTGCAATTTCTTTATTTTATCTATCTGAACAGAACAGCCTAAGACACAGACTGAGTAATTTTCTGTCAAAGCAATAAATGATGACTTTACACATATGCACACTCACATATATATGCCTAGATATTGAATGGTTTGACTGATCTCAAACTGTCCAGCTCAGAATGAGCTCCTAACATTATAACTGGTTTGTCTTGAATATCTGGATTTTAAGTGGAAATAAGTAAGAGGCAGAGTGCATCAAAAAGTACTAACAACAAAAATATATCTGCCAGTAAACAGACTGGATGCTAATTAAATCTTTTCTCCCCTACCCTAGTCATGGATCTTAACTTATTCTTGGATGAATATCAAAGTTAATCATCATTTTACTACTTCAACTTTATCTTCAAAACAGTTCCAAAAGTGGATCAAGGAGGAATAGAATTTACATTTTGATTTAGTAATAAGATATATAAATTCACAGAGACCTTTCCCCCAGCATAAAAATATGATACATTACTATTTTATTTCAGGTTTAATGTATTCTTTACTTATTTGGCCTTATTGCAGAAAATGCTTCTATATATTCCTGAATGTAAAACATGTCTGCAGTCCTACTAAGTTAACGGGATAATCCATATACTTTTGGTTAAAGATGGTGTTTGCATAAGAGCTAAAAGTCTGAATTTGTATGAAGTTGTCACTTGGACCGTCAGCCATATGTGTAGATTACTCATTTGAAAATAGTGATTTACAGAATTCATCTAAATTCCTTTGAGCTTTGTTTTCATAATTTGTTTCATAGGACAAAAGAAATAAATGGATGACTAGAAAATATTTTTCCTTTCTTTTTGCCCAAACTTAACCTCCTGAATTATGAAATTTTATCCCTGTATTTTCAGTCAAATATCTGGAATGAGTGAATAATCCTTTTCACTGTTACCTTTCTCCTGATTTCCTTCACTGCTTCACTCCCCACAGAAAACTACAGAAATTTGTGCTCTGAAGTGCAGCTGGGAACAGGGCAGCATAAGTAGGATGGTCACTGTATTTTCCTCCTGATAATACAGCAAAGGAGAAAAGTGAATTGCAGTTAATAATGTGCCTTGTGTGAGTACTTGTTCCACCCTTACTGCTGTGGTACCCTTTACCTTACATGCTTTTAATGCTGATACAGCTTATTTATGAGTTAAAATCATATCCAGAACAGAGTCATGTCTGTGTGCAGTAGTAAAAGATACAAGATGTCAAATTTCTTCTAAGTCAGACTTATATTTGCAGATTTCTAAGAAGCTAAAACTCAGATGGGACACTAAATTGCAGAGATTAACTTCATAAGCTGATACATGCAATGTGCAGAACTAGAGACCAAGGTCTAAAACATCTGATGTTACCCCATAGAATGTCAATATATGAACTTCTTTCAATAAGAGATTTACTTATGTTCCAATCACACCACTGGTACTGTCCTCCCTAGGGCATTTTAGAATTTTATCCAATAATGAGAGTCACACTTTATGCTTAAATTTACTTATGGCCCCAACCCCATTCTCATATCCCCTGTGTTTCCCTGACACTCTCCTCACAGCACCAGCATCATTATTAAGTTTTTGTGTGTCAAAAAACTGACAGAAATAGTGGTCTGAACACCTACAAATTCAATTATTCACTGAAACAGCCTACAGACAGAGAAGTATTTATATCACAGCTTTGCAAAAAGAGAAATTGATGAAGAAACATGAAGTGTCTTGTCCAGTACCGTCGAGCTGTCAAAGTTAGTGCCAAGGTTGGATTCACTCATGATTCATATCCCTGTCCTCAAAACACAAGAAGATATCACTCAAGGTCCATGAAAGCTCCTGACTGCAAAAAAAGGGAAACCAGCGTGTTTCTGCAATGTCTTATAATATTCTAAAACTCTGGGATACAGAGAAAGACAGGTGAGCAGGGACTGTAAAATGTAGGTATGAAAGCCATGGTACAGTCATAAACAGAACAGCTGCTTAGGTCAAAATCTTGCATTTAAAAATGAAGGAGCACAAGGCAGAAGCATATGAGGCCCCACAGGAAACTGCAAGTTAAAAAAAATTAATGCAATTTTGGCATTAATTTGACATGTATATTTGGAAACTAGCATGGGTTTAAAGTAGAATTTGACCTGGACTACAACAAGGAACTAGCATGTGATCTAATAATGTGTCTTCCTTGAAATTTACCAGTCATAATTCAGCTGACTATTTCTGTTTCTCACTTCCATCTAAATAAGTTTTTTGGTAAATTCTACTTCAGGTCCCCTCTTCCAGTCTTGTCTTTAAATCACACAGATTTTTCAGATGAACCTAGCTGCTTCACATTTTAAATCTCTTCAAGTTTTAAATCTCTTCAAGTTTAACTCCTATTTCCATTGTTCACTTAGAGCTGCATCGGTTTTTTAAATTTTTTGATTTTCACCATCTGCTTCAATTTCTGGACTTAAATCATATCAGTTTTCTACCAACTTTTCAATCACTCTTACCTCAGACATCTACCCGTACATCTTGTTTTAAATCACATCAATTTTCATACTGATGCAAATTATATATTCTATTACTTGTTCTTGATATATTTACTTAGAAAGGATTTCCAATTTGTGTAAATCTCTGTATATTTGTTATGTTTGTTGTACCTTTATGTGTCATGCTGACTTAAAAATTAAATTGAAATTTTTTTTCCATATGGAAATATTGAACTGGTAACATAAGATTCTTAAAATAGAATGTTTTTCCTTAACAAAGACTTAAAATAAATCTGGATTTAATGGGAGTTTTTCCAAATAGCATTTAGGAAAAATGCAAAAGTAGCATTTTAAGATAAATATACTCCCACATTATTAAACTCAGGTCCATTTTCACAGGAAAGATCAAATAGGAGATAAATTAAGGATAGAAGATAAATTTTAAAATAGACATAAATTATAAACTGATGCTATTTTAGTAACACCTGTTTCTAAATGACAAGATAAGTAATGTAAGCAAATATAGCTTACCAAGCTGATCTGAAAGAAGGAAGACAAGACCACTTTTGACTTTGACTTCATCAAAAAGGCAGAAAATAATTGACAAACTCTACTACAGTTTCTTCTGCAGAAAATAAATATATCTGCCTTTTTTTCTGACCCTAAAGACAATGAATATAGGATCAATATTCTACCAATCATAATCAGTCTGGATTTTCAGCCATGTACTTACTACCTGTTCTATAGTTGTATTTTTCAAGTTAAACATGGAGATGTTAGAATCTTATTACTCAGCTACACAGAAAAATAGATTGACATGCAAACTACACTATTTCAGTTTGGGGGACTTTGTGCAATTATCCTGTATTAGGCATCAAGTTGGGTGTATTTGCTAAATACAGGTACCTCAGCTAGTTACCTTCAGAGCCAATGGAAAGAAAATGGCATGTCACGTTATACCTCATCTCATTAGCTGAACGACACCCTAAAAATGTCTATCCTTTGTGAACAAAAGGTAATGGCTAACAAAATCCTAAGGCAATTAGCTGAGACACGGAATTCTGCACTGTAAGTATCTTCAGCTAAGCAAGATGCAGCCCAGCCATTGCACATAGAACATGGTGCAATGCACAGAACTTCCCACAGGATGAGTATTTCCATTGTGGTCTGGTGTACAATGATGTGGCAATGTGGCTGATGGTTTGTGCTGATCACAGATCTTAAGTGACATCACTTTGATCCATTAATATTTGAGAATGATGAACACCCATACACAAACAGATTCAGATAAATCCTAATCTACATTAAATGGAAAATGGCTAAATACCAAGACCAAATATATAAACAAACAAAACAATGGTTTCCAAATTAATCTGTTGATTATAAGTGAGAACAGCCCAGACTTCCAAGCATGGGATTGTTCAAAATTTGCATAGCAATTATGTGACCAATAAGAGTATATAGGTACTTTGTAGTACTGTGATGACATAGACAAATGAAATGTATAGATATTTTGTACAAATACATATGCAATGTGTGAATATAGAGGGACAAATGAATATTTATGTAGTTGGTCCTAGCAAGTATCCAAATCAGGGTTCTTTCAAGTTAGAGAACAATGAAGAAGGTAAGCACTAAGGACTGTGAATAAGCAGCACTTATTACCAAGTCCATGATGATGACAGGGAAAAGAAAAACAAACAAACAAACAAAATAAGCAGCATCAGGAGCAAATAAAAGCTCCTTTTGGGTGGAGGATTGAGTAGTATAAGTGCATCTGGAATAAGTGAGGAAGATGGAGAAAGAAGCCAATTCCACTTAATTGTCCAGCTTCTTATGTCGAAGACCTATTAAGCCTGCTTACATTGGTGACAGGAATTTAGCACCACCAAGGGCCATAGCTATTGTTGCTAACAAGGCAGAAACAACTCCACAGACCTGTTATTTTTTTTTTTTTTGTCTTAGCATCACTCCCAACACAATTTCTAATTCCCTAAATTATACAAATCTTAATCTATAGACAAATATATTCAGTTACAATACTTACACATTTAGCATATAAATTATTATTATTTTGAAATAGATATGTCCAGAGACTCGTTCAAAATAACAAAAATAAAACCTAAAGCTAAAATATGTGAATTATCACTGCTGCAGTTATCTGTGTCTTAGAAATTCCTTAGTGTCCTGAAAGGAAACACAGTATGTTTTAATATTATCTGGTTAAAATTATAGGCTTAAAATAATTCTAACAATAATTATAACTAAATGACAAATTGTTGTTGCCTATTGCATAAATGTAAATGTATAATCTACTTATAATACAATATATTCCTAACCATGAAAATATTTCCAATCAATAGTATAAAAATTTTAATAATAACATTTTTTCAGGGACTATTAAGAATTTTTTAGTGATCTAGGAAATTTGTCTAATCAGTAAGTTTTCTGAAGGAGAAAATTTTTTTTTAACAGATCTATCTCCTTGGGGTATAAACAATGAAGTTTTTGTTGCCTAAAGTAAATGGGAAGGAAGATACAGAAAGAACAAATTTTCAGGGCAGATTCTTTGTCCTTTTACTGCAAAAGATATTTCCTTCTTCTTTTTGTTCCTTCTGCACCCTTGCAGCTCTTCCCTAGGAAGAGGAAAAGATGATCAAAAGGCTTTGAGGCTTCTTCCTTTTCCTTCAGTCTTGGATGAGAGTCCAAGAAAGTCCTGCTGTAAACAATTCCTTCTGCCCCTGACTCTAGGCGACAGGATGGATAAGAGAAGTGAATCCACCACTAACCAGCTGAAGAAAAAGTGATTGATGTAGGACTTACATATAAAAATGGAATCTGTGAAGTAGGTAGAATAGCTGAGAAACTGTGAGAACTGGACAGCTTAATTGATGAAATGAAAAGGAATTATGATCTGAAGGGACAGAATTATTTTGAGGAACAGGTCTAATTCCAGAGGATCAGCATGAACAAATCCTTCAAGGTTGTCAGGGTGCTAAGTAAGGACCAAAGTCATCTTTCTGACACATGCAAGGCAAATTGCATTGGTACATAAATCACTTCAGGAATAACCAAGAATTCCAGAAGCAGAAGACAGAAAAAGAGAAATCCCCACAAAACTCCTTAGCTGTATGTTCATCTCCTTTCAGTAACCTAATATTAAAAACAGAGTAAATGGCAACATCCCTTAGAGCTGATTCTGACCTTGGTGTGGGATTGACCAGACTGTGACAAATGGGTTCAATCTGGACAGATAAGTAGTGAGTTCTATAGCTTCTTGCCAATTGGGGAATTACTGTATTTTTTATTACCTGTTTCATTAGACTACAGATTTTCACAAAAGTTGTAGGAACTTTAAAAGAGATTCAGTTGCCTCAATTTAAACTTGCAGCTCCATTTTAGACACTCTGTCTGGCAGATATGACAGAAGTAGTAAATCAGTGTGTACCCTTCTCCAGAGGCTGCCAGAGACTTGGTGATGTGATACCTGTATATAAGGACCTTGAAAATACAGGCACAGGACAATATGGAGGCCCCAGAACACCTACCAGTGATCAACCACCTCTTATCATTGGAATAGTGTGGTAACACAACAAAAAACATGTATCTAACATAAGAGAAATACATCATAGACAACAAATTCACATCTATGTAGATTCGCATCACCGAAGTATGAGTAAGGTGTAAAGTGTATTAACAAACATAAAAATGTTCTTAAGCAACTCCTAGAGGTAAGAAGGAAATCACCAAGACCACCATCATAGTCTCAAAAAGCCTGAGGATTCCTAATAATATAATATAATATAATATAATATAATATAATATAATATAATATAATATAATATAATATAATACAATGTAATGTAATGTAATGTAATGTAATGTAATGTAATGTAATGTAATGTAATGTAATGTAATATAATATAATATAATATAAATATTTCCCCTTCTACCTTGTGCACCGAAATTGAATGGTACAGAGTGGCATAGAATAGATGAGTAATATACCAAGTAAAGTTAGTATTTATCCTTTTAAAGGCATGCATTTTGAACTGTAATTTTTAGTATCATTATACCTGGAGTAGAAACAATTCTTTGGTTAGTTTGTTAGATCTAACACTACAGATATGTTGTTGATTTTGAATTTAAAGTGAGTTCAATCATACTTTTG
Source organism: Vidua chalybeata (assembly GCF_026979565.1). Lineage (NCBI taxonomy): Eukaryota > Metazoa > Chordata > Aves > Passeriformes > Viduidae > Vidua > Vidua chalybeata. The sequence continues at coordinate 55,663,840 of NC_071534.1, read as the reverse complement.
AATGGGAAAAGCTGGTAGGGATTTAGGGATTGGATAAAGGAAAGCTATTACACTCTAAAAGTGACAAAAAAAAAAAGAAAGAAAGATCCACTTTGCTTGAATGAAGACTGTTTGGAAAGACATCTTAATCTTAACTAATCAAATTATTTTGGATGTAGAGTTGGGATAGAGCATTATTTTGTGAGTTGGTGAGTCACGATCTTTTGACCCAAAAGCAAGAACCCTTCATGTCTAATCTTCGGTGCAAGACCTGCTGAAGATGTTTGCATTTTTTGTGTGCAAAGACAGGAAAGAGAGAACTCTGAATAAAATACAAACAGGTTTTGTTTGATATTCACTGTAAGGTTCCTGATTTTTTAACACTTGGCAGCTATTTTGTAAATTTGAATGTACCATGTTCTTCTACCACACTCTGAAGATGTGTGGCAGAATTTTCAGCACATTACCATTGCTCAGATGGATTTGGGTTTTTGTGCAGACTATATTTCAAATTTGTAACTATAAATATTTCTTTACACTGAATTAATTCTTAATTACACAAATGCTTCCATAAATTTCACTACTTTACATGATTTTAATTCCATAATCTGTCTAAAAGCAGCTTTGCTAATTACACTGAGGTAGCTATAGGAGAAGAAACTGTTTTTATTGTTGTGATTATACACTCTTTAGGAATGATAAAATCATAGAATCATTGAAGTTAGAAGAGACTTTCAAGATCATCTAGTCCAGTGGTCAACCCAGCACCACCACAATCACCACTAAACCATGTCACCAAGCGCCATGTCCAGACCTCTCTTGAACAATCTACCAACTCCCTGGGCAAATTATTCAAATGTCTAACCACACGTTTAGTGGGGGGGAAAAAAAAAAAAAATCTAGTATCTAATCTGAACCTCTCCTGGAACAAGTTAAGGCCATTTCCTTTTGTCTTTTTACTTGAAACTAGGCAGAAGTTTTTGAGACAGTTACAAAAGATCAATGAGGTCCCCCCTGAGCCTCCTTTTCTCCAGACTAAACAATGATCTTTCTTAAGACTTTAAGGAATGAAAATCTTTAAGAGCCAAGAGGAGCATAGACTTTTGACATCAGCACCTTATATACAGCAAGGGCAATTTCAAAACACCTGAATTCTGACAGAAAAAAAAAAAAAGATGACAAAATTTAATGTCAAGTTTTACTGCTTTGTTAGGAACATGGCTCAGATGGCCTATAGATTGATCCTGATTTTAATTTTTGTGAATAACTTAGAAATTGTTCAGTCATCAGTTATAATGTTGAGGGAAGATAAATTTGTACACTTCCCTTTACAATTTAGAGAGAGACTTTAGCTCATTATTTTTAATCACAACCTCTACTTTGGTTACGGGTTAAAATATGTCATCCAGAAATCCCTGAAGCTTACAGTGTTTCTTAGTTTGCTGAAAATACTTTTGCCTTTGGCTGCCCTTAGGGTTGAGGCTAGAAGAGCACAGGGAAGCGTGCCAAGATCTTGGACGGATGCACAAAGAACTCTACTGGGTCTGTAGTACTTTAAAACATTTTCCTTGAAGGAGAGCAAATAATCATCAGAGTGTTTGAATACTAGGAAAAAAGCCCCCAATAAATTCAGTGATAAAAAATAATAAAACTGAAAGTACTTGTATTGCTTTAAAGCACTTGTATTCTACATCTGGGCAAAAATGTTCAACTCTTTTATTAAAAACATAATGCCTCTGACAATATAATCTATGAATGAACTGTTAATAATTACTTTGCTCAAACAAAAAAATCCTCCTCCTGGTTTTACTAGCTTCTAGATATTATAGTAAATTTGTTTTCATTAGTACCATCAATAACTTTTACATTTCCTTATGGAGCAATTTTGCTACTTTATTTTCCTCTCCTCATTTTTAATCTTGGTTGCAACTAAAAAGGGCAGAATTCAAAAGGTAAGTGAAACAACACTATTTTCCTCAGCTCGATAGCATGCAAGTTGATCTATGTACAATTGTGCACTGTCATTGTTAGTGAACATTACTGTATATATTAGCAATCTGAAGGGTGTGAAAGCAGCAGCTGAGACCATGTTCATTGTGTGGTACCTACAATTCTGCTTTCTGTCTGACACAGATCAGATGAGGATGTGAAACTCTAATAAGGGATAAAAAAAAATCAAGACCAGGATCAAAACTAGTTCAGAAAAGGCTGGTACTAAAATGGTAGCTAGCTATAAAGATAAAAAAAACCAAACCCAAGGTCAAATTATATTAAAGCACTTTTTGAAGCATTGCTTTTCAAAAAAAAAAAAAATCTACTGAAGTAAATGTTTTAATGGAAATAAATATAGGGGATATTTTTATTAGGAAATAATATTTTATTATTTTAAAGGAAGCCTTAGAGTGCTGAACATCAAAAGAAAAAAAAAAAAAAAAACCAAACAAACAACCAACTATATACAGCTTGGCTCTTCTAAAGAGAGTCTGGTTTTCCAGGGACTTTGACCTTCCTTAGGGCAATGTATTACTCTGCAGTCTGAGAACTAAATTAAGCTTTGATGTTCAGAGTTACCAAGGCTCCCTGCATCCCCTTGAGTGAATCTGGTCATTGTTCTTTAAATCAATTAATTAAAAAATATTAGTTGCATCCCTAAATGTGAATGTTTACTGCACCTTTCAGGAAGACCAAGTGTTCTGATTCCTTAAGATGTTGGGTTTTACTGGAATCATCACAGTCACTGTAAAGGTGCTGGTCTCCACATGAACAGGAAAAAACTAGGTTTGGAACAAGTGCCAGTAAACAAAATATAGCAGCAGGCCAGAGGAGGAGAAGAACCAAAATAGATAAAGCAAGCTGAGAACATAAACATTGCGGCGGCGGTTTTCGCTCTCCCCAGCTGCACGCGGCTCTTGGGAGCCTGACTGTGGCGTAGCTTCCACGTGCTGCCGGGGTTTGCTGCCACGGGTTCCCGGACACGGCTCCGTGTCTCGGGCGCCTGGGCCGGCCAGTCTCTGTTACCGTGCGCTAGGGACCCGGCAAAGAGGAAGGAATTTGTCCATTTACTCCGTGCTTGGCAGGAACGGTTTATTGGTCACGTGGCGCGGTTCGATGGAAAGACGCGACCGCTCCCGGCACTCGCATGGGAGCAAATGGCGTCTGACTGCTGGCGGGATAGGGCTTTATAGAGGGGCGGGGCGAGAGGATCCACGGCCTGCCGGCCAATAGGGGCGGCTGCCATGGCGGTGACGTCAGCAACAGCGACCAACCAGAGAACCCCACAGGGGCGGGCACCGAGCCAGAGCGGGCTGAGCGGGATCGTGTGGCTCGGGGCGGCCAGCACGGGGTTTCCCGGGGCCGGATGGGGGGGTGGTTACAGGAGCGGCAGAGGGGTAAGAGCCGGCAGCAGGCAGCCTGGGGGCAGAAACCGCGGGGGGGGGGGAACAACGCGGGGGAAACGCGGGATTACAGAACTTGGCTTATTTTAACATAAATTAAAAACCCTAATCTAAACCCAAACTCCGGGATGCAACAAAACATGACCTAGCATGTCATTCTAAAAATGACTGACACTCAGGACTGTTAACTATTTACCAGTCCTGCAATTTGATAAATTTGATGACTTCGAAGGGTCAAAGCTATGAAACATACAAAGCTCAGGGATTTAGAGCAATCTGAGCAGTGTAGAGGTCTAATTTTTCTCTGTAAAATTACTGTGCAGAAAAATTAATTTTTTTCTATTCAGAATAAAAAAAAAAGGATGTGATGAGCATGTCAAACTAACAGGAAATTTCTGCTTTATATTTGCTTCAAATTAAAGAGTCATGGATATTTGAGCTTCTGGACATGTATGTTATACAAGATAGGAAGATTTTTCTGGTTTTGTTATGCCTCAGCTGGGTTTGTGGACAAGTAAATTGAACACTATAGGGACGTACATTGAAATGTACTGCTGGATCATATAGGTAGTAAAATAAGTTAGTGTGTATTCTAATATTGCATAGGAAACTTACTTTGTAAAGTTTAAGAATTAACAGAAAACATTCATTATAGGAAATGAGAATTTTAGAAAAAAATTTCTGCACTTCTTGTTTACCATATAATGGCAATGTTTATTTTAATGTAGGTAGAGTGTGATGTATATATATTTAAATCTCATGGTTTGTTGAGCCCATATAATAAACTCAGTGAATCACTGCATTTGCATCCTTGAGAAGAATTAATTATAATCCCATATCCAAAAACAGCTTTAAACACTTTACTTTGCATAGAAAATGCAAAAGCATTTTCCAGATCTCGAGCATTTTCTGAAATATAAATAATTGAATTTTCAGTGGGAGGAAGTTGGTATTTTGCTCATCTATCATATGGTAGAGTAGTGACTTCCTCCATCTCTACTGATCATACAGGTGAACATAGTGATATTCTTTCTTCTTCTCAGACTGTCCTCTTAAGGTAACAGAGATACCACTCTTATTAATTACTTGGTAACTTAAAATATTGTAGAACATACTGTTTAGAGTCACATGAGTCAGCTGCAATAAGGTAAAAAAATGCCAGTAACTTCCATATGCTGTGCCTGTGTTTTATGGTGTATTTTCTAGATGAAAATATCTAGAAATATCTGCATAAACCAAAATACCCATAAATCAATGATATACCAATTTTTTTTTTTTACAGTTTAGCAACACATTTATTTAAATGGATGTGTGTTTAAAATTTTTCTGGATACAATTATATATATAGGTTATAATTTCTTCCTATTTCCCTTGATCAAATTCAGATAAATAATCAGGACTCAATCTTTTTCTTTGTGTTGTTTTCAGCACATTAAGCCATTGAAGACATTTTCAGCCAAGAGGAATACAAAAATAAGGGTGTAAAAGTGTACAAAGACAGTCATGAATATATCATACCAGAAAGAATTAGCTATTTTAGGATATCATAGATATTCTTCAATTTAAAAATGCATTACTATGTTGCCACATTTCTTCATATAATGATTCATACAATTTTCTCTAATTGTAAATGCACCATGAAAAAAGATTCCTGATTGGATTTTTCATATATTTCTATGGAGTTCGGCAATAATGATAGCTCTATGATGAACAGAAATTTGCAAATTCATTTTTTTCTTTATTTACTCTTCTGATTTTTATCCATATACAAATATAAAAGAACACTGAGTCAGCAGTAGTTAATTTTTTTTCAGTACATAGGATAGTTAAGCATATTATGCAGTTGGACTAGAAATGCTGGTAATTAGAGTTATTGAATCTGTCTGGAAACAATTACATGAATTTCTGTTGATTTTATCACAGTGCTCAAAAACATTATCAAACATAAAGATAAATGTATGAAATCCCACTAATATAAGGTTTTATAAAGGCCATAAAATAAAGCTTGTCAATGAATGAGAGAATGTAAAATACCCTATATTTTTAATGGTGTCTCTTTGTTTTTCTCTAAGCTCATAGTGAGAGGATGTAGGCCTGGATTCAACCTTGGTGTAACTCCACTGAAGTTAGCTGAGATATACCAAACATGATTTTGCCCCAGAGGATTTTAGATTCATTTATTTTAAATGAAGATTATACATATTTTAAAATGAGCATTGCCCTTCAGAATGCAAAAGTAGTGAATGTAAAAAGAAAGGCATCCTTAAAGATAAAAGAAAATGTGTGTTATATGAAGTATTTTAGGACAGAAAGTCAAACAATTTAACCACATTTCCAGCTTCATTCATCTGACTCATTTTGCTTATGCAATGCCCGTGAATTAAACTCTGGCAAAGGCAGGAGAGGGCAAATCCCCTCCTTGTGCTTCTGATTGACTTAGAACCTTCAAAGGGACTACATCATTCACTTGTTGGGCATGCTGTCATACTCAGAAAAATAGAAAGAAAGAGATGATGTCTTTAGATGTGACATGCCATTCCACAAGAAAGGAGGGTAGAGCCTTTAGTTCACTTTTTTTTTCAGTACTTTTACAGCCATATAACTGCTGGCTGAAGAGATTTATAGGCTGCATAGAGATGTGCATGTTCAATCCTTACCCCAAACCTGTGGCAGCAGCTCTCTTGCCACAGAGAGAAACACAACTTTCCCAGGCATCATTCTAGGAAAGTGTGTGAGAAGATCAGAGAAAAGAATGAGAAACAATTCTTATCTTAACTTGCTGCACCTTGTATTGTGAACATGTGGAATGTGTTATGGAGATTTGTTTACCAAAGGGTGGTTTCTTAATTAGCCAATGGTGATGGTGTTTTGATTGGAGGACCAATTAAGTCCAGCTCTATCATAACTGTCTATAAAAGAACAATGGGTTTCTTATTAAAGATTATTGATCAGTCTTCTGTAATACATGATATCTATGTCAATTATTACCCAGCTGGAGGCCTGTTGCTGTGACACAAATCTTGCTTCCCAGTGTGTAGAAAGGTGGGAGAAAACACAGAGGTTATAGAATGCTACCTTACTCTGCTGTCAGAGATGGAAGTTAATTTTTAAAGGGATATAGGATCAGTTGCTGTGTTCATATTGCTACATGAATTACAGATCTAGCAATGAACTTCAAAGTGTTCAGAGTCCCCTCTCCCATCTACTATGTTGTTCTTTAGCTGGGTGTTTGCCCTAGATTCCCCCTCTTGGCTTCCAGCTGCTGCTTCGAAAGACTGCTAGTCTCCTGAAAGTCCTGGATTGTGTCTGTGAGCTTCATATTAATGTATGAGACATCATAGAGCAAAAGAATGGCTGTAGCTGGCTGTGTATGAGCTACTGTACTTCCTTCAATGAAACATGAGGACAATATCACTACCATTTGCTAAGGTCTGAGTGGGATTAAGAGGAAAGCATAAAATATGTTTCCTTTCTGCTATCAGTTGAAAGTTGCATGTGAGGCTACAGCAGAAACCATATCTCCATATCAACCATAGTTACAGGACTCTTTCCCTGAAGCAAACAGTGAATATGAATTGCTACTTTGAGAGGTTAGTAAGGGAATACAATTCCTCTGAAAAATAAGGAGCTTTTTGTCAGTTTTTGTTTGTGTGTTTTTGTGCTTATGCAAGTCTATTCTCTTGTGGCATGTTCAGCAGGATTAAGCTTTCCTTAAGTAAAGGCAGTGTTTTAGGAATCATGGTAGGCAGATTTACAAATATGTACATTATATCTAAACAGGGAAGAAGAAGATGTCTGTTGGGCTGTAGCCAGCCTCCCTTACCAGTGAGCACATACACTACTCTCAGCATGAAATTGCAGCCAGCTAGGATGTGTGAACATGCTACTTCTGTTTTACACAAGAAACTCTGTGACATTCTTCAATATGGTCTGCCTGGAAGAATCACTAGTAAGGAGTCATATCACTTACCTACGCTAATGACATAATCAAGTTGAATTTAGTTGTATATTAGAAGACCTATAGTTTACAAATGCTACATATTTTGTTGGCTATGTTTTTACTTGAATTAATCAATTAATTATCAATAGTTACAGTAACTACAAGGAACATACAAGTCAGTACTGAGACATCAAGCCCTGGATATACAAATGTTAGAAATTCACTATTAATTCACTAGGGATTATTTTTTCCTGTTAATTCTGCTACAGGCTGAAAAGTGGGAACTAAAAGAGCCAATGTCCCAAAGGAGAGGAATTTGAGAGTCTGACAGTAGAACACAATAAAAAGAAAAACTGTTATAATTAATACATGTGTCATAAATATGTCTCTTTCCTTTGCTTAGATACTAAGCTGACATGTTGGTTTAGGCATTCAGGTAAGATTTGGTTTCAGACCAGAACAACTCTCACACAGGTATTTCATTTAGTCTGTTGCAAAGGTTCAACTATGTCTCTCCCGTAAAACTGGCTGGATTATGATCCATAGATATTATACAGAAGAAAAGACATAATTTTTTTTTTCCTTAGATTCCTATCAATTTTTTTCTGACTTTTATAATTAGTTTAGAAAAAGATCATAGTAACACAGGGATCATTATACAGTTATTTTGGGATGAGATTTTGCAGATTATATTTATGCTGGCATGCTTCTAGAGCAGCAGGTATAGACATGAATAACTGGGAGACTACCAGCTATGCTGAATGCATGGAGAAAAAATACCTCTTCCTTCTCATATTCTCAATTTTTTATTAGGAAGATTGATACTGGTTTCTCATGTTAAGTATTATAGATATATTAAGAGCCAGAAACTCTTACTGAATGACTTCCTTTTAACACAAAGAGGTGTATAAACTAATTTCATCTGACCTGCAGCCAGAGAATGCTTATATTATCAGTCTCTTATGATACCTTTTTTCTTTAACTGCCATTTTTATTTTGATTCCTGTAGTGGTAAAGGCAGAGTAATCTGTAACTTGCTACATAAATCTAAACTGTATTATTCTTAGATTGAGGAATACTATACTGTTTATAATTTATTAAAAATAACAGTGCTATTACAGAACTAAAGCAGATGTTAACACCAATCTAACATAGTTAATTGGCTCATCTATTTTAATATTTAGAGTTAAACCTCAACAGAAAGAATAATTGGGAGATGAAGAGCTCAGATCTGAACACATATTTAGATAGATGATAGATATCAGCTCTTGTTGGGAGTTAGAATTTTATTGGGGGAGGAGATTCCCTGGGTTTTGTTTGTTTGCTTTTGTTAAGTAGTTCTGTAAATTGCTGATTTTTATTTTCTAAGGAAAAAAAGACAAAAAGAGGTTGTCCTTTAAGTTTTCTTAAATTAAAAATGCCTACAGTCAGTTCTTTCACTCTTTCACTAAGGGCAGTACACAGACCTGTAGGTGTTCTTTATAAGCAGCACACAATTACTGCTGTGTGCTGTATTCTGACCTTTATATTGGTGCCCTGTATGTCCTTTTCACTACACCTGGGATATGCTAATCAGACTCCTGACACAGACTGAAATTTATTGATCACATTATCCCTGAAATGTTTTTGGTTTTTTGGGTTTTTTTTTTTTTTTTTTGTTTTGTTTTGTTTTGTTTTGTTTTTGTTTTTTTTTTTGTCCCTGTTCCTTATGCTGATTAAAAAATGTGATTCCACACCAAACAGTACATGTCATTAGTTGGCATTAGCTTGCGAATCCATGCCCTGAGTCAAACAGTTGTTGGAACAGTCCTGCTTCTCTGCTGTGACTCCCTTTGTGCAACATTTACGCTCTGTTTAAGTCTCTGAAGATCATGAAAGTTTCAGTACACCTACCTTCTGTTTTGATGAGTGGGAGGAGCTGACACATGCTGTAAGGATTAAGAAATTTGTTTTCTGATAGTCTAGATCCACCCAGTGAGCATCATTTACCCTGATTGCTAACTAACATCTAATTTTTATATATATACTTTTTTTTTCCTTAATGGAGGAATCTCTAAAAAGAAAAAAAAACTATACTGCTCTGCCACGCAAAATTGTTCTCGGCAACTTTTATGAATGACAAGATGAGGGATTCAGAAAGGTGAAATGTGACTTAGAAACATCTTAAGTTTTTTTCCTGCTCCTAAAGTCTTTCAGCAGGTCACGGACATTCTGGTCCTAATGAGAGAGAATATTCTATTGGCTTGATGATAGGCATTTGCATTAGATCCATGCATTTGCAGGTTCCTTGAGACCTTCTTTGTATGCTCTACATGAGACACCAAACCATGCACATTTTTTATAGTTAATGCAACTTTGGAGATAAGTTTTTTCATAGATTGTAGCTAGGGGAAAAGTATCGGCTTTCTAACTAAATACTCCCTTTATTTCATAAAATGAACATTCAGTTTCTACACAAATCTGAGCCATCTTCAAAAACAATACACAAGTGGTCTTTGCTCTAAGGTTGAAGTTATATAAAAATTACTTATCCAGTGGATTTCCACAATTTCAAAAGAAAATTTGACAGATACTTAATTAAGTATAAGAAAGACACAATCTTAACTTGTCACTGAAAATAGAATCATGAACCTATTTTTGTACTGAACCTATTTAAATATGTAGAAACATTTTTGCCTTTATATTATGTTCCTTTCATTTTCATATTGTGAAAGTCAAATTTGAAAAGAAAATGAACAGTTTGATGAAGCTGGCTGGGTTTCTTAGTTATACCAGAATTAATTGCCCAGTACAAGCCAGCTCGTACAATAACAAGAACATGTTTAAGAACAAGATATGAGAAGATAGGATAGACTGAGGTGATGGGACACCTCAGGGAGTCAGTCAGAGAGCTGCGCTGACTAACCGCATTTTCACGTAGCTGTTCCCTTTTACACCATTTTCTGTTTACCCTTCACTTTGTCGCTCCCTGCTTGCCATTACCTTGCACGTTGCCTCACCAGCTGTCATAGTCCCACTGACCTCCTCCCATACACCAAAAATCAGTGTCCTGATTTGCTTGCAGCTTCCTGAGAGCACATCATTTAGTGCTAATGACCAGGTTTGTTTCCTGTTCTTGTTGTAAACATTAATTGCTCAAGGTTTATGTCTCTGTGTTGTCTTCCTCCCCTTCCTTATCCTTCCAACTGAATAGAGGAACATTCTTACCATCCATATGCCTTTAGTGATTCAGGTAACTAACCACAATTGTTTATATCACCACCCCTGCTACCTGTGTGGTCAGGTTTGTCTCTGTGTGTTCTTGTTTATGGCTCCTTTGACCACATAACCTTAATGGCACAGACAAGCCCCTTACACTTATCCTCATATAATATTTTCAACCGCATTAAAGCCACTTCAGAGAAAACACACATAAATCATACAACACAAAAAAAAAAAACCTCAGAAGAAACACAAGGAGGGAATGTGATTGAAGATGTCATTTTATGAAAACAATTTGAATTAATATTATCTTATATAAAGCAGAATCATCCTACAGTTAATGATGCATAAGGAGGAGTGCCATAAACAGAGGAGGAAGGGGCTCTAGAAAGGCTTTCAATTAACTCCTTTGTTAAATCTCTCAAATGAACTCATTCTTTCTCATATGTGTAAACTCCTGAAGAGCACTAGAAGTCTTACCTGCATTTACAGATTGAAATCACAGCTGTACATTATTACACATTACACAGTTGGTTACACCCACAGTTTGTATTTATATTTAAAGATACAATTTTAAATATAAATGCTTAGCCAATATTTCTTTTTCAGTAGTCTTTTATGACTAAGTAATTATGTCAGAAAGAGATTCTGCTATTTCCTATAGGGATTTTTCTTTGAAACTACTATTTAGGAGAAAAAAACACCTTTATGAAGTAACACTGTGAGCTCCTGTTCATCCAAGGATCTACTCTAAATACTCTCATTTATGAAATAAGAATATATTTAAGCTTCAAGTGTTGATAAAGCAGAGTAACAGTAATTTCTTTTTATCTTCTGACCTCTGATATAGTCTCTCATTTGTTCCTTAAAGAATACCTTTAATGAGTCTCTTTACCTCACTTCATTCTCCTTTCTTTTCTTACTCTTGGATTTCACTGTTATATAGATTGTTATTTTCTTTTCCACATCTGTAACTTCAGAAGCAGAAGATTCTGGGGGAATGATTTTCTCCTGCTATGCTCCCAAGGGCCTAGTTATGTCCCTTATAGTGATGTCCCTTATGACTATTTTGTTTAAACTTGGAGAATATCTGTTTTACTTTTGTATTTAGCAGTGAAAAAATAGTATCAGTCACAGTGACAATAGCACTATTGAAAACTGTAGGGAAAAAGGATGAGATCCACCACAGACAGGTCAACAAGCAAAACCCAAGATGACATTTTAGCCCCAAATATTGAATATTGCAGTATCTAGATGCAAATTTGTAGGTTGAAAGAAATTAAGATGAAACAGCCTCTTATCAACTTGCACTGTGATCCTGCAATCGGGTTAGAGATAGAAATTTTCCCACAGTTATTCTTGAGCTGCCACTTTTTAGGAATTATATATTAGATCCTTCTTTTTATGTGAGTAGAAACCAAATATGTGAGTGGGAAAGCCTGCACATTGCACAGAGAAATTAGATATTTCAAAATACACATGTGTTGATTAGGGATTTAGGAAATATGGAGGACCAGAGAGTTAGTACCTGAAATCCTATTGCTTTTCAGTCTCAGGACTCTGACATATCTGCAGGTAGATATGCTCATCAAATTAAAAAGAAATGACTGTAGACTATCTAAGCATCTATAATAAATTACTGCCCATGGGCCACTATTTCCTGCCAACTTTATATAGAGAGTTTTATGAATCATGCAAGAAATTGGTGATAAAGAAAAAATATCCATTTCAGTCCAGCAGTTTCAGATCCATATCTCACCATGACCACTTGTTATAGGCTAATTATATAACAAAGCTGCATCACTGTGCAAATCAAAGTGTATGATTCATGAGAGCAGGGCAAAAAAGAACAAAGTGGAAGCGTAGCTGAAGTGCAATTGTTACGAATGATAACTGAGGAAGAAGGCTGAGCAGCTTCTGATTGTACTGGTTTCCAAGCCAGTTTCTTGCTGGACCCAGACAGCCACTTATTGCACCATTTCATTCCCTGCTGTATCAAAGCTGTGAAAAGCTGGGCTCCCTTTGCTGCCAGATCCAAAAGGAGAAGCTGGGACAACAGCTTCTGCAGGGGGAGAAGACCCTCCTATCTGAAGCTGTCAGTTCTCTTCTTTCTTCGTCCTTCTCCCCCTGCCTGTGATGTGGAAACCACAAGCTTTGTACATCCACTGTATCCTTTCTATGGCATAACTGGCCCAGCCCCTGGTCTTCTTTCTTGCAGTAGAAAAATAACTGTTCACTCAAAAACTCATGAGACAGCTTAAGAAGTCATCCAGCATTTCAGTCCCTGCTCAGTGGGATGTTAATGCCTTTTATACTGGTGACAGTTTAAAATTTCTGAGCTCTTGCAACCTGCTACTCTCAAAAAATTCATTTGAAATCATTCAGACAGCATTTCAAACTGAAGTGTAAAGGCAGCTATCAAAATTTTAATAGTGCCAAAAAAAGAAAGCTTTTTGGGGTTATAATTTTCATTTTTATTGAGAGCAGAAAAGACACAATATCAACTTGCTGTTGGCTATTTATGTACAAATCTCTGTTTTTGTCAGTTAAAGAAGGATTTTTTTTAAAAAGACTGCAATCAGAATTTTTATTTGTATATTATTTAGAATAGTTATTCACTTTTTGTAGCTCTTGGTTATTTTAAAAATAGACAATAGGAACTAGTAAGTATTGTCTCTATTGCTAAGAAAAAGATATTTTCATTGTTTTAAATAAATAAAGGTGTGCAAACCAAAGCAGAGATACCCTTTATTATTGATTCCTGGCATATAAGTTTCTTTAAGCCCTGTGAGGTTGCATTAGTCACAGTAACAGTATGTCAAATGTGAAATAGTAAGGAAACAAAGTAGGAAACTCACCAGCATGTGTAATGAATAGAACCAATTTATCTATTTATTCTATAATTCTTTAAAGGAGCAATCTATTTAAGCAATGTATTGGGAATGTTTTAAATCATTTTTTAAGGGATCTGCACAACAGTTTCCTGTATTGTACAGCAAGCTGCTACTACTCAGAAGTTTTGGGGCCAATTCCTGGTTCACATGATAGAAGTGTTACCAGAATCATAAAATAGATGCAAACATATGTTATGAAGTTAATGCTAAGATAGAAACAGATTGTGCTGACAACATCCTGGAGACTGCATTAATGAATCATTTGCATAAAGTCACTTCAGTGGAAAACTTTATATTCAGTTTACTAATTTTCTCAGCCTGAAGAGAGGTAATTTAAAACAGTAGTGAAAAGAAAATATCTCAAGAACTGGTTGTTAAAGACATGTACTATAAGTATTTCCTCTACTATGACTCAGTATGTCCTCTACTATGACTATGACTTCCCTATATCTTCTCTGTACTCTCTTCCATTACCTTTCTAAGGTCTAATTTTTTTTTTTTTTTTCAATACAGGGAGAGACATTCTGCCCTTTCAAAAGATATTCTTATATCTCAGATTTTCTCCCAGTTTAAAGGACCTTCTAACTGATAGAGTTTTTGCAATGAACTCTGTGTATATGTGTACAGTTTCTACCAGAAATTCCACACTTGACAATTTTGAAGCCAAATAGACAAAATTATAATTTTTTGTAATGATTATGTCTTTGCTGTTTGAGTTTTCTTTTACCTGTTGTTTGACTTTTTCTTTTAGCATATTTATAGACAAAGACATTAAAAACTATTTTGTAACATATCCACCACTTTAGACAAGTGTTTTCTAATACCAATTTTATTATTTTCTGGGGAAAAAGAAAATTATTCTTATAAAACATTCTATAGTTTGTTTACAGATAGCTGGCCATCTACTTTAGGAAATTTTTTTTTTCAAAACAATAAGCATATAAATTTGGAATGGTGTGGAATTTCCTTATTTTAAAATTTGTCATGAAGACATGTAGTTTGTTGTATTATACAGAGTTATGATAATGCATGAGCTTGTTACTAACAAATGATTTTTGCTGACTAAAGCCACCTGAAAAGTGTGGAATAAATAACTACTAATAATTATCTGCTGATTTTACACTGCTGTCTATTGCTTGCTAATTATGGCTCTGGCCTCTCTCTTTTTTTTATTTTTAAAGAAAATAATAACTCATTGTCAACAAGTCTTTGGCTTATTCAAGCAAAATTCCTTTAATAATAATTTCAAAATTTAGGATGCTTCTGTATTTAAAAAGCTGCAGCCAGGGATATTACCAAAGAAAAGTATCTCCAGTGAAATACCTTGGGGAAGATTAATATTATCTTACTGAGGATTTAAATTGAATGACAAAAGAAAATTTCTCTTCAGATATCTAAAGCAAAATCGATCAAATATCAATACTTGAAAAAAAATGGAATTTTCCAGGAATATGTGTCTTGACATCAAAAGGTATTGCAAAATATGCACAACACAGAATAAAACTATAACGGTGTTATTCATGTAGTGGACACAGAAAAGAATGAGGTTCATAAGTCAAAGAAATACGATTTCCAAGAAATTAGAGATGAAATGAAAAACTAATTCATCATGTATTTAACCCAGGAAATTCCATGGAAGACAAATATTTTCTGTACAGTTTCACAGTTCCCATGTGTTTACTTAAATATCTTTCTCCAGGCCAGATTAAAAAAAAAAAAAAAAAAATAGAACACTGTTATAAAGGACACCAACTTTTTTTTTTTTTTTTTTTTTTTTTTTTTTTTGTGAAACCTTAGAACAGCTTGTAGCTGTTCACAGCTTTCAGCTTTGAAATGGAATATTCACTTCAGGCTTACATGCCATGGTCACTTCAGCTGGCTGCCAGTGGAACTCTGTCATTTGACAGGATGCAGAATAATTCAAATTTCCAAAGTGGAATGACAAAACTAGCAAACACTACCCTTAGCTATTACTTATAGTCCTAAAGTCCTAGTCACTCTCTTTAAAAATAAATTTTGTATTTATGCAATGTCTTCTCCTTTCTGTATGTTTACTTCTTGATAAATATTATTTGCTTTCTGAGATACCATTCAAGTTGAAACTTTTGGTCCTGGTATAAGTATAAATTCAAAATAAACAACAGTTAAAAAATAAACAGAGTTTAATGTGAAATATGGACAATTTTAAACCCTTTTTCCCCTGAAAAATGGTCATTATCTGAATTCCTACAAATAACAAATATCCAGAACTTAGAGAGACATTGATTCCAGACACTCTTTATTTTCTGTGAGAGTAGAAATAAAGAGTATTAGTAGGCCCCATATTTTATGAAATCCATCTGGGAATTACAAAAAGTCAAATTTTCATTCTAGACCCTTTCTCTTCCATGTAAATTAATACTGAAAGCAGCAAATAATTACAATATAGTCATGACTCTTTGATGATCGTTGTAAGGTGACAAGGAGAAAATACAGCAGAAAGTAAAACCTCATTCTCACAAAGACAGCTAAATCCATGACTGATATTTTACCATCAGATTTTGTAGTAATTTTGCATTATTTTATACTGAGAAGGCCTTTCAGAGCTTTGGGATGTGACCAACTAATCCACTTAATACTTATTTAATTATCTCAGCACTCTGTTTTACAATTCTCAATGAGCTACTTAGATTTGAACTGATACCTTCTCATCACAGATCTTAGAATATAATCTTCACAAAATTTAATCAAGGGGAAATTAAAGTACAGCAACCTTAAAAAAAATTATGTCATCTATATGCTAGTAGTTTTGTTCATTTATTCACAGTTATTCACAGAACATATATGAATAACATTTTACATATAAACTTCAATTTTGTGATACATTTTGAAGATATAAAGCCTCTTAATAATTGAAATCTTAAGCATAATTGTAAATGTAAGATACAGGAAACCATAATGGTAATGGTTTATATATATATTAATACAGGATATATTGAATAGCAAAGCTACTTTTTTTTTTTTTTAGCAAGTATATATTATCTTCAGGATCTTGACCTCTTACAGTTAACTTATAAGGTCAACAGTAAACACTGCAAGAACACTCTATGAGTGATACTAATGTGATTAACCCTGTTAATTATAATAGGAAGTACACCTAATACAGACATTAAAGAGGGGTATAATGGGTAGATGTCAAGTGTTTGACTGCAGCTTCAGCAGTAAATGCTGAATTGACGTGAAATTATGTACACCATCTGCTGAAAACCCACAGGAGCTCTATGATGGGGGAGAGTCATCTCAAGTAATGAAGATTTCATGAACTTTTGTAACTGTTGTAGTTTCATTAAGACAAATTGTGTATTGCAATGCAACTAAGAACATGTAGTTTCAGATGCAACCAGAGTCCCATCTAAGACTTTAGTTTAAAAAACACTAACCCCTAGGGTTTTTGCTTTACATTTTTTTTTTCTGACTATGAAATTGAAGTTGAAACCTTTGTTATCACTGTGGAAATCAAACTGACTAATTTCACTGGTGAACTACTATGAAGTATTGTTAAAATATAAAAGGTGCTGCATAAATTGCATGATTTGAATCTTACATTGTTTTTCTTCTGTTCACTAGGAGTGACTTGATATTAATCTGGAATATGCAGCTTCAGGAGCTGTTCTTCCATCTTCATCTCCTTCTTTCAAGAGCCACAGAACTACAAGATTCCGCTATTTGTGTGCGTATTTGAGAAACAAGTGTTTGTTACATATTCCTAACAGTTTAAAGTATGAAGCATTTGTGTTTATTGATGTTTTTCTCTCACACTGGTCTTTCTCATACTTGATTTTTTTTCCCCTCAAAGAAAGATTCCGTGCATATATAGATGATAAGAAGCTCAGTCTATTCAAACTGGAAATGTACCTTGTTCAGATCCCAAATTAATTTGTTTGGTTTCATTATGTAGTATACTGTCTTTCCCCCCATCTTACTAGTTTGAAATCTGATTGGGTAATGTAATGTTTGGAGCTGCTGGCTGGAGTTACTTTTACTCTTGTAACTCTCTCCCAGGGGAAAAATGCAACAGGGGGAAATGAGCAGGTGGCTGATTAGGGTTAAACCAAGTCATTCCTTACAGAAAATATAGAAGTTGCTATATTCTGCAGATCATCTTTCAAAATGTTTCCTGGATAGTTCTTAGCCTCCCTGAAATTATCATCAAATGAGGGTATACAGACATACTGTAACTCATGGAGATAAGTGTAGGCAGCAAAAAATTCCAATTGTGACCATGAGAGGTATTTGCTCTGGAAAGTATTTTTATCTGCAACTGCCAAAACAAAAGTTAATTTTATGTTTGTCTACTGTAATAGGTGAAGTTGAAGGTAAACTCTTTTCATACAGGATGGTCAAAACATTTAGAGTAGAAAACTCAGACACTGTTCATAAAAAGAAAGAAATTCCCTACATAATCTCTCTTTACAAAGCTGTTTTAGTGTTTGTTTTATTTTTATTTTCCTTTATGCCCAGAATTGTCCTGCTGGCAATATCCATTGTCTCAGAGTCATTCCTCAATGTGTGGACTGCATGCTCTTTCTTGCCTACATCCAAATGGCACAGCACTGCATCCATAAATGGTATGTTAGAACAACCTTGCAGAACCATAAATGACACTGAACTTTAATGCTAGGCTTTTACTACTGTTTCTTTCATCCAGTTAAGACACAATCTTTCATTGATAACTACCTCAATCCTGCATGTAAGCTGTCTTTGACTTGTATAAACAAATTCCCTATGTTGTGCAAGGCTTCTCTTTTGTGTGTTAATCAAAATCTTGACTGTAGCCATGAATGTTATCAAACATCTTACCAAGGTTTCCCTCATTCCAAACACCTTATTATAGGAACATATCCTAAATTCTGAACCTTTGGGCCTAGTATAACTTTTTACGTTCTTAAGCTTAACAATATGTTTTTTACAGAACAACTGGATAAAAAACAGCACATAAGCTGATTTTACATACATCAAATTTTTCTCAATCACATACAATAGGGCTTATCTATTTAAAATAGTCTTTAATAACTATTTGTATTCAACAAAATATCCAATTTTTTCATTTTTTATTAAAGTGAGAGAATGTCTAGCATAGTTGGTATTGCAGTGGGAGATCTAGTTTTAAATACAATTGGAATTATTCGACTATGTACCAGATTCCATAATTTTCAAAATTCAAGTGATTTTATCTCTTAATTATCATATGGTACTGCAAGAGTTAATTAAAGCAAGGACTTCAAGAATATTTGAAGCTCATCCTCTAAGGGGAGTGTGACATGTCAAGAGAAAGAGTTGTATGAATCTATTTATTTTAAGCACTTGACAAGATCGCTATTTAAAAAATAATGATCCACACGTGCTGCTATGTTGAAAGAAAAACTGGAATCCCTTTGATAGGAACACTGGAAACAGACTGTCTGCATTTGACCCTCTGAGATCTGTGCATTATTTCAGGCTTGCTGTGCTCATGTTTGAATGATTGTGTGTTTCAGGCTCATGACTCTAAGTGTTCTTTCCATATTTTTCTGGCAATAAAAGTTCCTTGGTAATTGTATGTGATATGGTACTGTATGTTTACTTGATTAAAATCTCATGTGTGAGAATTGAATTTTGCTTTCTGATTTCTTTTTTTAAAAATCACATAATATTTGAATTGTATCTCTTTTTACCCCTTAAATCAATGCCAATCAAATAATACAGAGTGATAAAGTACATTTCCATTCAGCAGTATTATTTTATTAAATTTATTTAATCTCTGTTTTAAAAGTGGGATATAATACAAATAAATCAAGTATCCTCTCACTCAGAGAAGAGGCCGTGAGAAAATAATGATGGCATATACAATCTCATTAGTAGGCAATCAAGCAAAAATAACTGTTATTTGTCTCATCTGTCTTAACTGTATGAGTGTGTGGCCAGGGTCTATAATTAAGTTTCAGTTTCTAGAATGCAGCAACTCTAGAAATCAAGAATCAGAATTCTAAGTTCAACCTTCTGATGTGATTAAGCCTGTTATGACCACAGCTGGCTAAAGAGATTGTATTCTGCTTTTATTTTAACTTGGTCAACACTGGTTTATGTGAATTAGGTTTTGAAATTAATACCATCTAGATTTACATCCAGTTTTATCTAAATCACTAACATTTGAGAACACTGGAGAAAGAACAGCTTGGAATTTGTGATGAAATAAATTTTGTCAAAACACATCTATTAATCCAGACTGAAAAACTTAGTGGGAGCATATAATTTTTTTTTTTTTTTTTTTTTTAAGAAAGCATTTTCTAGCCAAAATAAATGAGAATTACAGATAGAGCCTAAAACTTCAAGCATCCAATAGCTTCAGTTAGAGCAGCTAGAGTAAAAGTTTGACCACATCTTTTATTAATATACATATCTTCACGTGCATTTCTTTATCAAAAATTTGAAATATCTCAATTTTATACAGTTACTGAGTAAATTGCAAACTTCAGTAATTTTTTCACAGCAGATTTTAATTTTCTGATCAGCCCTAATAAATTTGAGATCTTTATTTTTGATCCACTTCCAATTCAGAGGATAATGGAATCTTGCAAAACACAGTGGGTGAAATTTGATTGGGCATTTCTGGCACAGATGGACAGCTATGTGCCCATATTGACAAAGAGATTACTTTTCAAAGAGAAATAACAGATCCATAGACCATTTGACCAAAATACTGTTTTATCTGAACCATGGTTTAAAAAGAAGCAGGTATGCATTCGCTTCATGTTGTAACAAATTGACATAAAGGGGAAACATTTTTGTTGAGAGACACATACAGATATATAGATATAGATTATATAGATATAGAGATATAGATACAGATGTGCATTACATATTTTCACTTGTCTGAAAGAAACAGGTGTAGCAGTTTATCATGCAGTAGCATTTTCAGCTAAGACATGTGAATCCTTCAGATTAATTTCCAGCTTTTAGTGGAAAAGCTCTGACACTGGAAGCCTTTGTGCAGCGCTCAGGACTTGCACTCTAGCTCAAGTGTGAGTGGGAGGTATACCTGAGCTCAGAGCACCTTTATCCTTTGAGATCAGTATGAATAATTCTGAGGGTGCTTTCTTCTGGACACTACTTTTATTCACTTATTCTGACAATACAAACCCACTCTGATGCTGGGGGAAAAGAAAAAGTAAAATTCTCCCTTCACCATGCTGATCAGAGGCCTCAACACATACTTCTTTTGCTGACACTAGTGAGCAGTTATGATGGCTTCTCAGCAGCCTCCAGCATGTAATAGTAAACTTCTCTGCCCTACACTTCATCTTCTGATTGTACATCTGTGCCTCATTGATTACACTTTTGTCCCCCACTGAGTTAGGAAGGATCAGGTTAATAATGCAGTGTGTCAGCACTTCTACAAGAAAAAAAAAAATTCTTTATTTAGGCCAGGGCAGTCTGATTTTTAACACTATTTTTTTTGTGTTGTTTTGTTTTGTTACCTAAAGAGAGAGTATTTGAGTCTTTAATTAGCTCGGTTGTTTCTAGACTATTTTTTTTAAATCTTCTATTTGAAGTTTAGACTTTCTAATGCTGTAGAGACCCAATACTGCAATGAAATATGCAGCTCTATGAAAGCCTAAATAAATTAGAGGAAAAGATCCAGGAAGAAAAGTTCAGGGTGCCTTTAGCAGAAAAATGACCACCCATGTCCCCACACATCCATTCACACAGATGTGTAGATAACAGATTTAATTAGAAAAATGTTCAAACTGGAATCCTCAATAGCATCAGTTCTTTGCAGAGATTATTTGAGATGTAATTCTCTGATCAGCTTTACAGATTTTCAGTACAATTTGGTGGAGGTATGAAAGTGCTACTTTGCCCATCCTTTGCAGCTACTGTAATACACAGGTGCTTCGATACTCACCTCTATTGCTTGTCACTTAATCCTACAGGAAGAGTTGATTCTGCATGTCCAGTCAATGAGATGTCAATTTGAAGCAGGTGCACACATTTAGAGAATGTAGTACCTGTCAGTATACTATTGGCCTAAATTAAGATTAGGATTTAAGAATTACTGCAATTCAGACATAAACAAATGACAACAGCATGACAAAAAAAGCCTCTCTTACAAATAATACGTTTCTTACCAGCTTAGTACTTGTGTTTTTTCTTAAAATGCATATAATGATACATCCTCTGATTTTAACTTTCTTCCAATGTTGACATTTTGAAAGAATAAAGAAGGAAACTGCTGAGAAGAACCTGATGGTTTTTCTTAGTGCTGGGAAGTGCTAAGTACTTAGTAGTTACTAGCATTCTGGGAAGAGAAAATAATGTCTGCTATGTTTCTGAGTAAAATACATCAATGTTGTATTAAGGCTAATAGTCAGTTCACAAAAGAGAGGTTGCGTGCCACCTTGAAATAGTAGCTTGATGGTTATGCTTTGGAATTTAATGGAAGAACTCACATTTCCCTGTATTTGATTTGGATCAGGCAAGATAAGGTTGATTCTTCAAGACATTTTAAATACACAAACATAAAAAAAGCCCCACTATATAAATTTTTAATTTATTTAGATTATTGACTTGTTTAGATTATTGATATTTAGATAATAGATCACCCATATGTGTCCTAAAGTAAGGGAGTATCTCAGAGATGGAGTACTTAAAAAAAGCCCCCACTTCTATGGACTCACAATTTCTGGCTCTCATTTCTGACATAAAACATTGACAAAGGAGTCTTCATCCCCTTACACAAACCCTAAACTCAAATGAAAAAGACAGGTACTTCCCAAAGAAAAGTCTTCTCATCCAAAGCCACATATCTGATACAGAAGAAAAGAACTTCATTCAAACTTGTTTTGCTAGTTTTGGAGATCTCCAACTGAAGGAAGAAAGGAATTCAACACTAATTATGTGACATAATGAGTCTGGCGGCAATGAATTTTTTTCTGTGAATATACATTCATTTATGAATTTAATCAGCTTGAGTGGAAAAAATTAATCTCCCTACCTCAGAAAACTCCATAATAAAAAAAATCTGCAATATAAAAAATCTAAAATGCTTTTGAAATAGGCACTTAAAACATTACATTATCAGTATTATTGTTAAATTATTAAAGTGAATTCAGTTTCAGAACATTTCTATGAGAAAAATTACCATAGAACCACAGAATAAGCTGAATCAGAAAGGACACAAAAGGACCACTGGGTCCAACTCCTTGTCCTGCACAGCACCATTCCCAAGAATCACATCCTGTGCCTGAGAGCATTGTCCAAATGCTTCTTGAACTCTGTCAGGCTGTTGCTGTGACTGCGTCCCTGGAGAGAAGTTCCAGGGCCCAACCACCCACTGTTTTTTAATATCCATCCTAAACCTCTCCTGACATAACTTCAGGCCACTCCCTCAGGTCCTGTCACTGGTCACCACAGAGAGGAGATCAGTGTCTGCCCCTCCTCTTCCCCTCATGAGGTAGTAGTGACTGCAGTGAGGTCTCCCCTCAATCTCCTCCAGGCTGAACAGACCAAGTGACCTCAGCTGCTCCTCATACAGCTTCTCCTCAAAGTCCTTCACCATCTTTGTTGCTCTCCTTTGGACACCCTCTAATAGTTTAATGTCTTTCTTGCGCTGTGGCACCCCAAACTGCCCTGATGACTCGAGGTGAGGCTGCCCCAGTGTGGAGCAGAGCAGAGCAGAACAATCCCCTCCCTAGCACAGTTGGTGATAGTTTGTATGATGCACCCCAGGTCACACTTGGCCCTCCTGGCTGCCGGGGCACTGCTGACTCATAAAACTTTCCACCATTGCCATATGAGAATAAAGCATTTTCAGGATTGATGAATAGCAGTAAAGGGCATGTCTGAAGCAGCATTTTTAAGATTCCAGACAATAATAATAATAAAAAAATCGTTATATGGCAATGATATATTTGATTTTAATCATTTGGTAAATAACTGGAACATTTTTGTGAAATTTATAGCATCAGTTGAACATCACTTTTTCAAGACTAGAACAGATTAGACATCCAGCTGGGATAATTTAGTGTAGAAATGGTCTTTTCGCAGTGTTGCTTAAATAAGATTAAAATATATTTTTTTAGAAGCAATATTTTTTTAAAAAAATATTTCTGTACTTGAAGATCTCACTTACTGATATTTTGGTTTTTTTTCTGGTCATAGCCTCAAATGGAATGTCATTCTGGTACAAATTGCAATAAGTAATTAACGAGAGCTGTTATGAATTATTGGAGAGTGTTGGGCAGAGGTGGACTGTCTGCTGAGCACCAAGTATTGTTTTGTCCATGTCTTACTATCAAACCTATTCTGTAGCTTTCTGGTGGGTTTTTGTTCAGCTCCAAACTCTTTCTAAGGATGTAGCTACACACATTTACCTATATCCCTGATTTTCTTTGAAGCTAGAATTTACAGCAACAGAGAATGTGATATTCTTGGTAGAAGCGAGAATAAACAAAAAAAATACGTAAGCTGACAGACTCTCCAAAGTGGTAACACCCTTGGAGTTTGACCATGGGTTACCAGGAAAATACAAGGACAAGACAGCGAGAACATCTGGATGATAAGAAAACCAGTCAGGTTAGATGATCACAGGAGAAGGAAATTTTTGGTGGAAAGGAAATGCTGTCTTATTCCTTCCCTTCAACATCTTCCTAAGAGAGACTGTACAGACAAAGCTGTGAATATAAAATCATTATAAAGCTTGAATAACTCAAAGCAGATTTTGGGATGTTGTGGTTAGAGAGTGTTAAACAGCATTATCTTTGCTCTGAAAATGGGAAATGGAGACACAGATCTGCTCAGTATTATAAAATGAATCTCTTACTGAATCAGGAAATGAATACTGGTCTCCTGAGGGCAAGACCAGTATCTGACCTACAATCTTTTTTTTTTTTTAATTTCAGTGAATATTTTATTTTCTTCTTCTGCATTTTTTAAAGCCTTGTTACAAATGATTACACCTTCTGTGTCTGGTCAATGAGGAAATCTGAGTATCTGAATTCATATTTGCAGATGCATTCTGGTTTTTTGCACGTGTTCTTGAGAATTTTTGCACACATATTCTTGTAAAAGCAACTGTCAGAAACTAAGAACTTCCAAAATATTATACAATTTACCTTAAAGCCTGAGTCTTTAACTGGATGATAGGGACCTTCAGTTCCATCAGCTAGAACTCTTGGAGTTATTGGCGCTCATGGTCAGCTTAGAATGAAACAATATATTACCCTCCCAGATATTAATTCTGTGGCTCATATTAAAGCCAAATTGTTGGACAGTTGTTGGAATGAGACCTTTACTGATCCAACACATTTTTATTATTAAAATGTTGAGGAAAGATGAAAGCTACAAGAATACCTGAGCCATCTGCTGCCTCAAATGTTTTTTTTAAAAATGGTCTTACTCTGTAGACTCATGAATCTTAGGTTCAACAAGAAAGGACCATGTTCAGTTTCATTTTCAAATAGAGAAGAAAATAAACCAGCATGGGTTTTCATGTATACATGCTTAGTATTGAAAAACAGTTTTCCAGCTAATCATGCAAATTGTCTTGGTGATTATATTGCCATTGGAGGAAGATGGGTTCCAAATAAAAGTTTCAGATTATATTAAAATAAATTTACTTCAGGCTAGTTGTCAGTGTTTCTAGATTCATAATTCAGTAGGTAATATGTTCAAAAGTGAAATTACGAATTCTTGCTTGAGGACATCAATACAAAGGAGTAGGAATTTAAAGAGGCCTAGGATAACCACCTCTGTGTATTTGTGACTGCATTTGCCTGAAAAACAAGATATTTTCTGGCCCATATTCAAATAAATGTTGGAGGCTTTCTTCCTTTTAAACATTAGTGCTTGAGAAGCTCTATGCAAGTTGGCTTTAGTGACAGAATAAGAGGTTATGTCAATTCAGTCACTGCATAAAACCAACTTCAAATACTATGATTAAATCATTGTCATGATTTATGGATTTCAATAGAATGGGATTCTTTTAAAGCTCAGACTTTGTCTACTGGATCTCTAGGAATGCTTGATGGTATGTTCAACTGCACAGGGAACTGTCAGTTCACACTGAATACATACTTGAGCTATACTGGAGATTGTAACAAAAGTCAAAACTCCATTGCAAAATTCAAGATACATCTTCATACATATGCTGTTTCTTTTTAATCTAGGTCTCAATTCATAGAATCGTAGGATATGCTGAGTTGGAAGGGGTCCATCAGGATCATTAACTCCAGCTTCTGTCCCTCTTCAGGAAACCCCAAGAGTCACACCATGTACCTGAGAGCATTGTTCATATAGGTATTCTTGCTGTGCTTTTACTGAT
Organism: Vidua chalybeata; assembly: GCF_026979565.1. Lineage (NCBI taxonomy): Eukaryota > Metazoa > Chordata > Aves > Passeriformes > Viduidae > Vidua > Vidua chalybeata. The sequence continues at coordinate 55,638,091 of NC_071534.1, read as the reverse complement.
AGGGTGGAAAGCCTGCAAGTTCCAGAATGATACTCTTGAAAAAGAGAAAGAAACTCCTTCCTGAATACGAGTGGTTTTGGTTTATTACTGATCAACAGTGATGTTTTCATGAATTGAAGTATGTGCACAATCTGGCTTCATTCATGAGTAGCTGACCCTAAGTATCCAAATAGAAACTTTGCGATCAGTATCTAGCCTTAGCCAGATGTTTTTTCTCATTTCATACACTTTACTGTGTTATTTTAGACCATGCGTAATTTTGACCCTCCTTATAATTTTGCAGTCAGTGTACCACATAATAGTAGCTTTTGGCCTGTCACATATATGAGCAAAATATTGCTGGTGAATTAAATTACTTTTGTAGGTCCCCTCAAACTGAACTATTCTATTCTACCCTATTCTTTAAATGTATTTAATGGCTTAGTGTTCTGTGTGCCACACTGAAATTTCTTTAGCCACAGGAACACCACACAGAACTGAGATAAGATTATCCCTCTCACAAGAAAATAAACTGTTTCCACACTACTGCATGGCTGCATTGGCTACATCCATACAGATGCTGGAGGGATTAAGATAGAGACCTTAAACATTAAAATTGTCACCCTTATCACCTGATGAAAATGAGTAATTTTTCTAGTGTGAACTTCAAGTTATCATTACTAGAATCATCTCTTAGTTATAAATATATTCACAATGCCTGTATATTACATAAGTGCTTCATTAATTTCACACTCCAGTACCATGGCAGTATGCATCTGTGAAACACTTAGGAACCACGTAATTTGCTATATTCATAGTCATTATGCTGGTTTTTGCCAATCAATTAATAGCAGGATAAAGTATTTTTTTGCTTGTTATAAAATCATTCTCCAGTGAAATTTTAACTCTGGCATTGCATCTTTGGAAAATTGTATTCTTATGTGTGTTTCTGCTCCTTAACTTCTCTACCACATTTTGATAGTATTTAGAGTGTTTTATATAGTATTTCATAAAATAAAACTTTTATTACTCTTTTTCAAAAGAGCTCTCCTTACTTGGAAAACCTCTAATTAATTTGCATGAACTTCACTTGTCATACTGGTACTGGTGCAACATGGCAGCATCGGAGCTGCAAAGCAAACTCAGTCTTATGCTAAGCTTGAGTCTGAAAATATTTTTATTTTTCAAGATTTAGTTTGGATTTTAGGTTGCTATTGTTTTCAAAATCAAAGGACAGCAGTGGAACAATCAGCACTGAAGAAGCAGCTATTTCTTTAAGTATTTTTTTGTTTTCTATGCAGAAGAGTCTTGAATTTGTCAGCATTATGGAATCGTGTTTCTCCTTGACATTCCTGACTGTGAGCTTTAGTTAAAATCACATCGAATTCAATGGAAACTGATATGGTCAGCACCCATTAAAGTAAAATTTAATGGTTGTAATATGTTAATTTTTATTCACAGGAATTCTTTAGAAATCGTTGGGAATGCTCTCAAACAGCTGCTGCATTTTACTGTAGGCTAGAAGATCTGAAGTCTTAGAGAATGAGTTCAAAATAGGTTATTGCATAGACAGCTGGTGAAACTGAATAATTTCATAGCATTATGTTTTAGTCATAATAAAGAGGAACACCTATTATTTGTTCCCTAAAACACAGAAAAACATAATGTTCTCTAGAATTCAAAGCAAGCATTTAGAATATAATACTTCATGTGTTTTATTCCAAAGGAAGGGAAATTTGTTACAAGCTGAATGAAAAAAGCTGAACTGAGAAGCAAGTTCTGACTTTACACATTACACTCTTAATATCTATTGTCCAAGAAGTAGTCTTTGTTACTTCTTTTACTACAGGCTAGAATTATTCTGTAGGTTTTTTGTGGGGTTTTGTTTAGTTGTGATTTTCTTTTTTTGTTGTTGTTTGTTTTTTTCCAGTTTTTTTGTTTTAGTTTTTTTTCCCTCCTTTATCTTTTTTCTTTTTTTATTTTTGACGAGTAAGAAGATAAAAAGGGCAGGAAAATAAAAATAATTCATTCAAGTTTGGGAATTTAAATTTGGGTTTATAAAATGGATTGTCATCAACCATAAATCTCATAAATGTTAATGAATTAAATACGAATCAGGATAGCACCTAGAAAAAGCAAAATCTGTGGGAATGATGTATCAGTGCTGAGTTGTGGAAGTCAAATTATTACAGTCAAACAAGCTTACAATTAATGACATAACTACACTTTGTTTGAATTAATGTATGATTTTAGAGAGAAAAAAAAAAAAGAAAAAAAAGAAGCTTTACTGTCTGCTAAATGGATTCTGATTATCACATTTTCCACAGCCATAGTTCTGCTCTGAATGTAAGTACAGACAGCTTATGGTCAAATGAATCCTTTACCTTCTTTTGTAATTCTTAAGCAGATTGAACTTCTTGGGAATAGTCACCAAATCTGACTTACTAGAATTGTTGCTGTTCTCTCTATGCTAAAAGAGGCAAAGGAACCGCTGTACCAGAAAATTTTTAAAACAGTTCCTTAAGGTTAGGTGTAAGATTTATTTCCTGATGCTTAGATATGTTTGCAATGTCTCTCGGTACTTGTTTTTCAATATATGAGTGCCCTCCTTTAATTGAGGAGTACAGAAGTAGCCTTCATATTCCAAGAAAGAGAGGCTGAATCCTGCACAGGCTAGGACTGTATTAGGCTCTTCCAGGCAGAGTAGGTTGCTGTTTGTCATCCCCAAGGTTTTAGAGTTTTAATTCTTAGGATAGAGGTCCCATTTTACAAGTGTTCTTTACACTTTTGTCCCTAGATACATAATTTTCATTGCCTGTAATAAATAATTGTTTTATACCTGATATTGGGTGGATTCCAACTGCTTGTCAGCAATCTTTCCTTTTCCTCATTTATCCCTTCTCCAGTTATGGTGTTATGCATTATTTTTTTCCCAGCAATAATGCTGTTATACTGAGGCTGCAAATAAGGTAAAAAAATAAGCCCTCTGGCATTTTTTAGAATATATACTCATTGATAATTCTTTAAACACAGTATATTAAAACCTATATGCTAGAACATTTTATTCAGTTTAGTATGTATAATGTTGGTGTTTGCAATTTTTTCTTTGTTAATCAGCATGTTCAGTATGAAATGAAATGACCTATAGAAGTAAAACAAGATCATTAGCATCATCCTTATACATTGATAGCTTTTCCTGATCCGCATTCAAGCAAGTTCAAAAGAATGTCTTTCCTATAAGCCCATGCTGATTGCCATTAATTATATTATCCTCTTTTAATAGGTTATTCATCAAATCCCATATCTCTTGTTCCATAATTTGTCTGGGATCAATGTCAGGATGACAGGCCTATAATTAGATGTCCCATTTATACTTTTAAAATATTGGCATAACATTAGCTTCATTCCAACCCTTTGGAAATGCTCCAGTGCTCAAAGACTTATTGAAAATCACCATTGATGATCAAGAGATCTTCTCAGCTGACTCTCTACAGCACTTGCAGGCAAAATTATCTGGACCTGCTGATTTAACATCTATCATACTGCTATTTAGCAACCTTGTTATTTCCCATTAATATGGAAAGCCTTTTACAATTTAAATCTCATCCAACTACAATGTTGATTTTTTTTCACAAAAGCATGAAGTTATTCTCTCATTTCCAATGCTGTAATTCAAATTACTTCTCTGGTTTTTAGGGTTTTCCCCTTCTATTATTTTTCTTCTGCTCATATTTTTTTCTTCCTCCACATATATATTGGATATAGTCTTCCAAGCTTTTGGAAATTTACCTAGGGTTATGAAAATAATTCTGTGACTCTGTTAGGTAAACTGTGATTACATGCCTAATTTGCTGTGTCTTTGAAAAGTCAGATTAACTCTGTGCAAGGAATACACAGGATTCCTGAAATTTAGTTGTGTTTAATACCTCAAAGCTAGTAAGTAAAATAGGTCAGATTGTGCTTTCTACAAGGTCTAATCTGATATATTTATTAACAAAGTTAAATACAAAAGTAAAAAAAAAAACAACCCCATAACTTGTTTTGAAAGGCGGATGAGTTGCTTGCCACTTTCAGAAACATTGTCAATGGTAGTGTCAAAAAAAGGGTTCATTATAAATTTGTGAAAATACAATTTTACAGAGTTCAATGTCAAGGTTCACTCTATTGCTTGCTACAAAGACTAATACAAAGGAAGATCAAATTAGAAGTAATTTTGAATTATTTACATGGAACCCAGGAATGCAAAAGTAGATAAGAGCAAAAAGGATTTGAATGGAAAGATAAGGGTGCGAAAGTGTGTAGTAGCTCTTCACCATTGTGTACTTTAACATTTACAAAATGATTTGGTAGATTTCACTACAATTACAACAATGACTTAACTATGGATTTGAAACAGTAACATTCTGTCATGTTTTCTGCTGTCAACCCAGCCCCAGGCAGCTGTTTGCTCACTCCCCCACCAGTGAGAATGGGGAGAGAATCAAAAGGGTAAAAGAAAACTCCTGGATTGAGATAAAGACAGTTCAATATAGAAAGCAAAAGCCATGTACACAAACAAAGCAAAACAAGGAATTAATTCACTGTTTACAATGGGCAGGCACATATTCAGCCATCCCCAGGACACCAGGGTGCCATCACACTTAATGGTGACTTGGGGAAACTTGTCATCATTCAAAACATTCCCTCTTTTCTTCCCCCTTTATATACTGGGCATGATGTCATAGGATCTGGAATACTCCTTTGATCAGTTTGAGTTCCCTATCCTGGCTGTGTCTGCTCCCAGTCTCTCATGCAACCCCAACTTCCTCACCAGCATGGCCATATGAAAGGCAGAAAAGACCTTGGCTCTGTGTAAGCCCTGCTTAGCAATAACATAAATATCTCTGTACTATCAACCTTGTCTTCAGCACAAATCCAAAACACAGACCCATACCAGACAATGGGAAGAATGTTAACTCTAACCCAGACAAAACCAGCACACATTCATACAATAATCAATTCATACACACAGAGGTAAAATGGTCCATATAGCTATTTCTATGTGTGGAAGTGTTTCTCTATGTTTAGAGTGTTTCTATGTTCACTCTATGTTTAGAGTGTTTCTCTAAACCTGAGAATTCCCCTCAGGTTTAGAGAAACACTCACCTCACTCAAATCCATTTGTGTTGCCTCACAGACAAGGCAGGGGACATCAAGGACTGTGGAGATGAGGGCAGGGACTATCAGCCCAGGCTTCCAAGTACAACTGACTTTGAGAGGTGTCACACTCAGAGGGAGGTAGTGCCCAGCCTCCTGTAGTCCCAAGGTGACTAACAACTTCTGTCAGCATTTAAGTTTCCATCCTGGCTAAAATGCAAATTGGCTGTTACTGGGCTTTTTTTCCCAAAAGTGCAGTAACAATTATACTGTTCCTCTGAGGCTACAATTCACAAGAGTACCATACCACTCAGGCTACAATTCAGGTAAATGGTTTACCAAGGTAACTAAGGATAATTGCTTATCCTTTGTTTTCCACCTTGATTGGTCAGCTGATTTTTCTGGCTGTTTCCACCTTTAGCATGTGAGAGCTCCTGGTCAATCAGGGAGTGACTCATGACCCAGCTGATCCAATCAAGGGATGCTTCACTATTCAGTCAACTTGGTCAAGGTTTATCAGGAGCTTCTGAGATCACAGGGCAGGCCCAGGATGTCCCCCCCAGACACACAATCTCCATCTGAACACAGAGGCTCTGACACCAAAATGATTGTATAATTACAGTTTCCTGCACTTGGTCTTTTTCATTTTAGTTTCCATAGTATCCCCATTTATTTGTTTTCTGACAGTGGGAGTTCTACTAAAGGAAGCTGTAGACTGTTCTATAAGAATACATGTTAGAGGATGGGTTTTTTCCCTATATTCACTGTCGTGGTTTGACATGGAAGTGAATTTTTTCCAGGAAGTTGGGTCAAACCAATCAGTGGTCAGGTTTGGATATTGGCACCTGGAGTGACCACTGAAAGTATGGACACGCCTCTGAGAACACAGGGGGTTAAAAGCAAGAACTGCCAGGAGAACTCTCTCTTTTGGTTCCGGTCATCAGAGAGTGCAGACCTCCCCTGCCCAGCCATGGGCTGGGTGGGGGAGGGGAAGCCACGCGGCCTTGTCCAGGTAGGCCGAGGGGGCTGAGGGTCTGGAACTGAGCCAGCTCCTGTGGACGGAAGGGTGGAGAGAAGTGGAGACGCCTTTGCCCCCCCCAAGAGGGAAAGAGACAGAGAGCCTGGCGGCACCTGGAAATCTGCCGGCAGAGGAGAAGGAGAAGGGGGGGAATGCCCAGCGTGGGAGGCGGAACGCCGGACTGAGATATCAGCCGTCCAGGGAGTCTGAACTTTTAACCCTTTCCAGGAAATGAGGGCTTTTTAAAAGTATTACTCCTCCTTGATTTGTAGTGGAAGAGAGATAGTCCGGGACCTGAGATGTTAGAAGAAGAAATATTTAGGTGAGAGGAGATGATGACGTAGCTTTTAGCTGGACTTTTCTTATTAGCCATGGACTGAACCAAAATCTCCTGCAATAGAGACTGCATTTTAGGGGGATGCAGTGGTGACCCAGGGAGACCTGTTTCAGCTTCGAACAGTACAAGAATGGCGAGAAACGAAGAGAGCTGAAGAGGGAATGGTGATACCCTCTGTCTTCGGGAAGAAGATGACTCCTGTTTTTGGACCCCTCGGCCCCAGGGGAAAATGGGGGGGACTGTACTCCCAGGATGAGAAACTGAACTGCTGTATCTTTGGGTCCGTGGCAAAGCATCCTTAAAAGAGCCTATGAGCAGTCTATCCATGCACGGTGGTGAGAGCACTGTGACATGGAAAGGAGAGTGTCACACTGGCAGATTTTCTCCGGGCAGTTGCCATGTGTGACAGGGAAACACAGGGGGGCAGCTGTGTTTCCTGGGGGGTCTGTGGTGCAAGAGAGACTTCTCTCTCCCTTGATAGTTTGAGTATGGATTACCTGAAGGGTGGTAATTTGATCAGGAATCCTGGGTGATGTTTCATGGCTGGGTGTTTTTGGAATTGGGAGGAGGAGGGGTGGTCTAAAAGGTCTTCATCCTGGATTTAGTTTATGTGTTTTCTGTATTAGTAGTAGTTTAATAAAGTTTTTTTCCTTTGCTATTAAGCTTGGGCCTGCTCTGCTCTGTTCCTGGTAGCATCTCACAGCATTTATTTAGGGAAGGTGCATTTTCATGGGGACGCTGGCATTGCGCCAGTGTCCAACCATGACATTCACTAATAAAACAAAACAAACATAAACCAACAACAAACAAAACCAAAACAAAACAAAATAACAAAAAACAAAACAAAGAAGAAAAAAAAGAGGCCATTTTACACAAATTCAAAACTTCTGAGACAATATCCAAGTAGCTGGAAGGTCTGTAGAAGAAAATGCAAAGTCATTACTAGTGAACTCAGTGGATAACAAAAATATTGGCTGTTATACAGACAACTCTGTGCTATTCATCAACCAAATTCACTTGCCCTTTGAGACAGTTAAATGCAAAACAAGCTAAATAACCAACAAAAAAATGTGGTAAAATTCAAATATCTTTGAAATGTGAGTAATCAGAAAGCACTTTGAACATACCTATGAGTCTCAGTAAGCAAAAGATTATTGAGTAGAAAGAGGGAAATTGTATTGCCACATTAGTGAGGTCATTGCCTGAATACTGACTGTGTAAAGCTCTTTAGAGCAAAAATGGCAGATTGAAACAGCTTCATAAAACACAGATAAAAGTATTCATTGTTTGACAGTGACCTAAACAGACACGTGCTTTTCAGCTTATCCAAGAGAAGTTTCAGAGGTGACTTCATCATAAATGAAACATATTGAAAATTGAAGTATAACTGGTTTATGATTTAATGAACCATTGCAACAACTTATGAAAGACCAGGATGCATTCTATTTTATATGATGTCATTCATTCAAGAGAACTGACTTTTGGAAAAAGATAGTATAGCTGAAAGAAATGAATGCATTATAAAAATGAAGCAAAGTTATATGCTTTATGCTATGCAACATACTAGATTAGATGATTGTGTTGATTTCTTCACGATTTAAAATCTGAGCCTAGTGAAGAATTAATACTTGATTTATACAGCTAGAGAGGAGTATTCAGCACTTAACAGAGCAATAGCAATAAAAATTTTACTTTACTAGAGATGAGCTTGACACTGGACCGTTGCTGCCAATGAGAGGATTATTGCTGAGTTCAGTGAAGCAGCCTTCTATGAAGGCACTCACTTGGGAAAAAAAAAATATTACAAAAGCAGAAGATAAAGTAAAATGAAAGGAGGAATGTTGGAGGGAACAAAATATAAACAAAGTCAAAGGTAAAATTAGGGAATATTGTCAGCTGGATTGTTTTCAGTTTATTAAAACTAGGTGCTGCACTTTGCCTGTGCCCTGACACTGCACATTTGTTTAAGTTTATGCTGTCCATAGTCTATACAACTTAATGAGAAATATTGCCTGTGTTGGATATTGGATGTTCATGCTGACAAGAAAATGTCACAATCAATACCAAGGAGCTAAGCTTGAAGGGTTCACCTCCAAAAAGAATGTTGACTTCTGGAGGTTTGCCACATATAGAGTGAGCCAAGGTCTTACATTTTCACAGTGAGAGATTTAACTCTACAAACATTCCGGCTGTTTTTCATTAAAAAAAAAAGAGTGGATTTTTTTATTTTTTTTTTAATATTTTCCTCTCACTTCTGATCTAAAAAAATAGCTGCTAGTCATGTTCATGTACTGCAGAAGCCAGACACAGTGGTCAGGCAGTGGAAGTTAATAAAAATTAGCAATTTTCAGGGTGAAAAATTAAATTAAATCCATGCTTCTCATAATGATGAGATGAGCCTAGCATGCTGATTCAGTAAAAGTCTCAGCACTACCCTCTGTGTCCCAAAAAAGAATCACAGTCATATCAAAAGAGAGCTGATGAACTCAACTCAGTGTAGGAAGAATGGAGTAATAATTTATCCTAAGATTTTGGGAGAAGAGGTGTGAATTTTGTCTGGTTGAGATTAAGATTTTCCACGTAACAACCCACATAGTGTTGTTCTTTGTATTAGTAGCTGGGAAACTATTGATAACACACCAGCATTTTGGCTACTGCTGAGCAGTGCTGGCACAGCATCAGCACTGTCTCACCAATATTGCCACCTTTGCCGTCAGGCTGGGGTTGGAGAAGTTGGTAGGTGAGATAATCAGGACAGCTGCCTCTAACTCACCAAAAGTGATATTCCATACAATATGCCATTTCTCTGTAGCAGAGGACATGGTCCACTTGTTGGGGTCAGTACAACATTTTGCATGAATTAGTTTTACCACTATAGCAGAGACCTTGGCAATACCCTTGAGCTTTTTCTGTGGGGTAAACTATGTGTATATTTATGTGTCTTTGCCGTCTCCTGGGGTGGTTCTTTTTTTATGGAGTGAGGATTTTGTTCCTCCTAATGAATGTGTGAATACAGGAAACATTTACAACTGAAATGAAATTAAAATTGAAATTTTTAATTGTTAAGAAAACTTTCCAGTGTGACCATTCTTGCGCCTCTCTGGCAGTCACACTCCCAAGGCCAGACTTTCACTGCTGGAACTGGAGCCCCTTGGCAGCAGCAGCTCCAGTGCCTGAGAGGAGCCCCCTTGACTCCCTGCACACCCCACTCCCAGCCAGGCAGACCAGGTTTCCAGGTTTCCTCACCATTTTGACCCCCAGGTTCCCATCACAGAGTCTCAGATGTCTCATTCCATAAAGCCATTTATTCATGGTGCAGTGACACAGAAACAGCTCCAGTGGTGCTGCTGAGGAAGGACTCCCAACAAAGGATCCCCACGGCTTTTACACCCTCACAGTCTGTCTGCAGGTCTCACTCTTCCTCCCAAGGCCCCACTCCTTGCTTTCTCCATGTCCAACCAGCTCACTGGCTGTCATTTCCTTTCATCTCTTCTGTTACCCAAAAGATTAGCAACTCCAAGCTCCAGCTGTGTGTACCAGTGTCCATTCACCTGGCTGAGCTCACCAGTTTTCATGCACTTTGTTATCTCAAAGTTTGACAGTTCACAGCCTCTCATCTCAGACTCCACCCAAGCCCAATCTGCATCTCCATCTGCAGCTTTCAAGCCCAGTTACCTGGACCAGATATATTCCTCAACAAAATATGCATTAGATTTCTTGCAATTGAAAAAAAAAAAAATTAGACTCTCTGCTAAAAGTTATTTTCTACAGCAATTCCTGGAAAGCATCGTAAGCACAGCAGAAGTGTGGCTGTCGCTTGCTTGGAATCAGTTAACTGAAAAACTACAGAAAAACATTACTATAACAAAAACTATGTTAGTTGCAAATTTTAACTTACATGACACATCCAAATGAAAAGAAACACATGCTGTTCTTTTTCCAGGTAAAAAACATATAAGAAGTAGTTCAGAGAAAAGCTCTTTCCTCTGAGAAATATAATTTGATGACTCTGTAATGAAGCAGAAAGACTTTGTTAGACATGCAGACTGTTATTGGTTGGAACTACCAGGAATACCTAGAAGCTCAGTGACAGTTGGGATTCCTATGTAACAGAAGTAACATGGAAGGATGGCCAGAGAAACATTTCTTTATTTAAAAGACATTTTTGGTTTTTCAGACTTTGCCTTCAATAGTAGAAACAATTAAATTTTAATTAATTTGCACAGATTGTAGTGAGTCCTGTGACAAAGCTAGGAAAAGAAGGCAGATCTTACGATTTATTTTACTTCAGCTAGCAGATTTTACATTAGCTAATATATATATTTCTTTTTTTCCCCCTTGGATTTCTTAGCTGCATATATCTCCCATGTATGCTATTATTGCAGCTTCACTGAAAGCCATTCATAGAAATGCACAGAGAATGTCTTCCAGCCTAGTAAACACTTGTTTTATGTAAACCAATCTCTGCTGAGTTTTGAAGTTTTGCCCCAAGGAGCTTAGCTGCAGTTCTTGACATCTTGGAGGAGGCAAGAGGAGAATTATTTGCTTTCTCATATTTTAAAATTAGATTCTTAATTCTTTTCTGGAATGGTTCCTGTAATGTCTCATTTTGATGTTCTTGATATTTTTTTTCCCATGGCTTAATTGTACTACTAATTATCTAGTTGATTTATTCACCACATGAGTCAAGGAATAATGTAATTTCTCATTCAATAGCATAAACTTTGAAGTAGGAAATATTTTCACCTACTATCATAAACTTCACAAATAAGAAATTTTAAAGTTGGTTTACATATAAAAATACTTTTAGTTTATTTACATATAAAAAGAGAGGATAGTTAGTAAGATGGGGCCTAATGATTATTTTCTTTCAAGATTTTTCACTAATTTATTTTTAAATTTATTTTTAATATCCTTCTTACAGAAGGATTCAAAAGAAAAATGTTCCAGAGTCTCTGGAACTGCATCTTTTACAGAAGACTCTCATTATTTGAATATCAGAAGTTTCTCTAGGAAGTTTGTATTGCAGCTTGCTAACAAGTGTTGAAGGTAAAATATGTAAGATAAATGAAGGTAGAATATATAAGACAAATGAAGCAATACTTTTTAATGGTATCAGTGAAAAAGGAAGAAATATGTTCACCTGTGCTCCATATCAAGGTAATAAATCACTTAGCTTTCATAGCAGAATCTTTCACCATTTTAAATGGTAACACATAAGAAATATATCTTGCACAGATTGAAAGGACAGAATTCTTCGAGTTGCTTGCTTTCATACTGCTGAACTCCCTGAAATGAAGCTCCTATCATTGAAACAGATTCTGCTGTTACAGAGAATGGTTGAATAAATACCACAATTATTTAAAATAATTTCTGCTTTAGAAAAAATATTTGACCTTGTTATGTATCATGTGACATTTTCTGAGACGCTGTTGGCCAAGGGAGCTTATTACCTGTGCAGCTTGTTGACTAAGGCATCACACTTAAATTCATATCAAACACATCTCTCAGATGTGTTTCATATCTCAGAAAAAAAGCATTAAAATGTGTGTTCATTCACTGGTAATTGAACATTAATGAAGATGTTTTCAGGAAGGATTTTTTTCCTGTATTTTCTCCTTTATCTGTGTAGGATCAAATAATTTTTTGAGATATTTTACTTTTATGAAGCATTTTAAAAACCCCAAATATTTCTCTTCATTTAGAAGACAATCTCCCATTTAATCTCTCTCTGTTGAGGAAGAGTGATACAGAAAGAAAAAACAAAAAGAAAAAAGTAAAAAAAGTAGTTGCAGCTGAAGAAACCAGTGAATTTTCATCTCTTGCCTTCCATGTCCACAACCAAATTTCTGTTAGATGCAGCAATATGTAATAACTACTGCACAGATTTTTTCACTTCTATACTGTGTGATTTTTGATTTTTTTTTTTTATTTTGACAATGACAGCTTTGACAGCAACTTTTCTCTCATCATTTGAGTGTGATTTTCTACTTTCATGGAAAGAACAGCATTGGAGGCTGAACACGAAATTGTCTCCTACCATCTGTTGGAGGCAGACACTGTAATAGGGAGATCTGAACAGGTAGAATCCAGGGAGGTTTCACTAGGTTTATACAAGTGGTCTTCCAGAAAAGTATTCATAGGTATTGTCCATTATTACCCAAACATTCATTTAACAACCCTTTCAGATGCTTTATCCAGAACTTTGATTTTTCAAAAAAAAGAGATGCCAGACTTCTATGACTGTACGCTCTTTAGAGGGAAAATTCCAGAGTATTTGCAAAATTTCATAAAATATTCTTGATACAACTAAAATTGGTGTATAGAAATTTGCCTTTATTCTCACTGACTCAAAAACAAACACAGATTTTGATGCTTCAGTAAGTAGTGGCTTGTTTGGTCTCAAAGTACCTAAAATTGGTAGTTCTAAAATAGATACATGTATCTGATGGAAGGTTTGTGTTCTTCTCTTTTTTCTAAATCTAAAGTAAAGGACTCTAATTTCTTTATTAGAGTCCTATGGCTGCTCTGGGTCACTGTAAAACTGGACAATAACACCTTTGCTGTGAATTCAATAAAATGTTCTTCATATATAAGTTGTTTTAAAAGAATATGATCTTAACACATCTGATTTTTTTTTTTTTGAATAAGGAATGGTGAACTCACATCCATATAGATTGTACAGAAATTATCTCAAGAAAGTTACTCTTTGCTACAATAAAAAACAGGAGTATGATTTACTGAAGGAAAGCAGAAATATAAGTGACAGATTTGAGCATTTCTTTAGTATTCAGAAAAATATTGATTCTGAAAAATTCAGAACATCTTTTTTTTTTTTTTTTTTTTTTTTGCAACCTTTTATCTTTAAACAACTATTCCAAAGATGCTGGACATTCTAATATAAAAACAGCATTTATATTAGGTAGATGATTCTCTTATATTTATTGTGATATGTAAGACAGAGTTTCATTCTTTATTTGTCATTTATATATCCTTTATTACCTTTTTATTCTGGGCTTTTTTTGACATTGAATTTTCCATATTTTTTTATATTGCCACAAGAGAAGTAAAAGATGTGATGCATGCTCATTCCAGAAAATGAATTTACATCTTTTTTTGTGTGTGTGTTTTTCTGTCTTTCTAAAGAAGAATAAATTAAGGAAATACTTTCATAATAATATTTTTTTTTTTATTTTCCTAATAGCATTTTGGACAATCTTTTCCACAGAAAATTTGGCTACTGCTGTTGCCACTGCCAGTTCTGCTGATGCTTTGCTCTCAACTCTAAAAGTGCAGAACGAAAAAGCCTGTAAAGGGTCACACAAGATTTAGTGAAATGCCTTGTATTTTCTTTTACTGTTAAACTCACTGTGTTGGGTTGACATGACAAGGGAAGCCACTGAAGGAATGGCTTATGTTGGACACAGCTGGTTCCAGCCAGCTCTGAAAGACCCTGAAACTGGACCAAACTGAGCCCATGATCCAAGCTAGTGAACCATCTGTGATAACATAATTAAGAAAGGGTGAAAAGAATGTTGTGTAGCAGTTGTGAGAGAGAGGAAAAATAAGTGAACAGCCTGACAGACACTGAGGTTAATGAAGAAGGAGGGAGAGGAGGTGCTTCAAGTACCAGAGCAGAGATTCTCCTGCTGCCTGTGGAGAAGACCAGGCCCATGGAGGAACACAGCAGCAGGTCTTCTGTCAGGAGCTGTAGTCTTGTAGGGAGCCCAAACCATTCCTGAAGAGCAGTACACCATGGAAAGGACCATTCTGGAGCAGCTCATGAAACTGGTGGGAAAGATCCACACTGAAGAAATTAATGAAGAGCTCTATCCCATTGTTGAGGAACCCACATTGGATTAGAAGAGTGTAATGAGGAGGGAGTAATAGAGTCAAAAGGTTATGAACTGACTAGAACCCCCTTACCTGCCTGCCTGTGCCACTCAAGGGGAAGACAGAAGAGTTAGGAATGCAGTTGAGTCTGAGCAGAAAAGCAGGCTGAGAGTAGGTTTGTTTGCATTTCTCATTTCTCATCTACTCTATTTTTAATTTACAGCAAATGAAATACATTTCCCCAAGTCTAGTCTGTTTTGCATGAGTCAGTAATTTATGAGTGATCTCCCTGTCCTTATCTCAACCCATGACTCTTTTCACATTTTTTCCCCCTCCCCTGCTGTCCTGCTGATAAAGGGGAGTGAAAGAATGGATGGTTTGGCAACTGGCAGTCAGCAAGGTTAACCCACCACACTGATTCATATTCCTTCTTTAGTTATGGAAGGCTGATTTTGATTAAACCAATTTTTTATGATTTTTGAGTAAGGCTGAAATAGTGTCTGTTTATGATCTATTTTGCTGTAATAAAGAGAGACTCATAGGGAAAGGTAATTAATGTTAAAGACAAGTATGTGAAATTTGTTTCTGTATAAGCATATCTTCCTCTATACTGCTTATATTTGGAAGGATTTTCTTTTCTTTTGGAAATACTGGCTGATGAAAATTCTATTAAATTAATATACTAAATATAATAAATACACTAAATATACTAAATATATTAAATATACTAAATCTGTTTATTACTAAACAGATTTAACATTTTATTATTTTTTGTGTTATTAAACTCTTAATTTATTATAGCATTTAAAAAACTGATATTTGGAAAAAAAATATCTGTTTCAACATTAAATAACTTGGAAGACATTGAATGCAATTATGCAATTTCTCCTACTACCATACAAATTAACTGCCAAAACAAAATAATTCTCTACTCATATGAATTACCAAAGATCTGTTGCTGGTGGCAAGGTTCCAAGGGCTTACAATTTGGTTTAGTTCTTGATTTTCCACATATTTTTGTGGATGCACAGATTATTTCTCCAAAATTTCAGGACAGATTTTGCAGTCACACTTGAGCAGCACTGGAGAACTGACAGCAATGTGAGGCAAAGTGAGTACCAATCACATGTACACATTCATGGTTCAGGAAACATTGCCCACCTCTGCAGGGCTGGGTCATCTTGCACAAGGTTAAATTTGTATTGTAGTACTCAGTCTTCCATCCTAGCATTCAGTATAAAACATGCCAGGATTAAATGTAAAATATAAAAATAATGAAATCAGTCAGAGATGCCTGAGATTTGACAGGCATGACCAAATCATCTTAACAAATCTTTTTAAGACTCCCCATTCTCTATCACTACCATCAATGTCATACTGCATTCTCAAGGATCTATCTTCAGTTAAGGTCAGTAATGGGAATATAATACTGAATTCGATTTGACTGCGACATCTGGGAGCAGGTCATGTGCTCTGGGTTTCTCCATAATGCACATATCTGTCATTGGTAGATGGGAACATTTCTCATACAGGAAAGGAGAAAAATTGTCTGTTCCTTCCTCTCTCGCTCTCTCTCTCTCTCTTTTTTCACAGTAAGGCATTTCAGGTTTTTTCAGGTTTTCTAATTCTTAAAAAACAGCCCTGAAGTCCAGCTTGAGTATTCACAGTTTGAAACAGCACTTTGTTACATATATTGCAAAAAGCAACATGTATTTTCAACTTTCCTCAGGTGTTCTTGGCATTATATTTTTATTACAGACTATACAATATACATAATTGATTCATAATATGAGCACTGACAGAATCAAATGTTAAATAAAATACATGATCACTGTAATTTTGTTTGTTTCTAATGAGCCATCCAAAAGATGGTCTATGGACAGTCTGTAGCACAGCTGTATTTGATTGAATTAGGTTGGTTTGAATTCTAGTGCTGTTTTCAGCTTAGTGGAGTTTATGGTATTCAGTGCTGTGTGCTGCCTCCTGTGGATTACCATCACTAGGGCCTATCCTGTCATGGGTAACATCAATGTATATGTCAATAGTCTTGCAGCCTGCTTCAAATTATTTGACTGTTCTTCCCCTTTGCATACACAAGAAAGCAGAGCTAATCACAGGACACCGAGCACTTGAACATTAAAGACTGAATGAATGAACTTGTTAAAGTGAATTACAGTGACTGAAAGGATTCCCAAAATTAAACTTGTGGGGGTGCAGTTACCATCACACCAATCCCAAAAGAAGCATCACATTATTTTTACCTTGTGTTTTTACCTGCTATGCAAAACCACCTTGGTTTACTGTTCTTTTGTTATCGCCATCTTTCAAATAAATATCACCATAAAATGAAGATAACTATTCCTCAAGATTTTAGCAATTCAAAATAGATTTGCTAATATATATTGTGCAGAAAATGTCAACAAGCTTTCAAATATTTACAAAACTTAGACAAATTACATTAGATTTAAATTACAATATTTCTGTAAACTGTAATAAAACTGTCAAACCTGAATACTGACCCATCATGCTATTTCATCACATGAAATTGACCTGTCGATGGTGACAGTACTTTGTGTAGATTGCTGGTAGTTTCAGGACATTTTATTCTTAATCTTTGAAGATAATACTTGGACATTATATGATGAAGAGCAAGACAGTTTTTTTATTTGCAGAAACTCAGAAAATTGTCGAAGCCTGATAGTAGAAAGAAAATCATTGGCATTGATTTGGATTTTTCTCTCAGACCCAGTGGTTCCAATTGCATAAGACTTTGTTAACTGGTGTAAATGAATAATATCAGGGTTTATGACATAAAATAGTATTTATTTTTCAGAAGCATTTTCCTTTAAAGGAGAATTTAATTTGAAGTGTAACAAGATGGAATGGAGAAAAAAAATCTTAGCAGACATTGCAAGAAAATAAAATGCTTTTGAAGAAAAAAAAATGCTAAAAAACCAACAACTTCCTGTGGCATTACTGAAACTTATCACAGCTGAAACTATAAACCAGCCTTTCAGCTCCTAAGATGTGTATTATATCCTGTAATGTCAAAGAAAATATTCAAGGCAATGTTCATACCTTGTACATGAACTTAACAAATTTAAGCCACTGGTTAATGCAGCAGCTTGTGTCAGAGACAGATTTCAGGACTAGGTGAATCTTTTTGAGGACTTTACCCTGGTAATTTCACCCCTTGTCAGTCACAGCGCTTCCAGGTTAAATGCCTCAGCTGGGGCAGTGGCACACAGGTAGTTGCCATTCCCTGCATTTGTAGTTAAACTAAGATATAGTTGAAAAACTTTGGCTCCCCTTTGGAACACTTTTTTATGGAGCACAGTGTATGAGCAAGAGCAGATAACCTAAGAACACAGGACTGATATATGCCTTCTGAAATACTTCTATAGTAACACGCAGTCTCATCCTGCCAGACCGCCTCGGTAAGCACAACTGTATTTCATGCAGCTGTGGAGTGCTTTGTAGCATTCCTACTGTGTGGCTTTGTTTTGTGTTCTCGTTACTAACCATCTCTCCAGGTCTTACCCTGTGTCTGGAAAAAAAAATATTGCAAGTGTCAATACAGTGTGTGTTTCAGTGCAAGTGACCCAGGTCCCTGCTCCCTGATCCAGACAAGAAACAAATGCTTCTCACAAAAGGATGGAGCTCTGCAACTCTACACACTACAAACCACTTTAAAAATAGTGATCCGGAGCTGCTGACAGGTTTTTGTCATCTAGAAGCAGGAAAGGCTTAATTATCATCCAGCTAATCCCATATGGAGACATAGTTTAATAGACTATAATTTTTTGCACTTCACAGTAGCTGCACAGCTTGCCTTAGTTTCTCACAAAGTAGCTTGCACAAAGCTATCCCCTTACAATAAAAGCCGATGCCAGCAGAAAGAGAATGAAGAATGGGTTCAGGTGGAAAGGTCTAATCAGGAATGTACTGTCAAGTCCTTTCAGTTATATTCCTCCAAAGGAATTTAGGCATTTCAAGTTAACTCTCTCTCCAGTATTCATTGCCCTTTTCAGAGCATCTGGAGAAGAGAATTGACAGTTATGTCATGCCACATACTGTGTATTTGGAGGGCAATTTGCAAATGGAGCTATAAATTACAAAGGAAGGAGCATTATGGGGACAGGACATATATATACACACAACACACGTGGTTCAACAAATGCTCATTTGTGTTTATACAGTTATGTGCCTGAGTATATATGAGTTCTTTGTTATCTTTGCTACTAATCAATATAGTTGAGGAAATAAGATTTGGTAAATATAAACAAATTCTTATTTTACTTGACAAAATGTGTGTATTTGAAGATTAATTTTGTTTATAAAAGAATTAAAATTTTTAATTATTTTCAGACTTCAGTGATTTATCTCTCTGTGGTTTTGGTTTGTGCCTCCCAGGGGAAATAATATCACTGTTGAGGTATATTAAACTACTGAAAGTGAGATGACCATAAGATTCAGCTAAGTCAAGTATTTACGGTCAAGATCCATAGAAAAATGAAAGTTGGTGCATCTGAATAACTTAAAACTATTTGAATTAGCATGTCTTTTCCCAGTTATTCCCATGTTATACTCCTTTGTTTGCCCTTGTTTCACTGCCTGCTGCTTGCCCTCTCAGTAAATTTGAGTGCTAGCCTAAGACATTGTAGCTGATTATGAAAGATGAAGAAAAGGGAAATTAAGTTTAAAAGCAATAAAATGGTATGAGAAAAAATAAATTGAAATAAAAAAAAGATGTTTTGCAGTGTAGTGCTACTCAGGGAATAATTCTAACAGAATTAAACAGCCACAGTACAAGAGAGGCTTGGTCTGTTGAAGGCTTTAAAAGATCCTTTGGGGTCTTTAGTGTGCACTAAATGGGGCCCATCTCTCTCTCAGGAAAATCAACAGGAGTATTGATGTTAATATTCGTGCAAGTAGGATTGATCCAAAAGCACATGGAGGGGAAAGCTATGCTATCTCTTTTAGCACTGGCTTTGAGTTAATAATTCTAATTAAAGTCACGTTTCAGAAATTAGAGCGTGCATGTAAATCATAGGCTCCCTGGATTCTACCTGAAATATGGCACCTATGGAGAACAAATGAATTTTCCCTATTTATTATATCCAAATGAAAGCAAATATCAGAAAACCTTATGTTATTTTACTGAGGCCTACCAGAAAAAAAATGAATAATTTCTCAGTGGTAAAATGTATCTCTGTAACTCACATTGTATTGATGGATTGATGTATCAAAGAGAAAAGCTCTTCCCAGGCTTTGGAACTTTATTAAAACAACAAATCAGCAAAAATGAAGACTAGATTTAAAAATGTGTTGGATAATGGTCCTACAATAAAGAACGTGAGCAGGTCTCAAATTCCTACTATTTGGAAACTTTTATTACAAGACATTTCTATGCAGACACCAAGCTTGAGCTTGTGACACTAGTATTGTGATAAGGCTTTTAAGGGCAGTGTCACAGTTGTTTTTCCCCTAATCTGAATGAAAAGACTTCTTGCAACACTTTTCCCCTTAATGTTGTTTATAATAGGACTGATATAAATAACATATGATATAAATTCATTACAGTATGTACATTAATAAATCTATGGTTATTTTTAGCAAAACAAATATTTAAAAAAATCTATTTCATATTGTAGGCCCTGAGATAACCTCTTGAGATGAGCAGTTGCATCGTATTTTCATTTTTATCCCAGGGTCATTTTTCTGAATGAGAAACATCCATGTCTCAGCTACATAGATTTAAGGGGTTATGTCTTTCTTTCCCCAGGAGACCTGCAAAACTTTGAACTACACAGTGACAGAAATTGAGATGATCTATAGAGTTCAATTCTAAAGCTATATATCATGGTGGCAGAGACTTCTGGTCAATAAGCTCATGTGAACTTGTTTCCATTTCTAACCTGCATGTACTTACATCACGTGTTCCACATAAGTTCTTTATCCTGCTTTAGGGACTTCCAACATTAACTTACAGACAAGATTAAAAAATAAAAGGTCACATGCTGTGCAATTTTCACTACAGATGCTGGGCAAAATTCCCTATCAAATAGAAGCATGTATAATTTCTCATGGTTACAAGGAATGTGTAAGATTAATGAGAAATATGTCATAGGGCTGCAGTCAGACCTATGGTACAATATACCTGTTGTGATTTCTGTAAGAATTTTGAAATTTTGTAGACCCAGAATAAATGTTCCCAATTTAAGGAAGTCACATATAAAAATCTTGACTTGAGCCTATTCATTTCGGAATAATAATACAATTAACATTTACAAGTCTAGTAACTGAGGTCAACGATACAGCTCACAGAAAATATTTACAAAAAAAGCCACACTCAATAACTTGATATTGTTGCTTAAACAAGCTTCTTTTGTCCTTTTCTACATAATATTGACGATAATGGTTCTGCACTGGAAAGGCAAGTATTCCAATAGTTGATTTTGATATCAAGTGCCAAAGGTGACATTTTATGAACTGAAGAGGTTTAAAGATATTGTTTTATTTGGATTGGGATTATATTTTCTGAAATACATGAACACTCAGTTATTCCTTCTTACTCTATTCTGAACTCAAATAAACAGGTATTAATCTGGTTTGGCTATGGCATAACAGCATCCTCTAGTCTGTATGGAAATGGGATTATGAGGGGGCCTTAAAATCCAGGAGTGCCCATATCAAGTGCTCCTTGATTGCTTTCTTATAGAAGATCACAAATTAAAGTGCAGTCTAATTAAAATTAGATATATCACTACCTAAACTTCTTGCTGCAATTCAAACAATAAAATGGCATTTTAAAAAATAATTAATTCCAAGTTTCACATATCATTCTCATTGAAATAACCATACTATATCAAATTTGTGTCTGAATTATTATATTCATAGACTTACACATAAGTTATAAAAATTTCTCAGTCTTCGTTTTTTTTAATCTTTCTTGACATGAAAGTCAGAAAGTTAAAATACATTCTACTCTTTCACCACCTTTGCAAGCTTTTACAAGCCTAAAATGATGTAGTTGATGAATGTTTTTTCCTCAGATGGGAAGGTAGGCAGTAACACTGGCTCATGAATGAACATGTACAGGTAACTCTCTAAATATGTATCTTCTCTCTCCATGATCTCACACAATGGACACAACAGGGATTTTTGCTGCAAAACAGCAAGGATCAAATGGTGTTATAAATGCCCTCATCTAATTCTACCTCTTTCACCCACTTTGTAATGTACTGTTAGTGAACAGACTCAATAGTTCAGCATCCAGCAACCCTCCAGGGAAAAGTTCTTATGAAGTTACCAGTGGCGGACGGGTAAATTATATAAAATCATCAGGGTCCTATTAATCTAAAGTGGCTTCAAAACAAGAATGATGGAGTTGTAGACCTGGATTTTCCTTTTTGCCCCATGAAGGCATCCATCTAATAAAAGTAAATGATTCTTATGAAGTGCGAAAATAAAAGTAGTTGTCAAATACCCTTATAACATGTTTATAAAACTGAGTACAGATTTTGGTCATCATTCTGTTGTAAGATGGCCTGCTGTAGCCATTATAATTCAAAATATCTGAGGCACTGCCTGTTGGTCTCCTCATGCCAGAGTTATTTTTCATTTATCAAGGACATACTGAGGGCTCAATTCCCAACATGTAAAAAAAGGTCATTTATCGAGAGTAGTACATTGTTGCTCCTACTAAATAGCAGGTCCATTAATACTTCCTGCTGTTTGTCAGATTGGACATTTTTTGCCCCATGATTTATCTCAAAGTATCATTAAACTGCAGTTATCAACAGAAAAAAGAAAGATGAAGTGAGAAATGTAGAAAATCTTTTACACTGTTTCCTCTTAATTTGGGCACTGCTTATTACTTAGCTCAGTAATGAGAAATTGTTTTTCCTGGTGGAAAAACTAATCTCAGAAAGAGCAGGTAAAAAGGGTCTAGTTTCATTAAGTTATTTTGTATGAGCCTCAGTTAATTCTGAAATAATCTGCTGACAATGCCACTTGTGGAAAGGACGAGAAGTGCAGTTTTAATATTTATTTTCTATTCAACCATACGTATCTATAATATTTAAGCAATATAACATTAAATGAGGAACCACCTCAAAAATTTGAGTATAATTCTGACCTCTGGAAAATTAGAAATGATTTTATAAAATTAAAAATATTTAGAATCTGGCCTTAAATTCTTAAGAAATATCTTTCTCCTTTATTATTCTCTCTATGGCTGTATTGAAAATCTTACAGGTAGAGTCAATTAAATTTTTATACACACAAAGCTTTTTTTTTCTTTCTTTTTTCTTTTCTTTTTATTTATTCCCTTTTTCCCACCCCCCTTTTATTTTCCTGTTTTTAAGTAATTTTCACAATACTAATATTTATTACACAATATACAGAATATGGACTTCTGACTGGATATTTCATACAAATTTTGCACTTAGGAGTTTCAGACCATTGTGCAATGACGGTCTTATGCAGACTTGTATATCCCATTGAAAATTATTTCTAAATGGAATAAGCCCAAATTTTTGAAACTGATGAAAAATCTTCAAAAAGCCTGTGACTGGGGTTATAGATCCCTTGGCAATATTCCCATTGAAATCAGCAGAGCAGAGCATTGCTGATTTCAGTTTTAGACTAGATAGTGATAAAGAGTTAAAACAGGAAACCAAAGAAGAGTGTTAATCTCTTAGGATTCTTGTAGGGCATGAAATTAAGTGCCTCACATTGGGTCTAATCCTCTGTCCTGAGGTCACCCTTCTGATGCATGGTGTAAAGTTGTAGTAAATCGTGTAAGAAGTGAGCACACAGAGCCCTCTGCTAAGGGCAAAAGCCAATGTCTGTTCTAGCAGGAGGAGTTACAGATCTGCCTTTGACATGCAGCTGAAGGAGACATTTTTCCCTTAACCCAGTAGTTAGTAAATTCACACAGCCATGTCAGGGGATCTGATCTATATATCTCATATTCTGTGAAGATTTCCTGTTTATCAGAGGTAACCTGGTGCTTTCAGCTCCTTTGCACATCCGTTGGCACAGGACTTTACAAGCCTGGAAAATGATTGAAGACTAAATATAGTCTTCTTACTTGTTAGCTTGCATTTAGAGGCTGAGAAATAATCAAGGTTCTAGGCTTTACCCCGCGTTTTCTTTGAAATCCAATACTTTAAGATCCAGTTAGTATTTACTGAAAAACATAAATAGAATTTAAACTGAGATTTCCTTCATCTCTGTGTTGAATCCAGTATTGGGTTTACCCCTGCATAATTTCTTTTGATTTTTTTGACTGCTCAACTGTTCAAACTGTTCAACTCTTTGAATTTCTCATGCTTAGTTCATTAATTTTTGGGTATGTATTCTTATCTGTGCAACCTCTGGGGCCTCATACATGATATTATTATTTGTATTTCCACAGAGTGTGGGATTTGTATTGAGAATGAGAATGCAAGGCTCAATACAGACACATGATACAGTGTGTTATCCACAGAAATTACAAAATTAATTAATATATTATTTCTATTTGCTACTTCACAGCATATGCAACTATGATCAAGCCATTTGAAATATGTTAAGTGTTGGTGTAGACTGAATTCCTTACTAGAAAGTAAGCACTTGCACTGGCAAAAAGCCATATAAGAGACTGATAGCAGGGTTTGGCATACAGAGCAGAGTAACAATAATTTGCGTGTGAGTAATTGGAAATATATACTCATGCATGACATTTACCTTACCTGATATGTCACCGATGAATATGTAAACCTTAACTTCCATATATACCCATTCTGCATCTGTAAAATTGAAATAACACACATTCTTCTCATAAGATAGTAATAAAATAACCAAAGAGAATTTATCTTTACATGTGGCAAAAAAAAGTCCACAATATATTAAGAATTGTCTCTTCAAACCTGGTTTTGAATATAGATATCTAAATCTCGTTGAGACAAGGAGAGGCAGTGAACAACAAATAAATAACTACATTCCTACTATTTAATGGACATTGTCCATTACACACACTGACAGCAGCAGCAAATGCAATCATTAAGTTACAGGTTGTATCATAATTCATAACACGATTGGGAAAATTTTATCTTTCTGATGTATTTTTCTTTTAAAGAATTTTATGTTAAAAATCCTGTCTTTAAATAATCAAACTCATGAAAGGAAGGAAACAAAACAACAGGACAGATAAATATTTTCCCAAAACCTGTGAAATTTTAGCTATAATTGTTTTTCATTCTGTAAAAGCTGATCTTCTGCCTGAGTATCAGTCTAAAAAACTGACTTGAATGTTCAACTGCTTTTCCATGAAGTCTCATTATAATGACAAGTATTTAGTAACAGAGCTTAACTCTACAAGATTAATAAACAGCTAAATAGTAATGGAATTATTCCAATCTAGTTAAAGCATATATAGTTGTTTCAATCTGTTGCTTTTTTTTCACTCATGAGATTCCACTGGGAATAGTTTGTAGAGAGGGGCTTTTGAGAGAGCACACCTATTAAAAAAAAAAAAAAAAAAAAAAAAAAAAAAAAAAAAAAAAAAAAAGAGGATAAAAGGTGAATTTTTGCATGCAGTGGGAGATAAAGATAAGCATGTCTATTCATATCTTGCATTCACCCATTCCATTTAAAACAAATACAATAAACTCTCACCCCTTACAAAACATAATTTCCCATGTTTTTTATCAGAATTAGAGCAGTCTAGGTTAAAATTATTACAGTACTATTTAAGACTAGAATAAAAACTGTGGGCTTGATTCCTGCTGAAGTAGGTTTATGCAGGTCCCTTGTGACTTATAAAATTCATTGTTGTTAAATTCCACAGCTGAATATCCTGCAGTACCTATGACTAATCTTGTGTAGGTATGTCAGAGAAGTACTTTTAAACCTTATTGTTATCATCACTACAGAATATTCGCCAAGAGACCTCTGAGTTAGGAAGACTATTAATGGAGTGAGACTGCTCATAACAATGTTACAGTTGTCACCACTCCAAGCTGTCCCTCAGAGAATTTTCTTTTT
This sequence comes from Vidua chalybeata, assembly GCF_026979565.1. NCBI lineage: Eukaryota > Metazoa > Chordata > Aves > Passeriformes > Viduidae > Vidua > Vidua chalybeata. The sequence continues at coordinate 55,612,754 of NC_071534.1, read as the reverse complement.
CTCTGTTGAATATAAGAAGGAACCTGGGGGGATGGGACTTTGAGGTAATATTCTATGAGTATTGGTCCATCTTTTGTTTTGCAACTGAGTATTGCACTGGCTCTTTTACTTGTCCTCAAGCTGCAAATGAATCCTTACTCATAACATACCAAAGTTGTTCAGTGAAGAAAGGGAGAAATTCCAAGAGGTAGCCTTCATTTCCTCTCAGTCCTCACTGCTCTTTTCCCATGCCTCACATCTGTTCCAATTAACTCATTCATTCTCTGGTAGCAAAGATGGAAAGATAAGAATAAAACAATGTCAAAGGCTTGGTCTGGACCTCAGTTTGGCTGTGGTGGCCACTGACTCACCAAATACCACTTCTGCTTCATACAAAGACAAGTCTATACCTTCTCCTTCAGAAGGAACAGGGTTTATCTATCAAAAGCAAAGGAAGAGAGCATCCAAACTACTACGGATGAAAAGAGAAAAGCCTGATCTAAAAGCTTGAGAATGGTTGTACTGAGACTGCATAAACATAATAAGAAATTAATAGTTTCTGGACAAAGAATATGTATTGGATAAAGGGTAACAGTGCACGTAGTTACAACAATCTAATTTTAATTGGGTTTATACACCAGCTAAGAACACACTGATCTAGGACTGAAGAAAGATATCTTTGTGAGGAGGAAAGGAGCAAACGTTCAATATTTCTTTCACATTTTGCATGTTTTATTCTTTCTTACTTCCTGTATCCTGAATGAGAAAATGTGTTGAACATCTGCCCAAAACTCAAAGGTGGAAACATAAATAAAGGCATAGAAAAGAAATGTAAAAACTTAATGCCCTTCTCTGTTATGGGATCAAAGGTCAGTATCTCTGGTTTTTAGTGCATTCAAACTACCAGTATATGGTTTATTTCTTGAGATATAATTCAAACGAGCCTATGATTTTGGGGCTTGCCATGTAAATTACCAGGCAATGCCTAGCACTTTTCCTTTGTCTGTTTTGAAACTTGTATTCTGACCAATATTCAGTCAAATTAAATCCCTTCATAGATTTATTATGAATATTTACAAGGCTTCCTTAACTGTCCAAACATTTTCTAATCACTCTTGCTCTAGAAAAGAGCTCTATAATAATTTGTCTGTGAACTCTACTTTGCACTCCAATCTACCATCACTGTAGTTATCAAACTGCTTATATGCTATCATTTCCTCAGATACAATGGTGCCCATTGTTTATATTATTATTGTACTCGTTCTTACCATGTGCAATTATTTTTTGAAAACCTACGAAACTGAGATATCTATTGATTCCTTTATAAACAGATCTTTTGTCTCTTGGCAGCTGATATAAAAATCACATCACAACAAGGTAAGTGAGGAATACTCAATTGGATATGAGTAGCAAATTATGCTAATTATTTATCTCTGCTGTCTTTATTTTTAGCTTGTCCATAATTTACATTAATGTATTTTGAAAGTTTAAAAATATGACCATAATGTAATCTTATGCCTCTAAATCTCATGGTAATTTAAAGCAGCCCCAACATAAGAAACCTGTTGAAAGTTTCAAAATGACTAATAAGGAAGATTACTTTGCTGACTGCTGGAAAGCAGCTTTCTTCCAAAGTGATCTTGTACACTTCAGGAAAGAAATGAGGTATTCACTTCTCCCTTTTGAGTAATACTCATCATTTAGTTCAGCTACTATTTCTTTATCTCATTCACCAACATTACACATAATTTTTTAAGATTGAAAATTTCTTTCAATATTTATTCTGCTTCAGCTGAAGGCCTGCCACTGGAGCCTTGTTGTGCCATTTGGCATATTACTGCAGAAGAACACCTACAGCCCCTCAACCTCTAGTTGCTCCTTAAAAATATTTTTCAACAAAGCATTGACTGAGACAAACTCTTCTTAGTTTGTGATACATAAAATCACAACTCTAAATGCTATGCATGCAAATCATCACATGCTGCACAGAACTCCCATCTTTCCTTCCCCCCTTCTTTCCTTCCTCTTCTTTTGTAAAACTTCCTTCTTTCCTTCCATGTGAAAGAAATCTTTGCAAAGCTATTAAGGGTAATGATGGACAGATTTCTCTACCCTGTATTAAAGGACAAGCAGATAGTCAAGTTCATTCACAGGTACACATTTGCTCTTGTGATGCCACATGCATGTTCTGTTGACCTAGATATCTTAGCTATCTGCCTTCCTAACTTTGTATTTCAGTGGTCAATGTTTGTTGGGAAGACAGCCCTTCTTGATGAAAAAAAAAAAATTAAAAATTTTGCTAAATCTTCAGGTATAGGGAATGCATGAGAGCAGAGCTAAGGAAAACAGCTGCACTATTACCTAACTATGACTTTAACTAATTTTTTATATTCCAAGATTTTTATTTTTCATGTGATGGTTGCAGATTATTTTAGTCAAAGTGTGAAATTAGTAAAAAATCCCCAGCTTTGTTGTCAAGCAGTTTATCTATTACACTCAAAATCTTGTAAAAACAGAAAGGAACATAATATACATTTATGTATGATTTTATTGTTAATCCAGTTAACTATTTAACAGTCCAACAGTCTAAAAAATAGCAATAATACTTTTAAATCCTTGTATGCGAATGGGCTAGGATCTACCCTTTTTACCTGGCCTTACTCTCATGCTTTTAGTATGTCTTTGGCATCTGTGGTCAGGATTTCATTATGCCTCGTAAGCTCAGAATGTAAAGATTTTAGTGGGTTTGGAACATCAAAAGTCTCTCAAGGAGGAACAGGTCATTTACGAAGCGCATGCAAGATTTGTGTGCCTAGGTGGGGTGCATCTTTCCCCTTCAGTTTGATATGCTTGTATTTATTTTTAAAGGCTTCCTTACCTCTGGCTGATGCTTCCTGGCTGATCCTAGGGGAGGGATGAGCATAACCCTCATCATTTCCCCATGCTCAGACATGGGAATGCCCTGGATTTTCCAGACCCTTCCCATGGAGGCACTGGCACAGTCCAGGTTCAGGCAGGAGAGGCAACAGACACTTGGACCTGAGATAGAAACTGAAACCAGCCCAGCCCAGCTCTGGCCAAGGTGAGCCCAAGCCAGCCCTGAGACTGGTGTTCTGAACTCAGGGAACAGCTTAAAGCCTTTTATTAGAAATGGCAAAAAAGTAGAATTTACTGTGTTACAATTCTGACAACAGATGAAATTGTTATTTGGTTTTAGATTCTGGGGGATTTTTTAGGTTTTTTTACTCATCTATTTTTATAACGAATATTTGCAAAGTCACACCTTATACTCTTGCAAAAAGTCCTATTATAAAAAGCATCAACACGATAGTTTCTATTTAAATATATCTTACTGATGAGTTTTCTGGAAGAGATCTACACATACTACTGAGCTATTTTTCATATGGACTTGATTCAGTAAATTAACTGGTGGTCTGTTAGCCGCATTCCACATTAGTGAAAGAACAACATTCCTCGAAATTAATTGCATACAGCTTTGCTAAAGAGCATTATCGTCTTTTTTTTTTCCTAGAAGTACTAAGTGCATTGTGTATTCATACATATATATATATGGTAAAAGCTTTTTTCTTACTTGCAGCTGTTGAATATCACAAATCTAAAAGTGTGATTTACTGTGTAGACAGATCTCTCCTTTTATGTGAATGCATAATATTTATTTTCAATGCTAATTCATCCTCTCTGAAAACATTACTAGTCTGTAATGACATCTTTCTTTTGGTTTAAAGCTGGGCATGCTTGCATGAGCTTGGAGGAAAAAGTTTTAATATTCTTTTTTTCATTATTGCTGTTCTGTATTAAAAGGACAGAATATGAAATCCACAAAATGCCTTATAAAACTTTTAGATAGTGCATTCATAAATTAAGCTGTAAAAGGTGTGACTTTTCTCATTGTGATAAAAAAATTATTATAGGAATATGAGATACAACTGAATGAACTTACATATAATGAGAAAGAAAAACTACATGTTTATTCTGTACACTTCTGATTGATCTTTGGATATTTGGCTTTTGTTTTTAAACAACAAGCAGTGCTAAACTGATATTTCAAAAATATGCTAAATAATTGCTTATAGTCAGAGGTGAAGGATATGCAAGTAATAATGGGTTTCAAATTGTCTTTCTTTCTTTCTTTCTTTCTTTCTTCTCTTTCTTTCTTTCTTCTTTCTTTCTTTCTTTCTTTCTTTCTTTCTTCTTTCTTTCTTCTTTCTTTCTTTCTTTCTTTCTTTCTTTCTTTCTTTCTTTCTTTCTTTCTTTCTTTCTTCTTTCTTTCTTTCTTTCTTTCTCTTTCTTTCTTTCTTTCTTTCTTTCTTTCTTCTTTCTTTCCTTTCCTTTCTTTCCTTTCCTTTCCTTTCCTTTCCTTTCTTTCTTTCCTTTCCTTTCCTTTCCTTTCTTTCCTTTCCTTTCTTTCCTTTCCTTTCCTTTCTTTCCTTTCCTTTCCTTTCCTTTCCTTTCTTTCCTTTCCTTTCCTTTCTTTCCTTTCCTTTCCTTTCCTTTCCTTTCCTTCCTTTCCTTTCCTTTCCTTCCTTTCCTTTCCTTTCCTTTCCTTTCCTTTCCTTCCTTTCCTTTCCTTTCCTTTCCTTTCCTTTTCCTTTCCTTTCCTTTCCTTTCCTTTCCTTTCCTTTCCTTTCCTTTCCTTTCCTTTCCTTTTTCCTTTCCTTTCCTTTCCTTTCCTTCCTTTCCTTTCCTTTCCTTTCCTTTCCTTTCCTTTCCTTTCCTTTCCTTTCCTTTCCTTTTTCCTTTCCTTTCCTTTCCTTTCCTTTCCTTTCCTTTCCTTTCCTTTCCTTTCCTTTCCTTTCCTTTCCTTTCCTTTCCTTTCCTTTCCTTTCCTTTCCTTTCCTTTCCTTTCCTTTCCTTTCCTTTCCTTTCCTTTCCTTTCCTTTCCTTTCCTTTCCTTTCCTTTCCTTTCCTTTCCTTTCCTTTCCTTTCCTTTCCTTTCCTTTCCTTTCCTTTCCTTTCCTTTCCTTTCCTTTCCTTTCCTTTCCTTTCCTTTCCTTTCCTTTCCTTTCCTTTCCTTTCCTTTCCTTTCCTTTCCTTTCCTTTCCTTTCCTTTCCTTTCCTTTCCTTTCCTTTCCTTTCCTTTCCTTTCCATACAAAGACTATTATGAGTTTAACAGATGTTAGTTAATTTCTATAATGTACCATATTAGGATAACAGAACTTAGACTGAGTAGTTGACACATCTGAAAATGGATTAGAGTTGACATTTCATGTGGGCAGGCATCATGCAAATGACAGAAAACTGAATGAGTTGGTCACTGAGCTTAAATATCTTTCTCTGCTTGCAAATGTTGTGTAGGTGTATTTATTATTTGTGTAAGTGTTTATTGTTGGATAAGATTCCAATCATTATAATCAACAAGAATGGATAGGGGGTAGAAGTAAGAAAAGTATACAACACTTTTCAGATCTTTCTTTTGGCTTAAGATCAAGCTCAGAATAATTTACTTTCCTGGGTACACCAAGATACTTATCTGATCATTAGACTGCATAAGGCAATTCATTCTAATGTGGGTTAGAAATACAAAATGGATAAAGGGTTAAAATTATGTGGGATGAGACTTACTGCTAGAGAACCTCTTTCTTCAAAGGCATCTGATCTAAAAAATTTAATCTGGTGTTCTAGTGTGTACTGGAATAACAAGGATATTTCAACATCTCTTCCATAGAAAGAAATTGCTACCCTGGATATAAACAATTCTTTTTTCAAAATTCACATTTAAAAAATGTGAATTTGTCCTTAGAATTTGTATATATATATATATATATATATACACACATATATATATGTAAAATACTAGTTAGCTGTGAAAATTACTTGCCCGTTGTTTGTTACGTGCATTTTGTTAGTATTTTTCTGAAAATTAATTGATTAAGAAAATACAAGAAAGAGGTAAGAGTAGCTAAAGAAAAAGTTTTGTTTTCAATAGGTGTATGCTAACAAACATACAGATGCAGCATTAATAAAATTGTGAGACTTATAATTTAGAAAACAAAGCATAAGCAAATGTGCAACGAGAAACATCACTATGTTATCCCTGTTTCCACTATTAAAAGCCACAATTTTGCGTCTTGTATTTTTATTAGTTACTCTTGTATATCTTTAATAAATATATCCAGCATGAAAACCTTGCTGATACATAATGGGTGTAGTCTTTTTCTTTCATATCTTTCACACTGAACAGGAAAACAAATGTACTAATTATGAATATTCCTGACTCCTGGAAAACACAGTGTTAGAAATTTACAGCACTTTTTACTCCTATTGTTCTACAGGAATACATAAAAATTAATTGTGTGATTTGCTGTACATATCAGCCCAAACCAGCATAATGCAGTGACTCTTCACAATGCACTTCTTGCTTTACAAACTCCATGAACTCATGAGTAAATTTTCACATGATGAGTAATGATGCTGAGGAGATTCTAAAGAAAGATAATTGCAATTGTCAAGAGAGTTACCACATGGAAAAAAACTCCGTTGATTTTCTTTGTATCAAACTACCAGGATAAATAGAATTTATATATATAGACATCTATATCTATAAATATATATATATATATATATATATACAAGCAAGATCAGAGGTATGACCTGTAGAAGGTATTTTGTCTTCTTTCTTATAGAAATCAGAACTGCAAGTTTGTTTCTGCTCCCTTTTCATCAAAGTATTTAAGACTGTTTAGAATTTTAGAATTCTGTAGGGTTAGTGACATCAAAGAAATGGATTTATAAGTTTCTAGCTAAGCATGTGCTTGTATCTTTAGTTTGATTACAGACAAAATTTCCAGCAATTTACCAGATTAAGATTTTGAAAACAAGAAAAAAACATAATCTTTATGAGGAAAGTAAATGAAAGCAAGAAATATCTTTATAATTGTGTGTGTGTGTGTGCGTGCTTTCTTTGCCAAACAATCTTTCTGTCTGTATTAAATGTCTCTTGGGTGTTAGAACATAGTGTGGTCTGACTACAATCTTCTGAAGATGAGCAATAAGAAGGAAAATTAGAGTGGGATGAAAGGATGATAAAATTTCTTTAGTGAAAGTGAATATAGGCAAGCTATAGGAAATAGCAAAAGAGTACTAATAACCAGCAGTGGGAAATGAGACATTCAATATGAATAAAGTAATTTTCTTTTTACTTTGAAATACTTTTTTCTCAGCTTTAGTAAAAATAATAATGATTTTCTTCACTGTGTGTGAATGAATACAGAACTTTTACAAGGATAGTTCACAGCTTTGTGAAAATGTCCTGCTGCTTCACTACTCCACTGTTGAACTTTGTGGACCTTTTTTAAGATGAGACTGAGGGGATGTAAAGGATAGCATTAAGGATGAATGCTCAACTAGAGAAAATAATTCCTTATGTTATTTACATATTTTTGTGGATTCAAAATAAAATAACAAAGGACAAAAATATTTAAAAAAATCTTGAATTTTTGACATTTTCCTCTCTGCTTTTTGGTGAATAGACTGTGTTATTAATATTTTTATTCTGGAAGTGTTTGCTTTTAAATCAATTACAAAAAAAGAGAGTTACAGGAGACTGCAGCTATTTCAGAATTAGTAGATGATTTAAAAGAGCTAAACCAGCATTTGGTTTTGGGACAGTTGTAGATCATAAAGGATGCTGCACTTTTCTGATAAATTTGTATTTCCTAACTATCAGAGGGACTGGCTATATGAACTTGTTGTTCAAAATTGGAATTATTAAAATAAAATTGTTTCAAAAGTCTATATAGGTAGTTAAATGGCATCTTCTTAACCAGGAAGATGTCAAAATTTCATATCCTAAGGAAAAAAACCCAAACAACCAGTCATGAGAGCTGCAGAGGTTTAATCCTATCCACAAGGCCTCTCATACTCCCTCTGAGGCATGCAAATAACACAAAGACCTTTTTTCTTCTTTTCTCCCCTCTTAGATTCTGTACCTATTAATACTGCTGGGGTGCTACACACTGTGCTGAACAGCTGAACAGTTCAGATGACTTCCAGCTAAGCCTCAAAATCTTAGTATTCACAAGCCCAAGTGAAAGCGAATAAAGATCTCCAAATTTGACTGGTGATTAAGAAATGCTAAGTAGTTAATTATCAAGGGAATTATTATTTTTATGCTCCAAACTATCTAGTCTAATTTTAGAATGCTTCTCTGTCTGAATATGTGCAAGTGACGTGGCACAAAACCTCTTCCCCTTCTAATACTATACCCAGGTAACAGCTCTTTAGAGTGCCGCGTTCAGAATGACAGGAAAAGGTATTTTCTCTCCAGAGTTTTCACTTAATTTATTATGTTGATCTCTATGAACAGTTTCATAAAGTAGACAACCATCTTAAGGTACCCATACAAATTCAATGTCAAGCTGGAGCCACACAAGGCAAAACCTTTTAAGATGGACTTTTTAACAGATTTTAACAGAGATTTCTTATAAGAGTATGTTTTTTGATTGCATTCCAAGCCCTTCATTATGCTGAGATGAATGAATTTGCAGTACTGTAAATTTTGATAAAATAGCTTCCCTAGAATAAAAGTGATAAAGCACATCCCTGGCTGCTATTCCAGGCACTTTTTCATTATTAGGTAGCAGAGTGGATGCACTTCCTCAGAATCACAAGAGATGCTCAGTTCTATCTAAAGTCAAAACTGGAGCTAATGCATTTCAGAGATTATTGTTTCTTGGCTATGCTCCCTGTACGTGGTGACAGCTATAGTGCTGATGCTTCCCATTCTCAAAAGTCTGTCAAACCCAATTAAAAACTGAATTCTGGTAATCCTTGTCCTTTTCAGTGGCAGCTTGCTGAGGAGATATTTATCTTACTTTCTACTTGCTCCAAATAATCCTTCTGTGTTTACATTCTGTTCCTCTTCCCATATGGATATAGACATGGATGTACATGAACACATTTCCTAGAACAAAGACTACCTGCTTGCACTGCCATGTGTGCCAATATTTCACTATGTTTACTTTTTAATGTAAAGTTAAAAAAAAAAAAAAAACTTGTGATAATTTATTTTTCCTTGCTGTCCTCCTTCAAAAGATTACCTGCTTTTAAAATGCTTTCTGCCAATGCATTTATCTGCATGAGGCTTTTTAAAATAAGATATTTAATTTACGAGTCTATGTTATGATGTTATTTTCCAACTGTTATGATGTTCTTTTCTGAGTTTTCCAATTTCAGAAATTGGCTCCTCTACAGGGTAATTTGGAACACCACAGATAAACTCCTTCTATGTATTGCCTTCTGGAGGAGACTGCAGAAGGAGTGTAGGAATCTTGGTCAATCAAACTGAGCCTCAGATTAGTTACCTTTTTCAATGGGATCATTGTCTTAATATTGCTGGAATCAGTAGAATTTGGTAATTTCAAACTACATGGAAGAATTAAAACCTCATTAAGGAAATTTGTTGAGTTCCTTATACTTCAGTGGAATGTAAATTCCTAGGCAAAAACCATAATTTTATGTTTACTTTAAAAAGATCTGTAAAATATAAGATCCTGAGAAAAGATTGTGACAGCATTCTTTACTGTGACCATGAAGAATGCTTCTGAGTTCTTTGGCTTCTAGCACAAATCTAGTGTGTAGAATTACTGTTAAAATTACTAAATATTGCTTATATAGAGTCACCAAAGGGAAAAATACTCAATACCTCCAATTTGGCTTTCTTTAAAAATTCTTGCTTTTGAGGAAATCCTTGGAAGGAAAATACATATAGAGACAGAAAATACTAAGAAATTACTTTTAGCTCAAGAGTTTACTCTACCTTGAATAATTTGAAGCTCTGAAGGTGGTGGAAATAAAATGTATGCCTATACACAAGAAGTTCAAGTATTTACTTGCAAAATGAGCTGCAACAAGGCAGCTGAAGGAGTATTTGAATGAGTAATGGCAGTTAGAAGTGTCTGAATTTTGCTATAAATTTAACACTAATGTTTATGGTGTGAAATGTTTCTATGGAGACATTTAATAGATCTAGTCCTTTGCCTTGAAATTCAGCACTTCAGTAGAAAACTCTTAATATACCAAGTTATGGTATTGTATAATTGTAGATAAGATAACCAAGTTGAGTTTCAGAAAAAATGAGTATTCAGAGTGGAAACTGTAGGAACGTGGAACTAGATTCTCTCTGTTAATGTGGCTTGTCTACAATTCTATGTTTTGTGGATAACACAGAGAATGTTAACAGTGGTAACTCATAATTAAATGCATATTCCACACTTAGCTTATGCTTGTTATCAACCTACATTTTTAAGCACTCTGCCATTAGCTATTTCAATTGCATTTTCTAGAATTTCAAGAAAAATTCTTTCACAGTTAGAATGTAGGTTTCTTTAAAACTGTTTATCACTTAGTAGCTGGTGACGATAGCTTTTTTATTAGTCTGTTATAAAAACTTAAGACAGACAAGATCTTACCGGGAAGGGAAAAAATGAGTTGCAATTCATCCAGCACAGCTCTTCTTTCTATACCAATTTTACTCACACATATAAAGTTGGCAGGTAAAATCTGGAGTTTTATTCCAAACAAACTTTGAGATACCATAATTGACTTGCTAATGATTGCAGCTAAAATGGCAAAGGAATAATCTGGAAAACAGAAAGAGTTACTGGCAAACAATTTGTAAAACAATATAGAGTTCTGAGTGAATGTTATGTCCCAGTCTGCTTGGCAGTTTTAGGGGAAGGTTGGTTGATTTCTTCTAGGCTGTGCACAGAAGAAACAACAAAATTCTCAAGAGGTTCAAAACCACACTTCTACTTGCAAACTTTAGGACACTATGGTAGAATAAGATGTTTGGCAAATTTTAAAACAACACCCAGAAAAAATAAGCCATTTCACAAAATTTAAGTTATCAAATTTATACTTTGCCAACTTTAACTTATCCAAAGAACAATGCACTTACTAAGACATTGACTGGAATTTTTGAGCCTTGCTTACAATATATTTTGAGATGAAGTTAAGAGAAGAAAGAGAGAGTAAAAGGAGACAGAAAGGTAGCTACCACCCATTATCTAGCAATAAGATTTGACTGTTGCAATTTTAATACCTGTTTGTCAAAGTGATGGTTGCACTCTTGATCCATCAGGGGTGGAAAAAGCCCATGAAACATAGAGTTCAGTAGTTGGAGATCTAGATCTGGTTCCCAGAGAGAATATTTAAGTTACATCTGAGAAATGCTCCCTTAAGAAGCCTTTTGATCTCCACTGTTAAGCAGATATACAAGTCTAAGGTGAAAGAGAGAAATTCCATCAAATATATCACTAACATCAAAGGTCTATCATGGTGCAGCCTATTTCATATATGTATTATTTGATTTGGTTGCATGACAAGATGTACAAAAGAATTGCTTTATATGGGCAAAGGTAGGAATTATTTTTAAATTTAAGGTTGGAAAATAGTTCAAATATTTAAGGATTTTTTTTCTATGTTGTCAAGAAGTTTATGTTATTATAAACTATGGCCAGAGAAATTTGGTCATTAAAAATTGTCACCACTAACTATTCCCATGGCTATGGAATTTTCAGTATTCTTCCCTGTGCACTGATTGGGTATTGGTGGAAATAGTATAAAAAAATCATGTTTGAGTGTCTAATTTGTAGGCAATACCTATTGCACTATCTCAGCTTCATATTGATATGGGACAAAATATAAGAATAAATTAAGGTTTTTTTACAAGGGCAAGCACAAACAATGAAAGTCTATTTGGTCTGGCTGAGCTGCAGTTCATTTTCCCCCAGCAGCCCTCACAGTGCTGTGCTTTGCCCTGGTAGCTGCAAAGGAGCTGCTAACCCTCCAGTGTTTTGGCTGCTGCTGAGCAGGGCTGGCACAGCACCATCTCCCCTTCCTCTCCCTTCCCATCAGGGTGCTGGCAGTGGGCAATATCCTGAGACATAACCAGGCCAGCTGACCCAAATTAACCTGAGGGCTATTCCATGCCGTATGATGTCAGCTCAGATATGAAAGGTAAGGGAGGGAGGAAGGACAGGGGATGATTGCTATTTTATAAGGTTTGCCTTCTGGAGTAACTACACCATGTGCTGAAGACCTGCTTCTCAGGAAATGGATAAACCCACTGATGGGAAGTAGAGGTTCAACTTTTTTTCTCTTTGTTTATACATGTGCAAGCTTCTGTGGTTTTTTGCTTCTTATTTATTTTATGTTTTTTTGCTTATCTCAACCTACAAGTTGTTTTCCATCTTATTTTTTCTCCCCTGTCCTGCTGGGAAGGGGAGTGATAGAGTATCTTGGTGGGTAACTGCATCCAGCCAGGGTCAACCCACTACAGATAACAAATATAAAACCTTGAAAAAATGTCACTGGTAATCAAGGCATAGCAGAAATTATGGGTGAGAAGATTAAAGAAGCGTATGAACCACTTTTACAACACTTTTTTTTTTCTCTTTTTAAGGGATATTACAGTAAAGAGAGAATTCAGATTAAGCAGTAAGTGGCAAACTGAACATAGGAGAAAAGGAGAAAATAATATAAGGTTATCCTTTGCTTATTTTCACCAGAAAAGGTCAATATAACTAATGGTCTCTTCACAAATAGAAAGGTGTCTTCAGTTTACATTGATAAATTTTAAAACTCTGAGTGTGAAATCATTAGCTCTTTTAAGACATCTAACATTCCCATTCACAAGTCCTGAAAAAAGACTGACTATCAAGGTGGAAATTGATATAAAGTGAGATAACACCATCATAAACATGGGAGAAAAGTGCTACAGATTCTTTATCACGTAACTAGACCTGACTCTCAGGTTAAATTAAGTATTATCAAATATTCTGCTGTAGATTAGTCTCTAGACCTCAGAAAAATGCTTGAAAAATGTCCTTGAGCAAATCTTTGTTCAGTTAGACTTACTGATTGGCTTTTAAAAAAGATCAGCTTTGAAAGTGGGTCTCAGGAAGTCCTCTAGCTCTTCTACTGTGTTGTTTCTCCCATGATTTTTATGACAGTGTTTAGAGCAAATATGTCACATGAGAAACCTTTATGAAAGGTTCTGGCACAGAGTACATTCGGAGAAAAGAGTGTTCAGGGCCTCTGAGAAAAATCTTACTGCTTGGAAATAAACCCTTTGGCACAAGAATAGAGCTCTTGCCCAGGCTAACAGCACTCTGGGGGGTCTCTTCTACTCCTTTACATTCTATACTTAAAATCTCCCTGGAGAAATTACACAAATTAAATTCTGTGGGACAATACTTTTAATTTTTCAAAAAGTAGCAATAAAAGCCTCTCTAGACCTTTTGACTTTAGGGCTAAAAATCTGAAGTAAGCTGTGTTACTAATTAAACTGCATTAAGACTAAATATTGATACTTCTACTTAGAGGTCAGCATAAAGTTCATGCTGATTTTGGCACTACTGAATATTGTGCTTTGCTACCACATTACATTTTGAATTTTTCATTATTTGTATCTGTCATTACATTTAATAACAAAAGAGAATTCAAAAGTTTGTAAATAAATAAAGCAAGACATGATATTAAAACTACTGGTTTAGTAATGTAGATCACTTTGTTTTATTTATTTTATTATATTGGAAAGAAGCTCTGAAGAGAAAAACCTGGGGGTCCTGGTGGATCACATGAGCCAGCAGTGTGTCCTGTGGCCATTGGGATGCATTAAGAAGAGCACTGCCAGCAGGTCAAGGGATGAGATCCTGCCTTTCTACTCAGCATTAGTGAAGATGCACCTGGAGTGCTGTGTCCAGTTCTGGGCTCTTCAGAACAAGAAAGACATGGAGATCCAGGGGAAGACAGCAAAGACTAGGGGAATGGAGCATCTCTCTTATGAGGAAAGGCTGAGAGAGTAGGGCCTGTTCAGCCTTGAGAAGAGATGACTGAGAGGGGAATTCACCAATGTCTATATTTGAAGGGAGGGCATCAAGAGCATGGAGCCATGCTCTACTTATTTGTGCCAAGGACAGGAGACCACGGGCAGAAACAGAAATACAGGAAGTTCCAACTGAACATGAGGTAGAACTTCACTATGTGGTTGACTGAGCACTAGAACAGATCGCCCAGAGAGGTGGTGGGGTCCTCCTCACTAGAGATGTTCAAAAGCTGCAAGGACACAAACCTTAGTAACAAGCTCTAGGATGACTCTGCTTAAGGACTGTATGACCTTCAGTGGTCTCTTCCAACCTTACCCATTCTGTGATTCTGTGATTTTCATGTTCTTAAAAATGATGCATAGATAACTCATGAAGAATCATTGAATAAAAAAGGTCACATATTTAGTCAGTTCTCTTGCTTTTAACCAAATTGGTTTCTCATAGCTCTGTGATTTTTAGGAAGTCGTTTTGAGATAGAAAACTTGAAGGCATATTTGAAATTACTTTTCTCTAACAAATATCACAATTTGTTGAAAACTGCAGATATTTCCAGAAAAATTCTTTGGGTTGTTTTGGACAAGAAGTGGCTCACAGGTAGAATTCTGAGCTGCAGCTGTTCACAAAAATAAAATAAACATCTGAAAGACAAGACCATTAATTTCTGTATTCCTACTTTTTTTTTTTTTTCTTACTGTGTATTAAAAAGTCTACAGAAACGAGCAAATGCTTTAGCAATGGAAAAAGAAATAATGTGATTATGTTTTAAAAAGACTAATTGGGTTTTTCTGCTTTTGAATCTTCTTTGGTTTAGTTGTTTGAGAGGTTTCTTTGGATGATTTTGTTGTTTCATTCACTCACTTTTTTTGTTCATTTGTTTGTTTTGTTTTGTTTGATTTCCACTATGTTTGCAGGTAATTTAGAAGAATCCTAATTCTGTCCTGATTTTTTATCTATCTTCTTCATTCACTACCCAATCTGTAAACAAGAGAGAAAATAGAATTGAGGAAAAGCACAGTCACTGCTGATGCATGGCCTTGTCTCCCGTGTCTTTTCTGATTTACTACTGCCTTCAATGAAAGGTGGGAACACACACTAAGTCCAAAGAGAGTTTCAATAGAAAGCAATTATCCATCTATTTTAAAAAATGAACCAAGTCCAGCTATCCTACTGGCTTCATAATATTGTACTATGTTTTATGAGGCAGAAAGTGGTGCTGCTATTGGCAAGTTTTGCCTAAAGCTGAATTATTAGAAAAAACAGAGAAATAATATTTTTCTTCTAAGATAATTGGCTAAAAAAGAGAAAGATGATTTAATTTTTAGGCTAAATTTAGTGCAGGATTGGGTATATAATTTTGCTTTATTTAGTTCGTCTTTTACAGTCTGTGAAATGTAAATGTGAATGCAATAGAATCTAAATCTAAAACTGTCTCTGAATTTGAAAGTTCCAGTGGATTCTGTGAAAAAGTTACGCAAGCAAAGATTTTTATATTGATTGAATATGTCTGATTCTGAAAACGATGCATCCTTTTCTCTTTAACACTCCAGTATTAAGCTTTTTGTAACATGTGCTAGAGTTTTCTCCTTATTAATGAATGGGGTGGTTTTTATTTTCAGTTAACTTGACATAATGTCTGTTCTAAAAGCTTTATCCTTTCATCCTTTTATCCTGATGCTGTAGCCTCATAAAAAGCTAATAATGTTTTGCAGCCTTTTTGCTCCCCTCTGTTTTGTCAAGGAAACCCCTTCTGTTTTGGTACTTCTCAGGTTTATATCACATATTATCATCTCTATTGTTATTAATAAACCCAGCCTCCTGACAGCAGGGGTTAAATGACTCTGCTGATAACTGTGTTCAGTACATAGTGAAGCCGAGAATTGGCATCAGAAAGTTGTTCTGAAATAACACCAGTGTATTCTCTTGTTAAAATATTTTAATAGAAGAAATGAAATAATTTCCTAAGGAAATAAGCAATACTGTATGTATATGTCCCCCAGCTTATCTTATTCCAGGTGATTGGCTTTTCAAATGTGAAAGAATAAAGAGCCTTGTGTGTTGTCTGTAGTTTTATATTGAACTTTACCGATCTGACATGGAGAAAGTGAGTAGGAAAACAGTGTGCATTTTCATTTAAAAGCAGTGGTGTCCAAACATCTTTCAGGGTGTTCAAACATGCAGTATCATTATAATCTACAGTATTGCTTCACTTTGCATGAGTCAATTAGTCAGTCTAAATAAAATCTGCTTAGTGTTCATGTTGTACTTGTTGTATTTTACATTCATAAGACATAAATATGAATGAATCATAAAAATTAATTAAATTCAAGTCTAATACATTATTTAGATATGCTATGTATTGTCTCATCTTTTTTATTATCCTGGATTTTAATTTGATCTGTTTGAGCATTTTAAAGTAAGTATCTATTTTAAGAATCATTAAAAAAAATACATTTCAACTCCATTTTATCATATTCTGCTTTCTACTTTGAGTTAATTTCTTTAACATTAATGATTTTTTTTTTTCTCATGTATTATGTTTCCCCTGTGTATCATCTTGGGATTATCTTGTCTCCAGCTTACTGAAAAAGCTGTTAGGGAATTTCTATGTAGTTTCATATAAATGACATATATAAAGTTTGCACAACTGATGTCAGCTAAATATCTTTATTTAGGCTGAGGAAATAAGTACAACTACATAAAGGGAAAACATTTCAATTTGTCCACACCACATTCCAATTTAATTCAGAGTCAACATCTGAGACAGAGTTGAATTCTCTGTTCACAATTCACAACTGCATATAGCAAAAAAACTCAAAGAAAATCTTACCTGCAAAAACAGAGGATAATACGAAAATTTTGATATCTCATAAGTATGGTCACATTTTATTATTTACTGTTTTTTAAACTGTTTCAGGTTGTGAGTCTTCTAAATTACTTTTATATAAATATAGATGCAACTGAACTTAAATGTCAGCTGAACTGGGTGTCATAATTTAAATTACTTCAGGTACATATCATTCAAATTTTCCATGAGAAAATATTTCAGATGATAAAAATTAAAATTAATTATAGACTACATTGCATTAAAAAAAAGGTAAAAAATATTACTCTGGGTAAAA
Organism: Vidua chalybeata; assembly: GCF_026979565.1. NCBI lineage: Eukaryota > Metazoa > Chordata > Aves > Passeriformes > Viduidae > Vidua > Vidua chalybeata. The sequence continues at coordinate 55,595,805 of NC_071534.1, read as the reverse complement.
GAATGAATTTTAAAAAAACCTTTTTGAAATATTTAATCTGTCACATATGCTACAAGAATATATGTCTAATAGTCTGTCTAATAAAGAATATGCTTTTTAAAAAAGTACTGCTAGACTTAATCACATTTTAGAAAATGTTTCTGTCACTGCTGTGTTTTAGAAGATACCAAAAAATTACTTTCCTCTAATATTCCTGATGACCAATATAAATTAGTTATGATCATCAAATATAAAAATGTTATCTAGTAGTTCATCTGAGGGACACTGCAGTGCTGCCTGGAGTGAATTGGATTTTGTATCAAAAACATGCTCCACTAAACTGGGGTGGTTTTGCTAATAAAGAAATACTGTTCAAAAAGAGTTCTGATTTTTTAGAGCATTTTCTGCCTTTATCTTTTCTGAAATACTTTAGGCTTCTTCCTGTACATCCCTGGATATGTTCTGCATGCCTTGTCAGTAGAATGGTCCTTCATGGAAACTCCTACCCCAGTCAGGCATAGTGTGGGTGGATGAAGTGAGGGTTTCCAGGAACTTTCTTGCCTCACCCCTCTCCCACTTAGATGCCTGGCCTCAAAGTACAGCCAAGCACACTGTAAATACACCTATTTCCTCCCAACTTGACCCCGTGGTTGCATTGAATTCCTGCCTATCTGTGGTCCGAGACACTCCTCTTCTGTCAAGGCATCCTTCACCTTTTTCTCTCTTTGCGAAAATCATTGGCAGAGCTGTACCAGGGATGAGAGAACACATATGGGAACATCCTGTGGCTGGATTATACATGGGCTTTGAAGGAGCTAGAAATTCAGGACATTAGGATTTGAAGGCATCTGTGCCATGTCTGGAAGGAGGAACTGTGAGCCCTTGTTATGAAGGCCAGTGCTGGATGTACAACATCATGTGGATATTTTGATCCTACCCATAACTGCCAATCTGTATTTACAAATACACAGATATATATGCATTATATACAAATGTAATGTTCCTTCTTTTCTGTTGGCTACTTTGGTTCACTCTGCTTTTTGCTTGACAATCCCTGTAGCACATTCTGCTTTCAGTCTTACTTGAACTACTTTTCATTTGTGAGCACACTTTATCCTCCTTAAATCCTTTGTTCTTTAGACTCCATGCCTTAAACCATCCTTCCTGCTTGCAGATTTAAAGCCTGCATCAGCTTTCATTTGAATCGTTATGCAGATGTTTGTCTCCTCTTACATTACAAGTGAATGTTGTTGTGGAGTTGCTGAGTTAATATATGTAAAGCACTTTTGTGCTCTGTTCAATTTGCTTGAATCCTAAATGGATATGGCATGCTGGTTTCAAAGATAGCGTGCATAGGAAACCTGATATTAACCTCCAGCCATCTTGCATTCTACAGCTTAAAAAATGCAGGTACTAAGGCACTATGCATAATGAATGTGAAGGAGTGATCTACATGGCTGATAGCTTTAGAGGTGTTATACCTGAGACATGTGTGAGGAAATATTACCAAAATTCTCCCAGTTCACCTTTTAAAAGAAACAGACTCTTTCCCTGTATAGTGATTCATATTTTGTACTTCTCTCAATATTTTCTTTTAAATACTTGTTCACACTCAATGATTTTGTGTTATGCAAAAAAGAGGTACACATATAGCTTACACTGCACTGAAACTCTGGTTTGGGATTTGAAGTGAGTTGTGAGATATGCATAAAACTTCTGGTGCACTGCAATACTTAAGGCTTGGGTAATATTTATGTAACATTTGAGTGAGATGCTTCACCTCCTAGCTGAACCTTCAGGATAAAATTAAGTATTTAAGCTTACTATATTGTTTATGAAGAGAAGAAGCACTTCAGAATGGGAACAGGTTTTCCTGTTTTTTTTTTTTTTTTTTTTAAGCACTCAGGGGAAGAAGTTAGGTTTAGATGAATTTTAGGCACAAATCTATAAAGGGTCTATTCAGCTCTTTATACATATTAAATGAAAATCTGTAATACTTATCATACTCTAGTGGTCTGGCTAAGTACTAGTAAGAAAGGGTCATTATGTATTTTATTAGCAGAACTGTTTTGCAAGAAGAATTAAGGAAGTTTCACATCAAAATATCTAATAATCTAGTGTTTGAACACTTCTTAAGGCTGTCAGCCACTCAACCCATGTCTCTGGATCATTCTCATGACTTGCTTTCGCCTTCATGACATACTTCTTCCCACATAACAGTGGAACTGAGGGCACCTTCAGCAAGTTTGCTGACAACATTAAGCTATGTGGAACAGTTAATGGGCTAGAGGGAAGTGATTGTATCCAGAGGGACTATGATAGGCTTGGAATTTGTGCTCGTGCAAACCTGATGAAGTTCAACAAGGCCAAGTGCAAGGTCCTGCGTAGAGGCTAGAGCAGTCCTAAGCATAAAAACAGGCTGGGCAGAGAATGCATCAAGGGCAGCCCAGAGGAAAAGTATTTGGGGGTGTTGATAGACAAGCAGCTTAACATGACCCAGAAATGTGCACTTGCAGCCAGAAAGCCAAATGTATTCTGCATCAAAAAGGTGTAGCCAGCAGGTCAAGGGAGCTGATTCTTCCCCTCTACTCCACCCATATAAGACCCTGTCTGGAGCACTGCATGCAAGTCTGGGGCCCTGATATAAGAAGGACGTGGACCTGCTGGCGTGAGCCCAAAGGAGGCACAGAAAGATGGTCGGAGGGATGGAGTACTATTCCTACAAGGAGAGGCTGAGAAAATTTGGTTGTTCAGCCTGAAAAAGGGAAAGCTCTCCAGGGAGAGCTTCCAGAAAGCCTACAAGAAAACTGAAAAGGGACTGTTTACAAGGGTATAAAGTCTCAGGATAAGGAAAATTTAAACTTAAAGAGAGTAGGTTTAGATAAGATATTAAGACAAAATTTTTACTGTAAGAGTGGTGAGGTACTAGAACAGGTTGCTCAGAGAATCACAGAGCTGTTATTGATGGAAGGGACTTCTAGAAATCATCTAGTCCAACTCCCCTGCCAAGAAAGGGGATGGGTGGGTTTTGATCAGTTGACATGGGAATGTGCCCAGGTGGATTTTTAATGTCTCCAGAGAGGGAGACAACATGACCTCCATGGGCAGCCTTTTCCAGTGCTCTGCCAACTTAAATGTAAATAAGTTCTTCCTCATATTGAGGTGGAAAATCCTGTATTTTATTTTCTGCCCATTACTCCTTGTCCTGTCACTGGGTACCCCTAAAAGAGTCTGGCACCATCTTCTTGGCACTCAATTTTGAGGTATTTAAAGTTGTGGATACCCCTCCCAGCAGGTGTTCAAAGCTAGGTCTAATGGGGCTTTGAACCACCTGTTCTACTGAAAGATGTCCCTTGCTATGTCAGGGGGTTTGTAACTAAATGATCTTTAAGCTCCCTTCCTACCCAAACCATTCAGTGAATCTGATTCTCTTCTGCTCCACAACTATACATCTGCTCTAACAATTTAATAGTACACTTCTCTGGTAACAACTGCTCTTCCAGTTCTTTGGGCCAGTGGAGGCTGTTTTCAGGGCTGTTAAGATTTATTAAATTTCAAGGTCACTGCTAAGTAGTTTTGGTCTTAAAAGAGAATCTCACTGGCTAAGTAAAGGCAATAATCAGACTAATGATCATATATATGACAGCTAAAGATGTGGAACTCCTTTTAAAAATATTTGTAAGGGCCTATCACTTCCCACACAGGAGAAGAGAAGAAAAGAGAAAGATATTATGTGTTTTCTTATGCATATTACCATTTCTTGACCTGATACTAATGGAAAGGGGGAAGCTGGTTACAAAATTGATTATCTCCTTCATCTTTGGTCCACAGAGACTTATTTCCAGTAAAGGAATAGCCCTTTGTATTTGTAGATTTTGGCATTTCTGTCATTCCTATTTCCAATATGTTAAAACTTAGCCAAACATACATTTTGCATTATTGCAAGTTTTTAACATGTGACACAAAACCTTTTTTGAGTGCTTCATTATTAAATCCTCGAGGGCTGTCCTGTATGTGTTCTCAGAATAAGATTTAACTCTTCTCCAAAAAGTGCCAAGGAAATTAGGCAATTTAAACAAATACATTTTTTTTCTGCATAGTTTCTGATTTCCCAGCAGTAGCTTCCCTCTGGAATGTTCATAATTTTCATTTAATATTTGTGTCTGAATATTAACAAAATAATTTCCCTTCCTTTTCCCTTTCTTTGTCTTGTCTCCTGTTGTTTCTTCTCTCTTTGAACTTAATGGAACATAATTTTCTGGTTTAAATGGGATCAGAACTTTTTTTCTACATTTGAATAAAATATGGAATGAAATACACAAAATAATGAAATACACAAAGCATTTACAGTGCTGGAAAAAAATTGACTTAGTGCTTCATATATACCCATATTTCTGTGAATGCTTGCACTATCCATTTCAGAAATAATAAAACTTAATTTTAGTCCTGTGAGGACAGACAGAAAGTCAAAGATATCACACCAGATAGGAGGTCATGGAGGTTATCTTTTTCTGATCTTTGGTAGCAGGAAAAAGTTTGTAAGGTTACAACATCCTTAATCCCAATGTCCAGAAAAAAGACCTGCTTCCTAAGCAGAAGTGTGGAAACCTCAGTCATCTATTTGCCAGTGGGCTAGAGAGCATTCAATTTTTTTTTTCAAAGGAAAGCTTTGTATTAAAAATATATATTTATGAGACTCAGTTTATACAAATGTATGAATTTTTTTTTTTTTTTTTACTATTGGCTTTTTCTTTCTTCTGTACCAGCTGCCAGCTTTCCACTTAACCATGTATTTTAAGATAAAGAACAGTTTTTCCACAAATGACACCATCTTTGAAATAAGTTAAACTAACAGGTAGAATTTCAGGAATGCTGTTAAATGTAAAAGCTGTATCAAGCCTGCAAGTTTCTTCCCTGGAACAGGATAAAAATTGTCAGCATTCACGTCATTCTGGAGAATCACTGGCAGAATATCACCCCAGCCTAAGGATGTTGCATAACCCTCTTCAGAATAAACCTTTTTTTTCCAAAACTTTTTGCCTGACTTGTGATGATTTCACAATATTCTAAATATATGCAAATCTTTTACATAGTCATGAAACAGAGGGAGGATCCTTCCATCCGTTAGATTTCAGACTGCAGTTGATGTCTGCTTCAGCTCCATCTTTATGCAAAAAGTTTTCTCCTCTTGTTGATCCATGAAGCAAATTTTACATTTCAGAAAGGGAGCAGCACAAAGACTACCGACAAGAAAGAGACCTGTTAAGTGCAGAAGTCAGGAGGGTTTTTTTTCTTGTCTAAGAGCTTTAAATCTGGTTGACTTTTTTAAAGTAAATGTGTAGAGACTAGTGCAGTGAAAACCAGAAAACTTTTAATATTGGAAGAAAAGAATGAAAGAGAACAGTATCAGTCAAGGAGCTTTTCACATGATGAGGAATTAAAACCACATTTTGTGTCTTTAAAAATGAGTCAAACTATTCTGTCAAGTTGAAATAGAGAATAAGATGACTCAGATAAAAATGAATTTTAAAGCGAGCCAGTTGCCATAATGTAGATGATTCAGAATAAACTTCCTCAGACGTGTCTTCCAGTAACAAAATGTTATTAAATATTTTAATACATGTGGCTAAGTTTATTGAGAGCGTCTTTGAGTCCCTTTCAACCATGTTTTAGAAAAAAAATACAAAGTCTATCAAAATACTCTCACATGCTCATAACAATAGAAATTCTAAATATAAATATTAATACAAGATTATGCAATTAGACTTAATGTTTAAAAAATGACCTTTCAATCAAATCTGTAAATCAGAGAACTTTTCAGAAAACAAAAACCTATTGGCATAAATGAAGCAGAAATAATATTCTCCTTCAGTTGACTATTTTCCTGATGAATTGTGTCTTGTATACATTCCTGTTGTTCATGCTCAAAAACACACTTAGAATAACTTAATAAAGGTCATTATTTCTGCTGCCTAGTGATACCTATGGCTTTTAACAAGCAAAAGGTTTGTGTCGTGTGATTGTAAAAGCGCCATAGGCATTTTGCATTAGATTCTTGAAAGATAAAGCATTCTTTCTTCATGACAATATGAACCTCTGTAAAGATTAACAAAAAATCTGTCATTTCCATTATATTTCAAATATTCAAGCCTTCTTCTTCTTTCCTTAGAGGTCTTTGAAAAGATAAATTAGAAAACTAAATGTTACTTTCTTTTTATTTGTCTGTCAAGCAGAACACAAGTGCTCCAATGTGAAAACTTAAACTCAAATTATCAATTTTTTAATTGACAGCCCTCAATATTTTCTAATAGTTATATTAAATAAGTAATAATACCATATGTATTTAATTGCTTCATGTCATTTCTTAGGTAGAAATTTGCCATACAAAAAAAAATGCATGTAGGATTTTCTGGTACCTGTTCTAATATAAAATCTCTTTTTGGGCAGAATACATGAAGAGACCTTATTTTTTACATTCCGTTATACAACAGCCTCAGTTTCAAGGGAACACTCTGCTCTTCTGATAATAATTTCTTAAACAACTCAGCATGTTTACATGCTTAAAGGGAAATTACTTAAATATGCTAACTTTAGAAACACTGCATTTTGTTATTGGAAGACTGAAAAAAATTGAATTCTGAATCAGTAAAATTAAAAACAATAGATGTAAGTAATATCACTTACTGCAAGCTTTAATGTGACAAATGTCTGGACAGCAATTTTGATGATCATACTTATTCAGAGAATGGAAATCTATTGCATATGGCCTCATTTTTCCAGAAAACTTAGTAATGTATTTATCTGTAAGTTACCCCTCTGGGTTTATCAAATCCCATCTGTGTACACAGCAAACATTTATCTTTTTGAAAGGCAGGGTTATGTTTTTATGCTGTTTGTTTTTTGAGGCATCAGGACTTGCAAAGAGCAAAACATAACTGGGATGGCTGTTCACACACTGAAGTTCTTCTGCATGGCTTCTGTTTCTCAAATTCTCAGAATTTATTTCAATTCAAGTGTTCTTTGCATTCCTACAGAAATATTTATATTTTGGAAGTTTGACTACATGATGACAAGTGGAACAGCATCAGCAGGGGAGATATGAGCTATGTATACATCAGCAAATTATGTGGTTGAATTGGAATGGATTTATGCTCTGGAATGCTTGGTGCTGAGAATCTCATGTTCGTGTAATTTCTGAGAGTATACTTCAGGATGGCTTCAGTGCAAACTCACGGGCTGACTGATTTACAATCCTGGATTTATTGCATTTTCCAATTTAATTTCATTTGTAAGAAATTCAGCTAATATAGTCTAAGAATGGTCCACAATGTGAACTGAACAGTATATAAATGTATTGAACTTCAAGATTCACTTTTGGAGAACACTTTTGATTTGAACCAGGAAAAATTAGTAATGCAAATGCAGAGTCCTGAATTCTGAACATGATGATATTCCTAAATCATAGAACATCAGTTAAAAATCACTGTCCTGAATCACAGAATAAAGAGTATTTAAAATCTTGTTACAACTTTTAGGTGAGCTATTTTTCATTCTGAGATAGGGCTGTGTGGGACATAGCTTGTCAGCATGATAAATATCAAAACAGATATACTAGATATAGCAATTTTATCATGTTTGTTTATGACTTGCATGGGGAAAATTATGAATGCCTACGAACATTATGTTCCTTGAAAGCTCATGTCCTTGTGATGATTTGGTTTGTTGTATGGGTTTTCCTGTGGTTTTGGGTTTTCTATTTGTTTTCTTTATTTTTTGGTTGGTTGGTTGGTTGGTTGGTTGGTTTTTGGTTTTGAATGTATTAAAAGAAATTTCCAAATTCTACTTGACACACAACTTTCAATTCTTAAATCTTTCCAAATAAATGTGGAAAACTGCCAGCATTATTAGAATTCTCTTATGGGCATCACCACATTCTCTTCATCAATCTGCTGTACCCATTTTCTTAGCCCTCACTGGGAAATTAAATAATCCTGACTGACAACTGACACATTAATTGCCTTTGAGGGAGCACACCTTTAAAAAGCAGTAATTTAAAGTCTTCTGCTTTGGTGGAAGAACCAATTTGCAGCATCATCAGTCAGGGTTTTGACATGTAACTTTGCACTTGCCATTTTGTTAATAAAGACTCACACTTGAATCCTGAGAGAGTGTTTCCCTAAAGAGAAACTTAGATGTCTTTGTGAAATTAAGATGACTTTGATAGGGACATGTAATGAATGTTTAAATGAGTTATTAACCTTTCATGACTTCACTGAGTGTTACTGCAAGACAATTCATCATTATATTGTCATAAACTGCAAAAAGGTGAATATCACAGTAAGATCAATTTCTTTAAAAGTTTATTTCTAGCTAGTTTCATGAATAACAAAACCCTGTTCTTGTGTTTTTAATGTTTAGTAAACTGTATGAAGGAAGAAAATATTGACAATAACATTTACAATATATAAATAAATAAACAGGATTTTTTTAATCATCCAGCAATTAATATTTTCAAATATTTAATTCAGATCAAATTTTTCCATGCATATTTCTTGTCAAGAATAGTTATATCATGTTCCTTTCTATCAAATATAGTCTCTGTATGTAAAGCAATTTATCAAAAAAACCTTTCCTTTATTTTTTTATCCTATGTAACATATTAATGAAATGGAAAATTTTAAGAATTTTATAATTTAAATTTGAAATTGTTGAATTCAAGCACATGTTCACATTCTGAGTGCAGAAAATTTTCAATGCTTTAAGGTTTTTTTTTTTCTTAGATGAGTTGGGTACATTCCAAATTCACTTTTGAGGAATGAACTAAGTTGTTTGATCACTTTCATCTTGTTTTCATATGCCTCAGTACAAGGCAGTTTTGACAAATTTTCTTTTAAACCTGTTTAAAAATGGTTTGATTACCTTATGACTTTGAAAGTGGAAAAAAAAGTAATGTAAATTATTTTCGGAAAGTACAGTCTTCCATGAAGAAAAATTCCACTTACCAATAAACTTGGACAGCTTTTAAGTGTATTTAGAATAAGACTTAATAGCAGGCAAACAATTGCTTTTCAGTAGATCATAAAGCATATCATGTCTTTAGATCCTCTGTTGACGTATCTGCAGTTCTATGAAATCAGACATGTTCTTTGTAAAGGCAAAATTGTGTCTCACAACAGTAAGATTACCTGTTTCTGGGGCGAGCTACACACATTTTTTTTATTGTCATTATATTGGTGGAAAAGTCTCTTAAGTCAATAGTTTCTGTTACTGACTAAAACCAATTAGTACTAAGGCATCCTTAAATTATAATTAATAACAAGATATTATGGAATTTTTTATTCCTTCATTTTCAAAATAATATTTAAAAAGAAGTTGAGAAGTTTGAGGATATAAAAGGCTGATTCATTTAGAAATACACTGTGAGTGTAAAGAGAAAAAAATATTGGGAAAAGCAAGTGATGTGCAAAACACAATATTGAGAATGATGACTTTAAGCAATAGCATGAAGAAGCTTTTAAGACTAGAAATGCACTGCTTTGGGTAGATGACACTTGCTCCCCGAGAGCTATAAATTATTATACGCAGTATGAAACTGGAATCTAACAAATATACAATATTATTTTCCACAACAGGAACTATATGTCCTTTTGACACAATTCTGTGACAATTACAGAAAAAAAAAAAAAAAAGTGCCCTTTCCTGTAATGTGATTGCTCTCATTATTTGTCTTTTTTGTCATCATGTCAGCAATTTCAAATTTGAAAGTTAAATCATGGCAAATTGTCACAATGGTAGTTCATGCAGCGTTAGAAGTACATTTATATGATTGTTTCAGTAAATGGCTCATTGAAAAAATATTTTCTGCTCAGTTGAAAGTTTTGCTGCAGGGACTAAAGCACATGAATCTGAAATACAAATTCAAGTTATTCATGCGTAAAAATTAACCTTTCCTTGATATATTCTTAATAAAAATATTCACTAAGTTGATTATGAACTAGAATTTTGTGTTGATTTCATTTTACCTTCGGCAATAAAATGAATGCAAATTTATGCCATTTAAACATTTAAAATTAAGCTAAACCAGAAAATTTATGTAAGCAAAAAAACAACTACTTATATGTTATAGAAATTATTTTCTTTAAAAATTGTCATATATGTTTCTTATGGACAATGTTCTCATAAATGTTATGTTCTGTTTATTCTAAAGCAAAACATAAAAATAAGGAAAAAAGCAATATTTCTGTCTGAATTTCAATAGGATTATTTTTAAACAAATTAACTGTGAATGTATAAATAGCTACCCTAGAAATATTGAAGATACTTTAGTTCAGAATTTCAAATATCTGGCATCGTCATGAGAGATATGAAAACTCCAGGGAATTGTTTTATCCCTACTATTAGCACCTGTAAAAAAAAGTAGATAAAAAGTCTTGTCATAGATATGCATATCTGCATATTCAAGATAGTTTTGATATTACTATCATCTAGCTGCTCCCAGAACTCAAAGGCTATTGTAAATCATCATATGCAAAAAGCCTGTCATAACATTGTCACAAGTAATCCAATTTTCTTCTCTTTTTTTTCCTAGCTTTTCCAAACTGTAATTAACTTTTATATGAAATGGAGATTCTGTCTTTTTAAATATCTTCCCAGCTGATAATGTGCAAAAAGGTTAAGCCACTGCATTAGTACAGAAGAAATAATGGATAACAATATATAGTGAACTCTGAACCATTAGGCTCATTTTGACAATAGGCACAAAATCATCTCCTACCCATGGCTGTGACTAAAAAAAGGGCAACACTCTTTTGTTTGGGGTTTTTTGTAAAGCCAGTATCTAGTTACCTCAACGTGATATCTGAAACTGGGTATGATCTAGCATCTCTAATGTAAAATTTCAGAGTGAGGCTCTTAAAAATCACAACTATTTGTGATTTTTGCCTTGATAATTGGCTAAGACACTAGTAAAACACTGCTTTCTTACCCAGTCTACAAGGAGTTGTCAGAGTTAGGGCATATTGACTACTGCCTCAACCTGAGCATTGGGGTTTGTATATGAGAACTGCTGCACCCCTGAAGCCTGATATAGGAGGGAGCAGTGTGCATGTGTGTTTAGGTATGCGCAGGATTTGCAGTTTCAGAGCCATCACTTTCTCTCTAGCGCATTCTTGATTACACAGGAGGATACTGCTTCCTTAAAGAGGTCCTTTTACTCACTTTGTAGGAGGAATGTGCTAGAAGCTTGAATTTAGTTTCTACAGGGAACAGGAATCTTCTGGTTCTTAGCACTTGAACACTTGCTTTTGCAGCTTCAATAATGTATTTGCAATATAGCTTTTTTTGGATGTACTTTCACATAGGTAAGTCACAACAGTTTCAGGATCCTAGCTCAAGTCATTGGGTTGAAAAAAATGATCTACTTATCTGTTTTTGGTGGAGGGAATAGACAAAGAGCATAGCCTGACTTCTTTGATTCCTTGGAGGTCTGGCTCACTAGACAGATGAGAAGGAATTCTCATTTATAGTTTACTGCCAGTTGTCTTCCTGCTGGAGAATGGAGGACTGCTCTTACTGCAAATTAAAGCACATGTTGTTGCATGGACACATTAAACTCAAAATTATTGTCTGTAGAGATGTTATGAATTGTTATTCTCTTGCTCATAGGGCTCAGACAAATGAAAGGTAGTGACTCTTGCTAAAGTATTAAAGCTGGAGTAGCCAACAGGGGTAGCTTAATGACATCATGGTGTCATCATAGTAATTCACCAGTTAAATTATTTTCTTGCAAAATTTACTGCACAAGATAATCATTAAGACATCCTATCCCTGGGACATCTCTAGGATATCTCTGCAGAGAATGAGCTCTGTTCTCATATGCTGAAGTAGATAGGTAGAAAATGGTAGCATAAATAATCTCAGCAGATTTTGATTTGGGAAGAAAGCTACACTAATTCTTTGCTGCTCTATGAGACTTATTTTCATAATATTTATTTCTCTCATGCTTCCCATTTTCCTGTAGTTAGTATTTTCATTAGAAATCAAACACAGAGACAGAATGTTACTTCATTGGTGTTGGTGCATCTTCAGTAAAATTTTACAAGAAAAACTTGGTCCCATATCTCTGGAAAACTTTCATTAAATGTGAGTTTACCCTGTAGCAGATTTGCAAGCTGTTCAAATTTCTGCTAAGTTAAGTCAATCAATCTCCATAACAAGAAGATAGTTTTATGGAATGCCTGAGGTCGTCTGATTCCCTGTTGGTTTCTACAAGGCAAAAAATCTCAGGTTTGGTCAACTTGTTCAGAGGAAATATCTTGATTGCTAAGAATGCTCCACAACAATATAGTCAGAATTCCTGACATCTCTGTCTGTGCTCAGAAAGAAAAAAAAAAAAAAAGAAAAAGAAAAAAAAAATAAACAAAAAAAAAAAAAAAAAAAAAAAAAACACAAAAAAAAAAAACCCACAACCAACCACTTCCTGTTATTTGAAGTAAATATTTTTATATTTTTCTTCTTTCTCTTTCATACCATAGTCTGTTTCCACGGCAGCCCAAGTACTTTCAACAATGCTTCCTGTTCACCTAGAAATTTGCAACTGCCTAATTTTGATGAATACTTCAAAGCAGATTTTGATAAAAATTGTTCTGCATTTAAGTAGAATATAGAAAAGCAAAAAAGCAGAAGTTTGCACTTGCATAAACAAAGAGAAAAAAAAAGGTTTATTCTCTACTTCCCATCAGTGAGTGGTGTCCATCCGCTTCCCCATCAGCAGGGTTTCAGCACATGGAGAAGTCACTCCTGAAGGCAAACACTGCAGATAACAAACGCCCCTCCATTCTTCCTCCCTCCCTTAGCTTTTATACCTGAGCTGTCACACAGTGTGGAGTGGCCCTTTGGTTAATTTGGGACAGCTGGCCTGGCTGTGTTCCCTCCTGGGACCTTTCCCGCCCCCAGCCCCACAATGGGGCCGGGATGTTGGGAGCCAGCGCTGGCTGTGCCAGCCCTACCCAGCAGCAGCCAAAACACTGGAGGGTTATCAGCTTCTTTGTAGCTACCAGGGAAAGCACAGCACTGAGAGGGCTGCTGGGGGAAAGTGAACTCCAGCTGAGCCAATACAGAAAGACTTAATGGAGGAAAAAGTGTGTTGATGCAAAATAACATGTTCTATTTGATTTATTATGGGAGTTTGATATTAGAACTAAAATAATTCTAACAGCAAACATTAACCCCTGATTTTTCAAGTCATTGATGAGCATACTTCATGTTTGAAGAAGATGGAGGTATCATTAAGGTAATTTTCACAGAATGACAGAATCACAGAATAATGAGGTTGGAAGAGACCTCTAAGATCATCAAGTCCAACCTATGCCCTAACACCTCAACTGGATTATAGCAAGAAGTGCCATGTCCTGTCTTTTTTTAAACACATCCAGAAGTGGTGATTTTACCACCTCTCTGGGAAGACAATTCCAGTACTTTATTATTCTTTTGGTGAAAATTTTTTTTCCTAATATCCAACCTGTACCTTCCCTGACGTAGCTTGAGACTGTGTCCTCTTGTTCTGTCAGTTGCTGCCTGGTGGAAGAGACCAACCCCTGCCTGTCTACAACCTCCCTTCAGGAAGTTGTAGAGAGCAATAAGGTCACCTCTAAGTCTCCTTTTCTCAGGCTAAACAACCCCAGCTCCTTCAAACTTTCCTCATAAGGCTTGTGTTCCAAGCCCCTCACCAGCCTCGTTGCCTCGTCACGCTCAAGTATCTCAATGTCCTTCCTAAACTGAGGGACCCAGAACTGGACACAGCACTCAAAGTGCAGCTTCACCAGTGCTGAGTACTGGGGAAGAATGACCTCTCTGCTCCTGCTGGTCACACTATTCCTAATGCAGGCCAGGATGCCATTGGCCTTCTTGGCCACCAGGGCACACTGCTGGCTCTTATTCAACCTGCTGTCGACCAGCACCCCCAGGTCCCTTTCCGCCTGAACACTGTCCAGCCACACTGTCCCCAGCTTGCAACGTTGCAAGGGATTTTTGTGGCCAAAATGTAGAACTCGGCACTTAGACTTATTAAACTTCATGCTGTTGGACTCTGCCAAAGTCCATAGTAGAAAGTTAAATGCTCATACATTCTGTTTAATCTTTATGATTTAATTCTTTTTCACCTATAATTAAAGCAATTTTTAGGAAAACAGAACTGTTAACTTTAGGTTCTTATGGGAAAATATAGAGAAATGAGGATCTGCCTAGAAGTGGATGATTTTGCCTCAGCTAAGCATTCTAAAAAAACCCTCAGCTGACCAAGTGAATAGCCCAGATTGAATCTCCATTCTTGGGAGAGTCTGCGTGCCCTATGCTTTTGTAGTTAGGGCTTTTTTTTTTTTTTTTTTCTTCTTTCTTCTTTTAAGTAAATACTGGAATTTTGGCAATCCAAAGAGCAAAAAAAGGCTTCTCTATTTTTCAGATCACTGAAGGGACATATTTGGGAAACACAAAGTACAGATAAGGGTACATGAATTTCTCTTCTAGAAATTTTGTAGCTTAAAATTTTTACATTTTCTATAATAGCAAACCTTTCTGTTATTTTGCAGGGATGATGTTTCAATTGGTTGTGTTCTTGACTATGTATATTTAGCATGCATTTTATTCTTCAGTGCAATTATTTCATGTGTTTTTTTTGCCTCAGTTTAAGACCTCTTTAGGTTCAAACCATACCATGAAGAGGAAAATTAATTTAGATTTCCTACTTTAACCCCTAAGGAAAAATGAACTAGCAGTAAGTTTTCTTTTGTCTACTGTGAAAGTAATATGGATGATGAATGCCTGACTTGTGTACCTGGTGGAATGCTGCTGAGAACCACAGAGCCAGTCATTACACAGTTTCAATAGGCAGATTGAAATTACTGCCTAATAATTTGATTAACAGATTAGCATGTCTATGAGCACAAAAAAGACATAAGCCCTTATTGAAATATCAGATGGATGCTTAGGTGTTTTAGGAGGAAAGAAAACCTGCAAAACTTCTTCTAGAGAATCTAAATTTCAGTTATGGTCCCTGCAGAGGCAAGTTTTATGATAAAGGACTCTGATCTACATGTACAGAGGCATACAGATGCATACAGAGGCACAAGGATAGGTGGAGGAAACTCAACAAATCAGTCAGAGAAAATTTCCCTTTCTGGGTCCTCCAAGTGTGTCCCAGGAGAGTTTCCTTCCCATGGACCAGGTTGCACCCACCACCATAAGGCAATAGGAGCTTCTCTCCAGGTCACCTTTCATGCTGAGTATGGTGAATGCCTATGTATATGGTACACAGTATGAAATCCAGGGGAAGAATATTTTGGGAATGTACAAAAATTTTTACAGTATGCTTTGGGAGAGTGTGGTGGATTGACTCTGACTGGATTCCAGGTGCCTACCAAAGCTGCTCTATCACTCCCCTCCTCAACTGGAAACAGACTCATAGGTCAAGATAAGCACAGGGATAGATCACTCATTGTTAACTGTCATGAGCAAAGCAGATTGGGGAATTTAATGTAATTTATTACCAATCAAATCAGAGTAGAAAAATGACAAATAAAAAATAAATCTTAAAAACACCTTCTTTCATTCCTCACTTTTTCTTGGGCTCAACTTCACTGCCAGTTTTCTCTACCTGCACTGCCTTCCCAGCAGCACAGGGGGATGAGGAATGGGTTCTGTAATCAGTCCATCATACATTATCTCTGTCACTACTTCCTCTTCATGGAGAGGGCTCCTCACATTCTTCCCTTGCTCCAGCATGGGTTCATCCCATAGGAGACCATCAGAAACTTCTACAACACAAGTCCTTTCCACAAACCCTGCTCTTCATTAACTGCTCCAGCTTGGATTCCTTGCACAGGGTCCTGACCTTCAGGAACAGACTGCTACAGCACGGGTATCCCATGGGGTCACAAGTCCTGCCAGCAAACCTGCTCCAGTATGGGCCTTCCAGTCCAGGGAGCCACAGGTCCTGCCAGATGTCTTCTGCAGTGCAGGCATACACGAGTGTGTACCTGTGTGCCTTGGGGCTTTGAGTGCCTGGGTGCCAGCAGCTGGGAGAATGAGGACATAAGGCCTCTAATTAGCACATAGACTGTAAGGCCAGGGGAGATGTGTATCACACAGATACAGACACAATATCCACAGAGATGTATATAGACATGTTTCTCACTAATGCATCTTCAGTCTGCTCAGCCTGTGAGAGAAATAGGATAAGGCTACCGATGCGGTTTCTACTTGCATGAATGCTGTGTTTTCTGTCTGTGCTGATCTGTGTGGCTTGCCAGAGGGATACATAAGTGTATACAATACGTGCAATTATCTGTGTGCATATTGAGAAAATGTGACCAGTCTTGCTGCTGGAGCTGAATCAGCCTTGGTTTTCTTGGGCTACTCAGTTCAGCAACCCAGCAAACATATGACTCTAACCAGAGGGTGTCAGAAGTGTAAACATTTGCAGAGTGTGACCCTTCACTAAAACTGTAGATCAAGAACACCTATAGGATTCTTCTTGACTCCTTTCAGGTACTGTCTTCTTACTGTGTAGCACACTTTACAGGGCTCTTTTGTAGGCTCTTTCTCCTTTGATATCCACACCTTTAAAACTGAAAGTACAAGGCAAAAAGGAGTATTTTTTTAAACAATGTTTTGAATGCACTTTCAGCTGGATGACTGTATTTAAAATCAGAAATTGACAGTTTATGTTGGCTAAAAGCATTTCCAGTGGAGAATATAAAGCCTTCAAAGACAGGAGAATGTTACAGACTTTCTCTTATGATTCATTCTCAGCTGTCTGTGAGAACTTCTTTTAACTATCCAGGATTTCACAACACAGTTACTAAATGTAGATGCAGCCAGTTTTTTTTATAAATGATGCATTTATTCCTAAAATGAATATGGGTTTATATCCATTTCTCAATACAAAATATACAGAGATAAGAGACGAGGGGTGAAACATAAGGTGCAGTCTCATCCTACTCTGATATATCTTATAGAATCTTGCAATCTCAAAAGTGTTGCTTTTAAAGTAATTTTAAATTAGTGGTATTAAGTGCTTTCCCTTCTCTTGGTTATGGTTGAATTCTGTGTGACAACTAAGCACCATGCAGCTTCTTGATCACTCCTGGCTGGTGGGGAGGGGGCGAGAATGCAAAGAGTAAAAGTGAGGAAACTCAAAGGTGGAGATGAAGACTGTTTAATAGGTAAAGCAAAAGCTAGGTGTGTAAGCCAATCAAAACAATAAATTAATTCACCAGTTCCCATGGGTAGACAGGTGTTCAGCCCTCCTCAGGAAAGCAGGACTCCTTCACACCTGATGTTCACTGGGGAAGAATTTCTTCATTTTTCTTCCTCCCGCCCCAGCTTTGTATGCTGAACATAATGCCCTATGCTCTGGAATATCCCCTGAGTCAGTTTGACTCAGCTGTCTTGGCTATGTCCCCTCCCAGCTCCTTGTGCAACCCTGGTTTCTGTGCTGGCAAGGTGGGGTGAGGAGCAGAAAAGGCCTTGACTCTATGCAAGCACTCTGCAGCAATAAGAGAAGCATTCCTTTCCATCACAAATCCAAAACACAGACCCATATTAGCTACTGTAAAAAAATTAGCCCTATTTCAGACAAAGCCCGTACACTGGCAAGTAAGGGCAAAGGCAGGGAACTTTAAAATGCTAAAAGGGCTTATGCAAACTGCAGACCTTTTGAATATTTTTGCACAAATGGAACTAGAACATACTTATGACCACAAATTAGAGAAAAGATGAAATCATGATTCTTTTATAAACTTAATTGGAAAAGCATCATGGAAAATTTTATATAATTCATTACTTGTTAACTTAAATTAGAAATAAGGACAAGTCACAGAATTGAAGCATGAAAAATTCTGCGACTGCTAACTCCACTCAATTTCTCTTATTTTGATCAAATCACAGTGTCTGAACATGTATGTTTATATATCTTCCATATTTTCAATTTTCTCATTAATCTAGCTTTCCTAGTCTCCTAGAGAGAACTTTGAAATATAAAATGAATGCTCTAAACACTACAACAGAAGAATTAAAACCATCATTTATTTGTGAATTCTACAGGATAAAAATTGATGAGGAGAGGCTGAGACTTCTTGGCTGAAAAAAGAGGCAGCTATAAGGGAGCTGACTAGCACCTTTCTAATATTAGGGAGAAAGTCACCAAATAGAGCCAGACTCATCACAGCAGTTGAAAGCAGGAGGGAAAGAGACAATGGATATTCATTGAAATGAGAGTTGTCATAAACAGAAGTGTCTAACCAGATACAAGAATACATGCTTTGAAATTTATAATAATAAATAAAAAATGTGGATAATAAAGCCTTGAAGCGGGTTTTTGAAGATTTTTTTTCCCAAGTTTCCTTAGGTGTTTGACCAACTATATAAATCTCTGAGCAATCTGATTCAACCTCACAACTCTTCCCTGATTTGAGAAGGTTTGACTAATGTCCTCTTCAATCTGAGCTATCCTGTCATTCTGTGAGTTATACTGAAAGCATTTCTCTCTCTACAGAAAATTGGGTAAGGGTGTTTTGAGCTTTCATTTGAGACGTCTGGAAAATGCGAGTTTTGGTTTCTGTTTGGTTGAGTTTTGGTGTGTGGGATTTACTTAATTTTCTGGTTTGGGGTTTTTTGGTTTTTTTGCATTTTTAAATTTACATTTGGAATTCTGTGATTTGTGAGATCAGGTTAACATGCTGGTGGAATTTATGTGATACATTGGATCAGTCAGTAACCCCTCATTCGTGCACAAGCCTCAGAGCTGCAATTGCAAAAAAGGCACAACTACCAGCAAGCAAAGACATCTTACATTATTTTGGAAATCCCAGCGTTGAACAGCAGTTTTTGCAAGAACTTTCATGGTCATAGACAAAAATTTCATACTTCTGGAGTTTAGGGCACAGTCTAAACCAAGACTTTTAGAGCCCAAAGTACAGTGGATGGACCAGCAGGGATGGACCCGTAGAAAGAGAAGACAAAAAAGTCTATGTACTTCTGCTCTCAGCAGTACTAGCCGCAGAAACTGCTGCACTGAGTTCTAGGTAGAACAGCTGATCATTGTCCCTCTCATACTGGCTTGCCACCTTTACAATTTGCTGCTTGAATTGCTGCCAGAAGGAATCTTTCAACTGAAAGAGAATGGAAGAGGCATTTGAGATCCTAATCCCTGACAGGTGAATGCATTTTATATTAAATATTGAAAAGCAGAAGCAGTTATGGAAACAAAGACCACATCACCAGGCCACTGTTCCATAAGAACTTTATCTTGTATGTTGTATTCTCACAGAAGCATAATCTTGTTTGTTTATTTTTACCATTTGTTTCTTCATTCACAAGTCCTGTTTAGATGATGATGTAGGATTTAAACGATGATTAGGATTTTAGCACAGTACTGCTCAGTACAGTGTCCCCATAACAGGACACTGACAGACTGGTCAGGTACAAGTCTCACCTTTCCTGGGCACTGACAGACAAATCCTACTCCAAGGGTTAAGGAAATCTCCCCACACTAAGGGTCAAAAAAATTTCCCCATTTCACATGACAAACAAGGAAAAATATTCTGGTGAGAGATTGCCAGCAACATGAAAAGTACTTGGAATTTTATATTTGTATATATAAAAACTGGGATAGAATGTAGCAGAAACTTTCTGATCCTTTTCAAACATGAGAAAATAATTTTGTTGCTTATATACCATGCAGGGTTCATCCTTGAGTAACTCTATAACATTTTATTTTGTGGGTTTTTTTTTATACACAGCTAAAAAATGCATATTCTATAGAACTGTCAGATAATATTTGTCAGTGCATTTTGGTAGGATTAAACTCCCAGACATACTAAATTCTCTGAACACCGATGGAAGTTTCACTTGAACCGCACACTACAAGAAAGTCATAAGGAAACAAATAAAAGCCAAGAGAAAATTCTTTCCCCCCAAACTTAGCAAGGTGAATATATTTTTATCTTAAACTTTCAACATGTGAGGTATATAGTTTGCATTTTCTATTCCAGTAATATTTGAGTTTCTGTGCATATATCTTTCATAAATATGTGTCAACTTGAGCCATTAAAGCAACAGGTCATTTTAAAAGAACTGAATAAAGTCCTTTGTGTAATAGTATCTGATTTTTCAGTCTGTTAGGGTAAAAATATTTGGAGCTGTAGGATTGTTGATATTAAGTAGAAAGTAACCTTTATTTTAAAAAGCAATATTTGTAATACTAATATGCAATTTATATTTGATTTCAGATATTTTCTTTATCCCAATTTTTTTTTTTTTTTTTTTTTGTCTTTCAAATCGTGAATCTAGAGTTGGTTTGCTGTAGGAATTAATGAATTGAGCATTTTCCCCCCGTTTTTAATCTCAGGACCAAAATTAAATTGTGTGATTAGAATTGGCTTCCCATTGAGTTTTATTAGGATGAGTTTTGATTTCTGTGTGAAACCCTGATGTTCTCCCACATTCAATCGCCAGGATGTGTATTTTGGTGGCATTTCATTATCACACAGACTTGTATTAAACTAATTATAAAGACATATAAGTTTAGATTTATTTTAAGCAAAACCTCAGAACTACATCAAATGCCCTCTGAAAGTGCACCGAAATTGCTGTATGTTGCCAGGGGTTGACTGAGAGTATCAGATCTTCTCTGTGGTCATTGCTCCAGGCTGCAGTTTTTTCCATGCCTACTGAGCATGGAAAGTGAAGTAGTGGATGAACACTCTATCAAAGCATCTACCAGTAGGTGATTAACTGCCTTCCCAGGTTGCTGCTGGTTGCCCCTAGGTTGTCCCAGTGCCTTGCCAAACTCTTCTCCAGTACAAAGTGTTGGCTGAAATATTCTTGATACTCGATACACAATAGCTCAGAAAATATCACACTTTACCTGTGCATTTCCTGATTGCTGATTCACACTCAAAAATTCATGTTGCTGTTTAGTGAGAAAGAACTTTTCTTTCCTCCCTTTTCTTTCCCTCTCTGCTTTTTCTGTCTGCTTAATTTTTTTCTCATTTAAGTCAGCAACAGCAAGGATCATTCAAGACATGATTATGCTCATTTATGTTCTTTTGCTGTTACTGTTAGAAAAAATAGACTAAGGTCACATTATTCTGGAGAACTGCACAACTAGCACTTGAGAAGGTACAGGACTTAAACATATTTAAAATAAGGACATCACCAAGGTAAAGCAGAAGAAAACAAGACAGGCAGTAGTTTAATCCTATTTATGGGAGATAAATACCTCAGCTTTACAATATTTGTTAAGTTGTTTGCAGCCCTAAAGGACCACAGATAATTCCCTCAACAAAGCATGAAAAACAAGAACTGCCATTGTACATGGCTGTTGAAAACCCTTCTTTTAATATGAAAGATTGTTTGAACATAAGTCTCCAGGGTGCCTTTCTCAGAAAGATGTAATGAGGTCACAAAAGAAAGAATTTCAGAAGGAATTATCAGACTTAGAGGAACTTGAAAAGGAGGTGCTTTCAGGAAATAAACAATTCAAAGGGTTACTAATTGTGGCACATGGGAATCCTCTCAGGGGTAGGTGTAAAGATTATGTTTTAAATCTTATGCTGAAAATGTTGTTGCTTCCAGATATGCTTTGCAGCAGTCCTTAAGAAGTGAAGATGACCCAAACAGTTCCAATCCTAAGAGTTATCCAAGTGATACTTGTACTTTCTCCATTAAAACCCCCAAAACATATAGCCAGAAATTTTACCTATTGAGACATCATATTTCAAACACACTTTCCTGACACTGAAAATATTTTGGAGATATTAGAATGTCATAGGCACTCACCAGCAAAAGTAAATCCCTAATTTTCAGTTTCAGCCATTTGTGTACTTCAATACCTAAACACACAGTTAGCCACATAGCATATATCAAACAGTGAAATAGGATAATTACAGAGTTTAAAATCTATTATATCTTTGCTGTGTTCAGTAAGTTCTTTAAATATTAAACAAGGCTCCAGGAGATTACCAAAGGGATAATTTATAAAATATAGTTCTTCTAAGGAGCTATCAAATGCAATATGAAATTATCAATTCAGCAGAAAAACACAACAAAAAGAAAAAAAGATAAGAAGGAAAACATTGGTATGGCAAATTTATAGTTGCAAAATAACAAAAGAAAATGGAGAAGAAATAATGTGAAAAAAATTAAATGCAGGGAGAAGCAAATATTCTAATCTCATCCAAATTACAATGTCTTTACATGAAATTAAAAGACATTACTTTTCTACAAAGTGCAATACAGAATTTTGACTGGAACTTAGATTTAAGTACTGTGTCAGTAATATGGTCATCTATATAAAAATAGAATAAGATGTGCAGCCTACTAAGTTCAAATCAATTAAAAAATATTTTAAAATATATTAAATCTGTGTAAACTTTATACCTTATATTTTGAAGGGTATTTACATTAAATAACATTAAAGTCCATGCTACTTACTGAGGTGCTAACTAGGTTCATCTTTTTAACTAAGTGCATTTTCTGTATCTGCGCACTGACTGCACAAGGCAGAATTGTATTAATTTTCCTAAGAAATCATACAGAGATCAAGAAGAAACAGATTTGTGAACCTCATCTGGTTTCAAGCAATTTTCCCTATTCTTGAAAAAAATAAGCATTTTTTTTCTTGACTATGGTAGAACATTTTTAAATTGTTTCCTATGTATCATACTATATGTGCCCCATGTCCATGAATAAAATCAGAAATTAGGTTGGAAATTAGAATAAAGTCTTTCACAAATGTGCTTATGAAATTCTAGAATAATAATCCAGTAGGTGGCTTCTTGGATCATAATCCAGCTACATTTAAGATGCTTCCATGTTAATCATTATGCTGAGTTTAGAAACTGTTTTGGTAGTGAGGGGCATCAAAAGATGGTTTCTGTAAATCAATGCCAGAAGTTGTCCCCATGCCTGAGAGAGCAAATGGCAGCTGGCTCCAAGATGGACCTTCCACTGAACAAGCTCAAACTTGTTTGTGACAGTGGTAGTGCCTCTGAAAACATAGTCAAGGAGAGAGAAAAGTTACTGTGCAAGAACAACTGCAGCTGTAGGGAGGAGTGAGACTATTTTAGAGAAACAGCTCTGTAGAGACCAAGGTCAGTGGAGAAGGAGGAATTCATACAAATCTGCCCATGGGAAAGACAGGCTGGAGAAGTTCATGGACAGCTGTCTCCCATAAGAGGGATCCCAGGCTGCAGCAGAGGAAGGGTTTGAGGAAGTTTTTCCCAGAGGAGGAAGGAGCAACAGAGACAAAATGCCATGAGGTAACTACAAGCCCCATTTCCTGGGGCTTGTTGGGGACAGAGGTAAAGAAGCCTGGAGTCAAGTTGAGCCTGGGAAGAAGGGAGGGGTAACGGAAGGTGTTTTAAATTTTAGTTCTCATGTCTTATTAACTTAGACTGACTTGATTGGTAATAAATTCAACCCGTTACCCCAAGTCTTTTTTGCCAGTGATGGCAACTGTTCAGTGTTCTTTCCCTGTCCTTATTTCAACCCTGAAGCCTTTGGTTACATTTTCTCTCCAGTTCAGCTGAAGAAGGGAGTGATAGAGCACCCTTGGTGGGCACCTTGTGTCCAGCTAGGGTCCACCCACCAGTGCCAAACTGGTTTTTAGGGATGTTGAAATTAGGTCTTATACTATTTTAATGCTCTTTAGCCAGCTTCTGTATTTCTTCTTTCTCTCCCATTTAGTTTTGATATGGTACTTCAAAAGAGTATCTTCATCTACAATGATAGCATCAATTAAGTAAACCCAAAACTGATAAGTCATTAAGCTTTTTGTCTTAGGAGTAATTTCCTGATGGAATCAAGGCAAATCACCTTCAAATTTTAGAACTGCTCCTAATATCCTTGATTCCTGTAAAATGTCTTCTCTTTTTCCATTAAATAGCAAAGACCTTGAGGAAACTATTTTCTCAGAATTTATGTTATGAAAAAGAAGCCATGGGTACATACTCAAGATCTAATTTCAAAACATGCTATATTCCTATTTCACACTTTTCTTTGTTGGAAGAGTTGGATTTTCTTTTTTTTTTTTGCTTTGGTTTATTTGTGGTTTGGGGGATTCTTTTGTTTGTTTTGTTTTATATTTGGGTATGCATAAGGTTTTTTTCCTAGTAGCATTATTTCTCTATTCCCAAGGTTTATTTCAGAGTTTATATAAATTATGCTGTCACCAAGAGAAGATCTTAACTTTCTACTGCCCATTAAATCTGCACAACAAAGGATTTGATCTTAATTTAGTTCTTGTGCAACGAAATTTCTGTTTGATTAGGAGAAAAGTCTCTGCTGGTACATCTCTCAGGGTCATTGTAACAGGCTTCCAACTATGTCCTCTTTGTATTGAAAGGATTCTAGTCATTCCAATCTGCAGTTGTATTCACTGGCTCAGGATGTCCCAGACAGGGCATTTCCTAATGGGAAGCTGGACTCTTTTTTTGAAGTGATTTCTTTTTTTTTTTCTCATTGTTTTATCAAAAATCGCATCCTAAGCATCTGTTATCTAGATATATGTTTCCAGTTTCCAACTACTGGTTGTGAAGTGCAGAACTTCTGCTGTACTTCTTAGTGATGTAGGAGGACTTAGTGTGAGCCATAAAATGAAAACATTTAGCTGTTTAGGTTGTTTTCTCTATGACACACAAATAACTTTAAATATTTCAGCAATTTAAAAAAATGGATTTTCTTTAGGAAAATCAAATACACTGATAAAGAGAAAAAAAAAAAAAAAAGCCTTAACATCCCCATCATTTTTCTCCTAAAAGGAAAGCTAAAAGCATTTGTGAAAGCTGAAACTACCCTCCACAGCCTCAGTTTTACATCAGAAAACAGCATTCTTTTACTACTGCACTTAACATATTTTCAAGACTACTCCCAGTCTACAACTTAAGTTCCTTGGTGAATTAAAAGATTTTAGAGTCTGTATGACCTATGCTACATTATTTATTGCATTCTGTGATATTTTTTTTTCTGCCTAAAAGGGAAGACTTTCACAGAAACACAGACTAAGTCAGTTTGGAAGGGACCACAGTATGTCACATTGTCCAACCTCACCACTAAATCAGGGCCATCCTAAAGCACAGGGCACAGGAATGTGTCCAGATGGCTCTTGAATGTTTCCAGTGAGGGACACCCTATAACCTCTCTGGACAACCTGTTCTAGTCCTCAGTCACTCACACACAAAAAAAAAAAAAAAATTCCTCATGTTCAGGTGGAACTTACTGTGTATCATTTTATGCCCATTGCCTCTTGTCCTATGGCTTGGCACAATCAAGAAGAACCTGGCTCATTCTCTTGATACCCATCCTTTAGACATTTATACACACTAATGATGTCCCTTCTCAGTCACCTCTTCTTAAGACTGAACCGGCTTAGCTCCCTCAGCCTTTCCTTGTAATAAAGATTCTCCAGACCCTTGACTATCTGCTCCAGAAGCTCTGTATTTCCTTGTACTGAGGAGCCCAGAATGGGGGCAGTTCTTCAAATGTAGCCTCACCAGGGCTGAGTAGAGGGGCAGGATCAGCTCCCTTGGCCTGGTGGCAGTGCTCTTTCTAATGCATCTCAGGATTCCCTTGACCTCCCTAGCTACAAGGACACACTGCTGGCTCATGGACAGCTTGCTGTCCACCAGGATCTTCAGGTCTTTCTCTACAGAACTGCTTTCTCTATTGCTTATGCTCTATCTTGTTCACTCCTATTCATACGCTATTTCCTCAGCAGCATTTTCTCCCCCTCTCCCCATTTATTACCAATACTGAATCAGAGACCAAGATTCTAGTTGCATTTTTTATATTTTTCAACTGATCTTATGTATGTAAAAAAAAAAAACAAACCTCTCTCCTCTTATAAATTGAACCACAGTGTAATGAAGTACCACATCTTGTTGTTATTAAGTTTTCTCTTTGAATAGGAGTAAAACAGAAATGACTCTCACGATTTTTTCATTGTGAATTTCAGAGGATTAAAATCTGTGAAATAAACCAATGCATCAAAATGTACTACAAAATCTCTGTTGCCAATAATCTAAACAGGTACCCTGTGAATGATTAAATAGGAAATAATATCTCATGTGAAACAAGACAATGATGGTCAGGGGATTAAAATCATAGAATTATTTAGGTTGGAAAAGACCTTTAAGATCGTTGACTCTAACCATTAAACCAGCACTGCCAAATTCAGCACCAAATAATTTCCCTAAGTCCTTATCTACACATCTTTTAAATACCTCCAGAATGGTGACTCAATCATTTCTCTGATTAGTCTGCTCCAATGCTTGACAACACTTTCACTGAAGAATTTTTTTCCTGATATCCAATTTAAATTTCACCTTGTTCAACTTAAGGGTGTTTTCTCTTTTTCTATCACTTGTTATTTGGGTGAAGACACCAACCTCCACCAGGCTAAAACCTCCTTTCAGGTAGTTAGAGAGAGGTATAAGGTCACCCCCAGTCTCTTTTTCTCTTTTGGAAGACGTAGTTGGTCAGATGACAAAAGCTGAGCCATCCCTCACATTATAAACAGAGAGTGAGGTAGCAATTACTACAGCAACAGGTTGAAGCTCATTATAAGTTCTTCCATACCTCAGTCCTGATCTGTAGGCAATGTAGTGCCTCTGTCTGATACCTTTGGACAGCATATTCATTTGTACCTCTCTTCCACTAGGGGTACAAAATGAAAGTGCTGAGTGTAACTCAGCAAGAGGCCTCGTTATGTTACAAATAAGAGTGAGAAAGCAGGAGTACACAGTTGTGTTATGGTTCCATGATAGAAAATACTGTTTTGTACACCATACTTTTAAAGCATTTTAGAATGCTATAAGGTATTTTTTTATTAGACTTTACATGATAATCTAAGGATATGGAAGGAATGATTGTCAAATAAAGTATATGTTCCTCTGGGGAAGACTTTAAAATGACAAACTGTAGTGCATTCCTGTAACAGTCAGATCTCTTCACTTTTAATCATTTAATAACATCTACTCTTACATAATGGAGCTACAGACATGGCAAACAGATTTGAAGAATGATATAGGAGAGAAATATAATGAATACCTATTAGGTTAGTGAAAATATATTCTGGTTCTCTCATGATATTGGGAGGGGATTTCAGTTTCAGTCTGGAGATTTTTCTAGTCATTAGATGGATAAGAACAGAGTTGATGGTCTTCCACGGTGTCTCAGTGTATAAGGAAAAAACCTCAGTGGCAAAAATGGTGCTAAACTGAGCACTGTCATCCCCAAAAATATTATTGGAAAACAAGTACATAAAGATGTATTTTTAATTTCAAACTCTCAATCTGTCATATATAGCTTTTGAATGTACCAAACTTAAATCATAGGCACAGTACTGCAATATATAAAACCCACTTTAGCATGATACTCATTCTAATCATGAGCATCAATAAGATTCTGGGCAGAAGTGTAGCAAAATGAAAAGTGGTCCTCCAGTTCCATTTTAGGCTGTATTTCCATTTAAGCTAAAAAAAAAAAAAACCCAGGTAACAACCACAGTAAGAAACCTCACTTAGTTCCTCAGATAATTGATTCATTATAGAAATCTGATCTAGTGCTCAAGAAATGGTGCAAAAGCTTTCTTCAGTTACAAGTGGTTTTTCATGAGGTCTAACATAACCGATATCTGTACCCATTATAATGTAAAAACAGTCATCAGTATCCACACACTCGTTTGTGATTAGCAGGAAGAATATAGGAATTAATATTCCCTGATCTTACTCAAAAACAATGTTATTTCTGATATGGGTGATTCCATCCAGCCAAAAGATTATACATTTCTATACAGAAATTTCTTCTCACTTATCCCAAGACAAAAATCTTTTAACTCTAGTTTTGCTTTTAATACTAATTATGTGTCAATAACTTGCAAAGGGCTTGTGCACTCATTTTGAGACAACTTAACTATGGAATCATGTGATAATTGAAGTTATACTGATTTTTAAATCGATCTCTGGACACCTTTTGGTAACAGCATTCTTCCCTCTGTCTTGCCCTCTAAAGCAAAGGCCAACACCATCGCATTTAGGAATTCACCAGGAATCATGCCACCCACTAGATAGCTGGCTTCTTAAATAACTCATTTGCATCCCTTCTCATCTGGAGACCTGTGAAATCAGATCTTCCTCATGGATATAGAATGTCAAGAATATTGCAATATCATCAATATCTAAAGTTTTCTGAAGCTGAGCAACAATACAATCAAGTTTAGAAGATTCTCAAATTTAGTGAAAGAGAAAACAAAGACTCATGTGACCAAATCCACTAGAGAAAGATCTTGTGTTCTAGTTTCACTTCTTAAACTCTTTATTCTAGAATAAAATAATCAGAAGTAGTGCTTGGAACCCAGCTGAAAGTGAAGATTACACCTTTTCCTCTAAAAGCCATATCAACTTACTTTTTTTATTTCTGCCGTATACTGAATGAATGTCTTCAGTGAAATTATTATGGTTTGAAATTTCTCCTTAGTAATTTGCTGTATTTATTTATTTATAAAATATAATATGATGATGGGCTGTGGTGATACATTCTGCTTCCTAAAGACACTAGTTACAAAAGCAAGAGTCAGGCGAAAATAAAAAAGGAAAACAATGTTGGCTACGTCAAAATATTCTACGGTTGACCTTATTTAGGTAAGCTCTATATGACTCCCAGGCTTTCAATGTTAGTAACACAAGTCCCTTTCTGAGGTAACTGACATGGCAACAAGCTATGTGACTGCTTCAGAAAGTCAGGATGGATTGTTTTTGATCATGTCCAAATGCTGTTAAACGCATTAAAAATTCTTCTAAAGCATAATCCTTAAGTGTCATGGATTGGAATTAAGTTTTATTAATATTTTACATTCAGCAACCTTTAATTAGAACTATTTGTGCATTAATGATGCATAGTAGTAAAACAAACAGAATGCCTATACTTCCATGATAATTGTGCATTACTTAAAAACTAAAAATACAAAAAGCAAATATCAAACTCACAAACAGAATAAAACTATCTCAAAACCCAAAAATCATTGTAGCAACATGAGAAGGACTTAAATAGTCTACATGTATGTAATTAGAACAAATAGGTATAATTTGTCACTGTGTAGAAAATAAAACCATTTGATTTGGTATTCAATTATTCTTCCTAGTTGCATTCAGTAAGAAAACCTTGTTCTACTGAAGCACATAGGAGAATGAAAATACTTTGAGGAAACAGAGAAAAAAAAAAAAAGAGAGAAAGAAGCAAAAACACAACAGGCATCAGAACTCTATCTTGAGACAAATTTCACAAATGTATTCATACATCATTTTGCCACCTGTGAGATTTGTTTGGTGGTGTGTTCGTCTGTTCTTCTGTGGCAATTCATACATTCTCATGTGGAGACTGAAAGGATTTTCATAAGACTGACATCTAATACAGGAAGCTAAATTATACACTAGCCTTGCATTACAGTGTCATATGCTGATAATGTGAATTGGTATGGAATGTTATTTATTCCAGTACTGCCCTTTCCTAAAATATTTTGGACACGGTACCTGTTTCAGATCAAATTTTCTTTTTTTTGGCAAGGCAGGTTGTGAATAGCAAATTGCCTCGCAAACAGTCATGTGTTTTCTTGCCAGGATTGATTCAGGGGAGTCTTGCACACTTCTGCATTTCAGGCCTGATTCTGTTCAGAGAGTTTTCATAACAGTAAAAGTCTTTGCACTTTAACGAAATTCCTTCTCAGCCCACACTTTCTCATAGAGGGAAGAATGAAGCTCTTCTAACTGTTTCCTGTACACCATCTGCTCAATAAGATATACAGTCTTCAATACATATTCTACATGAAGACTGAGGGGCTGTCGATGTAAAATCTTTAATGCAGACTTGTTGAATGGCAGTGAATTCTGTAAAATTTCTGGTGACTGATTAGAGGATGGAAATTTTTAATTTGCAGCAATGCTTTTAAAATTTATTGTTATAGCAGTAAATGAAGATATATTTATAGTTGTAACTAACAAAATGAAAATAAATACCTTAATTATTGTTGATATACACAGTATGGACAATACAAAAAGAAAAGAACAAACCTGCAAACAGACCCAAAATGAACAGGAAGAACAAACCTGAAAACTTTATTTCAAAGTATTTTAGCTTTGACTGACTTCGGCTCTTTTTTCTGTTAGGGAAAAAAAAAAAAAAAAAAAAAAAGATCCAGCCTCCAGCCTCAATTTGTTATTTAATATCCTTGGTAATATCCTTGGAAGGACATTACAATTTTCTGAGATTGTATTTCTAACCTGTAAAGGGCATAAAAATACCAAGTACTTCACACTGTGTGTTAGTGATAAAGCCAACAGTTAGAGCTGGGAATGTGATGGACTTTGTAGAGTTGACCTAATGCAGACAACCTGGTCTTGCTTTCAAAACAGTCCTGCATGCCCCAGTTCTGTCACTGATCAGACAACTTTCTGTCATGTCTGAATCTGTTGTTAATGACATCTTTGGGACCTTCTTCATGTTTCTTTTATTATTGTACTTACGGTTCTTTTGGGTTTTCCATGTCATGCGAAAGTCTACATTTGAATTACATGTGTCTTCAGGTGTCTCAGATAGCTGTAGAGCAATCACACCTGTCATGATGTCTGTCAATTAACCTGTCATTATTTTAGCTTTTAGTGCAGGAGACTTTCTAGCTATTCCTTATATCCTCTATCTTTCATTGCCTACCCTATCAATTATTTTGTAAGAGTTTTGAAACTAGTTGTTGCTTTAAATTACTTATGTAGTACCTGCTAGACTTAAAGATTTGGTAAAATAATCAATTTGCTCTTTCTCAATGAAAACAGTTTCTGCTAAATTGAAATTCCAGGGGCTTGTACATCCTATTTAAAAAAATCTTAGTAATGTTAAAAAGGAAGAGATGTAACATCCATTGTCTGGAGAAAATAAATTTCTGACTAAATAGAAGAATCTGCAGCAAGTGGAAATTCTCTTTGAAAATTTCTAAGACTAAATCAAGATGGACATAGACATTGAGTAAAACAAGACCAGTGAAACAACGCAGGCACTGCTTCCCATCTCTGTTAAAGACCAGCTGTTGAGTTGTGGATCTACATTTTGAACACAATTTTTTTTTCCTTTGTAAAGACTTTTATTAATCTTGAGAATGAGTATCAGGAATTAATTCAGTTGATTTGATATGCAGGGCTAGGTGGATTCTGAAGCACAGGAGTTGATAAATAAATCAATATGTTATCCATAAACTAAGCTAAGCTAAGCTAAGCTAAGCAAATTTGCTGTGGGATCAGTGAGGTTCAATAAACACAAAACCCCACAGAACCATTTTGTAGTCACTTCATTGTAAAACTACATTTTAATTTCTTATTCCGTCTGCTATTGCACCCCCATAAAGTGCTTTAAGATGCATTTTGCGTGAACAGTATTAAAGAAGATTTAACTCTGTTGCATTACAACTATAGGAGCTGCAGATGTCTATCCACAAAAGAATGGAGGCATTTTGGAAGTAGTTTCCTAATGGATACCATGCAACAAAGTGATAATCTGAAAATATTTCATTATAGATATGTTTGGTATGTATATTTAGTTATAGATATGTTTGGTATGCTCCTTAATTTTTTTCCATTTTGCCAAACTTCCATATTTTTTTGATTTATCATCATTCCTTATCTAGCATTGGATGTAAGCCTAAATATTAGATACTCAATTGTCCTGAAGTTGCTTAAGATTAAAAAGTGGTGAAAACCAGATTAGAAAAATTAAAATAATAAAATTTTATTGTAGCTATAGATCTATGTAAAATAGGGTTTACAGTGTACCTGTGTGTATATATATATTTTAACACGTGAAATTAACTATGAGAAAAATTAATTTTTCTAGTATTCAGAGAATAAAATGATTAGATTTCCAGACTGAGGGCTACTTTGCTCTTTCTTCTGTGAGGACAGAAAACCATTATTTAGTACTTTTGAAAGATACATATGGAGTTAGTTGTAAATTCTCCTTTCCTATTACTGAGGTTGCAAGACTTGTCTGGACATGAAAATAAGTTGATCATTACAAGATGGAATATTGTAAATGTGCTATAACCTGTGTGCTTTAATTTTTGTACATGTTTACTAGTGAATTCCTTAGTTTGAGCTATTTTAGTAGGTTGCACATGGCTTCAATAGCAGGACCAAGACACTCCCTGTGACAGATACCAAGTACCTGGAACACAGCCTGCAGTTGTCAGTGATTTCCTGGAAGTCAATTGTTGCATCCCGGGTTTGGGTTTAGCTGTCTAATCTATATTAGTTACCAAGTTCTATGTATCCTCGTACATCCTCCGTGCCTTGCCTGCCCCTGGTGGTGTCTAGCCCCATTCTGCCTGCCATTGGTTTTCCCCCCTGCCACTCCTGTGACCACTCCCCCGTCCGGCCCCGGGAATCCCGTGTCCGCCGCCCCGTCCCCACGATCCCACTCAACCCGAAGCTCAGTGTCCACCCCTGTGGTGTTTCGGTTGGTCGCTGTCTCACATCATCACTGTGGCACCCGCACTGATTGGGGGGGGCGGCATCTGCCCTCCCTGTCACACCCCCTATATCATCCCGCTCCCTCCCAGGTCCCGGCACCATTTCCCCCACGTGGCGTGGGAAGTGCGGGTAGCTACCTCCCCACTGCAGCTCTCAGCGACAATAAAGCCTTCCTGCCTTCCTCGTGGGTGATTTGGACATTCCTTCCCTCTTTGCATTGGACCCTCGCATGGGCGACAGAACCCGGCAGACCCCGACTGGCATGCCAGCAGCAGCGGCACACGGGAGAGAAGCGGCGGACACGGGCATCCGGGGGCAGGCAGCGCCGAAGGGCACCAGAGCTGCTCGGGACCCAGAAGAAAGAGCGCGACGCTGCAGTCAATGAGTGCTGAATCCTAAAGCAAATCCTCTCCTCTCTTACTCATATCCACTGATTCATAACCTCACCTGTATGAACAGATATATACATATACTTTTATATATTAAAACACATAATTAATATGCATTATTTAATGTAATGTCTTCATCTGCCTACTGAATTGTTTGGTAAAGCAGAACTATTTGTTTGCAGTTGTATAGAAGATGCTTTGCTGAGAGGAATTTCTTGACTCTGAGGAGATGAAAACCAGAACATGCAGAAGAGCAGGGACTTGACTGCACTTTTGACTACACAATGCCATTATTCTGATAATTACAGACTAAAATTTTTTAAAAAATCATTAAGAAAAAATTGGTAGATTGTGTACAGGCTTCCAGAGTTTTCTGGAAGAGACTTGTATCATGGCAGTAATTTCCCTATCTTCTCCAGACATGTATCAAATATTTCCCTATCTTCTCCAGACATGTATCAAATATTTAAAATTTTTTAAAAAATAGAATGACCGATGAACTTTTAAGTGATTGAAGTTTGTTTTCCTAGTGAATGTTTTTGGGATTTATCTGTTATGTTATCAGATATATAGTGCACTCAAATCAACATTCCTAGGATACGATTTGTGCAATTAAGCATGCAGAATGAGAATATATACTCAGTATGACTGTAAACGTATCCCTAATTTCACCTCCACATATTATTGAAGGGTAGATAGTCCCTGTAGCTTGTGGCAATCTGTGTGCATAGTAGAAAAACAAATGAAAACTCTCACTCCCAAGTTTTTTTTATTCCATAGAAGAATTTCAGCTTTATCCAACCACAACCCATATTTCTCCACATGAATTGTGGCTTGTTTGCTGGTTTAAAAATTCTTCTTCTATCCTGTATAGAGCTGATTGTCTGATATACCTTGGTCCTTTGATTTTAAAATTGTAATCCTATTTTACGTGAGAAAAAGGAAAATAATCCATGGGCGCTAGGGGAAGAATAGATTGAATAGGAAGCAAAAAAGGAGTTTTCTAGATTACTTAATTTTTCAGCCAAATCTTAATCTTTGGGGGCTTTTGACTTCTCATGAGTAAATTAGGCTCAGAAATGGACTTAGTAAGCATTTGAAATAGATTTTGCCTTTAAATATTTTTGAGTCACAGTGCATGTAAATTTATCTTTTGAAAGGTCGAAACGTATTTTTTTAGGTAATCTATTTATTTTGAAACTTTATTCAATCTGAAATAGTATTTAAAGATTTCTAAACAGATATTTATGTTCATAACATTAAGAAAACCTGTGCTATTCTACCCAATGGTCCAGATGTTTTATTCTGCCTCTAACAGATATAATTTAGAGATGATACTGTGTAAGGTATATTCTACTTGAAATTACCTGAGAGAAGATTTTATTCAGAGAAGAAGTTTCTGTAATTTGATTGAAAGAGTTAGTGATTGATTAGAAGAAGAAGGAAAGGGGGGGGTGAAGATGATAATTAAAACTAAAAGAAAAAGAAAAAGTAAAAAATCCCACTCATCATTTTAAAAACAGTAATTTTTCTACTTTTCTACTTTTCAGATTAAGATATGCCTAGGTATCTTTCATTGTATCAAATGTCATTATTAATAAAAAAAAAATATTAGCTATTGTGAAGACACAGAATTGAGAAAAAAAAAGCTACTTACATCATTATAAAATTAATTATGTATCTCATGTAAACAGTTCCTGTTTTCTCTTTCATTTTAACATAGCTTTTACTAATGATGGTCAAAGGAAAAAATATTCTGAAGCCTGATGCTACTTTCCGCAACAGAAAACATCCATGTGAAATTAAAAGACATAAGAAAAGATAAAGTCTTTTTCCTTGCTGTGGAAAAAGACTGACATATCATCTTATCTGTTGCTCAAATAATTGAACTTTATGGCATGGAATTTTTGAAACCTTTGATTTTATATTGCCTTCCTAGCTGTGGGTTAGGGATACTGTTACAGAAGATGAATCATTTTACTTGGCAAGTTAGATGTTTTATAGAGAAAAAGTAAAAAACAAGAGGTAAACAATAGAATCAGCAAAAAGATGTGTAGAGGAAAGAAAATGTCTTAAGGAAAGACAAACACCATGTTTATAGCCAAAGTGTTACTCAGTGGTCATGCAATTGAAAAGAATATAGTGATGTAATTCTATCTCCTGTCAGGCTGCTACTGTATGTTTGATTTTTTTTTTTTTCCCTAACAATTCTATACTGCAAGGTTAATTGCTCTTTTGCTTTTCTCATTCACTTTGGAAAACTCAGGATCCAGGACAACCTTGATAAAATTCCACAATTCCCACATTAATCATGGTAAGCTGACAGTACTGTGCAATGTTCAAATCCCTGAAAGGATTGAAACCATAATTTCCAATACAAATTAAATAATATCGTGAGCCTTTGGAAGGTACTCAGTGACTGGAAAATGGTCTTTGAGTGAATTTTAGTAATGATCACCTGCATATTCTGGTATGCAAGCATGTAATTTTATTTGTATATATAAAATTTGAATAATAAATATTAAAATATTTAGGTAATCCTTCTTAATGTTCAGAATTGTAAGAAATATAACTATATTGAAGCACTGATAGTCAGTGAATAAGAGACTGCACCAGAGACTTCTGATACTTCTTCCGATACAGAAGAAAATATTTACCTTTACTCATGTGACCTTGAAGAGTTTTAAATCAGGAGGACATCACTGGCCATGAGAACTTAAATTTCCAACTTTATTATAACTTCACTGAACCCTCACTCTCCACAGATTTTCCATATTTTCTTGGTGCTGCAGATAATCTTGCTGGATTTTTTAATGGACCAGTTCTGGAACAAGGCAGGGTATCTTTGCAGATGGAAATACTATCCCTGCTAAGGATTGCAGCAGGCTACTGAAAATGTTTAGGGATGTTGTAGGCGGCAGACAACCCTTTACAGGATTCTCAGGTGACATGGAATGCTGAATATTTATCATCAGATATTATAAAATTTTACAGATCTTTCTGAATGATATAGGCCATAGCTCTCTGCAATTCAGATTTCGTAAGGCCATATACATGCAAACAAAGAATGGATTGATATTTTTCTTTTCTATTCTGTAAGATAGTGTTAATTTCTCTTAATTTAATGCAAGCTCTTTCTTGGTTTTTTATCAAGTAGGGAGTTAATGATTAATTTTCTTTTTTATTTTTTTTTCCAAATGTGAAATTCTGGGGATTCTTTTGGTCTACATGTAAAATTTGCTTCTAAAATTTAGTAGCTGAATAGTTGACTGCCTTAGAGAGATGACAGGCAGAACACATTTTCTGGTCTACCAACACAAGAACTGAGAGACAGTAGAATTCTTTCATTTTATTTCACCCAATATTTTATTTTAATGATGTTACTAAGACCAAAATAATCCAATATTTAATATTATGTGCTATCAG
Source organism: Vidua chalybeata (assembly GCF_026979565.1). Classification (NCBI taxonomy): domain Eukaryota; kingdom Metazoa; phylum Chordata; class Aves; order Passeriformes; family Viduidae; genus Vidua; species Vidua chalybeata. The sequence goes on along the minus strand of NC_071534.1, from coordinate 55,559,444 downwards.
GGTAATTACATTCATTTGTGCTGATGTAATTGTACTTCACGTACTCTAGGAACTGAAAACTCAATAAAATATTTATCAAATGCGTAACAAGGTATTTTTATGTAGCAAGTAGTTACTAAAAAAAATCTCCTTCGGATAAAGCACTTAGCTTTTCTCCTGTAGTGTCTGAAATCATTATCCTGGTTCCAGAGTTTAGTCATGTTTTACAGAATCATTTTTAACAGATAGTTGCTCCTTGCACTTATACTTAAAAACGTGGTGTAGACTCATAAAAGCCAATTCTCACAACTGTGGAGGTGTCTAATTTAATGAGAAATTTATCAGTTGAGGGGTGTCAGCAGCAGTATCAAGTGACCTCCCTCAGGAATGAAATTTGGCACATGAAGTTTTAAGCTACAGATCATTTGTAGCACAGGGGCCTTGTTACATTTTTAAATAGAAACCCTGCTTATCCACAAGTTGTTCTGAAATGAAAAAGAGATATAAACAGTACTGAATTTAGAGAACCTGCAAGAGTAAAAATGTGAGAAAACAGGAACAGAGACTGCAAAAGAGAAGAGTGCTGCACCTGGACTGGGCTCAAGCGATTTTCTTTCCAAATATTGCTGCAACTGAACTATTAGTAAGGTCTGATGGCAGCTAATCAAAAGCTATGGGGTGGTAAAACTGATGAAGAAATGAGGTAAATAATTCTTTCAGCTCAAATTTGTTACTCGGAATGAAATTATTTCCTCCCTTTCCTCCTTTATTTAGCTATCAGATCTCTCTGTGTGTTAGATGGGCTAATCTCATGTTTTGTATCACAAAACACTAAATGTTGTTCTTCTAGCTTAATATAGTTTGTCATGCATTGTGAAATTTGTTATGGCCTTCATTTTAAATATAAAAATAGTGGCTGTGTGTCATTGAAATTTTGCACGGAAATATCCGCACAAATACATGGACCACTCCAAGATCTTTGCCACCATAGTGTCTTATTCAGGAAGACAGTTTGAGAAAACAGATTGGTTAAAATTCATATAAGTTTTCATATGAAACATAAGAATTAAATATATTTGCTTTGTTAGGAATATAAAAATCAATTAAGAATACATGTAGGTTATATGAGTGGAATTAAATTTATTGAAAAGCTCATGAGGTAGTTTTAATTTTGAAAGATAAGGAAGTTTTAGTAAGATATTTATAAGATTCATTTACTTTCATTTGGAGGATTTTGGTAGCATTTTGAGGAAGTTATTATAGTTCCAATTTTTTAAATAACTTTTAAAATTGTGTGCCCTTAATAAAATTACAGATATAAAGGATACAACTACAAATCAAAGTAACTTCATGAAACACACCAAGGGTTCTATGAAATATGTTAGTATTCTAGAAAAATGAAGAAGAAAAAAATCAAATTAAGAAAAGAAAACCTAAGATAAATATTCTGTCTCTGCATGTCAACCTCTTACAGCAGTTTTTCATAAGGAGCTCTAAATCAGCTCAAAATTAATATCCAACATTTTCTTCTTATACTATAGGAAAAATTACACAATCCCACCTTCCCATTTCCTGCATAGCATTTGATAATGTCTTTCTCAAGAAGTAGTAATCTTTTAGTAGCCTACTTTTTATAGTCTCTATGAAGAATTAGCCGGACTCACAAAACTCTTATTAAATCCTCTGGCATTTAAAGAGCACTTAAAAGGTTTGTTGTGAGGCACATCCGATTTCCTCTATAAACCATTCAACTGGATATATCTTTCTCTCATTATCAGGATGGGCTAGAACAATTTGTACCTCAAGTACTCAGGTTGTGATACTGTCAATCACATCTTATGTGGAGACTCTTACAACTCTAAACTCATCTATTTCCTCCTTACCCATGCCAAAGTTACTTTTTACAACAATAAGTTTTTTCAGATTATGACAGATCACTGATTGTCTCATCATATGCTGAACTTTTAATAAGCCACTTTGATCAAGAGATTTTTTAATAAGTTCAAAAGATAATTGAATAAGTTACGTAAAGTCCACGATGCAATGAGTAAGCAAAATATCTATCTTCTGCATAAAATTTGGATTGCAAGTCTATTGCTGCAGCCAAAATTTAGTGACCATTATACGTCTATGAAAATTTAATATATGTGTTATATATTTTTCCTAGGCATAATGGTCACCATATATGAAATTATAACTTACATGATACTGTTAAACTTAGCCAAGAGCTATGTGAAACACCCTGAAGTATGCTCTGTACAACCTTAGACAAAAATACACTTAATAAACTATACTGGAAAAAGAATTTGAAAGAAAATTTTCCAAAATCATGCTTCCATCAGATCCTTCTTCATTTGCACACCAGAGACAAATGCTTTAAATTAAATGGGCAGTCCAACATACCAGATGTCCTCCAGCTACATTTGGAGGTGAAATGAAATAAATGCTATTCATGAAATGGTGACCATCTCTTCCTGCTCTTTGTTTAAAACAAATGACCAAGTGGTCTTGGAACTAGAAAATACACCTTCATTGGTCCTTTTGAATTATTTTCTTGAACAGTAGAACACGTGTATAAGAATCCCATGCCCATAACATATTTCTTTATGTCTATTTATTTATTGTGTTTTTACACAGTGTATTTGTTTATACAGTTGCATAATTAGATTTACATCAGAATGGTTATTTGAATCTCTTCATATTTAAGATGCTTGCATACTACGTTTGCACAAATTGGGTCTGTAATTGTGCTGACACTAATTTACAGGAAAGTTGAGTTTCAGAATATTTGAAAATCAGTCTTAATAGGTTTTCCACCTGTTCTGGTTATAGATGTTACAACAGTCAGGAGTTTTGTGCAGTATACTGTAAATTTTGCTATGTCATTCTCCTTATAATACAAGTAAATTGTCTGATGAGAGGCTTAATACATAGTCATTTGAGTGTTTTGTATGCAAACACACCGTCCTAAATTGTACACTAATAATTTCTTATTGATGTACAATTTTTGCCTATAAAATTTAAAGCGACAACTTCCTACAAAATGGATTTTGAAATAATTTACAGAACAAAATGAAAGAGTCATCCTTATCTCCTTGAGGTATAAAGAACAATATAGTATACTGATATATGCCCTATGATCCAAAGATTTGTATTGTGCTTTCAAAATTATCATTCAATGAAATTGAATTTGTTCTTTATCAAGTATTCAGCAGATGCTTCTAATACCCTTCTAATTCACTATGTTCAGACTCATATTATTTAATGTAAAAACTTATAAAATATTTATAAGGAGATGGTGCAACACTACTTTTTAATTATGTTTATGTCTTTCTGCTTAATTTAAAATATTTATTACACTATGAGAAGATATTTAAATTTGGAGAGAGTGAGCAAGAAATATAGAGACTTTTTAAAGCTTTTATAGATTATGCCAACATCAGTATCTTACATTATTTTATCTAATTAAAGCATATTGTGGAGAGTTAATAACAAAAATCCTTGTGGATTTGTTTGGTTGTTTTTTGGGGTATTTTTGATGAGTAGTAAATCCTTTACAAGTTCCAGAAAAAAAAAGTATGGCGTTGGCATTATTAGAAGAGAAATCAATTTTCTTGTTGCTGTTTTTTTTTTGAAATGTTTGTGTTCTGTAAGCTTTTAACAGTGCTTCATCAATGATTTTTCCTGTCTGTTTCAAAAGTGTAAAGAAAATTTAGGATAACTTGAACTCCTTTATATAGAACCCCCTGCAAAGTATCTCAAAATTCCTGCAGAAGCTTGGATTCCATGGCTTCTATATATCTTTTATCAAAGAAGACAGCCAGAAGTTAGGCAGATCTCAACACACCCAAGACACCAAATTGATTATAGGTTTACGTTTGGAAATAGAGCTCTTCTTTATAAATAAAATACCATATCTATGTCCTGAAACTGGGTCATTTAAATACTCAAAGAACAGAAAGTGCATCTTAAAAAAAAAAAAAAAAAAAAAAAAAAAAGCTGGTCTTTTCTGTTTTTTGCCTGGTCCCCTGTTCTACCAACACAAGAGGGAGATTAGACATATCTGAGGTGCTCCACCCTATGGAGTTTTGTGTAGCATGTGTCACAGTCATGACCAGGGTTACAGGATATTGGAGTCACACTTAGAAGAGGGCTCAGCTAAGAAGCTTCAGTGTGTCAGGGCAGGACACCCTGACGTTGGGAAGCTGAAGTCAGGAAGAGACATTCCAAAGAACCAGGATAAGAGACAACTGAAGTCAGTACTGAGCAGCAGGAAGTGGAGTCAGAAATCCAAACAATAAAAAGGGCAAGAATGAGGACTCCAACTCTGACATTAAATTCTAAGGATACTTATTTTTCCACCAGACACTCATATAGTACCAGTCTAATGAGCAGAAGATTTTACTTGGTGTTACACTATTTTGAAGTCAAAAGTTGCATGGTTGCTTGTCACTTTCCATGACTTATGAAGAATTTTTATCAACTACCAGGGCACTGTACTCTGGTAATGGACAAAAATTCATAATCCACTGTAATTTTTTTTTTTCAGTGTGAAAAAGGGATGGTGTGAGAACACATTGAAGCTTTTTCTTTGGAAATGTGTTTGGTTTTGAGATCAGCTGTCAAAAGGAGAAATATCTGCAAGTTTTTTAAATTGGGGTATTTTTTGAGAGTAAACAGGCTTTCAGGTAGGATTAATTGGAAATAGGATGATGCCTTCAAGAAAGTGATCCAGAAAGTCCTCTTCCAGAATTCTTGGAACCAAGAAGCACTTCAAAGCAAATAGATATTCCTTACAAATAACACTCTGAGTTATAGAAATTGGAGGCTTAATGTATCTTGATAAAAAAAAAAATAGTTATATATTTTCAAGACAGAAAATAAAGGAAAAATGAACTGGTCTTTAAAAGCTGATTCTACAGTAAGCCAGAAAGACTTGAGACTAGACAATAATGAGGTAAGCACAGGTTATCTCAAGGAAGAGATATGTGAAGCATTAGGAAAGTTAAAGTGCTAAATTCAGTCTCATCTAATTTGTGTATTACTGGCATTTTTAATGTAAAAAGTATAATAAGTCTATATGGACCAGACTGACTGGAAACTGACATTTTGTTTCACTGAATTGAATTAGGTGATTCATCCAAATGCATCTGCAGTAAATGTGCCTTTGCAATTCTTCAAGTTTCCAAAGCTTGGTGTTACCTTTATGCTACATAGCAATCCATCCAGACTAAGTAGTAGTTATAGGACAGCCCCTCAAAGTTCATTGTCCTTCAGAGATGTTCCTCTAAATTAACTTGTTTGGAGAAATAAATCACTGAGTAAAGGAGATCTTGAAGACCTCAGAATGGTTGAAGGAAAGATGAAAAGAACTCTGCTGCACCTCAGCACTGCTTGTTTTCACCTGCTTCCCTGGCAGAACTCATTCTACTGGCATTGGCCCTCACAAAGATGTGAGTGATTATATTCTGCCACTATCTTGGGAAACAGAGCACTGAGGGCATAAAATACTATGAAAAACTTTTTAAATTGGTAGAAAGTAGATAGCCACCAGAGGCCACGCAGCAATTTCCACTTTGGTGTTTCCTCCGCATTGATTCCCCTCCTTCCAGTCAGATGAGAGACTCTTCAGGATCAGGTATTAATATAGTAGTATATCACACATTCAGGTGCATCAGAGCTCTGTCCCTCTCTCAGAAATCAAAAGTCTAAAATGTGCCTATTCTTTCAGCTCTGACAGTCAATGTCAAAAGCAAACATTTGTAAGAGAGGAGGTAAGGGAAAAATCAGTGTTTAGTAAAAAGTTTAAGTCAGTCATATGTTATTTTCTCAAGCAGAAGGATCTTGAGCCAATTTAATGAAGGTAAGTTACAATTGACTTTGAAAGGATTAATTTATACTCTTGAGTCTTCTCAGATGTAGAGCTAATAGAAAGCTGTCTGAGTACTTGAGTTTTCACACATCTTGCAGCTCAACTGGAGATTCAAAAGCTAAACCAAATACTGTGGGACACCTAGGAGGACTCAGAATGCATATAGCAGTGAGGTGATTGTTCTGATCAGAAGGATTTTATTCCCATCTATAACAATATTGATAGAAAACCTCATGTGCTCTCTGTTAATGTTATTCTTCTAACAATTAGCCAAACAATTCGGTACAAATTAATTATATTAGTTAAATTTGATCAATTTTACCCTTTCAGAATCCAGTAATTTCACAAGAAATGGAGGATTATTTACAGTATTTATGGTGCCTTGTCACTGCAGTATCAGAGTTCCTGACAGTTTTTGAGAATATTAATCCTTACATCATGTCATTTGATGTAGAATGTAATGGGGAAGGAGGAAAGATTAAGTTTATCTGGTCTCTGCTCCAGGCTCCGCATGTGTATTATATAGTAGCAAATTCTCTGATAAAAAGCAATTCAGTAAAAGAAAAAAAAATAGTCCTCAGGATTTCCTGTGGAGTGCCTTCAACTGTGGCTCAACATGTTGCTCAGTTTTGTTCAGGCTGTCTCTGATCCTGTAAATTTACTTAAGCATGCCTTTAGCCTGTCAGTTGGAGCCTGGACTGTGGTCCAATATACCTGTTCATCTGCGGAAAAAGTGACTGATTGCCACACCATGGAATGGCAGCTGCTCCAGTGGAAGCTGTTCCAGCCCTTGTGCTGAGTTTCATGGGGGAGGTCAGGAAGCTGTACAAGACTTCAGCCAAAATGGCAAACACAGTGCTATAGACTGTATCCATGCTCTTGAACCTTATTTGTAAATTGGAATTTCAGAGGTGAGCCCCCTCACTGTCCTAAAAGCATGTGAATTATTAGCACAATTATGAAGAGAGCTAATGGTGATCACCGGCACTTTGGAGAAAAAGAGTGTGACCTCTTCATATAAGGTATCTGTTATCTGCTGTGAGTCTCAACAACTGAATTTCAAACAAAATGCTCAGAATTTTTATTGTCAGAACCCAGAAAAATGTCAATGTCCCACATATTCCATTATGCAGCTCTCCATGGCAGGATTTAGGAAATTTGTAGCATCACTGTTTGTAATTTCCATTTGCTTTAGTCCTTCACTATTGAAGCCATTGAAAGTATTTTTCTGTCACCGTTGAGTCAGGAATGAATAACAGATGACACAGACTCTAGGTCAGGAGACTAGAAGCCCCCAGTATATTGGAACCCCTTCTTTTATACAGTGTTCTGATACAGGTGGACCTGATTGGTCATTTAATCAACACATTTCACATGATTGGCTAATTAAGAAGACACCCATTTGTAAACATCTTATGAGAAAAACAACTTAATACAAACACCACCTGCAAATAGTTTACCATTTGTTTACCATTCTTTCTCTCTGCCTCCCTAAAACTTCCCAGAGCAATTCATGGGAAAGCTTTTCTGGCTTTCTCTTTCTCTGGCCGGACCGTAATATCCACATTTTTCTTCTTGTTTTACTTTGTAATGATGATGAATTTCTGTAAAGCAGATGAGCTACATGACCCAGACTGTTGAAGCACATATGTATTGAAGTACATATCTCAATTATACCCTAATAGTTCAGTGATTAACTTTGCTGATAAATGGCAAACATAAGGTCGACGCTGATGTCAAGATTTGGCACCTAAGTAGTTCTCTAGACACATAGATTCTGATAAAGTACTGTTTTCTGTTAGTTTCCATGGTTTGTTTTTTCAAAGTATTTAATTTAGCTGGTTAATGCCATCTGTACCTCAAATAAAACACTATGGTGTTTCTAAATATTAAATTAGAAGTGTAATATGATTTGCCTCAAATGTAAAGGTAATTCTTTGAAGTATCAGCATTTTAGAAACACAAAATTTCTAGAGCCTCACAGCTTTGGCAGAACTGCAACTGGAGGCAAAGATTGCTCAGAGTTTCCTTTCTTAGCCCTGAGATTTCCAGGAGTAGCCAAACTGAGCTTGGGTATAAGCCCCTGTAAGGCTGTCCTAATTTGCAGTGTTATTGGTCCTTAAGCAAGTATGCACCTAGCAGGGGCTTAAAACCAATCCCTTGTTGCCAAAAGCATCACTTCAAGACCAATTTACATTTCTCTGACAGTGCAGTGTAGCTCTATTGGACCAGGAAGAAGAAGACATCAAATGCGGCTAAAAATTGTAGGACATAAATCCATATAGCAAATGTGTGACTGAATTTTTTCTCTTACTTATTCAAAAAGCTCAAGCCTGAAAATGTAGATAAAAATCACTTCTTGATACAAGTCAACTTTTCTGGAAGATGTTTAGTGGTACACAAGTTACCAGATTGTAAACAGAAATATTGTGCTGAAACTTTATACTTTGGTTACAGATAGCTCCATAAATTATTGTTTATTAGCCCCTTTTGTCCTTCCAATCTGCAGAAGATAAGGGATTTCTGTCTCCTGGTGACCAGTTGAGGGGTATAAAAGCATTAATTTCATTCTACTTCCTTTGAAGAGTTTTATCTAAATGCAGGGTTGGAACAGTTTGCTACATTGTTTTTGACATCCTTGTGCTTTTGCCCTCGTTTGCATAATGCTCTTTATGTCTTCATCACTTGAGTCAGCCATAACTATTATCCTTTCTGAAAATCAACTTTCCTGGCTGAAATCACATTAAAAAAATACCTCTTGAATGCAAAAGTAGCAGTCGATGTTTCTAAGCCATGTTTGTACCTGAACCTGCTGCATACTCATTGCATGAACAGAAAGTGGAGTTTGTGGTGGGGCAGAAGCAAAGAAAGATGAGCTTTGTTAATGAGCAGTGCCTCACTGACTCTACCTTGATTAATGTCAAAGACTGCTGATCAAAAAACTCTCATGACTGATTTCTATGACTGATTTCTATGTATCAATTTAAAAAATCTCATGAGGATGGTATTAATAAGTGTGAAATTATGTATGACAAGAGAGGGCCAGTAACAGAGCTGAGTCTCAAAAATGGGTCTTGAGTGAAGATTAAATTGAGGCTATAACTCAGAGAGCCCTCTGATCTAAAATTTGCTGTATATATGTATTTTCTTTAATTTATTCATGCTTTTCCTTCAGAATAAAACAGACAAGTTCTACAAAGATAGAACATTATTCCAAACTCATCAGAATTTATTCCAGGACTTTGGATTCTTCCCACAGCATCTTCCTTATTCTCTTTTCTTTTATCAACCAGAAAAAACACATAATGGAAAGGTCTTTGTGAAGACCCAATTTAGTGTGGAGGATACATCATAACAGAAAACTTTTTTTTTTTCTCTTCTCTGAACATATTGTTTGCTTCCAATTTTAATTTCATTTCAGGTTCTTTGTGTATGAATGGAGGATACCTGATAAACCTTGAGAAGACTTGTAAAAGTCCTATTTCCACTGAATCCCTGCACTGGTTTCAAAATGCAGGTGCTATAGCTAAGGAGCAAGGAAAAGAATTTATTTTCTCTGTCACACTAACTCTTGTGGTGAGAAGACAAACAGAAATTAATTCCTTAGCTCACTAATATATCTGTAAACAGCCATTCAAATATGCTTCCCTTTTCCTGTGTTTCACTGATTGACAGCTTATAGGCAGAACAATCAATTCATTTGAGCAACTGAGAAGGAGCAAGCAAAATATCACCAAGTGGGAGTTGGAGCACTGACTCCTGCTGCCCTTCAGCTGTGCTGCTAAGGTGAGGAAGAAAGGTGCTCCTGTAGCCTGAGAAATTTGGAATAAATAAAAGCCATCTCTCCTTCTTTGTGATTGCTGCCTTAATCCTGGAAAAAAAAAGGACATAAAAGGTTAAGAAGATGCACAGTTTTTCTGTAGAGGACAAAGAAGACAGAAAATATCATATAGAAAAAGCAGATTATTGGAAAAAAATAGCTCAGAAGGCAGCAAGTGTGGGTCAAAGTAGGGAGTTAGGCAAGAAATGCCATGCACTGGGCACATTTTTAAATGCAAGACACAATAAAGACAGTTAAAACTGTTTTTAAAAAGAGAATATCAAAACTTTTCTACAGAGTTTTGTCAAATTACTCCACTTACTCTTATTGTTTTTTGTATTGGATCTTTCTTTCTGTTTCTACTGTTTCTATTTCTGCTGCACTCCTATAAGATATTCACTTTGGTTTCCTCCTAGCTAGACTTTGGACTACTGTTTGCAAACCCTGCCTTTACTATATATCTGATGAAATTGTCTTGACTCCAAATAGATATTGTAGAGTGTCCTGGCAAAGTTGGTTGTTTCAAAGAAGACAGAAAATATGTGAGAAGCAGATGTAAGATAGATAAGTTCTATTTCAACCATTTCCATTTACCAGTGTACAGCTTTCACAGGTGGAACCCAAACACGAATTTGTTCAGCTAACATGAAGTTGCTAAGAGCAAAAGCTTTTCTCACTGGTGTCTTCGGAGGCACTTCTTATTTCCTGTTTCCAAAACAACCAGATGCTTTTTGTGCCCAGCTCTTCTAATAGAAATTGCTAACTCATAGTTCAAAAACTCTGAGCCAAATGTATCTCCAGTGTGACACCATATATCTGGCCCTCTATTCTCAAAACTGCTTCATGACACATTCAGACTCCTCTTTGTTCTACATTAGCTGGCATTCTTCAGGAACTATTGTACACAGGGATATTTCCTGTTGGAAAGCTCATGCCAGTTTTCTGAAGTACTTGGCAGTAGCAGATGATCATTTGTAAAATTGGTAGCCCACTTTTATCTGTTCACTTACAGCATTATTTGGTTAAGTGGCCTATTCTCTGAGAAATCGAGCAGAGTACAATTCTGGTCTTTGTTACAACAATTGAGCAGTGCCAAAGCTTTGCTATTGAGCATAAATGCAAAGCTATGAAATATAAGTACTCTGCCATGGAAAATTTAAGACAATGTATTTTTTCTCCTCAGACATACTGTTCTTCTGTTTAATTTATCCATACAGCACAATGGTGACTGATTTCATCTCCAGAGAAATCTGTCTAATTCCATTTGTCTCAGAACATGCAGGAACAGAATTCAGTCTTGCAGACTTTAGACATCTTCTTTCATTGTAGGAGCAATTGGGTGCCTATTGAGTAAAATAAGAGAGAACAGATTTCCCTCTTTTTAACTATTGCTTTCAAAATAATTTCTATCCAGACACCCATTACCAAATCTTAACAGAAAAATATTAATTTCACTTAACATTTCAGCTCTATACTCATAATGTTATGCCTTTGCAATTGTTACTTTATACAGTATTTGCACTAGAAGTATCATAAGTACCAGATTTAACTTTATATCCTATTTGAGCACGATTGAAAATTCAGGTTCCATTTGCCTCTCTTAAGGTCTGCCTTATCTGAATATATAATGTGTGCTGAAAAAAAAAAGCTGTAAAATATGTTAACATGACATTTAAATAAATACACATATTTTAATTAGGTTTGTCAGGATATTATGATCAAAAGTATCCTTGATAGTACCAATGACATCATAATGACATTTTAATTATTCAAACATGGTAATCTTAATGCTTAACCCAGACTCTTAGGCCACATTTTGCCTGAGAAGAGGGGAAATGTGGTTAAGTTGGAGGCATCATGCCTGGTCCTGACATTTGTGGGCAGAATACATACAAAGTTGTTGGCAAGATCAAATGTAGTTACTATTTACAGTGCAATCCCTTTGCAGTATTTGCCTTTCACTCCAGCCTTGCAGCCTTGTGGGGTACGCAAGGGGAGAAAAAGGCAGTTGCAGGAATGTCTGTTACTACATTTCACTTCCAAAATCTCCTTGGCCTGCTGAGTGCTGGTGGCTGTATCCCCTATATGTCCTCAGAAATTTTGATCATTTCCTCTTTCACATATAATTCAGCAGAAGAGAGCTTTGTGGATTTTCCTAGATTCTGTATTACTTTTGGAGAAAGCAAATGAAATCTGGGAAAATTATCAAGTAGATAGCTAATACAGAAACATCAAAGAACTTTTAAACTCTGACAGTTAGTCCAGATCTTTCTTAAGTACTTTCTCAGAACTCCAAGTTTATTTTCAAAGTAGAAACAACAAAACTTATGTAAATAGGTGCTTTTAAATATCTAAAATTAAATGATAGAACATTATAATTCCCATGTCTTTTTTGAATATATTAAAATATGTAAGTAATGAATGCAATATAAGAATCTGATGAAATCTAAGTGCTGCAAAGGCCCATCATGTGCTTTCCACTATTTCAGTTCTTTTAATAAAACACTGAGATTTCTGGTGTAATCCACCTGACCGAAGACTGTGGAAGTTGATCCATAGGGAGCCTCCATTTGGTAACAACCTTTTGCACTATGTGAGTGATATAGATAGAAAGACAAAGAAAACTGGGATTCTGGAAAATTCTAAATTCTTTAAGGATCCCATCCTACTATCCTAGTGCAGGAAAAATGGTTGGCTGCAATGGAATGTTCTATCATAAAAGTCGAAGAGCTGGGTTTTGAGGTAACTTGCTCACATCGGAGAAATTCAGTGAAAGGCACATCAAATAACAGTACTGAAAGTCATGCCAGGTGTTTTCTGCAAATGTCCCCAAATTACTCAAACAACTATAAGATGGTGTCTGCTTACACACATTTCCTACTGTGCAAATCTGTTCACCTCATGTTAATTTCCTTCTACTGTGAATGAGCAAAGGCAACCATTTGCAACAAGATGATGGGAAAAGGTTTTCATAAAAGAGTAAGCTACCTCCAGCAGCAGTGCCCTGATTCAATAAATCCACAAAAGAATTCTGAAACACCTCATGACAGCTAGAATTGTTTTTTTAACAGCTATTCACAATTTGAGTAACTATGAATGTAGATTATTCTATTGCCTATTGGGAAGAACTTTAATTTCCCATCCCTCAGTAGAATGTAAGATCCAGATAAATGGAATTTTTTTCATTCTTATTAATACTTATTTCTTCATTAATTGACTCATGACTGCTCTATTGGTTTTTTGGTTTTTTTTTCACCCACGGAGAAACTAGAAGGTTCCCAAATCTAGCTGCACACAAAAAAAAAAAGAAAGAAGTTGTAAGTATTCAAGTATTTTCCATGTGACAAATTATATAATTAACAACAACAAAAAAAGTCCTTTAAATCCACTTCAAGATTATGATTCTTGCTTTCTTGCTATTGGTTGTCTTGTAGTTTGTGTAATGAATAACAGTTTTAGACATTGTATGCATAATTCTTGATTAATTATAAATATTAACCAAAAATAACATATTTTAAAGTATTTTCATAATAATTTTATTTATAAATACTTCATATTTCACTTTACAGCCATATGGTAACACAACAACTACTTGCTTTCAGAACCAGGACATCAGCTATTCAATTTGACTTTGGAACATTTGCATTTACTTATTTTACATTTCCTTCAGCCTCCATAGCATTTGCAAAATCCTGATCTCCATCAGTAAAGTTTCAGAACAGTGAACAACAATTGCCACTAATAATCTCCTCTCTTGGAGAAGCTGCTTGGGACACAAACCCAATTAATTCTTACAATATTTCCCATGACAGATTTTACTTTTCAAACCAATCCCTTTCAGACCCTTTTCATCTATGTATTTTATGATACTAAACTGTTCTGTGTATTCATTCTGCCTGACTCAATTATAGGAAAGTGGGTGTTTTTATTATCTCTTACTTTCTATTATCTCTATCTCATTAGTGTTGTATGTTACTAAGCAAGTCTAAATACATTCTTGGGTGTGGGTTAGCAATAAAGACTAAACTAAATTAAATTAAACTAAACTAAACTAAACTAATAATTCTTTGTGTTTTTTTTTTTTCATTCTATAAGTTTTAAGTACTGATACATAACCACCCAGAAAGAATTCAAAAGCAGAGGAGGTCTGTCTGACTGAGCAAGCTCAGGAAAGGCATTCTGCCTCGGACCTGCAGCAGCTGAGAGATTCGGAGGAGTATATGACAAATCTGTCTGCTTATTTATATCAGTAGGACTTTGATAGGACATTGTTTCCCTTGGAAAAAATTGATTTTTCACAGCAGTAGTGAATAGAATGTCAGAATGCTAAGTTTCATAAAATGACTAAAGCACTGACACCAGCCATTTCATGAAATGCTTGACACTTTTAGGCATTTCATCTAATGACTCCATGGAACAGTTAAATAGTGTAATAGAATGCCTATAATTCCAGGAACGACTTTCAGTCATTTCATGAATTGAATGATTTCTCAAGATGACTGCAAGGTATTTTTAAAATCTTCACTGTGAACTATGAAACAGGTGCTGTAAGCTGGGAGTTTGCTAGTCAATTTCCAGGCCAAAGACAGATTGTTTTTGTGAAGTGGTATCATAGATTTGACGAATGGTCTGAATTAAAATGTCCCTGTTGTCATTTAACCTGATGCATCTTTTGTAGAAGAACAAACTTCAGATAATAGTAAGAGCAACAACATCAACGGCAAAGTTATTGCTCACAAGACCTTTTCAAAGAAAATAAACACTCTTACTGACCAGAAAGATGGCTGAAATGTTTCTGGGAAAATGCATTTTTGCTGAAATATAATTTTTTAATTAATGTAAATTTTTCAGGAAGCTGTATTTCTTGCCAGAAGATTGCTGAGATTCAGTGTTTCCAAGTCACCTTCTAAAGTGCACGTCTATGTGTGCGTGTGCATGCATGTGATGGGAGCAAAAGCATAAGAACTGCTGGCCTGACCTTTCTGGGCAGAAATGAATGGCATGTGATATATTCACTTTTTTAAGAAATATTTGGCAAGCCCTATCTTCATTCTCACATGAAAATCAGGTATGTTTAACACCCCAGGGTCACCAGAGACCAGAATACATACCTTCCTATCCATCTACACCACTTACTCTGTTGTATTGTGTTTTTATCTCTTTGTAACAGTCTGTCGCCTTTGTTTTGCTACGCACCACCACAATAGTCCTGTAATGGTTTGCCCCTTCAACCCCCCCATTGTCTTCCAATGGTTACACCCTGAACTTTCCCGCCCTTCCCCCAGCACCAATCTCCCTGAAATGCTCAGTCACCCCCCTCTCCCCTCCCTGGTACTTTGTCCATCACTCAGCTCCTAATCCCACTCTGCCAAAATCTTCCACCTTGGGCATCGAGTGAGTGGACGAGGGCCAGGGGTCCCTACCTTAAACTTTCCCCATTGGTTTGGGTGTCTGTCTGTCCTTTTGTCTTCCACTCCGCCGAATTCCCCCATTGGGTGGTGGGCGTCCCTTCCCCCTTGTCACCGCCCTGGTACTTAAGAGCCTCGAGGCCACTTTTGGCCACCATTCAGAGCTCCCCGGAGCTTGCATTAAACCTGAGACTTTTTCCCCGGCCTTGAGTCAACTCCCTTATTACCTCCTTGGACGCCATCTCTCCATACAAGGCAGACAGCAAAGCGCTCTGTCTTAGCCGCTCCCCGAATCTCCTCGAGAAACAGGGGAGTATCCCCCGCTGCTGACCACGCCTCTGCCGGGCAGGCGAAGCCAGGGGGCTTCAGGGTAGGCACGGCGGCATTACTCAAAAAAGCTAAAATCCTATCTCAGATGCTAACAACTCCTGCATACTGCTACAGTAGGATTGATACCAGCACACCTGATTGAAATTGGTCTGGTTGGTCTGTTAGGAGGTGGCGCACTTTTATGACACCATTTTTTTTGAGATGGGATTTAGAATGTTTTCAGTCATTTTAAAATGTTCACACGTGGTAGACACTGTTACTCTGCAAAGATCATAGCATGAAATGTTTTAATCAGTTTCAATTGACATGCAAAAGTTTCTAATCTGCATATGTTCAAATAGATGAAACACTAAGAACTTGGATATAAATAACTGCAACAACACTATTTTCTTGCTCTACAGTAATTGCATTGACTTCAGTGGAATTAGACCAGCATAAACATGGAATAACAAATAGGAAAAATAGCCCCCTATGTTTTATTATCATATAGAAAATCTGGTTTAAATCTTCCTTTTAAATAAAAATTTATATCACAACATGGAGAAGCAATGAAAGGAGATCCATACTCTGAATAAGGAGTTTTGCAATGAGTAGCAGGGCTAGAAATAAACTAATATGTTAAAAATATTGGTGGATTACGATGTGGAAAGTGTTTTTCCAGTTCCATGGAAACAAGTGAGAAGCAAATTCACCAGTCTTTTCATGAAAGAAATTAGCATTAATAAGATTAAAAACTACTGGCTACTTGCAAGAATTGTAGGTGGTATCTCTGATGGATAATGTTTTATTTGCTTCTGGGCAAATTTAACAGTATCATTTTACTTTCCTATTGTTTACAATACAAAAGAAAATATTTCAGAAAACTTGATAGATAATCTTGCCTAGGTAGATATACATAATACATCAGCTTTGTAACCATTTGGAAGCACAAAAATATTTATTGAAAAGCTCTTATGACAGCAATTAATGTTACTGAAATAAAAAATGACAGTGCAAAACCCACAGTGTTATTGGATCACATCTAGATTATAAAGGAATCCTGACTTATTTACAACATTGTCATAGCCCAACAGCAATGTAGTCTTATTAAGAAATTCCATTTTTTTTAAAGCTACTACTAAACAATGTTAGTTTTGTAATATACTACCATCTTTTAAATATAAAACATTTTGAACAAAAATTATTACATTACTATGTAAATGTTATCAGTAAGTTAATTTTACAGATTTGCTGATACTTCTCTGACTTAGAGTTCTCAATTGAACTTTTTTTGTTAGTGTGACAGTATCATGACTAATGTCTTTATTCTTGGTAAAGTAAAATCTATATGCACACAAATACAGCCTTTTTCAGATTTAAAATCTCATGTCTTATGTTCAGAATATAGCCAGATGTCTCCACATCTTACTGTATTAAGAACCACCTTTGGTATAATCTTGGTTTTCTTGTGGAAAAACCAAGGGAAAGAATAATTAAACCAGTACAACTCAGATATTAAAAATTTGTGAATTGTGTAATGAAATGAACATTTATGTACATATCTTCCTTTATCTACAGGGTGCTTTTATAAAAATTCTCTTTACATCAGATTCTTTTGGGTATTAAATATGATATCACCACCCATAATGTAGGTAATTAGAGAATTTGCCCTTTGAATTACCTATTTCTTCTATCATCAACTGATAGAGCTTTAATTTAGAAGTTTAAAACACTAAATTAGGGCAGATGAATCCCATCCTCAGATACCTAAATTTCATCATAGGTACCTAAATTTACTTCTGGATAACACTTTGTGCTTAACATCTCCTGCATATTAAATTTCTCTCATAGATTGTTCAGTCTTGTCTTTCCTTGAAGCATGCAATCCAAACAACCCTTGTCATCAGACTTCTCATTAGTCTTCTGGTATGCTGCCTATTGCCTTCCTATTACTTGACCTGATCATTGCTACTGCCCGAAAGACATTTTTTCCTCTCAACAGCCTTTTGATAACATCACTGAGATAGGTCTGGAATCTTTCACTGTCACATTATTACTCTTTGATAATCTGGAGAATGCACTTAGGACTAAAAAGGTTTTGCTGTTAGCCTGATCTAGAGATAAACAAAAATTTTAATAAGGTATCTCTCATTATAATGTCAACATAGTAATTTTTTTATACTAATTTAATTGGACTAGTTGTTTTTTTTTTTTTTCAGTCTTCTAACTAAGTACTATCATGAATCTTCATTTATGGAAATGTTACATTTTTTGAGGAAGTGTCATGTAGTGACATCAAGATACTATATTCAAAGAAACAACTTTGTTTCTTTGATGTTTAGGTAAATGTGTGATTGAGACTAGCCATAAAAGTTATTTTACACCCACTTTGGGATATCAACAGCTTTAAATTTAAATTTTAGGAAACTAGAATTCCACATACAGCAAATGTTCTAAGTTCACAATAATTTCCCATCTTCACCTTGCTATGATCCATCACTAGGGGTCAAGATGTTCACTATGAATTCTCATCAGGCTGAACAGACACTGCACCATGTGTCAGTGGTCTCTTATGCTATTTTTGCCAAGGGAAAGCAAGTGAAGGAAACAAAGAGTATCACCAGTCCTTAGATCTCAATTTGGTGCTGTGTGGATGGTTTGGATCTGGTGTTATGAGACAGAGAAAACAAAAGAGAAAGAGAGGAGAAAGCAAGAGAAAAAGAGACAGAGAGATAGAGGAAAGAGAGGAAAAAGTGGGAGAAGGAGAGCCTAATAAAAAGAGAGAGAGAAAAGAGAGAGAGGTGGGCCAATCTACTCCCTTTTTAGATTACCTGGTGCACACCTTTGATGTAAATTAGACTTTTCAAATATTTGTTCACCCAAGCACAGACAACCCTTTTTCAGGAAGTGAATTGGCAGGAAGGGAGGGACAACAATGAGCACGAGTCTCCAGGTGGAGCAGGATGTTGGCTCAGAATACCTCTGCCCCACCTCTCAGGACCCTCTCCTCTGACCACTTTTCCTGCATCAATACTCAGAATGTTTGAGACAAAACATGCATAAGTCTGGTCCTCTACACAACTGTGCAAGCTTAGTTTCTTTGTCACTTTTATCCTACGCATCTTGTACATAATTTTGCCTGGCTGCGTAGTAATGCCTCCTTTTAAGCTTTCTCCTGCAGATTCTGAAAAATCTCTCTTTAGAATCTGGCCCCATCTGCTACCACCTGGCCCTACTCTGCTTAAAAATTTTGCTTTTGGATCTCTCAGTTAATCTAGAGCTAAGACTAAGATCAGTGCTTTTGCTGCTTGAAAGATTTGAATAGAGAGAATTCTGATTATTTTAGAAGCCAAATGATATGTATGTTACATTAGCTGCAATTTTTGAGATGTTCACAGAGGGGCTAATATTTTATCTGCCTGTTTATATTCTTGAAACCATGCAAAATTCTGAGCCTTAGTACAGAGCTTCTCTGTTTAAGCACATTATACCTGATGTAGTATTTTTTATTCCTTGCTAGTTGATAGATAATCATCCTTCACTGTCAGGCTAAAATAGTTGGAATAAAGAAATGGGATAGAGTTTTCAATCATAAACTGGGATATGGACATTAGGACCCAATTTGTTATATTTGAGAGCCCTAAGTGCACTGTACTATTTACTCAGCCTATAAATATGAAACTGCTGACTTTCTTGATACAACACAATAGCTGTTTTAGTTAACTTACAGTCTCCAGAAGAAAAAGAAGTCTATATTTGGTTACATTACTTGACTTTCATGGAAAATTTTTCTTAATTTCTACTGACTGACAACCACACAGCACCTACACCCAGTGGTATGAACTATGATGATTTAATAGACCTGAAAGTTTTAACAGACTATTGCTTTTCTTACTCCTCTGGTTTATGGGAAGGCTCACTCCACTTTTCACCCTATAGGAAAGTAAAAATTCTGAAAGAAAAATATTTAGATAAGATAAATGGAAAAGAAACAAGCTACATGAAACAAATCAGTATTCTGAAGTTATACTTCTCAATTAATTTAGAAGACTAGACTTTATTTATCTTCCATATTAACTAGGCGCTATGACCTGAAACAACTTCAGTAGATTACAGTTTCTAACATGATACAAGAAAAATTCAGAATAATTTTCCATAGTTTTAATCCTCTTACAGAAGAACAGATTTTTTTCTTCCTCTTTAGCATGAAATTATCTATTTCTAGTGGAATATTTTTCTTGATTCCATTCCCAGAGGACTACACAAGTATGTAAAGAAAGTAAAATTTCCACTGCCTCTTTGCTGTCGCACCTTGGAAATATTTTCTAGAGAGGACTGTGGCTATGATTGGAGAAACAGCCATATTTATTTCAAAATGTGGGCTTACTGCTAATGGAAAGATTAATTTTAATTTAGGAATGGGGTACTTAGTTGCTCTTTCACTCTATGTCATGACAAACCTTTGACAGGTCTGTTGCAGATTTCCTTTTCTGAATAGAGTGTGATCAGTAGGTGGTTCTCTTTTCTGGTCTAGACATAATTGCTATAATTGAATCCCTCACAGACTAAGAATGTTCTGTCACTGCTTTATATCTCAAACATCTTAGCAAACAAAATTAATATAAAGCACACCTAACAAATTGCCTGTTCCAGGCTCTCTAAAGAATTTAGCAATATTCTGTTTGCTATAGCTTGAAAAAAGCTCACAGCACCTAAGAATAATTGCCCAAATTTCCACATCAACATTTAATTTATTCTGAGGAAAGCAGTCAGTCTAGTTCTGCAGAGCTTTTCCAAAATGCTGCTCTAGTCCTAGCCTGTATTACATAAAATTCTGGTGTTCAGTAAGCATATACTGTAATCACAAAAAAGTTACAACTCCACAGGTAGACAATAGTCAATCCATCCTCTCTGAAACATTCTGTCCAGCAAAAATCTCTTGCATGCCAGATAATCTAAGTGTTAGGTACCTTATGGTGTTGTCATTAATTGTAAAACTGTTTCTTTCTGTATTGATTTGGTTTAGGAGCCTCTGGCAATAAGCTTGAGCAGGAGTTTTTGCTAATGAGACAGTCACCAGAGGCAGTTTCTCTCACTCCTCCTCCTCTTCCCCTCCTGGACTCTCTCATGTCCACATAGAGTAATTTATGATGCAGTCTTAAAAGCTAGCAAGCAAAATTTCATTTGATTAAATTCATTTGATTAATTATTTTTGTTCAGAAAATGTCTTAGATGTTCTCTAGATGATTTTTTTTTTTTTAAGGACAAATTTTTTGAGTCTGTGGGCTTTATTTATGACATCTTATTGTCATATTTATTCAGAACCAGAAAAACGTCTACTGAAACATCTACTAACCCTTCATGGAATGAAGAGTTATCTGATCAGTCCTGGTGTTACATGCTTGCTAATTAAAGGTTTTGATGAATGGAGGAAGTTTTCCCCAAAGTACTTTTCTCTCACAATTAAACCAAGAACAAGTAGCTAACCTGTGGCTCAGACTCACCACACCCCCAACCCAGACATGAACTCCAAGTTTGCTCAAGCAGCTAGAAGCGTAGTGGTTGAGAAAGATGTAATTTCTAATTTAATAACTTTTTTTTTTCATGTAGCATATGAATATGACAAGAAATCCTATATTTATTATGGAAATTCAGAGGAAAGTGATAAGGCTTCTGATTCTCTTTTCTTGACTTCTAAGCATTCTGAGGCTGTTTGGCCTCACATATAAGAGTCTGCTAAGCATTAGTTAATCAAGAAATCCAAGAGGTGAAAATTTATTCCTGTGCTAAGATTTATTCAGTTTTTTTTCTCTTGCATTTCAGAGGATTTCAAAATAAATAGATGCTCTTCAAATACTGCAGCCAAGTAATAATTTTCTTTTAACAAGCTTATTAGTTTATTGAGTAATGTTGAAGTGGGCTTCCCAGTTATTATATTTAATTTTGGGAACATTATTTTTGAAGAGTGCTAGGATGATTAGTGTCATATTAGAGTTTCATAATTTGCAATGCTGTAGACAAGGGTTTGCCAGCATTTACATTTCATATCCCTTTGGTTCAAGAATGGCTTCTTCCAACTTACCTATTAAAAGAACTTTTCCCTGCTGGCTCATGAATCTGTCTTTCAACAAATTACTATAAAATTATTTCTGTAAGTTTCATTCAGGATGAAAGAACTTGTTTCATTTTTGCAATTTCTTAATATAACCAAATTTTAGAGTTTTGATTGAAGACACACTTCAAACAGCATTTTAAAGGAATAAACAATATTTTAAAGGCAAATATCTAATATGCATGATAGGTATTTGACTACTTCATATAATTAGGGGCATAATTTATATTTTCATTTCTATATATTGTGGAAAACTGTAGCTTGAAATAACTTAAAATGTGTCAACATCATTATGGCAAGGGCCAACATATAGTTAATGACAATTCAGAAAAGTTGAAAGCCTTCAAAACATACACAGGAGTAGCCTACCTTGTGATTGATAGTGCATCTTACCTAAAATGATGCAGTCTTAATTCTTAACTAACATGTTTATGGTTTCTTGACAATCTGCAGGCAAGAAGAAGAAAATTTTCTGTCTCCTATAGCTGACTCACATTCTCATCAAAAGCAAAGACAGTGATTTTTCAATGCAGCTATTCAGCCACTTACATTCATACATTCATGCATACGTTCACTGGTATTACCATCAAAGGGATAAGTGCCCACTCTCCTGGGTTGGCCTGCAATACTAAAGCAGTAGTTCCCACGCAGCTGAGCCAACGATGACATTCATCACAACTGAGCAACCATCTGCCTGCATATAAAACAGGTTTTTTACCATAGACTAAATGCTGTACAGGAAATTTGTTAGTTCTCAAAACACAGTCTGAATGTATTTAACTTAGCCATATTTAATGTTGATCTACGGAATTGAGTAAGTGTAGCTGTAGCCTACTACCCAGTTGGTTTGGGTTTTTTTCTGACAAGAATAAATGTTAGGAGGGGGATTCATCCAAAGATCTAAGAAATGTGCATTATTTAAATGCACAGGCACTGGTTATATGGTATGGAAAATGGAGAGATGCAAACATGGCCAGCACGTTTGTTAACTGTTTTTCCAAAGACTGTTATTTTTGTTTCTTTTCCCAGAATGGATGAAGAGAATTCTTTTCTCGGAATGAACAGTTTCTTTATCTGTAAGACTGAGTACCTGTTACCTTCTTGCCTCTTTGTGAACAGTTATGTTTTCATCATGTCATGCTCTTATAGATGAATCAAGGTCAATCAATGGTAGAGGACACAAAAAAGAGGTATTGACAAGGGTTAGCAGGAAAATGTATTAAACAAGACAGAGAAATGATGAATAGAGAGAGACCAGAAAAAGCTAACAAAAGAGCATTGGAAGCAAGGCCACTACTGTGCCCTTTGGACATTGAGCTAAGACCACTGTAGTTTTGAGGCCATCTCTACTCTCTGATTGTAAGCTTTAGGAAGACATGGAGCAATTTTAGGCCCATTCCTGACTCTGAGACTAACTAATGACCTAAACAGAAGCCAAGGTGTCTTCTTAGCAAAAGTCAATTTCTTTTTTTTTTTTTTCCCAAGGTGGCATTAGTCCAAAGTATATTTAATGTCTGAGTTACTTGTTTTTCTTTTTTTTATACTTTCAGCAGCTCAATAATTTAGTGAGTGCAATCAGCAGATTGGGAGATTAGGACCACAGAAGGTTTAATTGTGATTTAGAGCAGTATTTAATGAGCTTGCAACTTAACAGAGAACTTACTACTGTCAGTGCCTGCTGATTTTATTGTTGAGTTACAAGAAAATATAGTATGGACAACTTTCCAGAGTGTTGATGTCCACAGTGAATGAATTCATCCAAGTCTCAGAGGTGACAAATAGCTCCTAGTCGTGGTTTTGCTGCAGCTGCAATGCACTTACCACTTATTTCAGTAGTTTTATATAGGAGCCAATATCTTCGGGGCATTCATAAATTAGTATTGCAAATAAATTCTACAGGCATTGTGAAATTTGATTCTAGGTAAGAGAAAATTAGAGTAAATTTATATTACACTCATTTTTTTTTCCTATGCTTTTGCTTGATTTAGAAAGTTAGATGAATTTCCATATAATTTTATGACACCATACTCTGTAATAATAATTGAAAATTGAAGCACACCTACATTTAATGAGCCATTGAATATATAGCTGTTAATTTCTTAAGCCACAGTACTTTCTAGAATAGGTGTGCACCAACTACCTCTTGCTGGCTTGCAAATCCAGTGATACAAAGCATAGCCAAAGGGTTCTGACCCCAGAAAATTGTGTAAATTGATCTATTCTTCAGATAAGTAAGATCCAAATGACAATAAAATTGGCATAACTCTACTACCTGCATCAGAAACTGTTATGGCCTAAAGAGCTTGAGTTTGAAACCTGCTGGCCTTTGCCATGTTTGTTATCATTTTTTACAGAGCAGCATGTTGAGGTAGTTGCAGCTTTGTCATTAGATATAAAGTTTAAAACAGCACCATCACAAACTCTTTCTGATGATAAAATCATTTTCTGTGTCTAAGTAAAGCTATTAAGGTTTTGGAACCTTTTGGATTTTGTAATTTTTCCTTGCACATGGATGTAGTGCCTTTTTATGATGTCTGAACTTCATTCTTACTGCTCACTGATATGTTTTCAAGGTGGAATTAATTTTAGAACCCTAAATTAGGTAGACAAGAACTTCTCTACTACTTCATAAGTATTTTCTTTTTTTACGTTGTCCACAAGCATATATTCAGGAGGAATGCACCCCTAGAATCTTAAAATTTTGGCACAATTTAGTTACCTAGCTTAGACTTGAATCTGTTCTTCCAATTACTTTCTTTTCCTTTTTGATTTCTCTAATACTTACCTCTATAGACAGGCTTAACTAGCTAAGAAATGTAATAGAAGTATCCATGATTTTGATAAATGTATAAAATACAATAATTCTCCCATTCTCCACAAAAGGCACCAATATGTTTTGTTTTCTGGGAAACTGATATTTTCTAGGTGCCCAACTGATAACTAAATAAGCAAAAGATTTACATTTAAAAAAATTGTAATAATTGCAAAATATACATCTCTTTAAAATGTGTCATTTGATTACCCAGTGTAACAAATACCAAATTTTTGGTGAAAAAATGCCTTTCAGTTGCTACTGAAGTAGTATTCAAATGCTATGCATGCCTGAAAAGCTTTTGCCAAACAGATCCTGTGAAGCTACTTACCACAGTGCTTCTGTTTGTCAGGGTTGTATGTGCCAGTCAGACTCATTCAGTCACTAGTTGTAAAGATTAATTAATATTTGCAGTCTTGGTCATGCTACATGTATAAACCTAACATGTGCTTTCAGGAAGAGAAGAAACATCTAACAGGTGTAGCTGTAGATATTGTGCTGGCACTAGATAATATGATTATTTGGAGAAGAAACATTCTTTAGAAATAGTTGAGACAAATATACTATGGCACTAATTCAATTTTATAAGATCCTGTTTATCTGCCATGCCCTATGAATAAGAAGTAGTGTTTGAGAGCTGTAAAATGCTTCATATTTACATGCTGTTTGATTATTTTGGCTTTGCATTTTAAGAAGATTAATCATCAAGGAATGCAACTTACCAGCAATTTTTTTCAGTATTTTTATAGTATACATGAAAACTAACTTTGAAATTTATTTATCAACAATCTTATTTTAAAAGGAAATAAATAACAATTAGAATTTAAACTGCTTATATCCCTGGAGACTCTGGACACTTAACAATAAGAGATTCATTTATCAACATAACACAGTCCTACAGAATTTTAACTCTAAAGTCCCTTATTTTCCAAGTGTGGAATGGGAAGAATAAAACCAAAAAAATTCTAGTAGGTAAGATACTGATTTAGAATCAGAGAGTTCAAGACTCAGTCCCACTGGCTACTTAGACATTTAAAATAAGTTAAAAGAATCCAACAGAAATTTTAGTTCTGGTAACAATTTTTTTTCTGGGACTTTTTTTATGTGAGTCTGTACATCAAATAACTTCTCCAGCCTCTAGGGTTATTCCAGGGGCTAAGGGGCTCTCTTTGCTTTATATTGAAAAATCTTTGGTTCATGGAGAAGCTGGATGGGAAGCCTTTCAGATTTCTCAGAAAATTTCACTTCATTAAAAGTGATTTCTTTTACAGATTTACATTGTAAATGCCCAATTAGCCAATTCTGGATTTGAGTTTTACATATCAATACTCTCTTGTCTTTCATGACAAAAAAGGTCTACTCCAGGTGCTATGAAATCATAATTTCTTTAAAGAAAGAAAGAAAGATATTTCTCTACTTTGATTGAAGAAAGGAAGAGTGTGAAATGAGATATGCTAATTGTCATGAATGCTTCCATAGATCATCATAGCTAGGATATTAAAGACTTTTTCTTCAATCACTTAAACCAATTATGTAGATATAACATTTCAAAAGCCTTTAAAATTTCTTTTCCAACTTGCCATTGTTTTCTACCTAAACTTCCTTGATTCACATTTTATGAGAAACCTGTTCCCTCCAACAAGAAATAATTACCTTTCCTCATAAGGAAGGTGCTGCTGCTTATAAACATGGATTTTGTTCAGAGTAGCTGCAGGGATTATAAATTATCTGATGTTCATGAAAGCAATGATCTCTCTTGTAAATTGCCATCAAAACAGGGATTTGATTCCTACTTTGTTGAAGCTGCTTAATGTCCATGTAAAACTAATGTAAGTATTAAATGCAAATTCTCTATATTTCAAGGAAACCAACAAATCTGCATACTAAATTTGACCAATGGTCTATTCTATCAAGTTACTACTTTCCTTTTGATATTTAACTGGTCTCAGAAGCCATAATTACATTATAATCTGATTATAAGACAGTTTATCAACTCTGAATGTTCAACAATGGATTCTAAAGTTGAAAGATTTATATGCATAATAACATATACTTCTAATTATGTTGTAAAAGTTTGTGTTTAGATTCAATCAGTCCATTTTTTAATCTTGTTAAACACTTAGCATTACAGTATTGGATTCAACAAGTTATACTCAAAGGAAAAAATAATAACCATATTTTGGATTCAACAAGTTATACTCAAAGGAAAAAAATAATAACCATATTTTAAATTTTATAACCATATTTTAAATTATCCAATTTTCAGTTTTGTTGAAAATCAGCTTCTAGTCTTTGTAGGAGATGTGACAGATCTGACTGAGATTTCTTTATGTTGAAATGAAAAAATCTATTTTTAAGATAAAAAGTAGAGAGATATTTTTACCAGTAAAGGTAAGATACTCATGTATTAAAATGGGAAGCATTACAGATTGTACAGCTTGTTCGTGGTGTCCAATTATTAACTAAAAAATATACAATGATGTATAAATACACTTATCTTCAAAAATGTCTAGAGATGAAAGGCAATGAAAGCACTGTTCTTTTTACAGTATAAAATTCTATAGAACAGTAGAGAAACAACATGGTTCTCTTGACATTTCAATCAAGCAAATTATATACTTTTCAATTTTTTTTATCGTTGTATACAGGAGGTAGAAGCAGTGACATACTACAAAGGAGAACTTAGAAACATTGCCATACCATGTAAGGATGGTATTAGGAACGACCAAGCTCAGTGACAGATGAAGCTTGGAAGGTACATGAAGGGCCCTAAGGAACTTCAACTGGTACATTAGTAGTGAAAATCTGAACAAGGAAAATGTGGACACTGCTGAATGAAGTAGAGGAATTAGTGGCAGTGAACGCAGACAGGTCTGAAGTATTCAAAGTGTTCTTTGCCTTGGTCTTTGCCAATAAGACCTCTGCCCTGGCCAAAGAAATGGTTCCAAGTGAAGAAGAAGCGTCAGTGAATGAGAGTCAAGTCCAGGATTGCTGGAGATGGCTTGACTCATACAGGTCCATGGGACCTGACAGGCTGTAGGCAAAGGCATGTCCTCACAAGGCTACTCTCCATTATATTTGAAAAGTCATGGAGGTTGGAGAAGGGCTCCAACAACTGGAGAAAGGGAAATGTTCAAAAATCCAGCTTTAAAAAGGTTGGAAGTAAAACAGTCTAAAGGCCAGCCAACCTCACCTTGTTACCTAGGAAAATTCTAGATCAAATCCTCTTGGAGCACATTTCTAGGGACTTGAAGGAAAAGACAGTGTTTGGGAGCAGTCAGCATAACTTACCAAAAGGTAAATCATGTCTAACCAATGTCATTAGACCTGAGGGTCAGAAGAGTGGATCTGTGCATGAGGAGAGAACCATATATCTAGTGTATAGAACAAATTTTTGATAAGTTCTGCCACAAAATAAAATCCAAACTGAGATATCACAGTCTGTATGGATAGGTAAACAGATGGGTAAAAAGTAGATGTAATGATGAAGCTCCATGGTTAATGGGGTTCACTCAACCTTCAGGCTGATAAGTGGAATACCACAGGGGTCTTATTTTGCGATATGACTTGGTTAAACTCTTTATTAATGACTTGGAAGAAGCAATTAGAATCCGTTGTACACTCTCAGTCTAGTTTGTAGCTAACATCAGACTGAGATAACCTAATTTACTTGAGGCAGAGGGACCTAGACAAGTGGATGAATGAGGAACAGGAGCCTTGTGAAGTCAGCGGAGTCAAATGCAAAATCCTTCACCCAGGGAGGAAGAACTCTTTACAAAGATGCAGGCTGGGTACAGAATGTGAGGAGAAGCTCTGCAGGAAAGGCTTTGGAGATCTTGGCAAACAGAACTGAGGATGAGCCAGCAGCACCCTGAGAAAGCAGAGAAAGACAACAACAACCTGGACTATATGAACAGGAAACCAAAGAAAGTGTCAGAATCCCACAGGACCTGGATGCTTCTTCAGGCTCAGGGCTCCTGCAAAACCATATCACACACACAACAGATTCAAGTTTGTCACTCTCTTGTGATATACCATATAAAATGCTGAATGTTTTTAAATGCTTCAGTAAGGAATGATAACAAAACCAGAGTCAGAAGCAAAAGAAAAAAACAAAACAAAAAAACAACATCACCAAAAAAAAAACCCACCTCAGAAACAGTTTGAAGATTATTTTGAAGTGGATTTACAAGCTTTATTTGCTCTGGATGTCAGATCCAGAGCTGATGTAACTCAATTTAAGGTCTTTCATATCCTGTTCATTATTTGTCTGCTAAAGATATTTTTTAACAACATCATCATGACAGTTGTATAACTTCATATTTTTGCCTTTCTCTTCTTCTATTGTGAACTGTTAACTTCAAAGCTTTGGAGGCCTACTGTGACTCTTTTCTCATATATTTTCTCCAGGCTGAAATACTTTATTACACAAGATTTATAAGTTAATACTATTTCTTTTTCCTTTAGGCAGCTAAAACTGTTGATCATCCGTCAGATGTTCAAATTATTTATTTAGTTTGGCACAGATTCTAGTTTTGTAATTTGTCTGTGAACTTCTTAAAGCAGCAAAAAATCTCTGGTAAATTAGTGTTAGAAGTCAGACTTCTACTATAAAGTACAGATTTTTATTTTAAGATGTACTGATATATATATATATACACCTTTATTATTTTGTGTGGAACATCAAGTGAATTTCTAGAGATTGAACAGGACAAAGGAGTATCTATAATTGGAGCAACTATATTGAGGCAATACTGAATTTTCCCATTTTGGAGTGAGCAACTGGAATTCCTGCTCTTCTAGAGCTTTCTGAAAGGCAAAATAAATGCATCTACTGTGATGTTCCCCAAGGAAGAGAAGGTTATCTTTTGTCATGGGCTAGCTACAGGCAATTTTGTGGGTTGGAGTTTGACATCCTGATTACCTTTCTAAGGGTTCCTTATGTGGTCATTTGAAGGTAACACAGAAATAAACAACAGATTCTCATATGTAACATTAGGAATAAATGTGTGGTCTACGAATTTCAATTTATTTCATGAATAAATACTTACTGTTAAAACTTGAAGAAAACTGAAAAAAGTGATTAAGATGCATAATGAATGTGGCGATTAAGTACCTGAAGGTCGGCTAATAAAAATATGGCGTGCACAGTTATTAGACTTACATATAGATTTCCATTCATACAGATATGCAAGCTGGATATTTTTATTTCTAATAAATACATTAGTTGATTATTAAGTGCACTTAGGAGCAATCATAGGAGGAACTTAATACAAATTACAAGGGCAAAATATTTTCATTCTCACTGTGTTACATCTTGAGTTGTTACCAGCCACAATTTGTTGTTTACAGAAAAACAAAGTAGATTTCTAAGAATTGTCAGCTGAATCCTTATATTAACGATCTAGATTTTAGCAGACCATCTTTTAAGAAGAAAATAGTAAAAATACTACTGACTCCAAAATAATCTTAATTTTGGTGTTTTGATTTCAGAGGTGTTCAGTTGCTAAGGACACATTTTTTAGAAAAGGTAGACTCTTTTTTTTCCTTGAAGGTTAGCTTCAGTGTGGCTACACTGAACATTCAAACCCATTAGCTGTTTTAAAAACTTTTGGTTTGAGACCTTTTTATGGTAAAATTTTCTGCCCAACTTCAGAGGAACTTTTAAAATTAGATCATGCATATTTATGCATCCATGCTAAGGCACTCTATCAGGATCAAGTATATATCAGATCTGAGGAATACGGCTGTTTTCATTTCTAGCCAGTAGTACAAAAACAGTAAAACGGCATTCAAATCTTAATACAAGTTTTTATTAGAATGACTATATGATAGTAAAATCAATGGGTGGAAAATACCCCTACCTATATATAGCTTTACTGTAGGAATCTTTCCCTACTACAATGGTTTTTGTTTCTACTGCTTTGAATGGCTTCCCAGATTGTAAGAGCACTATTCTCTCTTCCAGTTGTTCATAAAAAATAGGTCTCACTTTCTGTTAACTTTGATATGTTGCTTTTTTCTTACTTCTACTTAACACAGAAAAGCTTCAACCAACACTTTTCCCCACAGGCTATCTCCTTCTGTGAATCTCAGACTGCTTTTTCTCAATATACTTAATCTAATCTAGCTATCAGTTCTCTCTAGGGAGGGCTCTTTTGCTTTTCTACTCTCTCCCTATTCTAATACACCATCATCTTTTCCCCTTTGCATTGACTTCAGTGCTTGTCTGGCACTCGGCTTGGTTTAGTTCATAACTCCTAGAGCAGATGTAGCAGAGGTGGGAACATGCAGCTGGGCACAAAGAGGCTAATCTTTTCAGCAGCAACCTGAAGCTGGATTTCAAAGTGAAATGTCTTCTTTATCATCCTTACATGGCACACCAGATTTTTCTCTCAGTGTGAATTTTTGATTGCTTTTAGGAAAGTATCACCCCCACTTCTGTTCAAGTGACTGCACCTGACCCTGAGCACAACAGCCAGGATAGAAGCAGCAGCCAGCCCCACTTTTGCTGTTCCCTTACGTCCTTTTGACAAAATACTAGCTCCAATAGGTTTTTCATATTTTCCTTGATTTGGAGTAAGCAAATGATTGAAATAGATACTAGATTTTACCTTGAATTTGAAATATTGGAATGTGTTTTTTTCTTTTTAATACACCCCAATAATAGGAAAAGAAACACTAATCACAACTATTCCAGGATATGAATGGATTTCATGAACATCTTGCACGTACCTCACCTTTGTAGCTGCAGGAGAGCTGTGCTATGGCTGAGAGTGGCTGTGGCTGTCACATCCCTATTCTTATATTTCTTATGTTGCGCAAAAGCAGGTTGCATTAATAAATATCAGACAGACACAAAAAAACTCAGCAGCATTTATATGCTCCCAATTAACTGGACTATTTTCTTTCCCCACGTCTGCTCTTCTTCCCCCACCCCACCCCAAGGTCAAGATTCATTTAGAAATTGACAGGGCACACTCAGACCAAATGTTCCTTTTCTTTATCATATGCAGGTAATCATTTCCCCTTTGTTTATTTTCTTTCTTTGGCTGTGTAGTCCTGAATCTTCTTTCCTTCCTTCTGAAAGAAAATAGTTTTTTAAACCTTAAAAAACTTCAGCTTTCAGCAAGTTTAATCCTCAGGCATGGAGATGGGGGAGGCAACAAGCAATTATTTTACAAAAATATTTTAAAGAGCTAACACGGGAACTTGCTTTTACATATAGCTTTATTTCTGAAAAACAAAATCAATATTCTTGATATTTTTTACTTTTCATTATGTTGTTATTACCTTTCAGCTTAACATAGAGCCAAGTCCAATAGGAAATGAAAGTAACATAATGGAAGGATGTTCTTTCAAGATGAGGGAAACTTCTGAGAGGAAGAACAAGTACAAACACGTTTGAATTAAGTAGGAAAGTTGCAACAGGAACAAATAGGAATGTCATATAGTCTGAGAATCAGCCTGTGTCAAAGAAGGATGCTTGGCTTTCCAATTTTAAGAAAGAATGATAGCTGTTATATAGGATTTTTGAATTATTTTATGACAGCTCTATAGCAAGAACTTATTTTTCAATTTTATTCTGATATCCTCTGAAGGAAATAACCTGAACCATAGGACACAGTTGGTTGACTTCTTCACTCATCTGTCAGTCAGGAGAAACACCACAGCATTCTGTCTTCTCACAGCTGGAATAAAAATGACAGTGATATCCCCTTTCTTGATCCTCTGTCTGGGAAATGAAACATGTTGCTGCTGTTTGCCTCTAGCTAGTCAGATGAGAGAAACCAGTGATAAACAGCTGACATGACATGAACATTTTTCATATATTTAGAGAAAAAGGTGTTTTACATATGTTATTCAACTATGTGTTTAATATCCATGCTACTACATTCCTAAATTACAGTTTTGGAAGTGGTTGCTCTCAGTAATTTGATTATTGAAACTAATAGGTTTTTGATCTGTGTAAATTTAGGCAGATCAGTTTAGCTTCCATGGCACAAATCTTGGAAGTCCTATAAGTATATTTTCTTTTAGCTTCCTATTGATTTCTGACAGGAAGTAATATTCTCCTTGCATGGCTCTCAGTGCAGGGTGAAGCCTTAATATTTACTGTATTCCTGTGTGAACACACAGAGATATAACACCTAATTGGTAATCACACTAGGACTGGGTTTTTAGGTGACTGTCATTCTATGTTCTTCATTAACAACATCAACTGAACTTGACTTTACTCAATTTTGACTCTTCTTCAAATCTTTAACCAAGCTGGCAAAAGAATGATGCAAACATAGTTTAATTTGCTTTGGAACATGTCTTTCTGATGAAAACTTGGGAAGTTTGTGGAAATAGTCAGTGATAGTAACTACTGAGATTGTAAAAGAACATACATTTTAAATAATAGTGCTTTTTTTCATACAAAATTTGAAGTCCTTTCTCTCCTTCCTTCCCACAGATGTTTTAACAGGTGTTTCAAGAGTTTGTAGTTAATCATTAGAAGAAGGATAATACCTAAATTTACTAACAAATCTTTGGGGAAGAGGTGGACAATTTTTATCTTGTGAACTATTCTGTAAATCAAGTGTAATTAAATGAAGCAGTAAGTTTAATATGCTTTATTAGTCCAAAGCTATAGATGGAATGAATCCTAATGTTTACAGCCAGTCAGGCATAATAAACTCTGTGTAGGTGCAAACTGCAAGGTGTAGGCTCTGAGGAAATTTGGGGGTGTATGTTTTTCCACTTTCTTAAACTGAATTTTATGTTAGCTGATGACATTGTAAATTTTGTTTTAAGGTGCATGTCCTATTTACCTGTTTACTCTGCAATGTGTTCATAGTCAGAACAAGCCTTAACATCTGGAGCTATATGTCAAAAATGCACTGTTGGTCTGCTTGGAGCAAGTTCAGGATGCCAAGGGAGCACAGCTGAATTTCCACAGCTGAGACCATGACACAGGAGTGTTGCTAATACAACTGTGTACATTTTCCAGCTTTTCCACAGATTTATTTTTTACTTTCTTTTGACTTTTATTTTTGACTTAATAACTATAAATCATGAAAAACCAAGTTCATCCTCTGTCACTAACAATAGTAACATCATCTCAATATCAACATCTGTGGGAAGTTTTGCCATCTAGTTTACAGATTATGTGGACAGGAGGATCTCTTTTGGATTTTCAATCCATGAAGCTAAAGACAGTAGAAGTTTTATAATGTAGAAACTCAGGGACTTGTAAGCTTTGCTGAGGCTAGTAAATCAGATAACACAAAATCTTTCTGACAGAGTTCAGCAATATTCAGAGAAAGTTGATTTTTGATTGTGGGGACAAAATGACAGACTGTCCAATACAGGCAAGGAGATTTTGCTTTAATTTCTGAATTGTTTTCAATTCCTCCTACTCTCTGTTGGTTTCCCTTGGTGTTGACAGGAAACAAGCAGGAACCAATTGACTTTATTATGCACAAGCTATTCCCCTACCCAAAAGGCAGTTGCAGGGATATAAATGCTACATTTTTTAAGCAGATGGATCTCTAAATTCATTTTAGGTATTAGCAGTTGCTAATTTAATGGAAGGAGGAGAAAAGAAGAAAAATACCATAATATGTAACATCTCTCAAACATTACAGCATGTATTATTCTTTCCATGTTTTGTCTGAAAAAAATAAAGACCTCCCCCCCCACCAAAAAAAAAAAAAGTGGGAGTGGTGTGGGTGGTGATCCATCTCTGAATTGTAAATGGATGCTGCTTATGCACTCTCTGCCGGTCACGCTCTTTACTGTTGACACTTTGAAAGATACCACAAGTCCTAGTTCCTAAGTACTTGGCATACTAGAGATGATAGATAAAAAATGTACCAGATCCACAGGTAGGTGGGGCTTTTGAATGGGGAGACATTCTACAATTATATATTTTTTAATTATCTATCTCTGTGTATGGAATAATCTAAATTAATCTAGCTGCTTCTTCTCTAGATTTGTCAAGATTTTAATTAAGGTGTCTTGAGTATATCTTCTATCTTTGAGTGAGCACATGCAACATGTTTTCACTCTCAAAGATCCAAAAGTTTTCTTATGGCTAGCTTTGTGTCCATGTGTCTATAGAAATAAATGAAAGAATGAGCTTCCCACATCCAACAAAGAAATTAAATTTTTTCCCCTAATTCATTATTTCTCAGTTAGTTCAAATTCAAAGGTAGTAGGTGAGATATAGTAATACTCAATTTCCTGAGTTTGGTAAAAATATAATTAAAATATTATTGCTGCTTTAAGCAGAAGCATATTTGTTCTCAAGCAAAGTTGCTGTATGAAGAAACTAACCCATTTTTGAGAATCTGAAATTTGACTTAATCATTGATGGTGTATCCAGCTAAACAAAACACAAAACTCAGCTACCTAGGCTGCACTTATCCTCATTAAGGCAATATTTTAATATATAGCTTTATTTCTGAAAAACAAAATCAAAAAGACAAGCAAAAACAAACAAAAAAAAACCCCAAAACAAACAAAAAAACTGAAAAAGTATATACAGCAAAAATTAATCTTGACTTTTGATTTAAATTGGAAATTTTAAGGTATAAGAGCAGTATGAAATTTCTATATTATGGCATTACAGAGAAAGAGAGATAAGATTGATGCTTAAAGCTCCTGTCAATCACTGAGTCAACAAATTCTAACATAAGTCAAAAACTGTAAAACATTTTTGTTTATTTTTTTTTTTTTCTGCTAATTTAATTGATACCTCAAAGCCTACTTCAAATGAAAAAAAACTCACAATCTACAGTTAGTATAACTCCAGATGACAGCATGTCTCAATCCTCTCATCAGTAAGGGTTGCTTTTATCTTTCTTGTCATCATCATTATTTCATACAGTCATTGTGAGAAACAGAAAATAATCTCTATCATTAGTAAATAGTCTGAGAATGATATCTGGTTACAAAAGTAGATTCCATATGTCTCCTGTGAAGAGGAGGGTGATGCTTTGGTGACAGCTAAGACCTTTTTGATTTCTGATTAAGTTTTTCCACTGGCAGTACTAATAGTGTGCCTGGGGGATGTAAATCTTGATAATTTCTTATGATTTTCACCCTAGCTGTGAATCTCTATAGTTTTCACCTCAACACATCAACTGTGTTTTAAATTAAATGCCTATATAGTTGAATGTGATAGCAGGCAAAAAAATGTAAACATGGCCTGAGCTATAAAAAGAGTTGCATTCCTTGTGTAATAATATTCAATATAGTTCCAAACCTAAATTTAGGGGAAAAAAATCTTGCCTTATCTCAATCTCTGTTGCTCCTTTTTACTTTATGTGCAATATCATTACATTGCTATGTTAATTTGTTAAACTGGGTTATTGTAATGTAACTATTATCATGCCCTTATTCCTAATTGTCAGAAGTGCTTATGATGTCTTCATTTAATGTGTTATTGCTGTATTATGTCAGGTATGTCAGGATTTGATTCATGTATTAAATTTCTAGCTAGATAACTCACTGAGTCATAGGCCGTAGTTGTCATTTTCCATGGGCACAGAAAATACTGGCTGTCACCCAACATAAAATTCTGGTAGGCTTCCACAGTTCTTACATCTTCTTGCTCTGTTTGCTGACACAAGTGTTGTCTTTGTCCAGATGTTTCTGTTCAGAGTTTCCTTCAGTTACTGAGACAGAAGGTCTAAGCAACTTTTTCTATTGAATGTGTTTTACTTTCCCTCCTCTGACTTGCTTGAAAACCTCTCCTCGACACAGCCTATTCATATGGCTTTTTTCTCCTCTTTTATTCACTTCTAGTTTCTCATACACACATTTATTTTCATAAAAAAATAAACTTATTAAGAATAATAATGAAAACATTAACTTTCTCACCTTAATTTGTAATTTCTTCTCTTAATTGTTCTTCTCCTTTTTTCCTCTGCATATTTATGTATCTACTATTCTTAATTACTATTTTCATCAAATTTGAAGGTGAAAAAAATAGATCTTCAGTATTCTTTTTGCTGTCATTAATCTCCATAATCTACAGTTTACAAATTGTGTGTAATTTTCACAGTGTTGGAATTTGTTACCTTCAACTCACTTCTCCTGTCTAGAGTGTCAGGATACATTACAGTCATAAGAAAAAGTTTCGACTACTGGGACCTGCCATTTGCCTTTCATAACCCTCTCACAAACCTCTCAAATCTTTCCCCACACTTCTCATTTTGTTTTCATGCAAAATATTTTCACAGCTGTAATGCTTATCTCTCTGCTTTTACACAAATGTTCTCTATTTTCCTCCCCCAGATTATTTTTGCTGGAGGCACCTGTTTCTGAGTTCTTTCAACCTTGTTTTAGTTAAATTTAGTTCTGGAGTTTTGGTTCAACTTTAGCTCTCCATTTACACTAGAGCAGTTTATAGCTATAGTGTATTTCTGATTTGAATAACTATTTGCCTGCAATCTGAAACAATCCTCAGACATATCCCATCCTACAGCTGACCACCAAATTAAACAACAGATCATGACTGGGCATGAAGTGAGCCGTGATATTGTCATGTCTGCAATTAGTGGTAGGAGAAGTGTGTAAGTTTAAATATCATTATTGCCACCTGAGAAGTGCTGGTGTTTAAAAATAAAACAAACTTTATTCTGTCTAGACACACCTTAAATAATAAACATAGTATATTTCTGTTATCTCTCAGTGCCTTTTTCTCTGAACTACACAATTCTAAATTTCTTAGCCCATGTCAGTGTTTTCCATTTATCATCCCACTTGCCATATGCTGAATTTTCTCCATCCTCTCTAACTGACACTAGCTATACAAAATGGATTTTTCTTATTTGCTACCAAAGCATTCCATACAGCAAGGGCAATTTCTGCATCTATAGAGATCTGGAATAGCACAGAATAAAATGGAATGGCTCCAAATTTGTACCATTATGTGCCACAGACGATTTTGTGCCTCAGCAACCGTAGATGTTTCTTCACTTAAAGATAATCTTATGAGCACGTATCTAGAGAAATTGTTTTTGTGTGGTGTAGCAAGCTTATTAGCTGCATTATAACTGCAAGCACAGAGCTTCATGCTCTAAGCTGTCTTGTCTCGACTCTAGTAGAGATGTACTTCCTATATTACCAGATTTATACTGAAACTAGCATTTCTAAATTATTTTCTTAGAATCAAATCTGATTTGTCCGAATTTAAAGGTTTTTCCTCAGGTTAAAGATCTAGACTTTTCTTGCACTTTACCATTCAGTTAGATGTAACCACAGCTGAACATTTAATTTAAACATGACTGAAAGATCTGTTTTATATTGACTTTTTGCAATTTACTGTCGTTTTTGAATTTACTTTATTTAATGTCTTGCAAAAGAACAATTCCAAAATGAGCTCAAATTTCGAAACACACACTTTTCAACCAAGACAATCAAACAGCAAAGCATGTCAATAAAAGTTCAGAGAATGAATAATAGCAAAGCTGTGAACAATAGTACACTCTTGACAATATTCAATCTGTTCTTTACAAAAATAAAGTATCCTTAAACCAAAGAAAGTGTTAGCTTCAAAAATAGTGTTTTCTTTTTTCTTCAGAAATAAACATCACTACACTCTACATATAAGCAAAGTTCAGAGCAACTTTGAAACATTAAAACAATGCATGTGACACATAGAATTTTGGAAACAATGGTTTACAATAACTGTTATTTTTTTCTGAACTCACCTAATATCATATGGTATTTTACTTCCTTTTCCATCTGTCACTGAATGGAATTACTGTGTCTGATGTGTGATATGACACTTAAGAAACCTATAATGCAACACCTGATTCAAAACCATCATGTCAGCTATTAGTTGTTCTGTCAAAAATATCCTATAGTTAAATTTCTTAAAGGGTCTGGAATGTTACAGAACCCTATTTGTCCCAAAGTAGAATTGATTCATCCTTTCTGTAAAGTGACCAGTTAAAAAGCAACAGAAATTCGGTTTTCTCAAAATGTCGTTTCTTAACAAAAAAAAAAAAAAATTAAAAAAAAAATAAAATTAAAAGCTAACACTTAAAAGAAGCTTGAAATTATTGTATGAAAGGTTGCGATAGAAATATTCTTTTAGCAAATCCCACTCCTTTGTGCTATGCCTTTTAAAAATAGGTCCCTTCTTTCTCTTATGCTCTCAGTCAAGCAAATTTGATGACATTTTGGATTACAGCAAAACTTCCTTGCAGCATAAAATCTTAATTCCGTTATCCCAGGGTACATTTGATTTTCCTCCTCTATTTCTATATTTTTCCTGGTTTTTACATGTGCAGTAGTTTTTCAAGGAACCATTTAAAGGTTTTATTTTTATTAGGCACTGAAAACTACACTGTCAATATTTTTAAAGATATTTCAGAGGTTATATATTCCCATTAAAAACAAGGAGCTAATACCAGAATGTCTTTGAAAGCAGGACCATTTAAATAATTTGTATGCAGATTATTTGGATCCAAGATAAATCTGGAAAATTAAACATATATCACATGACATAGTGTTTGTTGGTGCTTGGCAGAGCAATGCCTCAAGGTCAGAGATCAGTTCAAACTAAAGTTAAATGTCAATGAATAAAACAAAATATGCATCAAAATATGCAACAAAATATGCATGTAACATGAGACTCACACTTCAGATTTCCCTCAGACTTTACATGATTTGAAAAAATGGGAGAGGTCATATAAATGCCTCATAGTTAATCAGGAAAATTTTCAGAATTGGAATACCTCATTCAACAAGGACTTAGGAAGTGATCTCTAAAACTATAGACTCATAATTGTATTTTCCTTAATAAAAGGGAATTAAAACAGTCAGAAGAAAAAGACAATAGTGGAAAACTGAATAAGTAAAGTGTACTGAGAGAATTCAACATGGCAAAAGGAAAAATATATCACTCATCCTTTTGTGGTTTTTGATATTGTTGTATTTTGCAAGTGCTTTTGCAAGTATTTTTACATTCTAAAGTACTGAGACTCTCTCAGCAAAACAAAAATGTAATAGAGGACTATAAATTCACAAATTGTTTGTGAAATGTGAAGACATAGTTATAAGTTTCTATTTCTCACAGACTGAAAATGAGGGATTTTTCCATTAAATTATCAGACAGCCAGTGTAAAACATTAAGAATATTTATTTATTTACTTACTTACGTACTTCTATATTTATTTTTCCTAGGACACAGCTCAAGTCTGGTACTCCTTGATTGGGTCACAGCCCATAAAAGCTAAGCAATGGAAATAAGCATCACTAACCCACAGATGTGTACATCCCTAAAACTCATACATATGGTGCTTGAGAGCACATATCATGGGAAATACCACTAAAGATTCCAGAATACCTCAATATTTCTTCCTCAGCAAAAATCTGTGGGTAACGTCAGAATGTAAACCAAAACTGGATTTCTAGTTGGGTGCTGTCTTCCTGATTTGTGCTCTCATCTTGCTATCCAAACAATTGAAAGATGGATTTTTTGGAAATATTTTTATATATAGTACAGAGTAAATGCTAACTTGCAAATTAAATACTATAGAACATTTTTGAACTGTGTGCAAGATAATCTATCTCTGCTGTTTTGTCTAATTTTTAACAATGGTGTTGCTTAAACCAGGATTTCATGAAATGCACATTAGCTTTTTGAAATCTGTTTCATTTAGATATAATCTGAGAACAAAACATCTAAATTCAAGGTGTTGCAATCTGATATAGAAACACATCCTGTAGGATTAGTGTTTGATAGCTTCTGCTGAGAGTCCAGAAATAATTTGATAGAATTTCATTGTTGCTTTTACCCATTTTCATCCTCATTCTCTTTCCTGCTTTGCAGCAAATAAGATCTATGTAAGGGAAATAGAACAAGGGTTAGCTTTACTTGTTGTGTGTGCCTGTGGATATGAATAAATGGGTATATTTAGGCTCAGGAGAATTGGTAACACTTGCAGGAAACAATTTGATGGCCTGTGGCTCAGTGGTGAAGGTTTTATTTTGATCCAGTGAAGCTAGAAACTAATTCTAAGCCACTAAGTAGTCCATTAGAATTTATCAGGAACATTTCAGACTACAGGATTCATTTTTAGAAGAGTTTTGTTTTTTCAGTGTTTTAGGTGCCTTTCTCATCTACCTTCTCTACTTTCAAAGATTTCACTTGTCTTTCTCTTACTATTACCTTTAGTCTTACCCAAAATGCTTTCTCATGCAAAATAAGCAATTCTTTGTAGAATTGTCTTGAAAAATTTACCTTCTGAACCAAAACCAAAGTAGTTTCACCAGTATATGTTGTCAGCCCCCAAGACTGCACAAATCTCGTATAAACTAGGAGATTACACTAGTATTTTTATTTAGAAAGGAATAAATAAATGGTCATGATCCTGAAGCTTTCCTTTGAGACATGTTACAAAGAAAGGGTTGATTATATGAAACAAAGTCTTATGGCAATTTCTCTGAGAATTTTTCCTTTTTAATACACCTAACTCAAATTTTAAGTTTTGAACTTCTATCTCCTGCAGATTTACATGAAACAAAAACTTTTTAAAAACAGATCAACCTATGCTATTAAGCAAGCAAGTATTAAAATATTGGAGCTGCCTTGATACATTAACATTTTTATACATTCTTCCTTTTATCACTACAAATAGTTACATTTTTTAATGCACAAAGTACCACATTAAATCAGAGCATCAGCAATTATCAGAGCAAGTTTAACATGTTCTTTGCCTGTTCTTTAATTTCTTGATTTTTCTTGATTTTTTTCACAAGATAATTAGCCTACTAATCATGTAGTTACTGTCAAAGAATGCATTGTACACATCTTCCCCATTATGTAAATATTGTGTTGGTGAAACTGTAATATTTAAGATGCTTGCAATCTGACCTACAAAAGAAAAATTTCCTTGATATTTGTAGTTTCCTTTAAAAATCTCTGCTTAATTTGTCTGGATCCATAATATTTCTACAAAATTTTTGCTGGTGTATAGTTCTTAATTTTCTTCTAAAAATTTTCTTCTAAATTGAAACACCGAATTTTTTGAACAACCTTTTTCAGCCCAAGATCTGGGAAGACTTTCAACACAATATTTTTGTATAGTCAAATCTGTGTATTTCCCTTCAAGTTTCTTAAGTTGGGATCAATATATAAGAGAAAATATCTTATAATTAAGTATATTAACTAGAATTCATATTCATTTTTTTTTGTCTGAAAGGCTCATTTATTTATACATTTATCAGAGAAGCAATTAAATGATACACTATTTTTTTTTTTGTCTCAGTAATTCTTTATTAGTGTACTGTTTGTCTTCTGAAATATTTCTGGTTTTCTTCTTTCATTATTTCTTATTCTAGAAGAGTTATTTGCAAATATTTATTTTCTTCCCTTTATTTGCTTTTAAATATTAGGGAAACACAGTCTGCAAATCATGGTAAATATAATTAATTGATTCATTATATAATTCTGAAAATAAATATTGGGATCCTGGAAAAAATCTTTTACAAATGTAATTGTGCTTATTTTGCAGCACAGAAGAAAAATCACAGTATTGTAGTCAATCAGTTTTTATGTTTATTATTTCTTTCTGTTAGTAGCATGATATTTCTCTTTATGATGAACTGTGTTACTATTACTAACAGAAAAAAAAATCCACATCAAAATTTCTGTATAAGGAAATATTCAGAAGTTTTTATAAAAAGTATGAAGTATCACAAAGAATGTTATATTTTGCCCAGCATCAAAAGAAGTCAAATAATCTCTGCAGAAAACCCAATATAATTTTCTAACTGGACATCTTTGACATAATGTCAGCATCTAAAATGGGCATGTTTTCATCTGCACAATTCTAATTATCTTTTAGATGGCTTTGCCTGCTATTGATTGCTGTGCATATTTCTCAACAGATAATAGTGATTTAAAAGGATAATTCCTGATTAGGCCTGTGAAATATTTGTCTTCACACTTATTACCCTAGTTCTTATAATTAAATGACATGATGTTGAATTTGCATGCAAACTTACACCAATAGAAAGCATAAAATAGGTATTTACAGAAAACAGCTCTATATGTATGGCTGTGACATGAAGATAACAAGGGACATAGGATCCTGATGAATCCTCTGGTGCAGTGAGTGCAGATTTGGGGTCTGGGCAGGAAAATTGTGTATCTTTGGGATTTTTTTTTTTTAATGTTTGTTTTTATTTTCATTTCATGCATATATTATGGAATGCCAAATGGAGGAAGCTTTTATTCCTATCTAGATTGATGACTTTTAAAGAGAACAAAATTAGAGGCTTAGTTTTACTGAAGGGCATAGGATAGCAGGATAGTTCAAGGGTCTCTGCTGTGTTTTTTCTAGATCCCATATGTAAGATAGGTACAGAAGATTTTTTTTATAGTGGCTGAGTAACAAATTGTAATCATGTCTAAACAGCATTTTTTAAGGAGTTAATAAAATTTTTAGCAGAACTACTCAGCTCTCTTACGCTACTATCGTAGTCTAAATAATTTTGCCCTTTTGTTCCTATCTGCCTATCTCAGGTTCAATAAGGATTCTTGTCACCATGGTATCCTTATTCTTTTCTCAAAAATGAAACAAAAGTGTTTCTGAATTATGAAAAAGCAAGCAGCAAAACAAACAAGTATAAATTCTGGCATATAAAAGGAAAATCTAGCAGAAGAGACAGAGAGAACATATTTTTCCTCTCTGTGTTGTGATAATATAATGTTTTTATGGGTTTATGATTTTTTTTCCCAAACTGGTTAGATTGATCACAAATCATGCCATAATTGATGTTTATGTAAGCAAAATTTCCAATTTTTTTATTTATCAGGTTGGCCTTTTAAGACCTTCCTTTTTCGGTTTCGACTTCAATAGAAACTTTGGTGAAATTAATAAACAAAATCTGAAAAAGAGCAACCTGGCTTTGTGTTGCTTGCCACAAGACTACAGAAATGCTTATTTCAACACCTTTAATATTTACTCAATGAAGACAGACTCCACATCATTTAAAGACAAGTCTAAGTGTCCTATTTTTTTTCCTGATTTGCTCATACACAGGAATAAGGAGGCATTTCCAATTCTGACATAAAAGACAACAGCACAATTAAAAACCACTATACACCTTTTATTTTACCACCTAAACAAATTGTGGCCACCTGATGCTTGTCAGGTTCAGCAGCGGAGCAGGTTCAAGAAAACAATTCTCAGGGACTGTTGGAAGAGACTATAGGACAGAGTGGAATGACTTTCTTAGAATTTTCTCTTGTCTGCTGAAATCATACATTTTTGTAGTGAAAGGGAGGAAGGATTGAACTCATCCCGGTATGAATGACTGCAGTAGTTTTTATGTTGTAGTACTACTAGGAAAAAACCCTATTCCTGTATCCATAGCTAGTGGAGAAAAATACATACAATTCACATCCTGCTTTAGTGTTTCATGCTGAAACTCGTGCTCTCTATCATAGATTTAACTCAGAAATGTATGTGTTCATTTAATGCGAAGACAGGGATTTCACAGA
This sequence comes from Vidua chalybeata, assembly GCF_026979565.1. Taxonomy (NCBI): domain Eukaryota; kingdom Metazoa; phylum Chordata; class Aves; order Passeriformes; family Viduidae; genus Vidua; species Vidua chalybeata. The sequence continues at coordinate 55,515,619 of NC_071534.1, read as the reverse complement.
CACAAGGAAATCTGTGTGCATTCTGTAGAGCATATACAGGGAATTCTGCATGTTCTGAACATATCACATTTGCTACATCTTCTTTGATCACAATCCTGTACAATCCTGTATGAGCTAAACTCAGCATCCCTGCACAGACCACTGGTGTTTTGCAGCTCCTCTGATCCATCCTAAGTATGTTAAACTCCTGCATAATCATATTAATAATTAGTACAATAAATGTATAAAAAACAGTCAAATTCAAACATCTTCCAGATCTACCCAGTCAAGATTTCTTTGTGAAAGAAAAGCATGCCAATGCTATAATAGTGTAATCTTATTACTATTGTAGTTCTAATGTCAACCACAGCTACACATGAACATGACAATACATCCTAGCATGCCAAAGTTTCATATATAGTGCAAAATATACATTATCTTCAGTTTTCAAATTAGAAATATTATTAATTCAAGTGACTATGGATAAAGAAAAATTGAGGTTCTCCTTGATGTCTCTATATGCTTGTTTTCTAGTGTGTTCATAAATTTAACCAAATATGTAAACTCAGACCCATGACAGAATTTGATCATTTTGATGGTCTCTTTAGTACAAAACCTTCTATATCTTTTGTAGGAATTGAAAAAGAAAACACATAATTACTATTTCCCTTTCTAATAACTCTTTCAAACACTGAAAATTTCAGATAAAAGGTTCTATTTTATTTCTGTGTTTATTTCTGAACTTGGATAAGGCATTTGTCATAGCCTTGGACATTGATCAGAAAGAGCTAAGAAAAGTTGACATAATGGTGAAATTAAATTCCTTGCCATTTCTTGACAGAAGGTGACATGCAAGCAAATGCATTTTTTTCCAGTTTACCTGATGAAATTTGTCTGGACATTGTAAGGATCCAACTCACAAGGGAAGTCCAAATTCAAGCTGCTTAAGTAAAGAGAAAAAGCTGAAGATAAGTCATATGAATTATTGCAAGATGTTCTGTGTTGCCATTTAAGTATTTTCTATCAGATGATTGTATTCAACTGAGGTGTTTTTGTGCTGAATCTTTTGTAACAAAGGACAAAATGCATTCAGATGCTGAGGTTGTTGACACTTGACACACTATTCAGGAGATTTTATTACTTTTCATTACTAGTCTTGAACTCTAACATTTAGAGATATTATGTCCTCTAACCCTAAACTGATCTATAAGACTGAAAAAAAAATGGTTTACATTGAATCTGTTTGGTTGTATAAATTAGATTGTCATATGACTATTCTCCTTGGAAAGAAGAAGGTAAGAATTGTATCCTCCCATAGGTAAGAAGATAGGAGGTATGTGTGTCAAGTTCTTTGTTTTACCAGTGCCTATCATGTTGCTAATGTTCAGTTTGTAAGTATTATTTTTAAAAGGAGATTTAAAATTGGAAGGATAGTAAGAAGCAGAAGAAGCAGAAAGAAGCAGAAAGTTATGCCATGTCAAGTGAGCAACCTGTTTCATGAAGTAAAACAACCACTTAATTTTTTATATTATAGGCTAGCAGCTTTTGCTCAGTTACATGCCTCAGCTGACTTAGATGTAAATTGTTATGCTTTAATACCTGGCTTACTGCCATCTATATTAAGAAATATGTCACCATTATACTTAACATTCATTTCAGGGGAAGTACTTGTACTTACTAGATACTATCAGCCTTATAATAATTCATTCTTAGTAAATCTGAATAGTAATTGCACTCTCTGAATACTTTATTGAAAACCAAGATAGTGTGATTGAGACTGGGCCAACCATCACCAAATGTTATCAACATCCAGTGTAGGGAAGATATAATAATTCAGTCTTTACTAAAGTGTGTATGCACCATATGAGATTAAAAAATATCTGATGCAAGAATAAATGTAAAGTTCATGAATATTTGCTTGCTTCGCTATTTACAGAAAACCTCTACTAAAGGGACTTTTTTAAACTGATGTCCCAGAGAATGACTTTTTTGGTTGCTAAATTCTTCCTCTGCAGAATCAAAGTGTGACAGCATGCACAGTCCAATTCACCTTCACTGAAAGAGAATATGTAAGGGAATATGTAAGGAAATATTTGTAGGTGTGTGACACTGTGGGGGCTGTTGGCTCACCACATTTCAGAGGCATGTGTGAGGGGTAAGGGAAGGTCAGGCATTGCCCTGGTGAAGAGAAGCACTGCCCTGTACACCACACCCCTCACAGCCAAGATCCCAGAATGGCAGGGGCTGCCAAACCCTGGCACAGCAGAACTGATACCCCACACCTGCCCCCTGAGCCTCTAACGCAGCTCTTGAGTGGCCAAATAACCTGAAGTATAACCTGGGGGCAGGCCAAGAGGTATTTAAAGAGGAACATGCAACAACCACATGTATTGACTCTACCCTCATTTGAAATCTCTACCAGCTGAACAGCGCTGGAACCAGGAGAAGTAGCAATGTTTGTTCTTTTTCATATGTTTTCTCTCTTTTGTCTTTCCTCTTCTTCTAATTCCCAATTCTTGGAATTTTTGAGTAACTTAAAATCAAACAGCCTTAGAGTTTGCTGTTGTGTCCTGGGTATGGGTTCAGATTAGGGGTTCTGATCTATGTTGGTTAGCCGAGTTCTGTGTACCCCCGAGCACCTCCCGCGTCTCCCCCCCCCCGACCCACCCACCGCGGTGGTCAGCTCTGAGTCTCTTACTATTGGAGCTTCCCCCCGTCACTCCTGTAACCACTCCCTGTCCCGTCTGGAGCATTTGGTGTCTGTCACCCGGATCCCGCCACCCCATTCGCCCTGGAGCCCAGGGTCCCCCCCCGCCGTGTCCCCATTGGGCGCTGTGGTCCCCATCATTGCCATGGCGCCTGTCCCAATTGGCTGGGGGTGGCTCCTACTCCCCTTGCCCTGCCCATGATAAAACCCCGCGCCTCCCCGGTCCCGCTGCCATTTCCTCCATGCAGTTGGAAGTGCGGGTCGCAGCTTCTCTGCCACAGCTCACTGTGGCCATTAAAGCCTTCCTGCCTTCCATGAGGACAATTCCTTCCCTCTTTGCCTTGTACCCTCGCGCAGGTGACAGAGCCCGGCCAGCCCTGACCGGCGCATCGCGGAAGCGGCGGCCGGGAGCAAGTGGCAGCCGCTGGTCCCGGAGAGAAGCAGCGCCCTTGCCAGGCTCTGGAGCCGCCCGGGACCCAGGGGAAAGACAATGCAGTTTGCTGAGTTGAATGGGTTAAGTTAGTGCTTTGAGAAATGTTTTACGCTGACTGAATGCTGCTCTAAGCTTTTTCTCACAGTTCTCTGATTTTCTGAACTTTCCAGTGAAGATTTTTGTTGTTTTGATCCCTTGAGAATATCTCATTAGTATTTTGGCCATGTGTCTAACTCAGAGTACATGAGCAATCATAAATCGTTTTAAGTGTCTTGTCAAGTGATGTTTTGGGGCCTAACAGTGGGAAAGAGCCATGTTCATTTGTAGCTCATTCTTATCTGCAAGGAGACTTGCTGCACCAAATTAAATGGAAATCTTATTTAAACCATCTAGTCCACAACCTCACTGTGCAATCTATGCCAGTCACTCTCACAGTAAAAAAAAAAAAAAAAAGTATTTTCTGATGTTCAGACAGAAACTTCTGTGTAGTTTATTGACTCCCGAGTCAGTATTTACCCATGAAATACACCACTAGTTACTGGTCTTGCACTAGAAATGATGCCAGTGATCATCTCGGCACAACTGCTCAGTCCCTTTTTAACCCACTTCACTACTGCTCACCCACCCCATAGTTTAACAGCTTACCTGTGATAAATGTATGGTACGTTCAGTTTGCTGAAATGTTTTTCATATTTGTATTACCTGGGCTGAGTCTGCTGTGAAAACACATAGACAAGTATATCAGTGAGAAAACACTGTGGGAGGTTCATCTGGGGTCTCTGTCCCCTCGCTCCACAACTTCATGTAAGCTCAGGCCCTTGCTCTATGTCCTTGTGTGGCTGGCACTGCACCCATTATCCCTGAAGCGGCATCACTGACCTGGCCTCCTTGTCTCCTTGGATCGTAGCATGGTCTCAGACTAGCATTCTCACGATGGATATGATAAATGTTGTCTGACTTACCGGTCCCTCACTCTTCATAAATACGTCTCTTTAGCAGCCCCTTTCAAGATTTGTAAAGCTATTGTAAACAAAATCATAAAAAGACAATTGATGATGCACTGGGATTATGTTCTTTAATAAATTTTGCCTGGATATTTGAGCATTCAAGTACTGCTTTTACAATTCTCTATGGATAAATCTCAGCAGAGTGGCCATTCATAAAAAGGGACAATATTTCCAAACAGTGAGATGACTTGTTTAATTGGTCAGGTTTTTGAAAAGCGAAGGTGAAATTATATCAAGCACTGTCCCAGCATATAGCCACACAGTTCTATGACAGATCTGAAATTCAGATCTTTTATTAAGGTGTCATTTAAAGTATAATGCCTGGTTTGCTTGAGTCAGCAGTAAATATTTTCTGCCTGGCACTGAAGTCATATTGCCCTTCTCAATCAAAAGTTACCCCACAACACTTCTTGATAAAAGAGAATCTACCTGGCATTTAATTACAAAGAAGAAGCAGCTGTTTTAAGAGTGAATATTCTACATAAGGTACTAGAAGGTCATTATGATTTCCTCCATTTTATTAAGGGAAAAAACCTGAAGCAGAAAATGACAAATAGTTTGCTCAAGGTTATATGGCAGTTGGAGATCTACAAATAAGCTTAAGCCTTCTTAATCTCAGAAAAGGTGAAGAAGACAAGATTGGTTTCCTCATAGAATATCTTGTGACTTCATTCGAACTATTTCTGAAACAAATGAGAAAAAAGAGTGTTTGTTAGAAATTATGCAGCAATTTTCCCCATGCCCACTCAGATACTCTTTATATTTCTGAGAACTCAGTAATTAGTTTTTTTTCCTGGTATTTTCTCTCATGCATTTTTTTCTGAAAAAAAAAAAATTACACAGTTTTATATTGAAAATATTTTTCCATTTGAGATGCTACATTTAAAGGGGAATAGGTTGCACTTGTGACATTTTTATAAAAAGCTCTTCTTGTTTATATAGACATACACAGTGAAAATGCCTGAAAGAGGCTTACTTTTTTATCACTTCTCTTGTATATATAAACTCAGATTATAGTGAGTTATAATTTCACATATACTTAATTTTAATCTGATTTAAATCTGATTTTAATCAGGCCTTTATTGCTGGAAACATTTTCTTTATTCAACATAATCTAAAGAAGACTGCTTTGGAAGTTGAAATAATTTTTACCAATGTTCTTCAGTACTTGAAAAAAGTATCTGTTTTGGAACTGCTGAAGAAAGTACTTAAATCCATAGCCTGAAAAGTGGTATTTTTGGGGCTTTATATAAGTATTTGGACTTATTTTTTGATCTGAAGTAAAACTAATTCTTTCCCATCTGATTCTATCTCTCCCATATTAACCATCTGTTATGGTTTCTTTCCTTCATCCTTTCTCACATACTTTATTTTTCTGCGCAAAGTTAAGCTTTTCTGTGCAGCAGTCAACTGAAAATGTGGATTTCTTTCAGCTGTATACCAAGCACCACGAAGTTTCCATTCTTCCAGGCTTCATATTTTCATGACATTCAAGTCCAGTACCATTAAATAAACCATGAAGAGTGTAAGATTTGATCATCTGAAGGTGCTTGGAGGTATTGTTTTAAAATCATGCTCAGGATTCTTGCAGGAGAATGGCTTACAAACCTGAGTTAGTTTCAAGCAAAAGTTTGTGCAAATGCACTATACCACACAGAAACAAAAAAATTTGATGGTTTTGGGAAGCATAAGATTGACATATGTGTGTATTAAATATTCATTAAATGTCTTGCATGTGCAGATCTTTGATAAAGATGCCTGATTATGCACTGAAGTGTTTCTGCCTGCATAGATAGTATGTGTATTTGGGATTACTGCATGGAAATTCCAGTTGAAAAAAAGGGGAGCTACATACATTGAAGATTTAAATTGCTAACTGAAGAAATCTACTTGCAATCCTCAAAGCTTTGGATGGTAACTGCTTTTAACTGCCTTTTCAAAATGTGTGTCAAGTTCCTAATGAGATAGAACTTCCTAGGTCTGAATAAACTATATATTGGGATCAGCTCACACAACTTGCTTTGTATTTTGAGTTTCTCTGACATCTTTATTCTTTTTTCCACATGTATCTCTATATCGTCTAAGTAAGAAATTTTGAAAGTCCTACTTGCTTCAACAGTGTCTGCCCTATCTACTGGTCGGACACTTCTTAGATCACTGAGGTCTCCAGGCTTCTCTGCTCCTACAGTTTCTGAGATAAATACTACACTAACACTAGTCTTGCTGATCTGTTTTATCAGAACTCCCAAATGAGAGTATTATTTTTTTTCTCTCCCCAAATACCTTTGTGTATCTGTGATTGTGTCTCCAAAACACTGAAAGCAGGATTATCAGTTAACAGGAAAAGTTGGTCAGAGGTAAAATGATGAAATAAGACACAGTGAAAATATTGGACACAGATTATGATCTCACTGTAAGGGCTAGTGAAGGATAAAAGATACACTTTGAGTACCAGCAGAGAAATAGGGGAAAATGCATTAGGTTGAAAATATTAGTCAATATTTCACTGGTAAGTCTCCATTACAAATTGAAATTTGTTATGCAAATGATTACAAAGCATATAAGAAAGGGATACCCAAACCAGGAAACTGTAAACAAGTAACTTTGTAAAATACACTAATTAATATTCCTTATTTCATTGTGATTTCAATGACAATGAAGTCCTTTTGTTCCTTTCAAGCAGCTGAACTTCAAGACCTTGGAGAATTTACTCTGGAGAGCTTCTAATGAGACCTGTACTGTACATCACTGTTATGAGTTAATCGAGAACTTACTGGGAGATGTATATTAGTAGGCATAAGTTTTGCTTCTGTATTAATGTGCAATGTGTGTACTGTTACTGACAGAAATATAGGCAATTTTTCATGGTGATTAGGCATTAAAACCATTTAACTAGTCATTGAAAGGTGAAACAGAAAGATCTATCCAGCCCTCAAATTTTTTTCTTAATAGGGAAAAATGAGAGAAACAGACATTTTCCCATCAATAGTGCATTTGGAATTGTTCACTCAATATAGACTTTCAAGGGCCCTGAGGAAATGAGATCACTTGTGATGATCTCTATTTTGCATCAAGCTTGACCAAGTCCTAAATGATTCTTCTATAATACTTACAGATAACATGTTGCTGGTCTCTTTATTAATATAGTGCTTTCAGATGATGCTATAGAAACAGCATAGCCTGCAACTTCTCCACAACTGTGTGAGACCTGTGATAGTGGGTTGTTTTCATTCACTTCAGTTTTCTGTTTTAACTAGAGTATATAAGGTATTATGAAAAATAAAAATGAAAAAGTAATACAACAGCACTGTTCTACTTGTTTGGTTTAAAGCTCTTGTTTATTTTTCATTAAGCTGAGCAGCTTGAGGAAAAGAAAGGAAAAAGGCATAGCTCATGTTAAGGTTTTACAATTACTATTAATGATCTTATTATCTTGCTTAGGATCAAATTAATGTGAAGGAACACGTAAATTTCTGTTGAGACTGAGAAACTGAGAAGAAATTCTCAAAGCATTCCAGTGAAACAAAACATAAATATTCATGGAGTGAGGAATGTTGCATTGCTGATATGGATCATGCCATGGTAAGCATTCATCAGAGCTTTATATTTCCAAGACTACAGACAGCTTTTAAAGATGTGAGATAAAGTATGATTTTTGTTTCTTGGCTTTTCATTTTTATTTTGTTTCCTTTTGAGTGATTTATAGCTGTTGTACCAGTCTATTCACAAAACCAGCTTTACTGAATCATACACATAACTGTAAGTGTTCACAGAATCAGACTTACATTAGCAAAATGCTTTTATTTCCAAGAGCTTGATGTGATGAAGTCATTTATTCAACCCATGTATAAGTGAGTTGACCAAATTCATCTCAAATGGGCATAAATCAAGATAAGTCATTGGAATTGCACCAACTTTCATCAGAGCTGAATTTCTCTCACTCTATCAAGGGGTGGTTAAAGTTGACTCAGAGTAAGTAGTTTTACAGCATTGATCCAGCTAAGATGAATAACACATCATTACATAGAAAATTAAGAATATGTCATGGTTTCAGCTAGGGTAGAGTTTATTTCTTCTCAGTACTTGTTACAGTGTTGGATTTGGAATTAGAATGGTGTTGATAACAGGGTGATATTTTGGGTTTTTTTTGAGTTAGTTTTTTCCTAAGTCAAGGACCATTCCTTTCCTTGTCTCATGCTCTGCCAGTAAGGAAGTAGGCAAAAGAAACTGAGAGGGAGCACAGCTGGGACAGGTGACTCAAACTGACCAAAGACAGAACACAGAGACATAGAGCATTATGCCCAGTATATAAACTGGGGAAGAGTTACCCAGAAGAAGGGGCCAATCTGGGTTCAGGAAGGCAGACCTGGAATCTGTCAGTGCATGGTGAGCAGTTCCATTGTGCATATTTCTTTTTTACTATTATTATTGTTATTATTATTATTATTATTATTATTATTATTATTATTATTATTGTTATTTATAATTATTATTGTATTTTACTATATTTTCAATTATTAAACTGTTCTTATCTCAACATTCAAGCTTTATTTTGATTTTCCTCCCCATTCCACAGGAGCAGAGGGGAAGAGAAGAAGAGTTAATGAGAAGCTGTGTGGTGTTTCATCTCCAGCTGGGCTTAAAATCACAACAGAATACTTGCAAAATTATAGGTTAATACCTGAAAATTCATAAGAAAACACATTTTTATGCATAACCATCAGTTTTACATGTATTGTTCAATCATAAGATCACCCTCCTACTAAAAAAATAGAATGCCTTTATACTTTTTTTTGCTATGTTGAAAGTCTAGGATTTGTAAAAATAAGTACCCATCAATTATATGTCCTATGGTTTTTATCCAAAGGGTGTTTGATTTTTCCACTCTATATTCTCTCCTGTGATATACACTGAAAGTGTGTCTGTGCATGCATTATGCAGTATGGGAAAATTTGTCTCAGTATTTAGAGAATTGGGACCACAGTGGTGGAATTTCTTTTAGAAATGTGTTTGGTTTAGAAGGGTATCTGGATGTAAAATTATAGAAATCAGTTAATCAATCTTGAATATGGAATAGTGCTAGCTATCGAAAATCAAATCTGATTTAGTTGACAATAAAGTAAATTCATCATTATTGCACATATTTTTCCCTAAGTTAGGGAAGAGATACTACTCAACTTTCCAAAAAAAGAGATAATTTTTATCCCTATTTATTCAAATTTCAAACCAAGAGAGACTTCTTCTGTGCTTTATGATAGGAACAAGTAGTGCAACAGAAACAATACAAAGGTTCTATACTGGGAGAGAAATCATCTGTGCATGTTAATGTTAGAGCCATATATCAGTTCACTCTACAATTTTTCCAGATGTATTAATTTCCCAGATGACATTGTTAGATGTTTTCTATTACTTGCTGAGAGAAGCCAGTAGCTGAAAAATTTATTTACAGAATTTGCATTGAAGAGATTTTCTTGCTAATATTCTAAACTAATTACTTCTTGTTTAAGCACGTCTTGAGGCAGAAATCTCTAGATGTGATGTATAAAGATATCTATTGGCTAGTATGAAGTATGCATTCATTCTATTTATGCGAAGTGGTAAGTAAAAGAGAAGTCTATCATAGTAGAGGCAAGGGGAATATTATATAATGCACATGTCTGCAGAGACAAAGTAATTGTATTGCATGCATTGAAAGCAAGCTTTCCCCTCCCAATTAGTGAACTCTTCCATTACAGCATTCTGCTTAGAAGACTTAGAAAGACATAGATTAGAAAGACATAGATTTTATTAAGTATTTAGCAATAACATATACTTGAACTCCAAAAAATATTGGACTGACAAAAAGTTGTTGGCAGGGGATTATGTGCACAGTACTGATCATCAGGGGCATCCAGGGACTGCCAGTCCTATTAGCAACATACCATATTTTTTCTGCAAGTTCAGTGACAGAGCAGAAGGGAAAACAGAACATATATTAAATCAACCAAAGACGGCTCAAAGATACATGGAGTGAATGACTTTACAGTACAGACAGGGTAGTGAGGTTAATTTCTTTCCACACTGAGAAAAGGAGGCCAAGATGTTTAGATGGTCACATGAGAGGTGCAACACACGTCTATGAGAGGCCAATGGGAAGTCTCACAAATTTTCCTGCAAAAAGTGCCTAGTCTATTGGAATAGATCTGGCCATGTAGGCTTGTGTTCACAGAGTTTTCTTTCTATAGTGTTTTTTCACCAGGAGTTTCAGGAGTAGAGATGTGAAGCTGAGGAGGATGGAGTGAAGGAATGTGGCCATGATATTTCAAAATGAAGTGACTGATGAAGTTGCCAACTACCTTTTTTCTTTTGATATGTGTTCAAAAGACACAGTGTCTTTGTATTCCCTGAGCCCTCAATAAAATAGAATACAATCGCTTGCGTCACAGCAATACTTAGTGGCATTGTCTTACATCTATCATGATTATCCTTGCATTGTAGACCTGCATGCAACAGTCACTTACAACTCAGATGTGTGGTGGGGCTGATTTCCATGATCCTTGTATGAATGTTGAACTAAGATAAGGAGTTTACAAGGCTTGCTAATCACTACAATATTAAAAATTACAATTTCTTTTACTTTAATTCGCAGATCAATCCATTCCTCAGTTCCAAAGAACATGAACAAATAACATATATCAAAGAACAGTTGCAGGTGTTTATGTTGATCAGGTATTTATGTTACTTTTGAGGTGATTATGTTGTATTTCTTCTTTGAGAAATCCATTATCTCTTTTTGTTCTTCCTAATCACCTCTTTTCTTTTAATCTAGTAATGTGAACTTCCAACAACCATTAGTAAGTCCATCTCCTCTACAAGCAATCATCATCGCAATTCCTCATCTCAATTACACACTTCTGACTTTTGCTGATTAACATGTATGAAATGCAAACTTACTCTCCTGAGCTTTTAGTACTTCCTAGTATCATTTTTAGGATTTGGTGGCAAAATAACACAGTATTTTATAATCAAATCCTCCAAGAACAACCTGGGAGACAGGCTTATTAACATTTGTTAATCTTCTTTGCAAAGAACTGCAATGATTCAGTGCCTCCTCTGCTGTAAACCATCCCTAACTGGGTAGAGTAGAAAGGTTTGCTAAAGAGAAATAGGATTTATGCTCTAGACCTAGAGGCACTAAGAAAGCAGTCTTAGAGGCAGAGAAAACTGAGAGGAGATATGAACAGAAATTTGTTGGGGTTTTGCAGATTTCTTTCCTAGAAATATCTGAGTACAAGAAAAGAATAAGAATAGATTCTGATTACCACAGGAGCTGTATTTTCAAAGCATGTTAGGAAAATTATCTTGCATGACAGATATGCTATGGAAGTATTATATTTTCTTACATATTTGTTTATCAGTGTGAAATAAAGATAGATTTGGGAAAGAGAAAAACAAGCAGAAGATTCCCTGCATTAAGATCTTATTTTCTGTCCCTTGAATCAACACCTGCAAGTCAAACATATGCTATTCTATCCTGTAAAAGGCTGAAGTCTAAGTCTTTTATTCAAAAGATGGTAGTGTAGTTGCACTGCAAAGTTGGTCCAGGCTGAGTACTGTACTCCAGAGGGGTCTTGTTTGAGGTATGTTTATCAAAGATGCACATCCTGTCCTGTGGCTTCTATATGCTCATTTATATAACCCATTATGGTGCTTTCTTTTTTCACAGGACTGTTGACTCAGCTTGTGATCCAGTAGAAGCCTGACTGTTTTCTGTAAAATTTCTTTGCAGACAACTCTTCCAATCATGAGTCCGGTAGTCAATTACTGCTGCCCACTTTTTGCAGCTGTACATGTCACTGTTAAATATATTTTCCTTCTGCTCCAAAGAGAATATTTTTGTCTTAAAACTCTAAGCTTTTCTTTTTTTTTTTTTTTTTTTTTCTTTGACTGTATGGGCTGGATTAGCTCAGAAGCTTATGTAATGAATATAATATCTAGGTTATACTTGTTATAATCCAGACCATTAGCAAAAATTCCATATCATATAGGTTCTGGGTGAATCCTCATGGGACTAGGCAATGGACAGATGTAAAGTTTTTGTTCAAAATTCCCCATCTTAAAGTCCTGTACTCTTTCCCCAAGATCAAAGTATTTGTTTTTGAGAATGTGGGTCACATTTAATATGCCCTTGGAACTCCACCAAATTATTACGGTGAAGTTAATATCTTGTTCTGATACTCTAGAAAAGTTATTATGATCAATTTTTGTTATTACACTACAAAAAACTCTTGTGATATCATTAACACTCTTTCACAAATTTGGAAATTTAGACGCAAGAAGATAAAGTTTGAATTCAACTTGAAAATCACTCACATACTTCTAAATATGATTCATATCTCCTTTCAGTCTTTTGCTCAGATCACTGACTCTAAAAATAAACTGTTTATTGCCACTTAAAAAGTTCTAGAAATAAATTTACTAAACCTTTGATTTATACTGGTAAATGGGAGAGTTAATTGGGATGTTACTGATTGCAGTATCTCGTCCTTAAGTGTCAAGTGTAACTTTCCTTGAAAATATTTTTTGAAAGTGGAAAAGTTACTTGCATTAATCTAGTCAAATTTTGCTTTGTCTGATTCTTGATCAAAAAAGAGTACCTCTTTTCACATTTATTTTAATCAGATTTCTGTAGGTAACAGAAAATAATTAAGCTCATTTAATCTCACTTTGAAATCTCTATGTTCTGCTTATTTGGGTAGCTATTTAGTTCTGCTCACAGTGGAAGTAAAATATTTACAGTAGTGATTGTAGAAAGATTATAGTACACACATTTCAGTGTATGATCATGATACTCTTATTAATTCTGAAAGGCCTAGTTAGACACAAGAACAAAACTCCACCCACACCAAAAGAAATATGCAGAAATGGAAAATATGTTTATGAACAGAGTTTAAAATAAGGTCTTTCCATTGAAAACATTTTTTATTGTGGTAACAAGATCTTGAATCAAAATGCTGTTTATTTCACTAGGTAAGAAATGTACTTTCACTCTTCTATAATATGTAAATAAATATACATACATGTTGAAATTAGCAGTGCTTAATTTCTTTCCCAGTGTTGAGTGACAAGTCTCATTTTTATCATAAAATCAAAGGTGACTTGTTTCTTTCTTGCTCTTGACAGGAAAAGAATTGTTTGCATTATGAATATCAGTTGGGTGCTGACAAGTGAAGGAAATTGCCAACTTTCAGTAACTCACTAAAACAAAATCAGAACTGCCCTTGAAAGAAGAAGATACAAAAATAGAAACTTGAACACCTCTTTTTACCTGACTGTTAAAACTGCATTGTCTTTTTCATGATAGACACCTGTATGAAATGTGATTAAATAAAGGCTGTAAAATTACTTAAGAGCATAGACATATCTTAGGAAAATGTTTCTGTGTGACATGAATGCTGATGTAAACCCTTTTGCTTAGAAACTTAAAAATTATCTTTTAATGTTGGTAGAATTGAAGTCGTTCTGAGGTTGGTCAACCCTACAAAAATAACTATGTTGACTCTTCCTCATTAGGCACAGTAGGTTATACAAGAGTTTTTGAGTATTTGCTGTGAAGAATCATGTGGTTGGATTCCTATATGGTAGGAATTCTTAATGGAATTTGAGAGATAAAGGATAACAAATCCAGTACTGTCAAGAAATAGATGGAATATCACTAATCTGATCACTTATGCAGTGACGTTCAAGCTGCAGAAATTATTCTGGTAAAAAGAAATTGATACATAAATGTTGTAGGTTGGGTTGATTTAGTCAGGGGTTTTATTAATGTTAGTTAGGTTTGTTCCTTGTACTCTCCTATTTTTCCCCTCACAGTGGTTCGCCCTGTAAGTTCCTGCTACTCAGATACACAGTTACCAATCAATCTCCTCATCTCTCCCTGTTTTCTCCTTGTTTGGTTCTGTCAGTCAAGGGTTGTCACTCCCTGTTGAGTGTCAACCTTGTAACCACTCCCTGCTTCTTCATGAAAGTTCTGCATCAATCACCCCACCTTAGCCTTTCTAGTCGTCCCGGAACACTGTACCCACCTCTGTTATGTTACCATTGGTTGTTATAGTTGATGTCATCTCTCTATTGTTTGTCCCCATTGGGCGAGCCAGGTTTCCACCCCTGTCCACCCACCACCTACTTAATCTGTTGTCATTCTTTGTTCTCTGGCATTTGCATTGCACTGCACTGAGAGCATTTTGTTTCGACCACGCATGGGGGAATAAAAGTTCTTAGGGCTTGCAAACAAAGTGTCCTTCTCTCATCTCTTCATCTCCTCTCAGCGTGTGAAGCTACCAAAGCTGCGTTACCCACGCTGAGCTCTCAGCATTACCAGGGAGGCAGATGCCACACCCCTGGAGTGCCCGCACAGATGTGGCAGCCCCCCGGCCTCTCACAGGCAGTGCTAGCTGGCACTTCTCGACTGTTTGAGGTTGTGGCAGATAGCCGCCGCACATAAATGCAGTTGTAAGAGCAGAGGATTTTTTTTTATTATTTTTCTAGTTCCAGACCTAGTAAAAATGGTAGTCTTTTCAGTTGCACTGTGTTTCATAGAGAAGTAAGCTAAAGCATTGGTGTCACAGCTGTCAAATTTTCGGTGGTTACCAATAGGCCTAGACTTTTCATTGTAATCCATCTCATTGAAAGGACCAAATGAGATGTTCCCAAAGCAAAATAAATACGTCACTGATAGGTGATTAAACTGTCCTGACTACAACAATGAACAACCTACAGTAGATGACATAATAGCTAAATAAAATACTAAAGCATGGACCATTTGCCACTATTTCTAATTGTTTCAATATGTACTTAGGGAAGAAAAAACAACATTTTGTGTACCTAGTTTCCAAGAAGGTAACGAAGCTATAAATTACAGGTGTTGTCTGATAATAATTTAGCATAATCATAAGTAGTATGTCTTATGACCCTTAATGAAATGAGGTAATGTAAATTGATTTACAGTAAATAGATATCAATTAGGTTTCCTTTAAAAACTGTGGTGTTATTTGAGTATGTTCCATTTTTCTTTTCCAACACTAAAATATCAATTTTTATTAATCTAAGTATAATTATTGTAAGGTTTCTACCTGAGAATTCTTTGGATGAATCTTGCATAAGTTCCTTTATTTCAGATATTGTGGTTTGGTAATTTAGAAGAGTTTTTAGAGATAAATGGTATGCTTTAAAAAACTCAAAAGGTTTTAGTCAACTCCCAGAATCAGCTGTCCATAACACAGGCTCAACCACTTTTGTCAAAGATCGAGGTTCCTGGAATATTGACAGCTTCCTGCCCTTTCCTCTTCCTTTCTGCATCTTTGTCTCCTACAACAGCTGCCTAGGCATGCTAGTTCCCAGAACCACCAACCCTCTTTCTCTCTGCCAAAGCTGACTTGCCAAGGTAATGATGGATACAATGGTCTTCATCTTCATTAGATGTAATTTGTCCAAAGGAATTTCCAAGGTAGTCCGGATACTGACAATAAGATTGATATCTACAAAATAGGTCTTGATTCTTAGAGGGCTAAGACATGCTAATTCTGCTTTATGGATGTAAGACCAGATTTATAAAACTGGATTTTATCCAGACAGTCAAAAGCATGAGGATGGAGAGCCAGTTTGTCAGCAGGAATTTGCACAGAATGCAGAAGTGAAAACACCACCATTATAATTGAGCCCTATAATACCTTTCAGTCATCATGGATAGACAAAATCCACCAATACAAGGATAACAAAGCCTCTTAAAATACATTTCTATTAAATCCTCCAAGCTAATGGGGGAAGAAAAATGGGAAAAAAATTTGCATCCCTTCTTTATTTAAATAGTTGAAGGAATGTTTTGCATTTCTGCAGGCAATAAACATATTTTTTACACTTACATCTGTTTCTGGATCTCTTGGATTAATTTAAACTCAAGGTAAAATATTTCATCAAGTAATTTGGTGGACAAACAAGTTACCATTTTAGAATATTTGCTAAATTATCATTTTACAAGAAAAATTGAATTCTTATTATTTCTAGGCCATTCTATTTACTTGGAGATGTGTAAAACAGTAACATTTAGCATATGGGAATATGCTGAAAGCATAGGAAGCTTACTAAAGGGAAAAGAAGGAGTAAAGGGATACAAAACAGCAATTGACCCAGTTAGTGCACCAGATCAGGTCCAATGCTGCTAACCACTTCTCATAACAGTTTCATCTATTCACTCTTTAATACTGCTGAGACAAAAATAAAGCAAGGGAAAGAAATTATTTTCTCCAGTATAATACCGATTTTATTGGATTTTGTGATAAAAATCAGTTCTTTAGGAAACAAAGAACCACCACCAAATATATATGTATTTCACATCTCAGCAACAAAAAGAAATACGTTACTTAAAACATGATGTGAGAAGGAGCCAATTGCCATATTTTGCCACATAATGCACATTATGTTCCCACAAAACTTGTATTTACACTGAATTATTCTTGCTCTGCAAAACAGGTTTTATTTTGCTTTTCTTCATGGCATTTACATACCCTAGAAAGCAAAGGACTGGACCCTAAGTTTACAGAAATTCTGCCAGCAAACATCTATGTTACCTTGTGATATTGTGACATTACTAATGACCTAAACGTACGGAACCATATATTTGCAAACACCAAAGTGTCTCTCCTGTTTGTCTTAGGGTGACTTTATGATGCTTGTATCCCCAACCGTCTGTTCTGCTTATGCTGGATATTGAGTTTTGCACCTTTAGGACTGGTTCTGAGAGCAAAACATGGGAGAAGCAGCATGCAGTTTGTTTTCAGAAACGGCACATGCTCCCCCGCATTCCTTCTCATGGACTGTGCTGTCTGCAGCACGGACAGTGGGAGAGAGCTCTCCTTTGCTTTTAGCTTTTGTAGTTACCAGAGGCAGACAAGTTCCTGGGACTGTGGCTTTTCTTTTTCCTGGAACTGTTCAAACCTGCCCTGGGCTGAAAACCCAGAAAAACAGTGGGAGCTTGCACCTGTGGCCCATTGATGTGGGATGTGGCATTACAGCTCAGGAGGGAGCGATAAGAGACTGAGCGAGCCGGACTACAGCCCACAACAAGGATTCTCTCTGAATTCACCATCTCTTCAGAACAAAAAGGGGTTTCGTTGTTTAATATTATTCATTTTTTCATGTTTGTGAGTACTTTGCTTATTAAATAACAGTTTTTTCCACTTCTCTCAAAGGAGATTTGCGGCGTTCTCTCTTTCCCAGGTCTGAGGCAGCTCCGATGCCCTCTGGCACCGCCTCCCCCCGGACTTCTGGGTCCACCGCTTCTCTCCCGCGTGCCGCTGGCACCGGCATATGGGTCAGGGTCCAGGTTCGGTCGCCTGTGCTACAGGTCCGAGGTAAAGAGTGAAGGAATGTCCAGATCACCCACGAGGAAGGCAGGAAGGTTTTATTGTTGCTGAGAGCTGTGGCGGGGGGATAGCGACCCACGCTTCCCAGTCCAAGTGGGGGAAATGGTGCCAGAACCTTGGAGGGAGCAAGTTGATATAGGGGATGTGATAGGGAGGGCAGACGCCACCCCCCCAATCCGTGCAGGTGCCGTGATGATGACGTAGGACAGCGACCAACCAGCATACCCCGCAGGGGCGGACACCGAGCCTCGGGCTGAGTGGGATCGTGGGGATGAGGAGGCGGACACGGGGGTTCCTGGGGCTGGACAGGGGAGTGGTCACAGGAGCGGTGGAGGGGGGGAATCCAACGGCAGGTAGCATGGGGCCAGAAACCGCGGAGGGGGGAACGACACGTGGGTACACGTGGGACTCGGCTAGCTACCACAAATAAGAACTCCTAAAACCCAATCCCAGGATGCAACAGAGATTTTCCTTGTGAACTGATTGGGGGAGGGGCTGCTGAAATCTGTTTTTTAGAGAAGACCACTTCAGAAGTTTCCTCCCTAAATTTGCCCTGAACTAGAACACTTATCTACAGAAATCTATCACACAAAGAATTTTTTTGCTACAACTCTTTTCTAGATAGCATGAAAACAAGAAATGTCTGACTTGTTATTCATATTTCACTGGGTGTTCATATCCAGGTATTGGTAGCAGGGATGCTGAAGACATCTCTAAGAGGTGGCCAGGGCTTACTTGTGCTGGGCAGAGCTGGTTCACCCAACTATGCCATCACAGGACCCATCACAAGACACAGCTGAGCCCATCAGTCAAGCTGGTGGTGCCTCTGTGAAAACATTTTTAGGAAAGGTCAAAATACTACGCAGTCAGTGAGAATGAGGGAAAACCTGTGAGATAGGCGTGTCTGTGAACATTATGACCAGAGAAGATGGAAGGTGAGGTGATGTTCCAGACACCAGATCAAGGATTTCCTTGCAGTTTGTGGAGGACACCACAGTGGAGCAGATCACATGGAGGACCCCATGATGAAGTGGGTGGATATGCATGAAGTAATTGCAGCCCATGGAAAAACCATGTTGGAGCACAGAAAAAAATGAATGAGAACAGAAAGGAACAGTTATGGGCTGACAACAGTCCCCCATTTCCCATACCTTCTGTGACACTTGACGAGTGAGGTAGAAGAGTCTGGATGAAGTACTTGGCCTGGAAAAAAGCAGGGATAGGGAGAGGGTTTAATTTTGTCTTTGTCAGTATTCAACTTTATTTTAACTGACAATAAATTGAATAAATTTTCTCTGAATAAAATTCAGTCTGTTTTGCTCATGACAGTGAGGGGTAAGCACCTCCTTGTCTTTATCTCAACCCAGGAGTTTTCAATCTCATTATTTCTCCCAATCCTATAGAAGAAGGAAAGTGAGAGAACAGCTGGATGGGCATAGTCCAGCCAGCTAAGCTCAACCCACCGCACCTACAGAAGATTCTATTGTACCTTACATGTCCTTGCTATCTTTTTCCTTCTAAGAATTTCATCCAAATTTAGTCCTTCTAGTAGTTTCCAGTATGCTACTGCAACCTTCTGCAGATTATCAGCAGTATTTACCCCATCAACTATAAATTTGAAGGATAAAACAGTCACTTATGTTTCACAATACCACTTTCATCAGGCTTTTAAATGCCATTCAGGAACACATTTAAAGAATCAAGTCATAAATCAGATTTTGAAAGGTGAGAGAAAAGACCATGATAATTTATTGAAATAAGATTCAAGAAAAATATTTTATTCTGAAATATGACTTTAAACATGTTGATTGTATTTTGAATAATAATAACTATAGCAAAAGTGTAACATTTCTTTATTTACAGTGGAGATATGATTTTCCCTAAATCAGCACTATGTGACAATCCTGAATTGCTCTTGCTGACAGTGAAATTATGGCATTTCAGTGAGTTATAGAAACAGAATTTTTTTTTAACTAGGCTCTGTCTTTTTGCAACAAAGATTAGGAAAACAATATACTTACACTATATGAATTTGCAACCACATCTGCACATAATGGTAAACACTTGAAATGGTACATTTCAGGAAGAGAAACCCAGAACTAATACAAAAACACTGATCTCCAGTTCTCTGGTATGTAAACGTTAATGGCAAAGAATCAGCTTAGATTCCTTATAAAAGCATTCTTTTATATAGTTGGTCTTATATTTTTATTTTTATTAGTAAAAATATTGACAAAACAGGACCTATTCTTGATTGCAAGCTCTTGTGAAAAATTATATTGCTACAATACCTCATTCTGGAAACCCCTAATTGTCAGAGGAAATTAATTTCCAAATTGTATTGTGGGCTGCCAGAGTAGAATGAGAAAGTGTTGTGATTTAACCCCAGCTGGCAACCAGGCCCAACACAGCCACTTACTCGATCACTCATCTGCTGTGGGTTGGAAGAGGGAACATGAGCAGTAAAAGTGAGAAAACTCATGGGCTGAGATAAAGATAGTTCAATAGGTAAAGCAAAAGCCATGAAAATATGCAAAGCAGAATAAGGAATTTCTACCACTTTCCATGGGCAGACAGGTACTCAGCCATCCCCAGGAAAGGAGGGCTCTATCACATAACAGTAACTTGGGAGCACAAATGCCATAAGCCTGAACATGATAAGCATGATGCCATATGCTCTAGATTATCCCTAGAGTCATTTGGGGTCAGCAGCCCTGGTTGTGTCCCCTCCCAAATTCTTGCGCACCCCAGACCTACTTCCTGGTTGTGTGGGGTGAGGAACAGAAAAGGCTTTTACTCTGTATAAGCACTGCTTGCCATTAACTAAAAAATCTCTACATTATCTGCACTGCTGCCAGCTCTCAACTTATCCACATAGGATATGTGGATACTTGCTACTGTGAAGAAAATTTACCCCAAACAAAAGTAATACAGGAAGCCACCTAGTAAGCCAGATGAAAATAGAGACAGGTGGTTTTTCCACAACTGGGGAAAAAAACCAAAACTAAATTCTTGTCTAAGAAAAAGTATTACCTCAGGATCAAAATAAAAGTGAGGGATTTTTCAGGGTTTTTTCTCTGTCTATTTTGTGCTTCTGCCTCTCATTAAACTGAAATTAGGTCACCTACTGCTCTCCTGAAATCTGGTTAAATATGAAGGAATTACACTAATTTCCATTATATGATCAGTGATTAAAAGACCTGTTAATTAACTAATAGAAATTAGTCCAGAAAGATATGCAAAAACACTGGCATTGAAGTAAAAGACAGATCAAAACTTCATTGTTATTTATAAAGTTATTATAAATTTATAAATACATTTTTTTTTCTCAATTGTTTATATTGTTCTGAGTCTTCAGAGCTCCAGTCATATTATAAATTTTTTGTAGACATATATAAATATAGATTGCAGATTGATTCTCAGACTGTATCTTAGTGTTAAACTAGAAGTGTATTACTTTTATAAGCTTTCAGCTATGGTGAAATGTTATTCTTAAACCATCTGCTCAATGTAAATGTAATGTATTAATATTTAAATTACATAACATTTAATACATTGGGTTGCATCCTGGGTTTTAGGTTCAGATTAGGGGTTCTGGTCTTTGTTAGCTTACCGGTTCCATGTATCCTCATGCATCCCCCGTGTTATCCTCCCCCCCCATGGAAGTTAGCCCCAGGCTGCCTGCCATAGGGTTTTCTCCCCTGCCACTCCTGTGCCCACTCCCCCGTCTGACCCCAGGAGTTCCGTGCTCGTCGCCCCATTCCCGCAATCTCACTGGCCCCGAAGCCCCGTGTCCACCCCTGTCGTGTCCCCATTGGTCACTGTGGCCACGTCACCGCCATGGCGTCTACATTCATTGGGCGGAGGGCTCCCGTCCTCCCCTGTCCCACCCCTATATCCTCCCGCAGCTCCCCAGCCTTGGGGCCAGATTCGTCCAAACGAGGCTGGAAGCGGCTGTGGCTTCTCCATCGCGGCTCTTGCAACCAATAAAGCATCCACCCACCACACAGATGAATTTGGACGAACTCCTGCCTCTTCATTTCTTCCCTTGTGCCGACGGCAACACGTGGCCAGCCCACCCCAGGGTGCAGCTGCAGAAGTTCCTGGAAGTAGTGGCCAGCACCAACCCTGACGAGGAGCCAAGGCGCCAAAGTTGGGTGCTCGGGAGCCGACCAGGGCTGGGAAAAGTAACGCACAGCCGCAACATTGTAATGTGAAAAATTCAGGATCATGGAGACACAAAATTTACCGTAGTCAGTGATGATCAAACTATAAGCACCTATCAAATTACTGAAAAATTCAGGCAGTACAATTAACTAATTAGTAGTTATCTTTTTGGAAAAGCATCCTGCGTTGTCTTACATAATCAGGTGTAGATGATATTGGCACATATGAATGTACAAGGCATCTCATTGAATTGAAGTAAGGCTACTGTGATCATTTTAAATCACAAAGAGAACAATCTTACACTATAACAAATGCCTTTCCAGTAAGATGGCTGATAGGTATAAATGAATTCTATGTGTGACTTTTCCAAAATATTTGCTGTATATGTATGGAAATATTCAAAAGAGTAAAAGATAACATTTTCTTGTGTGTACACCACTTGAATGACCATAAGCTCATTCTCTGCTCCAACAGTTGCATTGCAATTAGTATTGAAGTTTGAAAAAGTATTTATTAAAGAATTTAATCAAGTATTTGATTAAAATAATGCATATGCCATTGATTAACCAAAATCAAAATTAAAATAAAGTGCATGATTAATGGTGAAGCTGAGAGCTAGTTAATGAATTCTGTTCTCTGGATCATTTATATTCTTTCAAGTAGACTATTCTAAAAAGATATGGAAAGCAGTAAATAGTATTCCATCACACTTGACCACACTTAGAGTTGAAACAAAAAATATGTATCTGAAATGTAGGAAAGTTATTAGTAATTTGTTTTTATTCATTCTCTCCAATTCCATATGTACAGATGAAAACAAATGTTGCAAGAAAACAAAATTTAAAGACTTCAAATTATTGTATCACTAAATGGGACAAAAGAAACGTATCCAACACCAATTTGATGGGAATAAGCAAACACTTCTTTACTGGGGGTGCCAGGAAGATGGGGGATAGCTCCTCCAAGATATATCCCACTCAACAAATACTACCCATCCCTTTTATATACTTTTTCTGCTAAATCATCATTACACAAGTTCTTTTACATACTACACATACTATGCCCACTCTTAAATTTAACATTTACATTGATTAGTTCCAATAGTTAATAACTTTGTCAATATTCTTAGCCTAAAACAATATTTTTTACTAAGATCCACTGATTGAAATTCTTGATATTAAAATAAAAATGGGAAGGGTAGTGGGTTTCCAAGCAACATAACTGATGAGCAGAATGGTCTCCGTAGTTTCTTGACTGAAACATATAGGTCCAGTAACTACTTGGTGAGGTTTCTACAGCTACATATACCAAACACAGCACTACTAATATTTCTATACCTTATAGTCA
The DNA here is from genome assembly GCF_026979565.1 of Vidua chalybeata. Classification (NCBI taxonomy): domain Eukaryota; kingdom Metazoa; phylum Chordata; class Aves; order Passeriformes; family Viduidae; genus Vidua; species Vidua chalybeata. The sequence continues at coordinate 55,492,579 of NC_071534.1, read as the reverse complement.
CAAATTTCTACTTATAATCATAGCTAACCATTTGCATTATTTGTTTATTTAATCAAAATATTCATAACAATTGTACCAATGCGGGTTTTATATATTTTGCCTTGTTGATATTAAAAAAAATTATTATCTTTATAATACAAAACACAAAGCAAAATGACAGACTAGATGCACAATGCTAGAATTTTGAAGGCTTGGCATAAATGGTTGATCAAGAAAGCTATATTTAAAAAAATGTGGTTGTTGAAATTGTTAAAGAGCTTTCAGGTTGATTTCCTTATTTATAAATGATGGATTTTTGTTCCTCAACCTGAGTTGGGTTTGTAGCCCAGTAACTCCACACAACGTACTACCTCTCCTTCCCTGAGTGACTACCACAACAGATGGAGACCAAATTCCTCTATTAAGGAAAGAGCAGCAATACTAATAAGAAAAGTGCACAAAGAGTGGGTGATTTACTTGCAAAATACCCAACTAGAATTGATGCTGCACAACTGCAGCCAGTGGTGGCAGAGTATCTCAAGCGCTGCATCCACCAGGCTTTCTCCATGCCTTTCTTCTCCAAACCAAGAGAGAGGTCACCTTCCCCCACCCCTGCAATGATTTACGATGGTATTGAATAACACAATGTCTTGGCCCTGCCCCCTCTTGCTGGTCTGGGAGGAGCCAGAACAGGAGTATAGAGCTACATTTTACATAGCACAGGGAAGTTTTTGATAATGTTGAGCAGGGCTTACACAGTCAAGCCCTCTTCTGCTACTTATGATGCCCTGCCAATGAGTAGGATGAGGGTGCACAAAAAGGTTGGGAGGATCCAGAGATGGGACAGCTGACCTCAATTGACCCATATAACATAACCATGATGGGCTCAGCACATAATCCAGGGGGAAAGTTGTTTGGAGGCTGCCTAGGCGTTGATTGGTGGTGAGCAACAGTTCCTCATTTGTTATCATTCGTCTTTATTGGGTTTAACTCTCTCTTCTCTTTTCCTTTTTTTCTTTCTCCCTTTCCATTTAACTATTATTGTTGTTATGATTATTACTGTTATCTCAATTATTAAACTCCTCTTATTGGAAGACATTTGTTTTCTTACTTTTACTCTTCCATTTCTGGATGGAGTGAGTAAGAAGTAGTTTAGTGCTTATTTTTCAATTGTGGGTAAATCTTAACAAAGCATTATGTCATATTGCTAAATACAATTAAGCAGAGACAACTGTCTGAACCTGAGGCCAGCTGGCGCAGGCTCACTGAATTCACATGGTACAGTGTTTGGCCCAAGGCTTCTTCAGAGCCCATATGGCATCTCTACAGCCAAAAGAAGAAAATCTAATTCTAATTCTCTGTGTGTATGTGTGTCTCTGTATGAAGGAGGGGCTTAATTTCAAAGTCAAGAAACAGCTGAGATTTGTTACAGTTCATCATAAGAATGTTTTCACAGTGAAAGGTTTTGTGGCAAGCTCTGGTGAGTGGGGTGGAATCATGTAATGGGTGTTTGAAGATACAAAGCCAACTGGGCTAATGTCAGAGGACCTCATAAGGGAGAGAAAGTGCATTATTATCTGTACCATCTATGGCAAATGATCCCTAGCATACATTAACACCTAAATCATGCCCGGCAGTATCTTGGAAAGCAAATGGGAATGGCTTAAATAATCCAGGGAACATGCAAATGCTTAAGCAGTATGGATGATCAGCAGTCTAATGTTGAATCTGCCTCCTGCCGCTATCTCTACTGTACAGTACAGATGTAACTTACCTGTCTCTGTTGACAGTAGAGGAAAGTTTGGGTGAATAGGTAAACTTTCCACAAAGTGTCATTAATTTTGATTTTATAGTTCAGTCCCTAATAAAACTGAAGATCCAGGAGCTGAGATATTAGGTAAAACAAGTCAGAAAAAATAAATGGGGTTTATTTATGGGTTGATTTCCTTAGCACTCTTTAATCTTTTCTGGATTTTTTTTCTTGATATGTTGGGTCATACATTGTTCATGTTATAGATGGCCTGGTAGCATAAGTAGCAAATGGAAAAGGAGGACTGTTTTGATATTCAAAGAGACATTGGTGTATCTTGGAACTTTGGATTTCTAACCTTTTTCTCCTGTTGCGCCTGTATGAGCTGTCTAGATCTCATTATGATATCAGATATATGATTTATGATTTAAAAGCCAGTTACAGACTTCAGTGCCCAAGGCTCAGGGCTCACCTTGGCCAGCGCTGGGCTGGGCTGGTTTTGGCTCCTATCTCAGTGCCGAGTGTCTGTTGCCTCCCCTGCCTGAGCCTGAACTATGCCAGTACCTCCATGGGATGAGTCTGACAAACCCAGGGAATCACTGTCTGACAAGCAAGAGCCTCTGAGGGGGCTGAGCTTGGGGAGGCTGCAGGGCCATGCTCACATTCAGTGGAGCTACCTGAAGGCGTAAGTCCAGCTCAAGGAAACAAAAATTACACCAAGATGAACATATATCTCTCCTAGTCAGGGCCTTGGCATACTGAAGACTTGCTGCGTTACCCCTTACAGATCAGTGACACTAGAGGGACACTGTGAGTGAGAATAGCATCAGAGGAAGCAGCAGATACTAGACAGATTTCTGTACAAGTTACAGCATATTAGTGAATGCTTTCTATATTAATTTGTACTTAAATTCCTAGTGTTTCTTTAAGTGAACAAATGGTGAGTATTTGTTGTATATTAGTTAGATTTTTTGAGATGTTAATTACACACACATACACACAAAAAAAATCATTGAGTTCACATATGTGGTGTCTTTTCTTTTATCCATGGTGTAACATGGTTGGTTAGAAGTTAACTTAGACTTGAATACAAAAGAGTATTACAACCACACTGGTGAGTACTGCTCTGGGATCCCTGACACAAGACAGACATGGACCTGTTGGAGTGAGGTTGAAATAGAGCCAAAAAGATGGTCGGAGGGATAGAGCACCTTTCCTATGAGGAAAGGGTAAGAGAGATGAGATTGTTCCATCTGGACGAGAGAAGGTTTTGGCATCACCTAATTGCAGCCTTTCAGTGCCTAAAGGTAGCCTACAAGAAAGATGGAGAGAAACTTTACAAAAGGATGCAGTGATAAGACAAGAGGGAATGGTTCAAACTGAGAGTAAGTTTAGATCAGCAACTCTTTACTGTGAGGGTGGTGAGACACTGGAACAGGTTTCCCAGAGAGGTTGTGGATGCCCCATCCCTGGAAGAGTTCAAGGCCAGGGGCCTTTGAGAAAGATGCTGTTCCTGCCCATGACAGGGACATTGGAACTAGATAATCTTTAAGATCCCTTCCAACCCAAACAATTCTATTCATCATTCTATAATAATCTGCAGCATCGCACTCTTTCTCCCAGGTCCGGGGCAGCTCTGACGCCCTTCAGCGCCGCCCCCGCACGGACTTCCGGGTCCACCGCTTCTCTCCCGCGTGCTGCTGCCACTGGCATGCTGGTTGGGGTCTGCCGGGTTCGGTCGCCCGTGCGAGGGTCCGATGCAAAGAGGGAAGGAATGTCCAAATCACCCACAAGGAAGGCAGGAAGGCTTTATTGTCGCCGAGAGCTGCAGTGAGGGGTAGTGACCCACGCTTCCCACTGCACGTGGGGGAAATGGCGCCGGGACCTGGGAGGGAGCAGGATGATATAGGGGGTGTGATAGGGAGGGCAGGCGTCCCCACCCCAATCCATGCGGCTTCCACAGTGATGACGTAGGACAGCAACCAACCAGGGAACTGTAGGGGCGGACACTGAGCCTTGGGCTGAGTGGGATCGTGGGGATGGGGCGGCGGACATGGGGGTTCCCGGGGCCGGACGGGGGAGTGGTCACAGGAGCGGCAGGGGGGGAAAATCCAATGTCAGGCAGCATGGGGCCAGAAACCACGGGGGAAGGAACGACACGGGGGAAGCATGGGGGTACACAGGACTCGGCTAGCTAACACAAATAAGAACCCCTAAAACCCAATCCCAGGATGCAACAATAATCCATGGTTTTGGATATAAGAAATATATATATAAGTAATGTATGGATATTTTTAGAACACAGTGATGAATTTAATTAAGTTTGGAAACCATATCTACCAAGCATTCCCTACACTAATAAGGTTTTTTGCTGTTTTTCAACACCTAAAAATTTTAGTTAAATGCATGTGTATATAGGCAGGAACTACTGGTGCTTTTTCTTTGTCCTCACTCAGTCTTACTGTAGATGGGACAGAATTCACAAAATACTGATAAATTTCCAATTAAAATCAATTTATTCTGCATTCCAAGAGGATTCAGCACAAAGCAGCACTTAATACTTGTTTATAAAATGAGTTAGTGAACCTAGCCTTACTTTTAAGTCAACAAAGCTATCTGGAGTTGATGGTTTCAGAGCAGAGGTTAATAAACACATGATTAGTCTGTTCCTGAAATGTTTAATGCTCAGCTTTGGAAAGGATGACATCTTGAGTCATTGAGTGTATTTGCTTCTAAAGGCTTTTGAAGGAACAATCAAAACCCCTTAGGATTTTAGACTGTGACAGATTCCTTGATAACTATTTGCACAAAAAAAAAAAAGGGTTAGTATTTGCAAGCACATAAAGTGCTCTTTGGGCTTGCTAACTCTAATCGAACAGGCTTAATTTCTAGAGGGTGCCTGATATAAAATTCTTTATAATTAAAATACATTTCATTCCAAGTGCAAACTCTGTTCTTGGCCTTCAGAAGCTAGAAGGCAGTAGGACAGTGTTTATGAAGCTAATTAGCTAAAGCGTTGATTAAGATTTAAAAGGGTATTTTAATTTCGCAATATCTGGATATGCCATTTGGTATTGCTTTTAGGTTTGGGGTTTGGGGTTCTTTTAGTTTGCATATAGAGTATCCTTTTGCAAAATTTGCTGTCATCTTAGAAACAAAATATTTTTGATTTATAAACAGTGGGGTTTTTTTCTTTCTGTTTGTAAGGAATTGCATATAAAAAGAAAAATGTGATTCTTTTTAAAACAATCTGCCAATATTTATAATATTATTACAGATATCAGAATGATATTGTTATTTAATTAATTGACTCTATGACTCACTGGTTTTGGCTAAAAGCAGAATTTAAACTATTGGAAAGAGAATCTCTTACTTAGAACCTTCTACTTTCTCTGGTTTTACTTTCCTGTAGATTAAGACTTTTTGAGCTCCATACCTTCTGGATGAAACAAGCTGTCACCAGCCTTGGACTCAGATGATTTAAATGGTCCAGGCTGTAATTATGGATCCTGGAATAGTTCTTGCCTTTTTTTTTTTTTTTCTTCTGACTGTTTCATAAGTTAAAATGCATAACGTGAACATAAATTAAGGGTTGCTTGCAAATAACAAAACCAGAAGCCATACCTATAATAAACTTTAAATATGGAAAAAGTATCAATAATTTTATTTGTTTCTTATGTGATAACTGACACATTCATAACTGCAGAATTGAAAATAAATAGTATGCAAACAGACCAGACAGTCTGATACCGCAGTCTCAGAGATATAGTAGGAAGAAAAAAAGTCAGTCTTTGCAGATGCTTACTTTTCATGTAGTCTTCGAGTGGAAAAAAAATTATATGTTTACCACCAGCTGAAAGTATTCTGGATGTTCTTTGCCTTTTCCATAGTTTCACTGTATGCATTTGGAAACTTGTCAAAAGACTAAAAGCTGCTACATAAAGGAGGCTGTGTGTATATATTTAGCTGTTTCCTTATGGAGGTGAGCTTGCTGGGCATGAACAGTGACTGAACAGAAATTATCTAGACATACTGAGAATAGCGCCATAACCCAAAAAATATGTCTGTCAGCAGGCATTTACAACAAATACTTCCTGTGAGGAAAAAGGCTCCACACAAGTCTCCATACCAACTACTCCCCAAAGAAACCACCTTAGAAGATTTAAAATTTTACTTGTTCTGTGTTTCATAGCCACTTCTTGAGAACAAAATGCCAAAAACCTCAGTGGCAAAGAAAGTGGTTGTTGATGGTTAATTATGGAATTGCCCCCTAAGTGGAATTCAGAGCCATGTTGTTAAGATATTTACTCTCCATACACATTTATGAAGACAGTTAATTGTCTTAAAGTTGAATAAAACCTCCAAGGGAAGAGAATTTTCCCTTGAGTAACCAAGATATGTTGACAATGTAACTTGAAAATCCTACCCAGGTACTGTAGCTACAGGGGCAGATGGGTGCTTCCATTCACTGATGATTTCTTCTAGACCAATTTTCATCCAGACATTCCTTTTAAATACTGCAAGGGCACTCTTTCCTCTTGTCCTGTCACTTGTGACTTGGGACAAAAGACTGCCTCCCTGCCTGGCTATAACTTCTTTTCAGAAGGCAGTGTAGAAAGCAAGAAAATCTCCCCTGAGTCTCCTTTTCTCCAGGCTGAACAATCTGATGCTGGAGAAGGGAAAGAGGAGTCCAATTCATGAGGAAGAAGGAGTGTCAGAGACAATGTGGTAAACCAACTGTAATCCCACTTCCTTGCCCCCCTGTATTGTGGAGGAGGAGGAGGTACAGATTCATGAGAAAGGTTAAGCCTGGGAAGAAGGGAGGAGTGGGGGAAGGTGTTTTAAGATGTGGTTTTTACCTCACATTATCTCACCCTGATTTGACAGGTAACAAATTCAATTTTCTCCCAAGCTGAATGTATTTTTCCATGAAGGTAATTGGTGAATATCTCATTCTTCTTTTCAGACCAATGACTTTTCCATCTTATTTTCTCCCCTCTCCTGTCCAGTTAAAGAGTACAAGTGATAGAGCAGCTTTGGTGGGCAGCTGGCATCCTGCACCTACCACAATCTGAAGATCCTTCAGCAGATGTAGGAATTTAGCTGTTGATCCTGCAAAGCTGCATGAATATTTTACACAAGTTTCAGTAAGAATATGTGTATCTATATAATTATGTATGTGTAAGTATTTCAGGCTTGGAGAGATACAGGCCAGATACTAGTACTCAGGGACAACTAGTATTGGGGACAACTAGAATCTCCAGTAGTTTTATAAATAGAAAAACAGAAATGAATATAACCACATAAAAATTCAGGGTATGAATGGGCATAAGGATTTGGAGGAAGATTTTAGGTGACATTGCCAGCTGATGTGAGAGGAGACTGATTTTAGCTATGTAAATCCACAAAAAAAGAAGTTTTCACAAAGAAATAAGAATTTCAAAAGTTTTACTTTAGTTCATTTAGGAACTAAAGACAGAATGGTTACGTGGACTGAATGATGGGGGAGGATTATATGAAATGTGTCATGGAAAGAACAGATATAAATGACAAATGGAGGTGAGTTATGAATTGAATACTATAAAATATAAAGAAGACTATTATTTTTTCAGATAAGTACTGATGCTTTATAGAGATAATACAGTTTAGATTATGACTGATTTTAGGAGTAGAGACATATGTTGTAATAGAAATAATATAAAATGATAATATAAACGTGTATATATTAAAATTGGGAATTTTAGAAGGGAGATGAGATGGTGAAGTAATGTGTCCTCAAGATCAGAAAAAGTGACCCAAGTAGAGGTTGCCATTTTCATAGTCAATGCAGTATGTAAAACAAATATAGTGCAACTGCTAAATCGGACTGTGGTTACTTTATTTGTGTTTGTGCAAATCTTTTTCAGTCAGGCATAAGTACCAGAAAGAATTTTTAATTTCAAGCAGGCCATATCTGAAAGGATTATTTATAATTAAATGTAATGATATTGAGGAAGGAATCAATTAAGGGGAAATGTTTAGCATTTCAAAAAGTTTACAGTGGATGGTTTTGTATAATAACTTAATGTCATATAATTTTTAAGTTAACTGAAATAAACACTCTAGGATTACTACATAAATCTTTCTTTAAGAATCATCAAATGACAAAAGAAAATTGTGAATTGCAGACCCTGAGAAGAATGCTAAAAAAGACAAAAAGGATATTAAAATGCAGAAAAAGATGAAATAGAAATCTGAGAAGAATGATGAAAACAGTAAAACAGATAAAGGGGATATTAAAAAGGAAAGAGATAATTGAAATAGATATGTGTATTAAGAGATGCTAACCACATTTCTAAAAAGATTTTGAACACTGCAAAATAAAAGATCAGTGAAGGATGAAGCTGAAAATTTCAAGATCAAATAAGATACAGAGTAAAAGAGAATAGGAAAAGAGATAAACCATTAAATTGACTTTTCTTCCATGAACTGCAGAGTATTTATGAGAGAATAAGAAATCATGTCATCTGTTATTAGCTGGGTATCCAGAATCTTGAAGGCTTTCAAAAAAAGGTGAAGTAATACCATATTTGGGCAATTTTAAGAAATGTTGAGAGGCAAAATAAAACTTTTATCTGACATTTAAGAAAATCACACAGGACATATATATATAATATATATATATATGTATATACACACACAATGTAATGTTAGCTTTTTCATGATGACATGAGTAAATGATATATATATTACTGATCTTAAAATACAAGACTAAATAGTTACTTTTCTCTTAATTTAAATAAAATAATTTTAAAAAATAAGGATTAAGAATGTATTAACTATTATGGTCCAGATCGTGAAAAATATTTGTTTTTATCCTAAGCTCCTCTAAAAATTCTTATTGTTATTAGGCAATTTATAAAATGCTATGGGAATTAATTCAAAGGTTCAATATTCAATGTTATATCTTTCAAGGTCTGAACTATAAGTATCTATGGAAAAATATCAAAGAGTTATGAAAATCTCAATTGCAGGACAGACTTTCTGTACAGTACAGAATGTAAAAAATTGCAGAATATATTCTCCTGTACATTTAGTAAGGATTCACCTAAAGCCACATGAAATAAAAAATACTAAATTGGGTAATGGAGGAATAAACAAAACAATAAATATAATTTATGACAGACGTGGCTCATAAATCCTATTTCCTTATTTTAATCACAATCCTTAGCCTGAAGTCTTATGATGTAAGTTATGTGTCCATACATTTTCTTCCATAAGAAAACTACTGTAAGTGCTTTCTTTCAGAAAATATCTCATAAAATTTATGCTTCCACCCACTTCATCTTTTATGCAGTTATTTAGTAGGTGATGTTAATTCACATTTCCTTTTTACTTTCCAATACAATGTCTTAAAACCCAGAATATACTCTCTGAATTGGGTTATTTTTTGTACTTTCTTTGGAAGATGCTATGCTACGGATAAAACTAAAAAAAAATTAACTCTTTAGCTTCATAATCCTGTGGTATCCATTTACCCATGAAGTAGTTAAATGCATGTTCTGATCCCACATCTTGGTGCTATATATTATATTTTTAATAACAACCCCAGCCCCTATCCAACACAACACCCCTCATACCTATAGTCTTTAAAACAAGGACTAGAGATTTTTTTGCTCAGCCAGCTCACACACTCTAACCATAAATCTTAGAGCTTCATCTAGGTTCTTCTTTCTGACTCACATATATTGAGTTTCATCTAGTTTCAACACAATGTGTTTAATGTCTCATCTCCTTTGAGACTTTAATCCATAATAGGATACATTCTTTCTAGAAGATTTGGAAGAGCATTTCCTCAGAGAAAGAAGTGAACACCTATTTTGAATTCATTAATTCAGCTCTCACTATGTACTCCTGAAGCTGAGAAAAGTAGCAGAATGTATTTTGCTCGAGGCATGATCTGTTAGGCTGAAACCAAATTTAACTGCTTATCTGTTTTAATAAAACCCTAATTAACAGAGTCAGATACTGCCTAAGCACAAACAACAATTTATTTCCCCAAAAGTAGTATGAACATTAAAAAAAAAATTGTCATGTAACTGGAAAATTTTAGTATCAAAAATTAAAGTAGATTATTCTGGTTTCAGCTGGAATAAAGTTTTGTTTTTTTTTTTTGTTTTTTTTTTTTTTTTTCTTAGTATCTGGTACAATGCTGTGTTTTGGATTTAGTAGGAGACTAATGTTGATAACATGCTGGTGTTTTGGCTGTTGCTGAGTAGGGCTAACCCTAAATCAAGGGCTTTTCAGTATCTCATGCTCTGCTAATGAGGAGCACAAGAAATTGGGAGCAAGCACGGCTGGGACAGCTGATCTAAACTGGCCAAAAGGATATTGCATAACATAGAACACCATGCCCAGTGTATAAACCGGAGGAAGCTGGCTTTGAGGAACTGATCATTACTGAAGCATGGGCTAGGCATCAGTCAGTGGATGGTGAGGAGCTGTATTATTTATTGATTGTTTCTTTTGGGTTTTATTTCTCTATCTCACTCTTTTTGTTGTCTCCTTAATAATAATAACAATACAATCCTTAAACTTTTTTCATCTCAATGCATGGGGTTTACCTATTTTGATTATCCTCCCCATCCCACTCTGGTGGGAGGAAGAGTAAGCAAACATATTAGTGGTGTGCAGTAGTTGTCTGGGGTTAAAATGCAATAAGATACAAAACTATAGACTTTCCACAGTGAGATGTCAAGAAAAAAAAAAGCCATCTGAGCATTAGCTGTAAAAACTAAACTTCAGCAAGTTCCTTTTCTGTGAACTCAGCTTTTAGCATAAAATCATATTTGGCAACGGGATGAATAAAAAAAAAAAGTGTAATAGTAGCACTATTTCTCTCAGTTAGAATTTATCCTGTTTCTCCACCTAATTATGTAGCTCTCACTGGGCACACCTGAAAGCTTAAAAATAAATTTTCTGCTGCCCTCCTGTCCATTTGTGCTTACATTATATTTCTTGGTTTACATCAATTTCCAATGTCTATATCTGGAAATCTGTCTCTGCAAACACATTTGTTGTGTGAAGCAAAATGTGAAAAGTTTTAGTGTTAAATGAAATCAGATGGATAAAAAAATCAGATTAAATAACACTGTAAAGTAAGACACAAAATGTGAAGTAACTTTATTTATTTAAATACCAGTATTTAAATTCAATCAAAACTATGTTTTAAGAATAAATTTCCATATGATTACCCTTAGTCCAAAACTGCACATAATATACCCCTCAATTAATTTATAATATTAATTTATAATATTAATAACAAAAGCATGATACAGACTTTGAAAATGTAGATGGTTTTGTACTTAAAATACTGCTTTGGAAAGGAAAAAGGAAACAAGTGATAATAAATACTGTATGCGCAAAAAAAAATGTGAGGATTTGTAGCATTATGGCACACCAGGTTCAGTATGATTTTTGCGTAGAAGATCAATATATTATTGCTGTCATTTTCTATGTGCTCACATTCATAGAAAAGATTTTTGATTTCATGTATATCTGGTTTTAGATCCCATTTTGAAGTGAAATTGAGAACAGAGTTTGTCTTTCACATCTTGAACCTTAGAGCATACTGTTTGCAGAAAGCATGGGATTTAAATTGTTTCATTGTTGGTTTGTTTTTTTCTCTCATGAGTACAAGATTGCCTTAATGCCATTCCTTCTTTTCCATACCTTGATCAGTTGTAATAGCTGAGTACTGTCAGCCAAGCAGACAGCCATCCATCTGGAATTCGGTGTTGCGAAAGAAAATAAGACTATTCAGGATTTCTTCTTATCTCTTGCAGTAAGTATTTGTATGCATATGTAAAAGGCACACAAAAATTAGAATCAACTGCAGGTCTCTGTAAACACCTGCCTGCCTGTATCACTCTGACTTTGCTCAGGCATTCTCAGCTGTATCAAAAACACCCTCAAAGGTGGGGAGTGGGAGAAGTGGTGCGGGGAGAAAGAGAGAGAGAGATGCATACACACATATGAACTAATTACAAATGTACACTAAAGATAGGTTAAACATAACTATGCTTGCTACTCTCTGTAAGACGCCTGAAGAGTCCTTGCTTTTCAAAGAGCTCCTTTGAATCATGTGGGTCCATTTACAACATCAGAAGCAAAATAAAATAAAATTCATCTTTTGAGGTAGCCAGTCCTGTGTTAGAACCTGATTTATGCCATTGATGTGTGTAGCTGTTTCCCAATTTATTTTTCAGCATATCCTTTTAAATAGGTTCATTTTAAGAAAGATCTTGCTCAGTGAAATTCTTGGCAAAGTTCCCATAGGCCCCAAGGCTACTACTGAATGGCTTTCTAGTAGTAAAGTAAGGGAACCAGGGCAGAGAACAGGTTCAAGACTCTCCTTGAACATACTTTATCATATTTTCCAAATGGAAATCCTGCATCTTGAATGAATGCATCCACCCATCTGGTAAATATAATCTATTTTTCTCAAAAAAATCTTTATCTCTTTACGTCAGACTTAGGCCACAATAGAATGTAAATCCCTAAATGTCATAGAACCATTGCAAATAAAAGGCCTCTGATATTGAATTGACTTTACTTTGCAAGTTCTGAGGACTCACCTGGACTCATCTTGGCTAGAAGTATAAGCTCAATTTTTCCTTGCTAATATGTAACCTGCTTGAGCTAGACAATGTTGTTTACAGGAACAGTCTGACATAATGAGGGGTCAAAACCCCCAAATACTGCAGCTTCTTAACTTGACCTTGAGAAAGGCTGATGGGACATTTCCAGACTTTACCTGGGCTACAGTGACAAGGCAATGTCTGATAACAAAAATAAGCTACGTAATATCAAGGAAGGATAAATCCCACCATGAGTAGCATTCTCTCGTTTGAAGAATTCAGGGTAAGTCTGATTCTTGAAAAAGGTATATCACTGACACTAGGACCCAACGTTTATGTTCAATAATTTTGTCTTACAGATAAGGTGTGTCTGTATTATTTAGGTAATCTGGACTACTTAAATATTCTCTTAACCAACTCCTTTATTTGTAATTTGACTACTTTTTTTCTATTTTTCCCCTTATTTTGAAAGCACTGAGAGCATTGCCATAATGTCACATTTTGCATACATACCTAATGGAAAAGTTTGACTTACTTGCCTCATAGTAAAACCTTATTTTTGTTTAAAAAAGACCTGGTGCTCCAAAATAAATCATTAATGTGTTAGCAAAAATATTAGAGTTGAGAAATATTGTCAAATGTTAATAATTGTTTAGGATTGAAATAATACTTTCTCCAACCCCTCTGTTGAGTGCTCTTGTAGCACACAAGAGATCAGCTTAAGCCTTGCCCATTAATGACCTCCTCAGATCAAATGTCAGACATTTAAGAATGTTTGCAAAATAATCCATGTGCAGTTTAACAATCCAAGTTTATGTACGTACCAAATGTACTCAACTCAAATGATGTAGCACACAGAATTTTGTTTCTTTGGACATTTTTCAAGGATTTACAACAGAGCTAGTATGATCTTACACTACATGTGAGAAGAACCATGAATAGCATCATTTGTAGTGGAAGGGTACTGAAAAGCAAGATACTCCAGTACCTAAAACATAACCTTTGGCCAAAAATTAATAATATTTGGGACTGAAGTATAGGTATTTAGGAATAGTTAAAATACTTTGCTCTTCTGTGGCTACATTAAAGACTTGTCTCCTCAAAAAAACCCAAAATCATTATAATGCATTTCAGAGGATTATAATTTTCTTTCAAATGTTATATAAATAACTACAAATCTAATTTTCAAATGATAATTTCCAATTTGACAGAACTTAATTCTTTTATGTCAAATCACTTCTAAATTTAACACACTGTGTTTAAAATTTTTAATTTTAATATCAGTTTAAGAAGTGAAATATCAGTTAAGAAGTAATTTATCTGCTACAAGGCAGATAAATAACCACACCAAATGATGCAAAAAAAAATTATTTTGGTGATTTATTATGCCCATAATGCAGTTCTTTCAATGTTTTAAAGTTATTTCATCTTTAATATGAAAAAAACCCCTACATTTATTCTATCAATGTATCTTTAAAATCAAATAATTTGAAGCATGATCATTCTCAGTAATCAATAGCAAATATGGATTCATACTAACAGGCAGAGTTTTCTATTTGAAAAAAATTATACCAATTTAGAAATGGTATAGAAACACCACAGCAATTGATGAGTTAACAAAAATACTGGATCTAAGAAGTAGTCTGACAAAGCTGGTGAGACTTACCATAACTAATACTTGAGGAAACCACTCTGCATGTAGAAGGTAGGAGATATTTCAAACTTTATAGGATTTTTTTTTGCTGAGCCATGAGAATGCTAAAAGCAGTGTAACCACCTCACCTGACACCTGACTTCACTAGGTCCAGGCCTTCCTCTGTATGAACTACTTCTGGAGATGATTTTTATTTTTTATTAAAGCTTTAACAAGTGTTCCCATTTTGGAAGGATGAGGGATTGGTTTGTAGCCTGTGAAAATCAACAGAAGCAATTGCAAATCATATACATATGTAGATCAGTTTATATGTCTTTCCTTCTCACCAATTTTAACCCATTTTTCTTTTTCAGTTAAAGTAGTTATGACAGAAAATTGGATTTCCTTGTTCATAGGTGTTTCCTTCACTCAATATGTTCCTTATTTGATCCCAGTCTTAGTCTCCCTTGACCATCCTTGGTTTCTTATCTGTGGAGGTTAAGATCCGTTCACAGTCATACCACAAAGCGGAGTCAGCAAAGCAGAGTTTCAACAAATCACATCCTTTTAAGTCTTAATATATAACTCTTTATTTGTATTAATCCATTGTTATGCACTCCCCTGGTATGTTTTATACCCCCTGCTTTGCCTTGTCTGTTTTATTTAAGTCTGTAAGGCAGCTTGTAAGAAAGAATCCTTGTCTGATGTAAATCCAGTTAGATTCCAAAGGAGCTACCTCAAATTACATCAGCCTCCAGTGTAGCTCATTATATTCCTTTGATATCTACTTTGCCTTATTTATAGCAGGAGAATAAGCTATGATTTACATTGACTATTAAATTTTAGACTGAAACGTCTAGCTTTACATTTTCTATTTCAGCATTTGTCTTTAACTCCATTCAAAGCTGTCAAGGCTTTTATATGCCCTGGTAGCAATTCTTAGAGGAGTGTTCCAGGCACAGAAAGAGGCAGCTGAAACTGTCATACAAGTTAGAGATTTCTCACTTCCGCCAGGCATCTAACAACAGTCTTAATATTAACAGACTCAAGTATTCTCCATTACTATCTTATAATAGCCCTACTGTACACGTTATGCTCCTATAGGAGGGCCTGATAGGGGTCATGACAATACCTTTTTTCTTCCCTGTCGCTCTTATCATCCAGAACATGTGATTATATGATTTATCAGGTGCACTTATGGTATTAATGATGAAAGTATGTTATTTTTTTCTGGTTTTAATCATGATATCTTGCTGCTGTGTAAACCTAATATCTTTACCAGAGGTTCATACTTATATGTCTTTCCTTGTGAGTAGCTTAAAGGACATTTTACTGCATGAAGATGTGTAACATAAGTATTTTAGGTGTATTTGAATTATTTCAAGTTAATAAGACCATCAATAAAATATAAAGCATAGTAATTATTTTTACACTCTATACAGACTTTTGAGTGACAAGAAATGGTCACAGTTTTGCCTCAATCAGTCAGAGCTGCAAAGAATTTAGATGTTAGAAATTAAATTCTGCAATAAAAAAGAAGTTGTTTTGCAAAAGTGGAAAGCATATTTGAAACGTATTTCATTTTCCACCACCTAATTTTCCTGCCACTGTGTAGCTCACTGGAGACATATTTATTATTGTTTTAGTTAAACCAGTTTTTCTAATTTCATTGCTGCACTGCACCTTGATAGACTTCAGACAGTCATCTTAAGAATATAGGAGTAACACCTATTTATGATAAACACCACACATGTACCTCTAGGGCCTCATTATAACTTCTAAAAGCATTAAAAGATGTGTAGGAATGCTATTTGTGGAACAAGACCAGTATTCCCCTTCTTAGTCATTGGTAGCAGAATAAAGATCATAAATATTTTTAAAGGTGTTCTACCCCTGCCAGATGTGGATGACACAAGTTTTTTTTGTGCTCAAGCCTACTTCTCATCATACGGTCGGACTTCATGGTCTTAGAAGCCTTTTCCAACCTAAATGACTCTATGATTCTGTGATCATCACACACAGGGAAAAGACTAGTGTGTTAAAATAGAAAAGCAGAAAATAATAACTCAAATAAAGATGGCTAGTGAAGTATTCATCTGGATTTATTCCTTTGGTAAATCATAACCATAATCAGAATATTTTTTTAAAATATCTGTTATATCATAACTAAAATATTGATTTTTTATATTGGTTCTAAGTAAAAAATTTAATAAATATGTAGATGTTATTAGTCACTTCTCTATGTTTAATTTCTTAACTCTGTTCTTGAGCTGATAAAAAATGACCCTACATTTTGTGTACCTGTTTCTTTGGAATATTTTAATTTCAAAAAGGTACATAACTTTACTGGTATTTTGACCCAGATTGAAAACAAAGCTTCTAGTTCTATAATAATATATTTGGGCAGACTTTCACTGAAAGAAAAAGAAAACAAAAGGAAAAAAATGGTAAAATGCTCTGAGTGATATTGAATGGTCACTACTCATTGCTTATAGTTTTTCAGTTACTCTCTTTTGTGAAAATGACCATACACTGAACTCTCTTTACCTTTGTGATTCAGAAGCAGAAACTTTCACACTCGAGCTACTTCTTCAGAAGTTTCAAGTACAGTGATTGTTTATGAAAAGTGTACTGTGAAAATCAATTTTCCCCTCCAAATATTTCAAAGGAAGCATCTGTCCTTTGTGAACATGTTTTTTGTAAGTCTGCATTGGAAACCAGATGAAGTTCAGTCATATCACAGTTGTCATCTGCAGATACAATTATACAGCTATATTTAATGCCTCAGTGGATAACCCCACATTACAGTTTAATTTTCCACAGAAATCTAAATTTGTTCTTGGACTGTGTATTTTCTATCACATTAGATAATCAGTCGGAGGAGAAATCCAATTTTAACTCAAGCAACAATACTTTGAAGAAGGTTGCATAAAATAACTTGCATTAGTTTTAGTACGCGATCCAGCATGTGACTAGTCTGTTCATTTATTCATTGCTGGAAACATATTCTGGCATGAGACTGAAACTCTATGAATGATCCCTGGAGTGGGTTTTTTAACTGTTTTGGGACGTATTATTCTTCTGGGGGTTTTTATTTGGTTGTTATGTTGTTTTGTTTGTGTTTTTTTTGTTTTGGTTTTTCTTTTTAGCAAATAATATGGCAGATTTTTTACCAGATTGTTTAACCTGGAAATTTCTAGCTCTGACTCTGAACCCCAAGACCAAAGTGGCACTCATATTACCATAAAATAGATATGACATTTATTTTGCTACATTGCAGAAAAAAATAATATAAATTACAGTTCACAATTTTTTAATTGTCTATTTTCTTCTGATGATGAAGGATTGGTCTCTGTATCCCTGCATCCTTATTTTAGTTGGTTTTAAACTGATGGGAATCATTGCACTTCATGAGATTTTCACATACACAGCTTGATGTGTATAGTAATACCAACCCCAGCCCATGGTATTCATCTTTCATTTTGTCTTAGAAGTTATTCCTTATTATTAACCCCAGAGACTATGAGTGCTAAATAATAGCTCCTTTTTCCTTGTTTCTGAACAGTAAAAAATAGTCATAGTGCACTGACACAAAATACTCATTCTGAAACGGACATGTGTTTCAATTAGCTTCATATATATTCTTTGATAATATTCAGTAGCAGAAACTTTAGAAGAAATTGTAATAGGGAGATTGCATTGTACCATGAGGCAGAGTGATTAGACTGATGGGAACCATATGTCTGAACTTGGCCAGTGTGGACATTTAGAAGTGAGTTACTCTATTTCTCCTCAAGTTCCTGATCCAATAATTTATATTATTATTTAATATAAATTAAATACTACCATGATTTCCAAATGGTGTAAACTTACAGCAGATTTATTTTCTATTGCCTGAAAAACTGATTTAATAATAGGGTTTTTAAAGTTCCTTCTCTTCTACCCCTTCTACCCCTTCTCTTTCCTTTCTTGTGAAAAGAAAACAAGATCTATAGCTTCCTGAGCCAGCACCCTCATCTAGATTTTCCTCTTAAGCTAGATATAACCTCTTCAAGGTTACCTGAGACACCTTTCCTACCTATGTGTGAGTACAGTATTGTGGCTGCAGATTTCAGATTTTATTTCTTTATGCTAGCTTTTCATGTGATCAGCAATTTTGCTATGCTTTCCAAGAGGAAAACCACAACTTGGTAGCAATAAAATAAATATCTCTTGTCATAGAACCTTTTTCTCCTTTTTACCCTTTAGTAAGTCCTTCTTTTTATCATCCTCCCACAAGAAAGTGCAAGTTCTAGGTATTCTTACCCAATCCAAAAAGAAAGATGAGTGCAGGCTGTAGCATAAAGCAGAGAGATTTCATTATAGAAGAGGCTGATGAAAACATCAATGGTGATTGTTATTCTCTTCAGCAGGAGTGTGGAGTGCTACTTCCTTTGCTTTCCTATAGATAACAGGTGTGATCTACATGCTTCTCTCAATACATCATAGCATAAAAATTGGAAGAAAGCTAAATACAGATTAATATAGTGCAAGGGCGACAGAAAAATATTTCTGTGTATGCCTCTGTGGATATATGAATGTGGTAATGTTGTGGCCCAACCTTGGCTAGTGACTAAGCACCCACACATTTGGTGACTAAATATTCTCCCCCCCACAGTGGGGTGGGGCAGGCAATAAAAGAGCAAAAGTGAGAAATCTTGTGGGTTGAGATAAGGACAGTTTAATAAGTGAAACAAAATTCTATGTGCAAGCAAAACAAAATAAAAAACTTAGTGACTGTTTCTCATCCACAGGCACATGTTTAGCCACTTCCTCTAAAGCAGATCTTCATCACAGGCAGCAGTAGCTTGCAAAGACAAACAACATAAGCACCTGTGTTTCTCCCTTCCAGTTCCATTCCTGAAGTTAGGTTTTGTTTGTTTTTTTTTTTTTTTTGCTGAGCATGATACCATATGACCTTGCTTTGATTCAGGTCAGCTGTCCCACTGCTTCCATTTTCTTGCTTACCCTAGGATCATTTTTGGGGGATGAGGGCAGGGCCAGAGTGAGAAAAAAGAAGGCCTTGATACTGTGTAAGCTCTGATCAGCAGTAGGCAAAATACAGGTGTGTTACCAACACTGTTAGCCACAAATGCGAGCAGAGCACCATACAGGCTGCTGTGATGAGAGTTAACTTCATCCCAGCCAGACCCAGTACAAGTAGAGACTTGAATGTGTCTATTCTGGCAAAGCTGTCTCATGGAGTAAAGGTTAAGAAAACTCCTGTGTGTATACATTAGGCAATGTCTTTTCTCATAAGGAAGAAGGGCTCTTGGTACTCCATGTAAAGAATATTTTCTACACATTGCCAGATGGCAAACAATGAGAGGGAATTAGCATTTTTTTTATCTGAAAATGTTTTCGGTTAGAGGTACAGAGAAGTGTGGCATGTGACAGTAAGTAAAGCCAGGCTTCTGCTGTTGTCATCACAACAGAAGTGAAAGTCTGCTCTTCTCAAAAAGGCTCAAGACAGTAAGAACTAAATTATTTGAAGAAGGAAAAGAGGGAGAGGAAGATATTAAAAAGGAACTGGATAACTGGATATCCCTGCATCAGCAGAATACTTCATAAGCATTGTACTTCATGTAATTTTACGGCTGTTAAGTCAAATTGAGGTTTATTTTGCTCAGACAAATTAGGGCTGCATTGAAGGCTTTCCTACAAAAATGTTGCATGGAATTCCTGTATATTTTTGCTCAGTTTTCAGTATGTGCATAGTGATTCAGATTATATTCTCAATTTGGCATCTACTTGATATCACAGGCATCTGTTTTAGAAAATTAAACATTTAATGGAATTTGTGAAGGTCATTGAGACAGAGCTTAGAGCAGTTGCTTTTCTACATTGATCACCAAGACAGAGCTATGTGAAAGATGACAGTGGAGACAATTGTCATTGCTGAGAATGCCGAGTCATGCTTTCTGGACATAGAAGTGATTTTGCGCTGAAATAAAATGTCCGTTTGCATCAGGAAGAGTCAAATGTTCAGGCATGAAGAATACTATCAAGTAGATTATTCTGGTGTGTCTGAATTTTCTGACCTGATGGGTAAAGTCCTAGAATACCTTGCAATACCAGTAACTACTGGTCTTATGACAGGGGTATGCCTGTCATTAATCATCTGCTACAATCCACTGGGGACTTACTGGTTGGGGATATATCTGTTACTGATGGTCACAGCAAAGTTGGATATGCTGCTTTACAAGAATTCAGTGGATACAGGTATATGTCACAGGTAGTAATTTTGGATAGGTAGACAAGGTGACGGTAAATACCACCTTGCAAGAAGACAACCTTGAGGGCAGATTGACAATGAGCATATAGAGTGTTTCATCAAGCAAAAGAGGAAACCACTTGGGACCTGGAATGGTCAAGATAGGAACTCAGAAATGACATGCCCACAACTAATAACTTGCTCCTTGCAGAGGTCTATGAAGGCTATTCCATAGCCAGAAATGTGTGATCCATGCTAGCTGATGCTAGAATGAGAGGTGGTCCTCATAACATTGCACACGCTTTATTATCCAGCCTAAGGCTGGTACCTTCTCTTATTCAAATATGCTCTTGAAAAGCTTGTGCAGTGCTGTGAGATAACTTTCCTACTGCTTAAGAGCTCTCAGGAGTTTGCAGTCTATGACAGATATTAGAGGACACAGAAGCAGAGAAATCATTGCTGATGAGCAAAGGAAGGAAGTTATTTCCAATATTGGTGAAAGCAGGTCAGAAATTCTTCATAGATTGGTTGGGTTTTGATGCATTTATAGTTACTTTGAGGTAGGTGAGGCCTAGGAAGGACTTGGCAACACAGTGAAAGTGTAAAGTCTTCTGGGATAGATGGTATGGATTATGTTGCACGGCTAAGAGAGAGGATCTTTGAAATACCTCAGAGGATGACAAGTGTTATGTTAAGGCTACTAGATATGAAATGTTTATATCATCTTTACACATCCTAATTCCTGTAATGTGGCCATTAGTTTTTGTATTTTATACATATGTTGTATTTTTTGTGGGCTACCTCTAGGAAAAGGCAGTGGTCTGTAAAGCAGAAGAATTACCTCAGTTTAGGGTGTCTAATGATGCAGGTCCCTGCAGGAAGTCTTTTGTCACCTTATTGCATGCAAACTTATGTCTAGTTTGCTAGGACATATCCTAATTGTTTTGACTGTGGCTGTGTTAGTGTGTTCTGTGAATACCTTCCTCCAGAATACATTAGGGTAGAATGTTTTATATGTTCGAGTGTTTTTTACTCTTACTTCTCTTCCTTTATTATTTCTCTATATTTCAATGTTTCTATCTAGTAGTATAGTAAGGTGCAAATTGCTGCTGTTCCAAAATCATGAAAAAATAAGTGTAGTAAAAGCAGACACAGAAGGAATAAGTATATTTTGACTGTAACTAAACTATTGTTCCCAATTCAAAATATTGTTATCCTTTCATTTAATGTTTTACCTTGTTCTTTTGCGGGACAGAGGGAGAGCATGCAGACACTAAGTGATAATTTAAGCTATGATTTTCTTACAGGAAAATTTCTACAAATAGTCACTTTGACAAAGATTAGAAAATCTAACTTTGGCACAAAGGGTTAGGCTGAAAACAGGAGTTTAGGGTGAAAACAGGAATTTGTTTTAGAATCTCTGTGTTGGGAGTTCTATAGTGACACAGCATCTCTTGCGTTTGTTGTACTCATTGACTTTGTAACTGAATCTTAAAAGCATTCACCTCTATTCTGTGTTCACGGCAAACTGGAGCATATGCCTACTACTTTGTAAATCTTTTGACAGAATCTTAATTTCAGAGATGTCACTCATAGTATTTAATGTACCACATTTCCTTCATTATAATTCCAAGAACATATTAGGATAAGTGCTTGAGCAATTAGTATAAATTGCTCTGTGTTTGTGCCTGTGAGTAATTTGTATATTTATATTCATATGTTGAGTTAAAATACATTTATGCTGGCCACCACAGGAAAATTTTAATACATTTGATTTCTATAATACAATAATTTATTCTTTTACTCTCCTTCAAGAGAGGGATGTTATAAAGATTTTTCAAGAAAATAATCCACATCACTTATTTTTAATAACAAATAATTTTTAAAGAATAATTGTAGTTACTGAATTATATCTAATACTACTATAGTTATGTGAATTATAAATTCATTATTTATAGCTCATGATTTATGAAAATAAAAATTTGAAATGGTTGTTATAAATTCCTTCTTTACCTCTTTATGACATGTATCTTGTTATTAATAGTCTTGTGCTAACATAATACTCTGGTAATGTGAAAAGTTACCTGACATCATTTGAAGTGTAATACCATGCCATTAAAGTCTTACATCCAGAGCCTTTTCATTTCTAATGGAAAAATCTTTTGGAATCTTGGATCCCTTTTTGAGACACTCAAAAAGAAGGCCTTGGTGGCACTAGTGTTTACTCTGCTTTTGCTGACTCTAAACCAAGAAGAGGACAAGGGCCATAAAACAATGGAAGGATTGGGTAGGTGCAGGAAGCAGTAGCTCCTGTAAGTGTGTGAAAGATCTCAGCATCTCCTGAAATGCTAGTTCAAGGCAGTGGTGACTGGTATACTGCCTGTCCTTGTCCATGCTCTCCAACACTGAAGGAGACAGATGTCTCAGCACTTGTCAGTACAGCACTGACACCTTGGGTTAGTGATGAGCTATATCTCTTGATGCTCTTACAGGAATAAAGGAACTATGCCAGTAATTGTGAAAAGAATTCTCTGACATGAGGGAAGATGGAATGATGAAGAAGAAATAGAAAGAACAAATTGGAAAAAAATAGCTGCAAATATATAATGAGTTCTCCACTTTTTGTAGGCAAAGCTCAGGAAACAAACTGGAGAATGAGGACCCTAGCCAGATTCTCAAGCTAGTGTAATAATGCTCTGCACCTCAAAAATAAGAAGTATACATGTACTCTGTCCTTTAAGTATTTAAGTGACATAACCCCCACAGTGTTTACAGTATGGACAGCATGGGGAAAGGAGTGGATTCTGTCTGCTTATTGACCTTAGCATCTCACTAGTCCCAGTGTTTATGTGACAACATTTCCATACTGAAATATCCAGTCTTATATAATATAGTGAGCTATCAGCAAACCAACTAATGAATTCTAACTTTAATTATACACATATTTGGCTCATCAAGGGGCCTTCTTGGGGCAATATAGCAAATGGGCAATATATGAGTTAGCATGGATTTATATAAGTAAATGCTACTTAAGTGTTGAAAACTTTAGGGAGACTACAATAAAACAGTTGGCAGGGGAGAAATTTATGTGCCTTTATGAAAAAATTGCAAAGTAAATTGCCTAGGAGCTTTAGACATCTACTTTTGCATCATTATTAAGTTGAAAGACATACTGATGTGACAGGAAAGGTGAGGTGAGCTAAGAAACTAGATTTAAAAACATAAATCACATCTGAATGTCTAAATCATGGGGATTTCAGACTTTTGCTTTTTCTAATAAAGGATTTAAATAAAAGAAAGTGTAAGTTTTCTTCCAAAAATGACGTTTAAATGGCTAATAGATTTCTGGAACAAAGTAAAGACCCTTGGATGAAAAGTGTTATGAAGAACTAGTGTGACTGATATCATAACTATTTTCTTTAGACTTTTGCATACAAAGTTTTGTTTGCCTACCTGCACAGCAGATGTAGAAGTTGTTTGACTTTTTTTTTTTTCTGGGAACACATCATGGGCTGATAAATGTAGAAGTCTGAGCTCAGTACACTTTTTCTGCTGTGTAAACATGCAAATCTGTGTGACCAGCTTGTGGTGGTTGTAAATTTTCATCAGGCTTCCCACAGATAATTTTAAGTGCTTTCACTCCGGTTTTGGCAAGGGATTTCTTCTCTGTTCCTATAGCAGTTGCACAGCTGAAATAATATAACCGACCATTGCAAAAGCAAATGCTTACAATGGATTTTCTCCTACTGTTCAGAAACAAAAGTGAAGCCCAGTGTGAACAGTAGGAGGTCAACCTATCTTTATTTGATTTAATTCTGTCTGAGTTGTATCCTGTAAAACCTAATGAAAACTCAATATTATCAGCATGGTGTGGCAAACTATTCAACAACTTGAACTTAGAAAGTTCTCAATGATTAATTCTTTCTTCTACATGCTCTGCATAAAACTGCTGGGCCAATGTATTCAAATTTGTCAGAAACCAAACGGGAAAGATTCCCCCATGCAGTTTCCTACACTTGTTTCCATATAACTTTTACTCTTAGAAAAGAGAAAAAGAAAGCAAATGATATTGCAGACAGTATGAAGAATACATCTTGCAAGAACTCTCAAAATTACAGCAAAATGAGTTTATTCTTCTAATATTATTTTTAAAAGATGTCCTGTCTGTTTGTTTTGCCATTTGAAAATTGTGGCTTGAACCACTTCTTCTGTCAAGTCATAGATTGAAACTCAGACTTCAAATCATACAAGGCATTTATGCTTTATCTCTTTGATTTCTTTCACAGTTCATGAAATGTCATCACCTCTGGAGACTGCTTACTTAACCCAAACAAGGACAGCCACCTGCACTGAATTCTTGACTAATTGGCCATGTCCTTTCTTTATTCCTTTTTCAGTTGATAATTACCTCTTCAGCATGCACTAATTCATTGCATTAGTCAAACATATTTGTTTGCTTGAATAAACTCACAAAATATTATTTTTCTAGTAAACAAAGAATATTATTTAAATTTTATCTAATAGCACCAGTGTCCCATATTTTGCTTCAATCAGTAGCATGGAATTTGCAATTATTTCTTACAATTTTTCTGAAATATTATTTTTTCAGCTCCTGTTTTTCTACACACCCAATTGGTCTGCTGGGGAAAAAAATCCACTTCCTCCAGCTATCAGAGGGAATGGCATACCTTTTTTTCCCTCTTTTTAAAATGGTGGTGAGGTTATGTTACATTTTTTTCTCTCACTAGAACACACTAGAATAAAACTAAAACCAGGATAGCTTGATCATCTTTAAAAATAAAAGGTCAAACAAACTGGCAAGGAATCTTGTGAAGGAGAAAATCAATTTACATTGTTGCTGGAAGTACTTTGGCTGTAGCAGATGGACAAAATACTCTGTTAGCTTGCATATGTCTGTTTGACAGTAAATGAAACATGGCACATAATTAAATGATGATTTCAAATTTGATTCTGAAGAATAATCTTTTAGATTAGAAAACAGAACAAAATGAATCTTGATAAAGGTCATACTGTTTGATATTTTCTGCCAATATAGGTCCATTGAGCTCGTAGCTGGTGGTAGGAAATACAGCCACAATACTGCTTCATGCTTACTTTTGTACTCTTGAGTGATCTTAGCTGGATTTTACAAAGTGACTTTAAGAAAAAAGTTTAGTTTCTTATGGACACTGTAAGTGATATACTTTTTTTAACTGGGCTGTCTGTCAATGACCTCAACCCTCTTTTGTCAACCAACAGAGGCAGTGAGCAAACTCAATAGCTGGTGAAGGAGGTCACAAACAGATCTTTTCATCCCCTGTCTTACCTGCTCTCTCAGGTATGGTTTTGACATGTCTCAGAGCTTGTTTCCCCACAGCTGCTTGAGTCACTGCACCAGCCATGTCAGAAGACTCCAGCCAGTCAGACCTTTTGTTGGTAAATGTAACTCACCAGGTCCCAGGTTAACAAGAGAGTCTGATGGCTCTCTGTGAGGCTGGGACTTACAATCATGCCTTTTGCAAAAAGTGTGCAACTGTCAATGAGCTGTGTGAAGGACCTACAGGAGGAAGTGAACAGGTGTCGCTGTCGAGCAGGATGGGAACAGAGAACTCCAGATCAGAAGGCAAAGAAAATGAGCTCTGATTTATTTCAAATATACCGCTCTATATATAGAGAACATCGAGAAGCCTAATTTCATTTGTCTTAGAGTAAAAACATGTCACACCATTGGTGTGCAGTGAATGACGCACAGTGGCAGAGCATATCTATAAACAATGTGAATAACAAGATAGATTAGAGAATTATTTACATTCTTTCCCAACTGTTTCCCAGGGTCTTGCCTGGTTAGAAAACCTTTCTCTTTCTCTCTGATTGAGCTGAGAATATCCACAAGCAGGCTGTGCAGTATTCAAGATAATAAGCAAGAAATTGGTAGGTTATTCTCAGAGCTGCTACAATCTCAGGAGCCTCAAACCTCCACTGTAGTGGAGATACAGCTGAACTCAGAACTCTGTGAAGTAGTTAATCAAGTATCTCTTGAACATGAAGGATGGAAGATTGTCAGTGCCCATGCCAGAAGGAGGGATCCTCCTTTCCTGAAAACTTGACAATGACAAGTAGGACTGTCAATTTTGCAACAGATATGAGGCTCTAAAACTAGGATAGCTTTGCCATAGACAGTTTTACCTGAGAGGGGAACAAAGGTGCTTTGGGGATAGAGGGACCACATAGGGCAACACAGTCTACCCCCTACACTATGACCTCTATTAAGAGGAAAAGAAAGGTAGTTATCATAGATGACTCCCTTCTCAAGGAAACAGAGTGCCCACTATTCAGACAGAAAGGTCTGCTGTCTATCAGGGGCTTAGGTGAGGGTCACTACTAGATAACTGTCCAGTCTGCTACAGCCCTCTGATTATTATCCACTATTGGTGAGAAGACAAATAGGAATCTGAGGACAAAAGAGATTTCAAGGCCTTGAGGTAATTGGTTGAAGAAACAGAAGTACAGGTAATGATTTCCTCAGACTTTCCAGTAGCAAGGAAGTATATAGAAAGGAACAGGCAGACTCCTCAGACCAACACGAGGCTCTAAATGGCATTGGAAAAATTGTGGGGTTTTTGGCCATGGGATGGTCTGTACTCCAGCAGGTCTACTGCTGCCTCATGGCATGCACCTTTCTCAGAGAGGAAAAAGGGTTTTGGCATAGGAGCTAGCAGAACTCATTGACAGGGCTTTAAACCAGCCTGAAAGAGGGAAAGGGATGAAAACAGACTTGACAGGGATAAGCAATGGGATGGAATGCAAAAACTTGAGGAACTGAGCACTACTGGGATCCCTCAATCTGCTACACAATGTGTCAGCTAAGATGAGCCACACTTAAAATGTTTCTACACCAACACATGCAGCATGAGGAACAAATAAGGGGAGCGTGAAGCTTTGTCCTAGTCCCAGAGATGACAACATTGGCATAAGTGAACCTGGTGGGCTGAGTCCTGTGACTGAAGGGCCATGTTGGATGGCAGGGTGGGTGAGGCAGGGGTGTGGTGTTGTATGTAACAGAAGGGCTGTATGGAGCTTACAGCTGGAAAAGGCATGGATGCGGGCCTCTGAGTAAGGATTAAGGGGCAAATAAATAATGCCGGTTATCACAGGAGTCTACTACAGACCTTCCAGCCAGGACAAGGAATTCAATGAATTATTCTTCAAGGAATTAAAGGACACTTCCAAATCAAATGCTCTTAATCTTATGGGGAACATCAAGTTGCTGGATGTTAACACTGCACAGATGGCATAAAGAGGTCCAGACAACAGGGATGTAGGCAAGGCAGAGATGTTTAATTCTTTGTTTTCCTCTGTCTCCTATGCTTTATGGGTTAAGGGGGTTTCAGTGCCTGGTGCTTGACTACTGTGGCTGTGACAACAATAAACTCCCAGTTAACCCTGAAGTTGTGCCAGATGTGGTGCTCCTGCTGAATCCCTACATGCCCATAGGGCCTGATGCGGTTCATTTGAGAACACTCAAAGAGCTGGCTAATCACAGAATCACAGAATGGGTAAGGTTGGAAGAGACCACAGTGAAGCCATCTGGTCCAACCTCCCTGCTTAAGACAATTCATCCCAGTGCACATTGCACCGAATTGTGTCCAGATGGTTCTTGAATATCTCCAGTGGGGGAGACTCCGCAATTTCTATGAGCAATATGTTCCAGTGCATGGTCACCCACACAATAATAATTGTAATCAGGTGAATAATTCATAATCAGGTGAAACCTCTTGTATGTCAATTTCTGGTTATTCCTCTTATCCTATTTCTTGGCACCACTGAGAAGATTCTGGCTCCATCCTCTTGACACTCTCTCTTCAGATAGACATTGATGAGTTTCCCTCTTAATCTTCTGTTCTCAAGTCTGAAGTCTCTCTGGGTAGAGAGACCCAGATCACTCAGTCTCTCCTTGTAAGTGGTGGTCCAGTCCCTTAATCATCTTTGTTGCCCTCAGGCAAATTGGTGTCTTGGGACTGTCTTGTGCAAGGCCAGGAGTTGTTTGATGCTCCTTGTGGGTCCCTTCCAATGTAGGATATTCTATGATTATCACATTTGTCAGAACTATAAAGAACATTTCCTACATGGAATTGCTGTTTGACTTGTCCTGAACTTTTGCTTTGACCTGGACATGGGGCATCCAACTGTTGTGTACTGCAAGGTGCAGATTGTTATCGTTTGTTCCTGTTTGTTTTTCAGGGAGGGCACCCTGGGAAAAGCCAGCTAACTACAGCAGCCCTTGCAAGATTATGCTCCTACAACAGCCTGCGCACACTGGCATGAACCCTTGCAAAAAGAGCATAAGCAGTGCCCTGAGGCTTCTGTTATTCTTGTCTGGAGAATTGAAACATGACTAATACAAAGTGCAATGCACATGCTCTTTACTCCCTTGTCTGGCTATTGAAAATACACCACAATTTTCCCTTTTCAGAGGCCTAGATTCAGAGAAGAAAGATAGGACCAGATGCATGCAAGCACGTAGGCAGGTTGATAAGTGTCTTTGCTACTTTTTAGTAATTTCATAATATCTCCTCATGAGGAGAATTCATAAATCCAATTCGGCAATATGAGACAGGAATTTATAACACATAGAATAGTCCACGGGATTAGATTAAGCTAATTTACAGCAAATTATGAAGAGCATGCTACAAGGAAGACTTTTACTTCCCTAAAAGATTCTCATTAGGAAATAATTTAATTTTTGTGCAATTTTTTTATCAAGAATTTAATGGCTTTAATCATAATATAATCAACAATAGGAGATAACTGATAAAAATAATAATAAAAATTACCAATTCTTTTCTTGACTTGGGTGCTTTAGCAAATTCAGTAATTTGGCTATGTAAATTATCCAAACTCAGGCTCAATTTTTTCTTCCAAAAAGTAGTTAGAGGAGTCTGGCAGGCACTCACCATTTACATTTAATTGAATCTGTTACTTAGTTGTTACAGTGTTTGTCAAGGAGGTGAATAACCTCTCCAGGAAGGGAGCTGACCTACATCCCTCTTGTCCCTCAGCAGAGTGGCTGGTTGCAAGCTATAAAGGAAAAGATGATTATCCTTCTCTTCACCATATGTACTAGTACAGCAGAAAGCAAATTTCAAAAGGGAGAGATTGAGTGAATAAGAAAATGGGAGTATGACTCCATGGCCCAGAAATAAGGCCACTTCCTGACAAGGGAAATTTTGGGTCTGATATGTGGTCATAATACTATTTATTCATTTTATCTAGTGCTTTCTTAAATGCAAAATGCAGAAACAGTCTCAGACTTTTATACTACAATGGCTACACCCTTGTCTGTACTGAAGCTACTCTAAAGTAACTTCTATCTGTTTATATAAGTTGTGTTCATACAAACAACTGCAATATTGATTTATCTTTAAGCTGCCTGCCTCTCCTCAGGCATTGTCCAGAGAACCTGGATGCATAACTCAAGGCCGTGAGAATCCCCTAAACAATAATGCACAGGTACTGTAATATTCCGTGATGAGATAGCCAAGTGTTTCAGCTCCAGCTCTGTATGAATAACCATAACTTATGTAAACAGATCGACAAAGTAGCTCTTAGCAAACCAGCATAGTATGTCTAGCCCCTGCTTATGCACTGTAACAGTAGAACAAACAATCAGACATATTTCTATGGAGAGCACAGGGTACCTCTCTAGGGAAAAAAAAAAAAAAAAAACACCACAACAAGAACAAAAAAAAAAAAAAAAAAAACAAAAAAAAAAACAACAACAAACTATGAACAAATAACAAATCAGCTGTAGAAAGCTCCAAGGTATTTTAACTGGAGGTGGTGATATATTCAGCTCTTACACTACAGCATAACTTAGCTGGTTTTGATTTTTTTTCCTCTGTAAGGCATAAAAGCTACTTCAGCATATTTTCTTATTCTTAGTTCTCAGTGTTTATTCTTTGTGTCTCAGTGTTGTCACTTCTGATATAATATAACCAGCTGTATACACACTATTTGTTGCTGGAGGCACTGCAGACTCTTGGGAAAGAAGAGCTAGAATCAAGAGTTTCCTCTCCCTAGGAAGACAGTAATCTATTTTAATTGAGAAAATATAAAATAGCTGGTGCATAAGCTTGCTAAATCCTAGACATTTTTCTAATGGGATTGGATTCTGGAAGTTGTTTAACAAAAATCTAGTATAAAATAAGACAGAAATCTTCACTTACACTGAACTTTTGCATATCGTGCAGATAACATTTGCACAGAAACAGAGTCAGAAAACTTTAATATCAGATATATGACCTGCATAAATTTTCACACAGAAGATACTTGAAAAACATACTAACATTTCAAATTCAAATCCTTAGAAGCTAGAGGAAACAAAAGTTCATCTGGGCAACTGTAAATTAATCCCATAAATATGTGCTTTATATGCTACCCAATATGCCTCAATTAGATGATCATACACTACTATTTTGAAAGAGTTCTTTCTTCACTCAATACTTGCAGTTAATATCTCAAATATTCAGAAAAGTATCTGTATCTCAAAGTGTATTTTTATCTTACTGTTGGTATGAAATATCCTTCCTCTATTTTTGCCTTTATATGAGGTGTTGAAATGTTTTAGTTCTAGAGGAGTACACTGTACCTGGTTCAGGTGAAAGTGAATGCAGCTCAATTCACATTACCCTGAAACCTCCTAAATTCACATGTACATGCTGATATTTTCAGAAAGTCTGATAATATGGTCAAGATGAAGAAGATTCACACTGTTATATTATATTCAAATAAACCAATGGACAATATTATAAACTTACTTCATATTACATATCTCAGCTTGCAACTCTGGTCATATTTAAAAGTTGTAATTTAATGTAAACATTTAAAAAATTACATTTGGAACATTCTAAATAACAGCTGAAATACCAATTACAAATTCCATAGCAGGTTTTTCTCTTCATAGCTTGGTTCACATTAAAAAATAACATAAATAGAGGTACAGTAAATTATGCTGTTTTAAGATGAATCTCAACAAAACCCCTGCATATCTCTTCCTTAATATGATTTCACAGTGCTGTAAACTTCCTATAACAAACTTAAGAGTTCAGTTTGCAAATTGAGCCAGAGGCCTAAATTCTGAATTTTGTGTCAATGATGAAAGTACTTCTTAGGCTATGATAGTTTCTCATGAGCTTGGTTTAAAAGTGATTTTCATGCTGTGGACACAGGTGTCTTCTGTCTTGGTAACCCACTTGTATTCCTCTTGTGTTTCACAGCTTTTTATCCCAGGCTAGGATGCATCCTCACTATAGCAGATCATCTCTTTCTACAAGTTGGCCTTTTGCAGAACTAATGTGACAGTTAAAGGTGTGTCCTGTGGGTGTTTGTAACATTTAATCATCTTGCCTTTCATCCATACATTATATTTCAACTAGCCATAATAATAGCTCTGGGCCATCTTTTATCAAAACATAGAGCAGATGCCCAAAGCTGTATTAGCTGGCCTACATTCCATTATACAGTGTAGAATAGTGCTTTAAGGTCTCAGGGTCTAGGACCTGACCCTAAAAATGTATGCCCAGAAGTGCATGAAAGAAAATTCCCTTGGGATTTATTTACATGCTTAACATAGCAACAAATAGCTATGTTTTGTTCTGAGCTGGATCCTTGTTTGGATGTTTTAATCTGCTCAAAATCTTCCTTGTTGAGTACTCTGTGTGACTTTCGCATCCATCACAGAGTCTTGAGGAAGAGGAGGCCATTGTGAAAGAAGTCTACAGAGATCAGTGATTTTTTGACAATATTGATATTGGTCTTGACAAATTTTTTTTAAGATCGTGGCCAGAACAGGACTTCTTTATGTTGATACTCAAATCAAAACTTTTTTTTTTTTTTTATGTTGATACTCAAACCAAGCTTCTTAGCAACATAATGAAAATAATAATATTTTTTATTTTTTAATTTGTTTTTGCAATGAGTACATTGATTGTTGGAAAGTGGTTGCTGGAAAAAACAGGTCACTTGTAATTTAAAGCATCATACATGACTTTTATTTGGTTAAGAGTAAGATCTCTGAAAATTGAGAGTTTTCTCATTTGAGGACTCCTATTTTTAAGTGGAGAAAGCAGTTGTATTTCTCAGCATATGGCATTTGTAAACAAGTACCAGTCAAGCATTTTTATTCACACTATAATAAAGTACTATTACTCTTCAAAATTCTAGTCCTCAGTAACTGTGAATTATCATTATTCCCCAATATGATTAATATTTTATTTCCTGAAACTGAGTTGTTGAAGAGAAACACTGAATGACCTATATCAATATAGATAATAACTGATCATACTGGTTATGAAAAATATGAAAGGAATATGAACACCTTAGCCCATTATTTCTTGGATTTCACATTGAACTTGCGTTCCAATATCTCATCTATAGAAAAGTAATCCAAGATTTTTAATGCTCATTTTAATGCTCATTTAATGCTCAACCTGCCTATTTAGTGGGAAATGCAGATTTTTTTTTCAAGTTAAATTTCATAAGCTAAGTAGATTTCTCTGTGTAAACTTAAGTAGATTTTGTAGTGATCAAGCTCATAGTACAGGAGTACAATGCACCTTTCAAATTTTATGTCAGTATTACAAAGTAGTTCCACATCCTAAACGACAATTCAGTTTGATCTAGGGAAATCTGTATTACCATGTGTTCATGTAGATGTCTATAGGCATGTTTCTAAACATCTAGTTAATACAGTGAGTGGAGCATATAAAATGACTGAGCTGCCACAAAAGTTGACTTCCGGAAGACCATTCAAAACAGTCACCTAATACAGTCACAATATCAGAACATAAATTTCTTGGCTGCCCAGTGTCACTCAAGATATACTCAAGAGTGTCTCTGCCTTCTGACCCATAGAATAGCTGCCACATAGATATCTCAGGTGTTCTTGGGCCTTTCAAGCAGCACTAGTTGTAATCAACTAACAGATATTTTCAGACTTCTATCATTAGCTTGAGTCTATTAACTAGCTTTTGTACAGAAATCTACAAGTAGTCACTGAAGTTTAGATGTCTTAACCTCAAGCTGAATGCATCTTTGGAGCTCAGCTTGAGACCAGAGGGAAGCTTGAGCCCTTATGGAGTGTCAGCTGAGGACAACATGGAAAACACACTCATATGCACCACCACCACCCCCAAAACCCATCTCAAATTATCCTCCATTTAGACTTTCAAACACCTTAAAAATCCTATAATTTTCTAATATTAATTCCTTTATTTGTTTGTCATGGTTTGACACTGGCGCAATGCCAGCACCCCCATGAAAATGCACCTTCCCTAAATAAATGCTGTGAGATGTTATCAGGGACAGAGCAGAGCAGGCCCAAGCTTAATAACAAAGGAAAAAAACTTTATTAAACTACTACTAATACAGAAAACACATAAACTAAATCCAGGATGAAGACCTTTTAAAACCACCCCTCCTCCTCCCAATTCCAAACACACCCAGCCATGAAACATCACCCGGGATTCTTGATCAAATTACCACCCTTCAGGTAATCTATGCTTAAACTATCAAGGGAGAGAGAAGTCTCTCTTGCACCACAGACCCCCCAGGAAACACAGTTGCCCCCCTGTGTTTCCCTGTCACACATGGCAACCGCCCGGAAGAAAAATCTGCCAGTGTGACACTCTCCTTTCCATGTCACAGTGCTCTCACCACCGTGCATGGACAGGCTGCTCATAGGGCTCCTTTAAGGATGCTTTGCCACGGACCCAAAGATATAACAGTTCAGTTTCTCATCCTGGGACTACAGTCCCCCCCATTTTCCCCTGGGGCCGAGGGTCCAAAAACAGGACTCATCTTCTTCCTGAAGACAGAGGGTATCACCATTCCCTCTTCAACTCTCTTCGTTTCTCGCCATTCTTGTGCTGTTCGAAGCTGAAACAGGTCTCCCTGGGTCACCACTGCATCCCCCTAAAATGCAGTCTCTATTGCAGGAGATTTTGGTTCAGTCCATGGCTAACAAGAAAAGTCCAGCTAAAAGCTACTTCTTCATCTCCTCCCACCTAAATATTTCTTCTCCTAACATCTCAGGTCCCGGACTATCTCTCTTCCACTACAAATCAAGGAGGAGTAATACTTTTAAAAAGCCCTCATTCCCTCGAAAGGGTTAAAAGTTCAGACTCCCTGGACGGCCGATATCTCAGTCCGGCGTTCCGCCTCCCACGCTGGGCATTTCCCCCCCCCTTCTCCTTCTCCTCTGCCGGCAGATTTCCAGGTGCCGCCAGGCTCTCCGTCTCTTTCCCACATGGGGGGGGCAAAGGCATCTCCGCTTCTCTCCACCCTTCCGTCCACAGGAGCTGGCTGGGTTCCAGACCCTCAGCCCCCTCGGCCTACCTGGACAAGGCCGCGTGGCTTCCCCTCCCCCACCCAGCCTAAGGCTGGGCAGGGGAGCGTCTGCACACTCTGACGACCGGAACCAAAAGAGAGAGTTCTCCTGGCAGTTCTTGCTTTTAACCCCCTGTGTTCTCAGAGGCGTGTCCATACTTTCAGTGGTCACTCCAGGTGCCAATATCCAAGCCTGACCACTGATTGGTTTGACCCAACTTCCTGGAAAAAATTCACTTCCATGTCAAACCACGACATTGTTTCAAGAGGAGTTTCACAACTGAGTGACAGTGGGAGAGCACAAATATTTGCCTGGGCTCTTCATGTTCTCCTAACCAATGGCAGATGAAAGTTAGGTAATCTGTAAGTTACTCTTTAGAATAGGCAAAGGAGAGTAAGGCAGAGAAAATGAAATTGAAATTAAAGGTGTGTTCCTGTATCTGTTCAAGGTAAACTGAGACCTGTTCACATATTTCACAGAATGCATAGCTCACATAATTATGACTGGTTTTGGGTGAAAGAAGTTGGACTCCAGCTATAAGCACACTAAGGATTCATTTTCCAGTGACAGTGTTAATAGGATACCACTCCCAGACACTTGCTGTAAAAAGGATAGGGACACAAAGAATGAATGCCCTTTGGATGGAGAGTGAAAAAACAATCTAATTATGCTGCTCAAGGTCTGCTGAGAAAATGGAATAGACACATCAGCATAATTTAAACTACCTTCTATTTATCAGCACTTCCAGCCTTCATTTTGCTGGCCTTGCCCCATTAATATAGATAATATTTTTATGTAGCTCAAAGTTTTTCTCTTGTTGACTCATGCTTTTCCTTTGAAGCAAAAATGAAATTAAGAGTTTATCAATATGGAATGTGACTCTATTTCTAGTACCTTGTGCTTTTTGAGAAGTTTCAAGTTTTCTACAGGGAGATCTGAGGAGGTAGAGTGCTTAATATTCCCAGCTGTACTTTCAACTCTACCCCTAGTACTACAGTTTTAGTGCTATACTCCCCTATTACTTTATTGCTGCTTCATCAGCATCCTCAAACTTTACAAAATGTCAAAAATATTTTATGAGCTTTTGGGCTAATCAAAACACCATAGCTACCTCCTCAGCAGGAAAGTAAATAAATCACCTCATTTCTTGTCTAGTTGTGGATCCTTAGAAGTCTCTCTCTTTGTTGTTTCACATACATTTTCCACACTTTTCCAGATCTGCTTAAATTCAGGTGCAGATACATTTCTTAAATATCAGGAATGTATCTGGGCCTGCAGTGCAGAGATGGGGGAATGAAGGGAAAATATTTAAAAATATATATTGGCATTGCCTGTTTGCAGAAGAGCTAGGAAAAATCATCCACTGGGGAGTGTAACCTAACTAATTTTTGTAACAAAAAATCTAAGACAAGGGAGACATGTAGCTTTCACCGTTTTGTAATACATAGCTGGCATCATTGAAAGTAGGAAATTTAGTGATCTGCCTCCACTAAAGTATCTACAATTTAGAGAGCCCAAGTTTCTGATATCTAAATATTTTTTTAAAGCTACTATCTCCTTTTAATGCCAATATTGAAGTCTTTCTTCTGTCTTTTTGCTTTTCTTTTCATATTTGATACATTATTCTAGAAATTATAATTATCTGAAAGGTTTTTTCCCAATCCAATTATTCCCAGATGAATAATTCCATTAGTTTATTTCATTTGTTTTGTTACTTGCTCCTGTGCATTATGTAGGAAGAAATTTGATGACCTTCAACATCTCTTACTGAAATTTTGACTAGTCTCTAATTGGAATAATATGTGATTTTCCCCCCACCCCAGCGATGGTTCACTCTGGGTCACTTACCATTGGAGCATTCCCATGTCAGTCTTGTAGCCATCCCCTGTTCATTCCTGAGAGTTCTGTGTCAGTTACCACATCCCTGCAATCCCATTTGTCCTGGAACCTTGTACCCACCCCTGTTGTGTTCCCGTTGGCTGCTGTGGTCCACGTCACTCCCCTGTTGCCTGTCCCCATTGGGCGAGGGGGGCTTCCGCCCTTATCTGCCCACCCCCTATATTAACCCCATGGTTCCTTTGTCTCGCCGCCATCTTAACCACATGAGTGCTAGGAGACGACGATGCCCTCCACCACGGTGGTCACGCGGGAGTAAACTCTCTCCAGCCAGGCAGGACAAGGTGTGCCTCCTTTGCCCCTTTGTCTCCTCTCAGTGTCGGTTACAGAACACAGCAAGCCCACACGGAGGCTCGGAGCTAGAGCCTCCAAACCAGCGGCAGCCTCGGTCCAGCCGAAGGGGCAGAGCCTAGCCAGGCTCCAGAGCCGCCTGGGACCGGGGAGAAGAACGCAACAACGTAGTCTAATCTACTGACTTTAGTAGGGTAAGAACAGCACTATTGGACTGGTGCAGTCTTTCTGGGATAATCTTACCAGAAAGAGGAAAAGAAAACTCAAGCACAAATGAGAAGGTATTCTTGCAGTAATTCAATATGAATTTTCTGTTTCACTAAATTTCACTTTATCTCAGTGAAGAATCTTTTCTCCTGTTTTTTCATAATTCATAGAGTTGTTAAAAAAAACTCCAAGCAACATAAACCCCCTCTCTCTGAAATGAACTCCTGAGAAGTTATTACAACACATCTTCATATTTACTTGTAGTTAAACCAACCTTCTCAGTTACAGAGATACTATTAGGTCTTCTGCTGTCATATATAAATTATTACATAAAGGCATCAAATTAGTCCTTCTTTCACATTATTTTAGTGGCTTACTGCAATTCTTGGTTGATCCATTAAAGCGGCAAAGGGTAGCAAGAAAAACTGTGCGCTACAGAAGCAATGGCATCCAATCCATTGTCCTTTAACACAAGGTATTACACACCACAGTCTCGAAGTACTGGCTGAGAATACAAAATCCTTATCAAAGACAAGTAAATCTGTCTTGTATTTTGCTGAAGCAGCAGAATGAATCCATTCAATTTCTGATCCTCTGTTTCTGAGCTAGTCAACTTATTCTTCTTCGTAGTCTAACAGAAAAAAATAAGCACTTATGATGTATTTCAGCTGCCTACCTTATAGCTAAATGTGCTATGTCCTGCAATTGCCTATTACTTTCTGAGGAACTAGAATGGTTTAGATTATAAATAAATGGATGTATACATAAAATATATATTTTATGTATAAATATATATAAAATATAGACATTCCTGGAAGCTGAAGATATGAAGTAACCAAAATGTGAGGCTGTTTGCTTTAGATAAAACAAGACTAGATATACTAGGAAAAAACCTCCAAAATACTGAAAGCTACAAGAAGATGGAATTGCATTGTCTTTTTAATTCCAACAGTACAAAACTCTGAGATACTTGGTGAAATTAAAAGCAATACATTTGGAAAGGTTCTTCCCTCAGAACACACTGAGGAGTATTCACCATGGCTTCAGAGCAATATTTAAAAACTGTTATACATTAAATATATTGAAGATACAAAATGAAAGAAAACTATTAACAGATTGGATAATGAAGGCTATGGAGGAAGTATCCTTAAATGAGTGATGGAATAAACAAGAAGTGATTTAACCCAAAAGTGGTAGGAGCATCTCTTCTCTTATGCAACAGATCTGCCATTGACTTTCTGCATCCATGGTGTTCTACTATATGGAAAGTGAACATTAAGCTAGAATCATAGCAATATAGAACAACTCAGGTTAGAAGGGACCTCAGAAGATGATTTGGTGCAATCTTTTGTGAGAAAGGGTGTTACAGTGCACTCGGGCTATACTTTCCTCCCTTTCAGGGACCCCTGTGACTGGAATCAGATAAACAGGGTCCCTTCCTTCCTGCTCCCCTAGGGTTGGTGGAGAGCCAGAAAGCCCTCCCTGTCCAGAGCCTAGATAAGGCCATGACCCTTCCTGTTTGGTCTCTCTTTTCCCCTCCATCTCATGGATTAAACAAAAGGGGGCTTAGATGAGATAAACTAGTACCTTGTCTAATCACATCTCACAAATGTGCAATGTTGGCCCTCCCAGCTCCCAGGGCACTGCTGACTCATAATCAACTTTCCACTGGCCAGCAGCCCCAGGTCCCTTTCCATGATGCTGCTTTCCAGAATCTCATTGCCAAGTCTGTACATCCAGGGTTGACCCACCCCAGGTGCAGAATCAATCCTTTCCTTTGTTGAAATTTGGTTGGTGATTGTGCAGTCCCCTCATTTGTTGAGTCTTTCTGCAGGGCCTCCCTGCTTTCAAAGGAGTCAACCTGGGATTGGGTTTTAGGGGTTCTTATTTGTGTTAGCTAGCTGAGTCCTGTGTACCCCCGTGTCTTCCCCCCCACCCCCGCCGTGGTTTCTGGCCCCATGCTGCCTGCCGTTGGATTTCCTCCCCGCCTGCCACTCCTGTAACCACTCCCCGGTCCGGCCCCGGGAACCCCCATGTCTGCCGCCCCATCCCCACGATCCCACTCAGCATGAGGCTCGGTGTCTGTCCCTGCGGTTCGCTGGTTGGTCGCTGTCCTACGTCATCATCGCAGCACCCACACGGATTGGGGGGGACGGCATCTGCCCTCCCTATCACATCCCCTATATCATCCCGCTCCCTCCCGGGTCCCGGCACTATTTCCCCCACGTGGAGTGGGAAGCGCGGGTCGCTACCCCCACACTGCAGCTCTCAGTGACAATAAAGCCTTCCTGCTTTCCTCGTGGGTGATTTGGACCTTCCTTCCCTCTTTACCTCGGACCCGTAGTGCGGGTGACTGAACCCAGCAGATCCCACTGGCACTTGCACGTGGGAGAGAAGCGGCGGACCCGGAAGTCCGGGGGGAGGCGGCACCAAAGGGCATTGGAGCTGCCCCGGACCTGAGAGAAAGAGAGAACGCTGCAAACAGCTTCTCCCAATTTTGTATTGTCTGCAAACTTGCTTAGTATCCTTTCCAGTCCTGAGTCCATTAATGTCATTTATGAAGATGTTGAAGAGAACAGGGACAAGGATGAAGCCCTGCAGAACCCCACTAATGACAGCTCACTGTCTAACATCACCCCATTCACTCTAATCCTTTGTGCCCCACCCATGAGCCAGTTGCTCACCCATCCCATGATGTGTTTATTCAGCTGTGGCTGGACATTTTGTCCAGAAGGATCCTGTGAGAGACAGTATTGAAAACCTTATTGAAATCCAAAAAGGATTACATCCACTGTGCTCCCCCTCTTCTCCCCTTGATCAACTAGATGGGTTACTTCATCATGTCAGGTTTTTTAAGACTCTTTTGGCTTGGGCTGTACCAGCTGTGTGATGCTTCCAAGACAATTTCTGGCAAATTGAAGTCTCTTGTAAGGAGAAGAGCAATTGTCTTGGAAGCATCTCTTAGTTCCTCAAAGAATAATTTATCAGTGTCATTGTCCTGGCTGGGAGGTCTGTAGTAGACTCCCATGATGACATCCACACTATTTTTTTTCCCCTTGATTCTTATCCAGAGGATCTCAACTTTGCTGTTGCCAACTGTGAGCTCCATCCATTCTAACCCTTCCATAACATACAGTGCCAATCCCTGCCTCTCCTGCCCTGCCTGTCCCTCTTGAAGAGCCTGTAACCATCCAACATGGCACTCCAGTCGTAGGACTCATCCCACCAGTTTCACTTATGCCAGTGATGTCAAATCTCTAGAACTGGACCAAAGCCTTGAGCTCTCTTGTTTGCTCCTCCTGCTGGGTGCATTGTAGAAATATTTCAGGTGTGGTACATTGTAGCCAAGACAGCTTAAAACAGATTAAGAAATCTCATTAGTGCTCCTTTCCTCAAGCCTTGGGACACTACCACATTGCTCATCATTGGTTAGTCTGGATTTCCCCCTTTCCCCCTCCCAAACTAGTTTAAAGCTCTGACAGGGAGCCCCACTGACTCCTGTACTAGAACTCTTTTTCCCCTCTGAGAGAAGTGCATCCCATCAGGTGTCAGTAGACCTGTTAAGCAGTTGGTCGAATCTGTGTCAGGATCCTGTGATATGGGATCCACCTGCACCTGGCTGAAAGCTGGATGTTCTGTAACTGCACATTCTCAGGGAGGTCCTGAGGTCTGAATTTCACATATGACTTTAACATGGCATTAAAAAGAAAATAAATTTAGACCACTCAAGAGATTTTGTCACGGTTTGATGCTGGCACAATGCCAGTGCCCCCATGAAAATACACCTTACCAAAATAAATACTGTGAGATGTGATCAGGAAGAGAGCAGAGCAAGCCCAAGCTTAATAACAAAGAAAAAAAAAAAAACTTTATTAAACTACTACTACTATAAAAGACACACACACTAAATCCAGGATGAAGACCCTCCAAAACACTCCTCATCCCCCCACCCAATTTCCTGAAAACCACAGTGAGACACCACCCGGGATTCCTGATCAAGTTGCCACCCTTCAGATAATCCATACTCAGTCCCTCAAAGGAGAGAGGAGTTGCACTTGCACCATAGACCCCCCAGGAAACACAGTTGCCATCTTCTGTGTTTCCATGATACACATGGCACCGCCCAGAGAAAATCTGCCAGTGTGACACTCTCCTTTCCATGTACAGTGCTCTCACCACCATGCATGGACAGACTGCTCATAGGGCTCCTTTAAGGATGCTTTGCCATGGACCAAAAGAGACAAAAGTTCAGCTTCTCATCTTGAGACTACAGTCCCCCCCATTTTCTTCCTCCCCAGGGGCCAAGGGTCTCAAGAACAGAGATCATCTTCTTCCTGAAGACAGAGGGCATCACCACACCCTCCTCAGCTTTTCTCTGTTCTCTCCATTCCTGTGTTGGTAGTTGCTGAAGCAGGTCTTTTGATTCACCATCGCATCCCCCTAAAAACGAAGTCTATTGCAGGAGAATTTGGTTCAGTCTGTGGCTAACAAGGAAAGTCCAGCCAAATGCTACTTCATCATCTCCTCCCCACCTAAAAATTCCTTCTTCTAACATCTCAGGTCCTGGACTGTCTCTCTTCGACTTCAAATTGAGGAGGAGTAATATTTTACAAAGCCTTCATTTCCCAGGATAGGGTTAAAAGTTCAGACTCCCTGGATGCCTGAAATCTCTGCCCAGAAATTAACTCCCAAGGCTGGGCACCTCCCCCACCTTCTCCTTCTCTGCCGGCAAATCTCCAGGTGCTGTCAGGTTCTCTGTCTCTTCCCTCTGGGGAGGGATGGGGGAACAAAGACATCTCCATTTCTCTCCACCCTTCTGTCCTCAGGAGCTGGCCCAGTTCCAGTCCTTCAACCCCCTGGGCCTACCTCGACCAGGCTGCATGGCTTCCCCTCCCCAGCCCAGCCTGTGGCTGGGCAGGGGAGAGTCTGCACTCTCCAACAAGCGGAACCAAAGAGACAGTTCCCCTGGGAGTTCTTGCTTTTAGCCCCCTGTGTTCTCAGAGGCGTGTCCATGCCTTCAGTGGTCACTCCAAGTGCTGATATCCAAACCTAAGCACTGATTGGTTTGACCCAACTTCCTGAAAAAATTCACTTCCTTGTCAAACCACGACAGATCTAAATCTGATATAATTGCTTTGTGGATTTTAAACCTTTTCCGTGTGATTTTTATGCAGATCCCTTCTGTATGAGATTTTCACTGAGAGAAGAAGTTTCCAATTACACCCACAAAAGAGACAACATCTTTAATTCCCTATTAGATCTCAATATTTTAATGGTCACATATAGAGTCTTTTGCATGAAAGAGTTCCACAACAGATCAAACAGATTATAAATGAGAAGCTGGATTTTACTGTGATCATACTTTTTCAATTACAAATGACAAAGCCACTAGGCAGTTGTTGGATTTATCTTTATTTTATCCATATCTATGTGTGACAGTGCGTTATTTTTCTTGGCCCCGGTCAGCTCCCAGGTGCCTGGCTTGGGCGCCTCGGCTTCTCATCGGGGCCAGCGCTTGTCGCTATTTCTGGGCGCTTCTGCTGCCACCCTCCGGGGCAGGCTGCTGGCCACGCTTTGCCGTCGGCACGAGGGAGGAAACAAAGAGGCAGGGAAAAGGTCCAAATCTGTCTGTGTAGCGGCTGGATGCTTTAATTGTCGTAAGAGCCACG
Organism: Vidua chalybeata; assembly: GCF_026979565.1. NCBI lineage: Eukaryota > Metazoa > Chordata > Aves > Passeriformes > Viduidae > Vidua > Vidua chalybeata. Next base: position 55,449,896 of record NC_071534.1, on the reverse strand, counting down.
ATGGAGAAGCCGCAGCCCACTCCCAACCTCACATGGATGAAAGTGGAAACAGGAGCGGGGAGGGAGTGGGATGATAGAGGGGTGGGACAGGGAGGACGGGAGCCCTCCTGCCCAATGAATACAGACACCGTGGTGATGACGTGTACCACAGCGACCAACGGGAACACAGCAAGGGCTGACACGGGGCTTCGGGGCGACTGGGATTGTGGGAATGGGGTGACGGACACAGAATCCTCAGGAGTGGACAGGGAGTAGTTACAAGAGTGACAGGGGGAAGCTCCAATGGCAGGCAGCCTGGAGCTAACCACGCAGAGGCGGGGGGAAACACGGGGGATGCACGAGGGTACACAGAACTAGCAAACTAACAAAGATCAGAACCCCTAATCTGAACCCAAACCCAGGATGCAACATTTATGTACAAAAATGTTTGTTTCTTGGAATGCTGTATGTCTTAGATCATCACTACTTCTTTTCCTATTTTTTAGATAACTGCTAAATTCCCATCTTCTAAGATGGAATGTTGTGGCTGTCGTTCAGTGTGCCAAGATTAACAGAGATTCTCTGTCACACACTTTGTCTTTTGACAGCTCAGTGGTATAATTACTTAAAATGTCATTGCTGTTGCTGCAGTTGTAATCAGCTTCTACTGTCTTCTCTCTTATTCTGCCATCTTTCAATGCTATCAAGAGCCATGCATCAGCCTTGCTAGCTTGGACCTCCTTAACAAAATAAACGTTTCCTTGAATATATTGGAGACCCTGCAAAAACACTGTTTAAAGGAAAGACCTTCAAAAATTGTCATCCATGTCACCATGAACAGGACTAACACTGTCACAGTATAATGATAAGTGCTCCAATAAAATCCAATGACTTTATCACACCATCCTTTTTTTTTCCATCTCTGGTGTCAATCAAAGACAGAGAGGAACAATTGCTAAAAGAAGAGCAGGCCTAAATGTTTTTTTATCGCTTCAGGAAAGTAAATATGCAGCAAATGATTCATGTTTGATCTTCTTCAAAGGTTACTTTGGATTATTAAATACTAAACTATATACAACTAAAACACTTATTTTTCTTTTGATGGCAAACTGAGCTTACAATGTAGGAAATATTTTGTATTTGACCTCTGAGGTGACTGAAGATGTAAATTATCTACATCTAGATCAGGGTAGGAAGTCATGTAAACAATCTGGAGGGGGAAAAGAAAAGAAAATATCTAAAAATTCTAAGAAAAAAACCCAAACGTAATTCCAAACTTTTGCCTCTATACAGGAATGCTAGCTAGTTGAATTTGGGTAAGAAAATTACCTAGATTTAATTAATAGTTTGGTCTTTGTGGCTGATTCTTGGGAGTCTTTATTAAAAGGTAGGTCATTACTCTTGTTAAAAGACAGCAGTGATCTTGACTCTGATTCTAGGAACAAAAAATTGCAAACTGGGCTGATCCATATACAATCATCCTGGTAAAAGCATTTAAACATATAAATAAATATAATTTTTAAATATTATTTTAAAAAAGGAAAAAAAATCGGTTGCTTTTCTTTTTTAAAGAAACCTGTATGTCACCATTTTTGCACTACATATGTTGAATTTGCACCAGCCACTGTCAGATTTTTATCTGGTGATCATATTAGTTATATTTTCTAATCAAGACTTGAATCAAAGCAAAGTGGTAGAGTTGCTCTTTGTGCAAGGAAGTAACTGGAATGCATCAAGATCTGCCAAGGTGTGAAGGACATGGGTGACACAGTTGTGTGTGGATACTATGGGCCACCTGAGCAGGAAGTCAATGAGACCTACTGTAGATAGAAAGAAAGCCTCAGAATCACAGGTCTAGTTCTTCTGGGGAACTGATATCTGCTGGAAAGACAACACAGTTAGGCACACACAGTCCAGGAACATTCTGAGAGCACCGATGATAATGTTTTGATACAGATGATAAAGAAATCAACAAAGAGAATTGTATTGCTGGACCTATATTAACAAAGGAGTGGTTTGGGACATCCTTGGCTTGAAGTGACCATGAGATTGTGGAGTTCAGGATCTCATGTGGAGGAAGCATGACAAAAAGTAGGATTATGACCCTGGACTTCAGGACAGTGGGGTCTTCAAAGACCTCCTTGGAGGAATCTGATGGGTGAGAGATCTGAAAGTTAGAAGGGGGTCTAAAAGAGTTGGTTAATATCTAAGAATCACTTCCAAGCTCTCGAGAGATGCACCCCTCTGAGTAAGAAATCACACAGAGGGGGCAGGAGACCTGCATGGTGAGTGAAGGGCTTCGGGCAAAACTCAGATGGAAGAAGGTTTATGGAAAAAGGAACAGGGCACATATATAAGAACATTGTCACAGTATGCAGGGATGCAACAAGGAGGGCTAAGGTCCAGTTGGAATTAAATCTGGCAAAGGATGTCAAGAATAACAAGAAAGGCTTTTTCAAGTGCATCAACATTAAAAAAGGTTAGGGAGAATGAGAATCCACAGCTGAACAAGGCAAATGCACTGGTGACAGAGGACACAGAGAAAGAGGAGTTACTGAATGCCTTCTTTGCTTCAGTTTTTACTGCTAAGGCCAGTCCTCACTAGAGAAAGAAGTCTTTCCCTTGTTGGAGGAGAATTGGGTTAGTGACCATTCAGACCAACACGATATGCACAATTCCATCATCTTTGAAATTTCATGGAAAATAAGAGATGTGCTTTAGGACTGTGGAAAGCCAATGTCACTCCCGTCTTCCTGGGGGATCCAGGAAGCTACAGGCTGTCATCTCTAATACGAGGAAATAACTTTCCTTGGAGGATGACAGAATACAGGAACAGGTTTCCCAGAGGGGTTGTGGAGTTTCCTCTGGAGATCCACCTGGAGGCAATCTTGTGCAACCTGCTCCAGGTGAACCTGCTTTAGTAGGGGTGTTATAGGTCATCTCCAGCGGTCCCTTCCAGCCTTTATCATTCTGTGATTCTGTGACCTTCCTTTTGACTGCTAAACATTTAAACAATTGAGAAACAAAGAGGTTTTAAGTACTTTAAGGGACTGTAACTTTGCTTGGTTACTTTCGTAAATTAGTCACATTTCAATCTCTTCTCTGAATAAATAGTGTTCTGCTCTCCTCTGTTGTTAAAAGGAAGACCTGCATACATCAGGGGAAAAAAAAGTGATGAAACTAGAACTTGTGAGCTCTGCACCTGGCAAAATGTGGGTGGAAATGTGTTCTATTGTACAAAATATCAGGGCAGAACAAAAGTAGATTGCAAAGAAGTAGATTTTTCAGTTTTATAATACTAGATTAAGTAAAATTTTTAAGAAACCTGGAATACTGGTACTTATCTAAGTGACCTTTACTTAGCCTAAATATTTAAATTTGGCCTTTTCTTCCACCTTTTTTTTTTTTCTCTTTCAGAGATTCCTTTTTTCTTATACTTCTTCCCAGCCTGTTTCCACCCACATGTCCTATGTTCCTTTCCTTTGTATTTTTTAAATATAACAAAAAAAAAAAAAAAAAAAGTAAAAAGGGAAAGAAAGAGAAGTACAATGCACAAGATTAACACTGGCAGAAGAATAGACATGCATGACTGGTTGTTGGCAGTGTCTCTGATATAAAGCCCACATTTCTTCAGTGTACTTATTTTAGTATGATAAATTGCATTCCCTTTTCCTTTATGATGCTTTTTTCTTTCAAATGTGCTAACATGTAAGTATTCCAAAAAATTTAATTACATTTTGGCAGCTCATCGAACATAAACACTACATTCTCGATGGGCTTTTGGACTTTGCCCATATGACAAGACTGCAGCCTAAAAAAGATTCTCAATCCCCTGATGTTTACGGGATGTAACAATTGTATTTTGGAAATCCATTCTTTCAGGTCATTCCCATAGCCTACAATAAAAAATTAAGATATTTAGCTTGTCTCTTAGAATTTTTAAAGCCAGATATATGACTGAGGATATGACTTGTAGAAAAAATTCCCCAAAAAACCTTCCAGTTATTTTGCTAGTATACATTTTTTTATTAAAATTTTGGGGGTGGGAAGATCTTACCAATAAAATATATAGTTTCTGCCTTACAGGAACCTAGAATTTTATTTAGATTTTCCTACCACATCCTGAAAATGGAAGTGCCCTGAATGGAGAATTGTTTGGATTAATTTCTCTAAAGGAATGACACCTGGCTTCAAATCTAAATGAAATTAAACATCAGAATTTGTTCATATGAACTTTTGTCTCCAAATGGGAGGAAACCTGTGAGTTCAAAAATTGTATATCTAACTTGAAAAATGGATACTGTAAATTTTCATCTACAAATATCAGAATAATTTCATAAATTTGGATTCAAATTCTCATTTGTAGTAGGTAGTGAACCAAGATCAAGCTTTACTTAAAGAGAAAGTTTTTTTTTTCCTATCAGTTTTTGAAAATCAATACTTTAATGTTAGTTTCAGACAATAAAAGAATAAAAGATTTATTCCAGTATATATTAGTAAACATTTAATTGATCTAACTGAGGCAATTGTTCAATCTTTATTATTGTTTGGGAAGTTGTGTGAAGATATAAGCCAAAAAATAGATTAATTTGAGATATAAGCAGAGATGTGATCACTTAGAAGTCGTAGTTTCCCTTTTATATTTCTAACTTTTTGCAGTTAAATATTCCTTCTGCTTATATCATAGCTCACAGTGAGTATGCTTACTCAATGATGCTTCTGTGTAAAAAGTTTTGTTTGGAGCACCAAAATTCCCCAATGTCGGTCTATAGTTCTCTGATTATTTTTTTAATTTTTTTTTTTTCTTGAGTACACATAGGATGATTATCTAATCTCTGACTTGCTACTTCCTATAATTCTGTTAAAGGCAGAGCAAGAGATACTAATATCAGGAAAAAGGTCTGTCTCAAAACCTTGTGAGGGAGGTAAACTTTAATATGGCCTAGGAAATATAGTCAAGAAGTCTATTTATGAAAGTTCCTAAATAGTAGCCTGTAGGCAGAAGTGCTTTGAAATCAGGACAGCTAAATTAATCAGACATATTAATGCACAAGCTGCTCTCAGGTACTGCATTAGGGGATGTACCACTTGAAAATAAACTGAATGTGGAGTTTTTTCTTCTTTTCTTCCTATGCCTCAATGAAAAGTTAAAACAGCTGTTGCATCCTATCTCACAGGAGTGAGAGCCTCTCTAACCCAGAACAGGCAGCGAGGTTCCAGTCACTGTATTTTTCTGTGATTCCTTCAGAGTAAAAACCTCAAAGTACTCAGTGCCAGTTACAGTGTTTATTAATCAATGGTTGTCTTTCACAATAGATGTTTGTGCTAGCAGGAAAAATCCCAAATTAATATACACAAGTGGATTTTCTTAAATATATATTTTACTGGATGATACTTTTACTGAAACTCAAAACACCAGTGCTAGTTTTGGGAGGACATTTTTCATGTGCTTCGTGCAGTAGAGATGACTGCTAAAGCTATAATTTTCTCTTACTCTTAAGCCTGCTGTGACACTGACAAGTGAATGACTCAAGCAACAATACCAAGAAGAAAACAACGTTCAAGACCCAAAGTTGATGAATGTCCCCACTTTTTCTCCTAAAAGCCTTTCACAACAGTGGAAAATGAACCTGAGTGCTTCTTGCCCACTGCAGATGAAAGCAATCAGGGATCAATTAATAAATGGTACTATTTTCCACAGCTGTGTGACTGTGATTACAAAAGGGATCAAAACATAGATCCACTTGGGAAAGACCACCTTAGTAGCTTGACAGGGTCACAAAACCACCAAGGAAGTAATTTATTATTGCTATTCATTAAAGAAAGGTTATGGTCATCTTTCTAATTACTTTTCTTACTTAGGACTGCTAACTTTTTCACAGATTGCTTGTCCTTTCTACTGACCTCTGCATAAAATCAATTCATATTTGCATTTTTTGTGCTCATTATGGTGAAATATAACACAGACTGAAAATAAAACATATTTTTCTCTGTAAGAGCAAGCAAATGCTGAAAACACTGATTACAAAGGTTAGGTTTTTCTCTTTTTTGTTTCATTGATTTTTTTACATATTCTTGCAAAATTCCTATATTATTTCTATGCTTACCATGAATTTGCTATTGGAAGCTTCAGAAAAAATGAAGCTAATATAATATGCAAATCATTCCAAGAACTAAGATATTATGTGTATTGTTTTTTTTCTAGTTTTTTTTAATTACTAAGGATTACCAAAAAATTATTTAAAGGCAAACATTTTTATCTCTTTTTCTTGATGTTGAACTATCCAGTTATCCAAAGCTCTTTATCTAAATGAAAAAAAATGAACCAACACAATGAAATTTGGAGTTAAATCTGATCATATGTTTTTATGAAAGATTACTGTTTGCAGAGTAATTTTTTCCACAGAATTAAGATTCGAGTCCAGTTTCTTATTTGAATACTAACTTTTGTCCAAACCCGATGTCTTCTCATAAGGCACAAAGTCATGCATTTAGCCCTGTTTCTATCTCTATTATCTTCAAATTCTCAAAGAGAGCTTAATGTTTCTGGTAAAACATGATCCTGAATAGTTATCCATATACACCAAGGAGAAAAGCTGATAAATTCTAAATTGTTCAAGGTTATTATTGTCTATGTTTTTTAGGGGATTATATTTAACCAATGATTTGAAAATACTGTTGGAGAAAATCTCCTCATCACATCTTTGCTCTCCACGTCTGTTTTAAATACATATTTATAGTGATAATATGAAATAGGGCAACTAAACAATTCATGTAATTAAGAAAATGGAAGAGAAAATTCACAGTAGTTTGGACAGAGAATAGGCAGTATCTTTATTTTGAGACCAACAATGAGAAATAAAACCAGATGTACTTTTACAGTGTGTTTCTGCATGACTGAAAGGATTTGAAAACAGTAACCACTGGACATGTATTTACATACACTGTAAAGAGGTACTTGATTTAGCAGTAAAGAATACGAAATACATCCTGGGCTGAATTATCAGAGGCACAGCTGGTAAACTGAGGAACCTAGTAGTCTCCATTCATTCAGCATTTATTCATTCTATATATCTAGAGTACTGCATCTGGTTTTGATCTTCCAGTACATGAAAGATATGACAATACTGGACCAAGTGCAATGTAGGCCCACTGCAGTGGGAGCTTTGTGTAGTTTCCCTATAAGAAGATCATGAGAGAGCTGATCTTGTTCCTCCTGGAGTAAGGACAGCTTTAGGTACAGCAAACTCCCTACATGGGTAGGCAATGGAGAGCCAGGCCCTGCTCAGTGATAGGACAACAGAGACAAAGGAAATTAATTGAACCAAGGGAAGTTCTCACTGCTTGTAAGGATAAACCTTCTCCCCACAGGGACTGTCAGTCCATGACACAGGCTGCCCAGAGTTATTGTGCATTCTCTCTCTGTGCTTGGGAGTAAATAAGTCCCTGATCAGCCATGTCTGATCACATATCTTGTGGTAATCTTGCTTTCAGTAGGAGTTTGAACTGGGGATCTCTTAGGGTCCCTTCCAACCTGAATTATTCTTTTAACCTCTGAAATAACAGCAGATGCTTAAAGTGGTCCTAAGAATGTTATTGTATTTTATTTGTTGTTTCATGTGCCATTTTATTCTCTTACTAAGTTTCTAATTTTGACGATTCAGCAAATTCAGCTATTCCAGAGCAATCTGATTCTTCTCTCAGCTATACTGGTGATGAATATGCAGCAAGTTGGCTGAATGTAACACTTGAGATGTGTTATTTGAGAGTCTGGAAGCTTAACAGACTTTAGGTAGTGACGATCTGAAATAAGAGCTGACTGTAATCTTCAGACTGTAACACTGACTATGAATAAAGGGATTCATGCTATGTAAAGAGAAAGTCAGGAGAACTTTGTCTTTTCATTCACTGCTAATTATTAAAAGCTTATGAGTGAAGTGTGGACCTTTCTCTTGGTACTTTTTTTCTTTTTCCATGAGGAGAACAGCAAGCACAGCTGATAAAATGTTTTTGGCAGTATGTTAAAATTGCCACAGCTCTAATGATTTGTATTCATAGTATAGTCTTAAACTACCAGTAGCTATAATTCATCATATTTCTAATTTTACAGAGGCACAGATGGCTGTCCACTCTAGTGGTCCCAACATTACTGAGTTAAACATGGAATAGCATGATTGATTAAAAGTTGTAAGCAGACATTACTCCTTGTAATTGTGATTAATATGAGTTTACTATTTCTGACAATAATTACTTTTATTCTTTCTTTTGAACAGAGAGAATAGAAAGTAAGTAGATTACAGGCTTAAAAAAATCAAGACTTTCGGGACAAATGAACAATTAGTTTTAATTGCAAAAAGAGAAAACTGCAGTTCATATTTTACTTTTTGGATGGTTTAGGGATTCATATTATCCTTTTGATACCAGGTGGATGTTTTTTCAAGATGAGACATTTTTCACTGTGGGGAAAGGACAGCTAATACTTTATTTGTACAGTTTTTTCTATATAATTTTTAGGGTTTTTTTTGCATGCTTACACTTTTAGTGGTGCCTAGTAACATGAATTTTTTTTTTTTTTAGGAATGTTGGTCAATTTTTTGAAAGAAAAAAATATTACCTGAGACAGTAAAAGATTAATGAATTAATGGACTGATTTCTATTAATGTATTTTGTATTCATCAGAAACACAATTAATGGGTTAATTTGGCTTCAGGTCAAGCCATTGATTCCTTCACACAGGATTCTCATAGTCGAATCAGGCCTGTATTGTGATAAAATCCTTGAGTTGCATATAGTTCTCTTTTCTTTGGAAGTGCTTGTGAAATTTACACTTAAATTGATACTATGTCTCTATAACTTAATTTGCTTTAGGACTGGGTTTCCACAGCGAGGTTTTGATAACAGGTGAGCTGCAGGAGTGGCTTCTGTAAGAAAACACCACAAGATGCTCCTATGTCAGATGCAATGCAGCTCCAAATCCAGCTAAGCCCAAAAGTGACAGTGGTGGTGTGTCTGTGTAAACATATTTAAGAAAAAGTAAGAGCACTGTAGAGCAGCTGTGAGTTGAAGGAGTGAAAAAATAAGTGAGAAACAGCCCTGTAAACAGACAGGCCAGTGAAGAGTACCAGAGCAGATTCCCCTGCAGCCCATGGAGATCTATTGTGTAGCAGAGGTCCACATGCAGCCTGTGAAGGATATTCCTGAAGCAAAAGGCTATGCCCTGAGGAAAGCTATAAACCATGGAAATCCCTTGCAAGATCTGACTCCTAGCAGGAATGTAGCACATGGAGAGGAACCCATGCATGAACAGGTTCTCTGGCAGGAACTGTGACCCTGTGAGGGATGCACTCTGGAGCAGTCTGTAGCCCGAAGGAATGTATCCCCCAGAAAGAACTCATGCTGAAACTGTGGGAGGCACCCCATTCTGCCACAGGGTAAAAACATGAGAAGGAACGGTACAGTAGGATACGATTTGTTCATTTTTATGTCCTCAGAGAAACATCTTCATTCCCCATCTTTCCTTCTGAAAAAAGACCTAGTCTTTCAACAAGCTGAGGGATGCAGGCAGTGAAAACAAAAGAAGGAAGCTAAACATAACTTTTGGGCAAAGAGTTCAGAGAGAAGTGCTGCTATTTCTCAGCACCTCTTGTACTGCCTTTGGCAGACAGATCTTATGAAGCCCAAGGCAGAACTTAGAGCTACTTTCTTTGAATAGAATGATTACAGCAGGCCTCTTTGGTCTTGTTATCACTGTTTCTTCAAAGGTGAAGTAGGCCAGTATGGTTCTTTCCCTGCATGCTGGTTAAATTTTCTCTTATTTTACTCATAGTAATAAATCCTATTTTACTCTCCCCACATGTCCCTCTTATTTCAATCTTCATGTCACTAAAGTTTTTTTTTTTTATCCACTGTACTTTATCCACACTTTTTTATCCACTGTACTGCTGCCCATATGATGCTTTTGTTTTCTTGATGTGGATGCCTTTAATTAAGCAACCAATTTCATAACAAAAATAACAAATATTTCTAAGGAAAAACTTGTAGAATTTATATTTGTAGAATTTATATTTATAGAATTTAGCAGAAATCTTCTATCCAGTTTGTTAAAAAAATCCCAAACAATCTTCTTTATTTTTTTTAACAAGATAAACTGCATATTATCTTAAGTTCTAATTTCAAATGGATGATACTTTCTAAGACCAATGATTCTACTCAATTGATTGCAGCAGAAAGATGAATGGTAAGATGTCACGTGTAGAGGAATGTTGGATGTTAATACTTCAGTGGCTGTGTGCAACTTTTCCCAAAAGATGATCAGTCCTGTACAATACAGCTGGTATGTGCTGTATCACATGGTGTTGAAACCTGCTATCATGAGAGATGGCTAATTGGCTATTTGATTAATAGCTCTCCACCAGACTCCATCTGTAGTGAGATTTAACCTACTGTTCTCAAAGCTGGTTGAGGCATACTTCACCACAAACTAGCTGAACAGCTACATGGAGCAAAATTATTACACGGTGAAAAAACAGTTACAATTGAGCAAAAGATGTCGAGTATATGCAGTGACTCTCAGAGGGTCATAGTTCTTTGCCACTGACTTCAAACTCTTTTCACAATGGTGCAGTGACTAGTTTCTCCTTTAAAGAAAGTATTTTCTTTTTCTTGCATTGTAAAGAGAAAATCAAGAAAATATCCATAACAAGCAAAAATCCTCTCCAAAAACCACTGAACCAGAAAAGTTTATAATAGGAATGAGACTGTGCCTCTAGATTAGCCAAAATGAATGTGAGAAGGGCAGTAATATGGAGCCAGCTGCAACCCCAGAAGCAATGCAATAATAAAGTTGCCTGTGGCCCTAACCCCTTTTTTACACACCCAGAGACAAGTATAGTTGAGCAGGCAGTTGTCTATGAATTGCAGTACCCAGGCTTTGATAAGATTTTTAACAAGTTGGCGTAGGATGCTAGTTAAAACTAAACCCAGGACCTAACAGTCTCTTATTACAGCCACTACACAAATGGGGGGGATTTCAGTGAACTAGATCTACAAGTACTACATTCTTCATATATGCCTTTTGTCCTGATGATTTTGGTGTTTCTTGTTTGCAATACATATGTTAACTTGGGAAAAATGACAATGAAGTAAAAAGAAATAGCCTATAAAACACTGTAGTCAGAAAAGGAAGCTGCAAAGAATAAAGCACAGAGAAACTGTAAAGCTTATGGATTTTTTTTGTTTGTTTGTTTGTTTTGGTTTTTTTTGTTTTGTTTTTTTTAACGAGACTAGTATCTAACAGGTTGGTGAATGGGAGTCAGTATAAAAATGGTATTTCTATTAACTCTTTTAGAAAGCAAAGAGAAGTGAATTAAAAACTTGTCAGTTGCTTCCCAAGGAAGCATAAGCAGTGTCCAGCAAAGTGCACCTACAAAGCAAGCTTTAAATGATAGAATCCTAACAACTAATTCTATATATTTATTAGTTATTCTTTTGAATTCTATAGCTCTCTAACATAACAAGAACAGAATCCTAACTGGATTTCATACAGTTTCTTTGCAATTGACCAAATTGCTGAAGACTTTCAAAGAGACATGAATACTGAGAAAATATTTACAGAGACACAGTGCAGTGGTCTTACAGAACAAGTCCTTCTGGATAGACAGTCTAAAGAGAGGAAGTAGAAAAGCTGATCCAGGTGTATTCAGCTTTAAAGTTCAGTCTTTAAGATCTACCCCACCCATTCAAGTCACAGTAATACTGCCTTTTCTCACCTAATAGAGAACAGCTCCTGGTACAATGTCATATATTTTAAATACAAGTAGGGAATATATTCAGTCTTAAATATATAAGCTCCTTAGCCAATGTATGCAAGTTCCAGCAGCAGTAACATGGAAAAAAAAGCAGAACATCCAACTGGACCTGCAATAATTCTCCATTTGACACCAAATAAATCCATGAATCAGGCTTCAGATAAAATTCTGTACATTTTAGACCTTTAAGGATAATTAAAATGAAAGTTTTATTCTTCTGAAGAATCACATTCTTATCTTTTACCTGCTTCGCCCAGTTGTTAGTGTATTTTGTGAGTATTTAACAAGTTTTTTGCAACTATAGAAAATAGCTCATCTCTAATTCCTTAATCCTTATTTCCACTAGAAGAAATTTTAGTCTACTAGTTTAAATTTATAGTTTAACAGAAACTATAATTTCATCTCTTTTTTTTTGAAAGTATTCTCTCTGTGTATATACAGAGATATATACATGAATCTATATGCAACTTTACTAACCAAAGCGAACTAACAGGAGGTATTCCATGTGTGCATGATTTACAGTACTTGTGATCTATATTATGTTAAAAACACTGCTGCATCTCCTCTTACCAATAGTACAGCCTAACACACTGTGAGCACAACTATTTTCAGCATCCTTTTTCTGCTTATTGTATATGGACAATAGGAGGATGTATATGGAAAAGGAGATACCGCAGCTGTTTAATCTTTTTTCAATTAAGTACCCCAATGTTTCAGTATTTTCATTCTGTTTTCTGTGAAAAGTTAGGTGCTTTTTCCATATATATGAAAAAACAGCTTGCAAAACTCAAAAAAAAAAAAAACTCAGTAAAAAGAAATAAAATCCTTGTATTCGTCATGCTTTTGAGGCTATATATTACGTTGAAAAATTCATTGAAAGAACTCCCAGCAAACCAGACAATTACTTGCTTCTAAAACACATTTTGAATTCAGTTAAAAATCTATAGTTTTTTGCCTCATGTATTTTTATACTGAGACTGAAAGTAAATAATTTATAGGCAAATGAAGTTTCATTCTGTAAACCTTTCTAATTTCAAAGAATTAGATTTACGTTAGAAAAAGGAGGTGTGGACTACTTAATTGTAGAAGAAATTAGTATGGGGTTTTTTTGTATTTTTTAGGATGGCACTATCTTTAGTAAGTTCTCTTAAATAATATATACATAGAAAATAACTTTATTTTTTGAAGTATGTATAAGAAAAGAAGATATGACTTAGAGACATTGGAATGAAAGCCAGGCCTAAGCAGGATTTACCATGCATATTTTCACTAGTTTAAATTAATATCATAACCATCACAAGCACTGGGGATTTTGCAATAATGCCTGTGCTAGCCAGTTGAATTTGCCAAGGACATTGAAAAGTATTTCAGTATTAAGAGAACACATTGATAAAGACCCTAATCTTCAGCATAGAGCATTGAAATGTTGGAAAACATAAAGGAACACTGACATACAAAAGAAAATAAGGGTGGAATTACAACATAAGTAATAACATAGCAAGATACCCTGTCACTTATTTGGTTGAAAAGGTGGTAACAGATTTGTGAATTTGTTATTATGATTAATTTAGTATAGCCTTGTATCCACTGCAATCTTGTGTTTGCTAGCATTGTATACACATGATAGTGCACAGAGTAGGGGCATGCAAATCACGTAAATGCATGTAAGCCACTGGAAAATAGCCACAGTATTACAGATGAAATGAAAGGGTGTCCTATAGGCCTTGCAGACTTGTGCCTCCAAAGAAATCAAATTTGTTAAGGGTTTTCTCATACAGCTCTCTGATGGTAGTCATACTGTTTATAATCTTTCTTCCCAAAAACCCTTGCAGTACCATTCAGAGGGAGTCCAATGCCTAAGAACTTCTCAGTAACTAAGAGTACACATATAATTATATCCAGACTATTTTGACTTATTTATCAATGGCTTGTACAAAAGAGCAGATGCCTCGCAGTACATTTGCTAAGGATACAAACCTGGGAGTGCTGTGCAGCCCTTCAGAAGGGTCTTGGCAGTTTGGAGAGATGGATAAAGAGCTTTCTGAAATTCAAGAAAGGCAAATGCAGGCTCCTGCACCTGGAGAAGAATAACTCCATACCCCAGTACAGGATGGGGGCTGGTCTGCTGGAAGGTGGCTCTGCAGTGGTCCTGGTGGATACAAACTATCCAGAAGCCAGAAGTGTATTCTTATGGACAAGAGTCCTGGGATATATTAGGAAGAGCACTGCCAGTAAGTTGAGGGATTTGGTCCTAGTCCTCTATCTAGCCCTGATGAGGTTGCACCTGGAGTGTTGTGTCCAGTTCTGGGCTTTCCAGTTCAAGAGACATATGGAGCTCCAGTGGAAGGCTACAAAGATGATGAGGGGATTGGGAGCATCTCTTGTTTGAGTATAGGCTGAAGGAGCTGGGCCTGTTCAAATTTGAGAAGAGATGACTGAGATGAGATCTTATCAATGCTCACACATATCTGAAGGGAGCCTGTCAAGAGGCTGGACCAGACTCTTCTCAATGATGCCAAGCAACAGGAGAAGAGGCAACAGGCAGAAACTGATGCCAGGAAGTTCCACCTGAACATGAGGAAAAACTTCATTGTGTAAGTGACTATGCACTGGAGCAGGTTGCTCAGAGAGGTTGTGGAGCCTCCCTCACTGGAGATATTCAAGAACCATCTGAACACAACCCTGTGTAATGTGTTGTGGGATGACCCTGCTTGATGAGGAAGGTTGGACCTGACGACCCATGGTGGTCTCTTCCAGTCCTACTCATTCTGTGATTAACATGCCAACTTACAAAAATGCTCAAATCATAGTGATTTTACAGTGATTTTAGACTTTATTTATCTTCTTTCTTTATTTACCTTTGTTATTTTACTGTTAAAACACAGGAGAAATAGGAAAAAAAAAGGTGAAATGAGAATCAGTGACAACAAAACACTTCAAGTAAAAGCCTGAAGGACTGACGAGCTATACAATAGTGACAAAAATGTCATCACTTTTCAATAAATAGGTCTGTCTACTGGTAATCTTAACTGGCCTCAATTTCCTGAAGATCTTGAACAATGTGAGAAATATCCACACACACATAAAATTGTAGTCTTTAAAAAAATACATGTTTAACATAAATTCTGAGTGGTAGGCATCACATAGTATAACCCTTATACCAGAAAAGACATAACCTTTAAGCTTGTGGTTTTTTGAAACAAAAGCCAGAGAGAAAACCAAAGAAATAAAACTTACAGCTTAATGATTTCAACCAAGCTGAATTCAAGTGCTTCATCTTACTAGTGTTTTGCAGATCAGAAAGTTAATATGAATTAAAAGCTGTGTTAAGAGTAATGAGAATTTATGAAGTGTGGGTTAATATTAGAGATTAGTAATTTGAGAAATGGATATGTTTATTTATCTATGGGCAAATTAACTCACTTGGTGACCTTTTTCCACTTATAACTCAATATTCTCCACTTCCAACTCAATCTATATTTAAGCCACAATTATATACAATTTTATGTCTTACCTGATATCACTAAAGTTACCCAACAAGACCCAAGTTGAGCTCTGTTACATGATTTACATCAGTCATAATAATGATCATTATGATCACAATACACTCCCTAGTCTGTGTTGTCCTTCTGACAAAGAAGTTTTCTGTATGCATTGATTCTGGTGAACTCCTATTTGATTATCCAGTTCTTGAAAGTATCTTAAAACTTCACCTGTGATTTTTTATTTTAAAAAGATAATTTTATAATTATGTTTTTATTCTTTGAAAGGTGAGACATGGTTGCATTTTGTTGAAAAAAACTGATGCTGAGAATGCATAAAGGCTATGATATTAAAAACATCTTTCAAGTGAGGCTATTTTCAGGTTTCTGACCCCTTTGAATATTTGGTTATTATAATGTTTTCATGTCAATTAGAGCATGAACTCTTTCTTGTATTTAACTCCTGGCAAACATTTTTCATTAATTTCTCAAGGACAACCAAGCACTGAAGAATGAGATCCAAAACTTTTATATCTTTTATTCGGACCTAGCTATCAGTTTCCTAATAGTAATTACAGAAAAAAAGGGTTGCAGATAATAAATATTTTTAGTGCTGAGAACCCTGCCAAGGTATTACAATTACATTGATTCTCCAACTATTTTGTCTTCATACACTCAAATAAAACAACATTTGACGGGATTCATTATTTTTTTCCCTTCCTGAATTCCTTCTTAACTCTTCTAAATTCAAAGTGAACTTTTTTTGAAAGACTGGAGACTGTTTTATTATGTTACATTTTTCCTATGCTTATTAAAAGATCCTCACAAAGCAAAATCTTCCTAAGAAATTAGAAAGAATGTAGAAAAAAAAGCAGATGAAAATGAATATATTCAAATAGCTCTAGCAGAACTCTGTAACACCTTGTAAAAATGCAGTGTAACAAGAAATAAATTTTTTTTCCATCTTTTCCTCTGTTCAACTGCCAATCACAATTACAGCCCAGTTAAAGTGATTTCCACCATTACAAGTTGTACTGTGTCTGCATGGAAAGCTGCTAGCTTTCTTCATAACAGCCCATCTGGTGCTGTATTTTGGATATATAGCTAAACCAGTGTTGCTAACATAACAGTGTTTCAGTTGTTACTGAACATTGTTTGCACAGCATCAAGACATTTTTTTCCTCACTGTGGCCTCCCAGAATTAGGCTGCAGGTGGGCCAGAAATTGAGGGGCACTGCCAAGATAGATGACTAAAATCAGCTAAAGGGATATTCCATATCACGTAACATGATCAGCTTCAAAACCTTAGTTATAGGACGAAGTGGGGTGACTCTTGTTTTCCAAAATGATTACTGATTAGCCACCATCTCAGTTGGCAAAGGCTGTGATTGCCTTTGCATCACTTACATCCCCAACCTTTCACCTATTTCACTATCTTTATCTCAGACCACAAGGACTTGGGGGTATTAATTGTTTATGGGTTGGCTGCCTTTTTTTTTTTTTTGCTGATGAGGCTATTCCTGATTAAGAATATTACGATGAAAATATTAATAAGAATATCAAATTAACTTCACATATGTAATGTGATATCTTTTGGTCATAAAAAGAACTAGTACCACTGCTACCATTATTCCATGAAATTCAGATTCCAGGAATGCTAACAGAAACATATTTCTGCTTCAAGCATAGCAAAACTGGACATAAGTGATAACATTCCTGCAATGAAAATGTTTCAAAGTAGCATTTCTAGGAATCAAATCATCATACTGCTGTCAACAGACATTTTTCAGGCTGCTATTTGCAACTGATATTTTGCCTCATATCTTATATGTTAAACTAAATCCATATTTTTAGACTTCATTTTTCTGGTAGTAGGAGAGAAAATATATTTCCAGGTAACATTGTATTGGTAGGTACTTAAGATAAAAAAGAAAAAAACTCCTGATGAGAGAAGAAAAGGTGTCTATCTTAAGTAAAATGTTTATGAATTCCTGCAAAAAGGACATTAAAATTAAACAGCAGTCTGATGTGTAGCAATGATAGTCTCCTTTTAGATGTTCTTAGTCACCCACTGAGCAGTCACTCACTGAAACCGTTGAGATTTAAGTGCATATCTTAGTGGATAACTGAAGTACTCATGATCTACATTCCTGATTTAATATTTCAAAAATTACATCACTATATATTACTGTATCTTGCAATAAAACAAGACATTGGAACAATAGTTATGATAGATATCCATTATAGATGGTCTATTATGTCAATTATAGATGATATTACATTATTATATTCTAAATTATAGGCCGTGTCTTATGTAATCATAGAAATGCCTGTCAACACTACAGCTATTATGTAATACTGG
The DNA here is from genome assembly GCF_026979565.1 of Vidua chalybeata. Lineage (NCBI taxonomy): Eukaryota > Metazoa > Chordata > Aves > Passeriformes > Viduidae > Vidua > Vidua chalybeata. Next base: position 55,432,266 of record NC_071534.1, on the reverse strand, counting down.
TTCATGGGGCAAGGAGAGCTGGAAACATGAAATCTTTAAAAAAATTCCTGATTTAATAAATTTTTCTGGCCTCTAAATTTGTTTATTCCTTCCTGGGACATAATAACAAATATTAGAGGAGATGTGGCTTGCACCCTTTCAGTCAAGGGTCTGGCGGTATTTACTGGAAATACAGCACCCCTGGCTTTCTAGGCTTGTAACTGAGCTTCAGAGATACATATTGTGTTCGAGCTTTTATGAGCTATTTTCTGTAGAGCTAAAAATGATATGCAAATGCCACCAGCACATGAAAAAAAAAAAAAAAAAAAAAAAAAACAATTAACGAAAACACCAAAGCTGAGTCCAGTATAGTAAACCCAGCAAGTCTTATAGCATGTTAATATGAGAAATAGAAGGAGTTAAATTGGTTTACCTGCCTAAGATGTTCCATGTACAGCAGCTATCTACAGTCCAACTCAGTAACAGACTAATTAGGAAAACTGACATAGCAAGAAGAGTAAACAGATTGCACCTTTACCTGGTGATTTCTGCCGGTCAAAGACATAATTCACACTGCTTCCTGTAAAAGCTCCAAAATATAGCAATTATCAAGATGTGCTATACAACTATTTCTGTTCAATAAATTAATTCATCTGACTTTGAAAGTTAGTAATCTAACATTTCATCATCCTCAGAAGGCCACTATTATTTTGGATAGTACACTCTTCAGTAAGACATGGAAATTAAACTAGTAGTCTCCTTATTTCTAATTACACTGTTTTAATGAAATATGGTTTCACTTGTGAACCTTAAATTTAAGGAAACAATTTGTAGTCTTCACACAAGAAACTATTAATGGAATGACTAGAAAAATATCAAGAACTCTTCTCTGACTCTGCTGCTTCTTTTACAACAAAGCTTAAGAAGCTGATATATGCAAATAGCAGTAGTTTTAAAAAATAGATTTATATTATAGATACTTCAAAACTCTAAGTATAAATATTTAACAAAACTCTGACAAAACTTTTAGCATTTATCTACAGTCTGCCCTTCCAAAGGCAGTTTAATCTCTCCATCTTCACATTGTAAAATGGTAGAACCCTTTTATACAGCTGAGGAAAAACAACTTCTATTTTCTATTGATTTTTTTTTAAATTAAAATCCATATTTTTAAAAACCAGAACCCATAGCACCATAAAAATTACTCATAATTTTTTAAGCCCTTAGATTTCAGAAATCACGATTCAGGCCACTAGGACAATGGGCTAAGTCTTAGAAATCCTGAATGAAACCGAAAAACACGGAAAATATTTTCAGTTCTGCAGTTCTTTTCAGCTTTCATTAGAGCTTTTTTAGTTTCTCAGTCACTGCAGAACCCCAAACCCATCTCTTCTTTCTTTACTGTTCTCCTTGGTTCGGACAGCCGGGAGGCAAAGGATCCTATGCAAAGCATGAAAAGATGTAACAAGAGAATAAGTTCCCAACTCTTTTACATCTTTAGGATTCTTCTAAGTTAGTTCTTAGGAAATGCTTATTAAAGGATAAATTCCTACACTCAGTTGAAGTTAGACATCAACTTCAAGAAAGAGTGCATTTCACTCTTCTCTAATTTCATAACCATCAGTATCAAAATTGGCAGCAAAGCTTTGCTGTCCCAAATTGAAACGACTTTTCTGTTATAAAAATGAGCAAAGAACTAAGGTAAAAAGAAGCAAAAGGGATTTCTTCACGTTCATGCATTAGAGAGCACACCTGAGTGTAGCTGAAAAACTGAAATCCAGTTGTTTGAGATAGAGCAGACAACTACCAGTGTGGGGTTCCTACTCTCTTCCATACCAAGTTGCGTATGGGAACCCAGTGGTATCAGTCTATTCTACAGCATTATTACTCTAAGATCTCAAAAAAAAAAAAACAAAACAAAACAAAACAAAACAAACAAAAAAAAAAACACCCCCCACACACACAAAAAAACAAACTCCAAAAAGCAATATAAAAAATCCAAGTTCCCACACACACACAAAAAAAACAAACTCCAAAAAGCAATATAAAAAATCCCCCAAGTTCCCTCCCAAAAAAAAAAAAACCCAAACAAACATAAACCAAAGCAAAACTACCACAACCAAAAAACTAAGCTATACCTTTAAACCCTCTGAGAGTTACCAAGGTTTTCTCGTACTATGATAAGACTCAAATGAGGAATTCAAGTGTCTTCTAGCTTTTCTAGTATATACAGAAGTAATCCATGGAACCTCCCCCAAGCAAATAGCTATTTTTCCTGCGTCACAATACCTAGAGACATTTTTAGCACATACTTTTGGCACCACTCATATGACTCATATAGATTTAGGCATTTTAACTTTCATTTTACTTTTAAGAATGTCTGCTGACAAATAACTAAGAAGCAGTTCAAACTCTGCATGCTTTTTGCTTCATCATCTCAACTTGGCTGAAGTAAAGAGCACACATTAAATACTTATATTACATACCAGAAATGCTTCCTGCAGGGAAACAGCAGAAGACTGGGCTCAGTCCTGGTATGGTTCTATAGCACTTTACAAACATAACTTTCACTCCTACTACAACAGACCTAAATCTCAGGCATTCAGCCTTCCATTTTGCTAAACACACCTCTTATTTACTTAACTTACATAAGTTAATTATGGTATAAAAACAAAAAAGTCACTATAAGAAAGTAAGACAAAGTCCGTGAGAGACCACTGAGTACTTGGACATCTATCCTCTCAGGGAACAACAAGGACCAGCTTCTCCCTGAGGGCTGCAAAGCCAAGGGGGATAGCATAGCCAGGAGGGAACAGAAGCCAGAACCTGATCTCACAGTACTCAACCAGGACAACACCTGAGATGGTGACTCAACCCAAAGCTCAGGTCATAGGACAGTAGCACAGTGACTAGACAAGGCTGAGGTCAGTCCGTAGGTCACAATCAGGACTGTGAGCATTGGACCTACCAGGCAGAACCAGGGTCAAGCCAGCCACAGCTCAAACACCAGTCCCAAGGTTCCTGTAGGCAGGCACAGCTAAGCAAGACAGATCACCACACCTTAGGGAGAGAGGAAGCACCCAGGGCAGAGCTTAAATACAGCTCCCAGCCCATGGCTGTGGGTAGAGGTCTCAGATGAGCCTGGCTGGGATTATTAAGGCTGACTGATGCACTCACCATCCTGACAGGTTGACTGTCTGTCCTAAAAGATTTCCAATATGGACTCCTGTAGCTTCTGACTACTTCAAAGGAACATTTTTAGAGTTTTTTGACAAGATTTCAGACCACTTTTTTTTTTTTTTCCATTGAATAGAGTTTGCATTCTGGATTTTTTTATACATTTTTAATTTCTAATTGGCCTACCCTAGTCCTGCTTTGTTTTTTTTTTTTAATTTTGTTTTATTTAAATTGTGAGTTGGTTTTGGTTGTTGTTTAGAATACACAGAATTCATGTGATAACCCATTCTTTTGTTTCCACTTCTTTTCACTGTAAATTGAAAAACCCTGGTTCAGTCAAGCCTGATACACCAGGCTGGTTCTATGACACTGCTAAAAGGCTTCAGGGATTAACATCAGTTACAGGCTATGTGATGGCCACAACAGCCCCAGGAAAAAAAAGGTCCTTTCTGTGGATCTATGAATGCAGTAAAACCAAAGAACAGAAAGACTAAAGGGAATATTATTTTCCTGAGCAGTCAAAACCACACAGGATACACAGAATCAGAGAGAAAACTGACAGTAACTTTTAGATTTCTGGCAACTACTGTGACCCAAACAGCTGCTGCTGACAAACCAGGGAATGCAGTATCTCCCTTCTGCCCTTGTATCCCATATCTCAGCTGTAAGGTACAGCTGCACAGTTACTTCCAAGTGGAAATGAGTGTGCTCTGGATGTATTCTAAGCCTGAAGGATGGGATAATTTCCAAACCAGAAGACGTGTTGCCAACTTAGCATGATCTTGAGTTATTAAGCCTTGCTGAAAAGATGCACATAAAACACATGTATATGCCCCAAGGGGGTGAGGTTTTCCTGCCTCCCTACAGAGTATTGCATGGATTTACATCTCATTCCCAGTTCTTCATATCTACCTTGCCTGCGTCTGTGTGTTGATAGGACAGCTGTTTTCAGTGTTTTAAGGATGTTTAGACATTCCTCAAGTGAATTAATGCCCAGTGTCACATACAGAGACTCTTGATTCATAATATATATCAAGAAGGTAAAATGTCTTAGTCCATTACTTGCTTCCAGAATGTATTTGTATATTCATCTTCAGGAAAGGAATAAAAATTCCTACATGCATAGGTATTTTCTTTTTCCTACCACTAAGTTGTTGAATACCAGAAGCTATTCAAATTATAAAGAGGAAAGAGAAAAAAGAAATGTTTAGAAGTAGATATTTAAAGCCAAACAAGCCCAAAATGATCTCTCAGAAAATGGTAAAGAAACGTGAAAAGTTCTAAAGGATAAAATTGCTGTGAAGCACTTGAATCAACAAAGTGAGTGTTTATAAAATGTTTAACTGCTTTTGTAATTTAAGGTACATTATTTACTTCTATAAAATTAACTTTATGAGCAGAAAATTCTTTATGCAAAACCAGTGTTGCTTATGTTGAAAAATTTATTGTTATAATATTTGGTTGTTTTCATTAAGCTGTGGATTTCAACATTATTACATTTCAAGAGACTCTCAGTTTTAATTTCAAAATAAAAAACTATTTTATTAACATTGAGTTTTAGAGAAAATAATGTTTATATGCTACATATTCAAAACCCATAAAACAAATACTAAATATGTAATAAATAGAGTTTAAGAATTAATAAATTCACAAGTATTATAATCCAGTCAACACTTTAAAAAAAAAAAATCTTGTTTCAATTTCTAAGCGGCTGAGATGGTCACTTCTACAGTTTCATAACTTCTCTTTTGCCATAATGTATTTGTAGCATACAGAGCTGATATAAAAGCTTCATGTAATAATGTCATCTTTGGGTTCATTTTTATGGTGTATCCTTAGAGGTTTTTCCCTCATGTTTCAAAATGTCTTTGCAAGAAAGCATCACTGCAGTCAGAACCATGTCAGGAGCTCAACCTTTAATAAGAAAACTTCTGAAAAAGTGCTTTTTATCAGGAAAATCATGCCCCCTTGATTCACTTCAGCAAACCTCCAGGTCTACATCATGTCTTGTTTCTGTCTTCTAAATGAAAATGTCTTCTAAGTGGTAGTTACTTCATTTTTGCGAACATAGAGAGAAAAAACAATGTCACAACATTTTTAAATGCTTTCCTAATTACCATAATGTTAAATACTTTAGCAGAGATTAAATAGTTAAAAGGAACTGAAGACAAGAATAGGCACCGAAGTCTAACACTGTGTAAGACTCCACTTCTTTGGTGACATCATGAACATTTCAGAGACATCTAAAATTACATACTGTGGGAAAAAAAAGGACACCAACTCTATAGGAGTATACTGGTTTTGATCTGTTTCTTAAATGTCGTCTAAGCCCTGAGAAGAACCTAAACTATACTTCTCTCATTGAACTCTCAGCAGGGACAGTGCTGTGTCAGGAAAGTTGAGATGTCCTCTCCTTCAGGCTTGGAACGTTTGAGCTGATAGGTCTCTTCTCTTAGACCTGGCCTTGACTTTCATTCTCCCTTTGGAAGAAACTATAATGAGTAATGCAGGGAACATAAATGAGACATTACTCTAGTTCCCATTCCTAAAACTGTTCCCATTTTTAATCAAATGGCCACTGAATTAACTCATCTCCTTGGCAGGTGCAGAAGGACAAGCCCTCGTACTTGCTTCTCCGACTGTAAGAATCAGAAAGCCAGAGAGTTTTCAAATCCTCATGTTCCTGGTAGGTTTTAAGGCAATTTATAATTTTGGACTGTGCAACAGTATAGGCTCTGAGATTCCTGTTCATGCTAAAAAGATTTACTTAGTACATACTAGTTTCCTAGAAAGAATATTTATTTAGGGAAACCTTTGAAAAGTTTTCTGAGATTCTAATTTATAACCTTGAAAAGTTTGAAAATACTGAATGTCAGCTTCTTTAAATCAATAATTTCCTTCAGGTTCCTAAGTGCAGTCCCTTTTCTTTTTCTTTCGCCAAAACGCCTTTGAGAACTTGGGACTGAATGATGGGAGGCAACAAGACTTGGTCACCCAATGTACACCGATGCCTTGAGGACACACATCTATATATTCTTGTGTCTAAAAAGTTTTAGAAAATCTAGGATTTTGATTCATGTATGCAGAAGCAAACATCGGAGATTGTTTTAGAGGAATTAATTCTGAAATGAGGAAGAAAACAGATCACTGTGGGGTGTTACCATCTTCAGAAGCTCGAGAAATTTTGCCAGTTTTCATCTACCAGCCTGGCAGCTCCTAAATCACAGAGACATTTTTGAAAATGTTACCTACACACTGTTGTGACTAATGATAGCTGAGACTCTAGAGAGCAATTTGGAGGTCATTCTCTGCCTGCTGCCTCTATTTCATCAGTCCTCTCATGGGGCACACTACATGTTTTGGGAAATAGTTAGGAAATTGTTGTGTTTGTAGTGCTTTGAAGATGAAAACCACTGCAGATTAACAAGCTTTAGGTTTCAATTACTCTGATTATACTTCACAAAATGTTATTTATTTATTTCAGAAGTACCATAAATCTTGTTGATATTCTGATTTTGACCCTGCTGAACAAAAGGAAGGATAAACATTTCCAGTTCTTTTCCATTTAGTCATTACTCCTTTCCTTTACTCCATCTTATATGTGAGTTGTAAAAAAAGAAAGGTAAGATGTGTTACTATCTTCAATATAAAATTTGTGTTTCTATGTAAACATTTCATATCTAAACTGAAAACTCAAGCATATGTTATAAATCTGTTACAGCAGTATAGATGACTTTCAATTGCAAATCATGTGACAAACAGTCATATATAGTGATCTATATCCCATTTAAAGTCTTCTGCTTCAATTTTCAGCTAATAACAAGTGAGTGACATCCTCTACTCAGAAGTACCAATGCAACAACTCTGTATGCTTTTGGGCAAAGTTACCATACAGAAAATAGAATTTATCTTATTCTAATACTCAGTAATTATACAGTCAGTGAACAGCTAGACAGCTAATAAGGCCGAGTAATGCAATGACCTGTGGTTTAAGATTAAAATCAGGAATAACAACCAACTCTTTTTCAGGATATATATGTCTAATCTCCATTTTCTCTATCTAGGAGAATACTGATTAGAGTCAGGTTCCTGTCACACTCCATGTTCTGCACCGAATAGCAGAAAACAACATACCAAAATACAGCTGGCGAGTAAAAGCACTGGACTGTCTCTGTAAACTAAAGAGATGAGCAATTTTGCATACATATACAAGATAGAACCTGGATATTACAGTCCTTTTATGTTAGGTACACTGAGAGGCAGGATCGAGTCCTATCCTTAGAATCATCCTTTGACTGAACACCACCATGTCAACTAAACCAAGCAAAAGGTGCCATGTCTGGCTGTTTATTGAATACTGATAGTCATGGTGACTCTACCACCTCCCTAGGCAGTCTATATCGATGCTTGACAACTCTTCCTGTGAAAAAATTCTTCCTGAAAAAGAATCAATATATTGCTTAAGGGCTTTGGGAACCAAAGAAACTATCTTTGGGTATATAGATTCCAACTATTAGAACAATCAGATCAAAACTCCTTGATGACTCTTAGCAATAAAAGGATTCAGATAAACAGGAATGAAAATTGCCTAATGATCAGTAAGAATGCCTCCATTAATGTGTGACATAGAGTATAGAACAGAAACTGAAATTGTGATGGCTGGCTGCTTATCTCATCTGCCGTTATCTCTACCAGATGCCCAGATAAATGATGATAGCACAGTTACTTGCACAGTGCAGGACAGCAGTTTAGAACTACAGTTTAACACATCTCATTCATCTGGAAATTATGTGTTTTCCTGGTAGCAAAGTGGCCCAACAATCTCAAATATTTTCATTTATTTCTACAACAGCATTCTATAAATAGAATTTATATATTCATTTTTTATTCTATTCTATTTTATTCGATAAAATGAACTTTTCTTACAAAATATTCATGACAGGCTTGGTCACTGTTTATTTTTCAATTGATACAATTGTTTCATGGAAAGCATCTACAACTACTGGGACAAACCTGTAACTATGAAAACTCTGCCGGTGGTCAGAGTTACATGTTGACGTTAAAGCCGTCTAAGTTTGAAGCCAGTCTTATGCAAAAAAAAATGCATGAATTTATATACTGTAATTACCAACTCTTTCTCAATTGTAGACATGATTTTTTTTGTTGGAACTTAAGGTCACAACTGACATATCTGCTATCCTACTGCCTTGGTAGATTATCTGAAATTTATAAACTCAATTTGAGTCACATAGACTGTTAGAATTATAATATTTTCAACATGCAACACCTGATCTCATTTTTTTCAGAAGAAAAAATCTTATCAAAATCTTATATTTTCAGAAGGAGAGGTTTTATATTCAGGCAGTGAAGAACATTCTGCCTTTAAGACAACAAAGAGGTTGAATGCTTGAATAAAACTTTGAAAAAGATTGCTAACTTGGGAGGAAAAATTTGAAAATTCTTCTCTACAGACTTTCTACAAAGTTACAAGGTTACATGTCTTCCAGCAATTCAAAGAACACCTGCTGATTTACTGCATGGATGGAGAATGCATACAAAGCAAAATGTTAAATGTTAATGGATTACCATTTTCTTATCCTGAAAAATCATAATCATTACAAGACAAAGCCAAAAATAAACAGTAAAGATTTGAAATATGCACAGACTGGCATCAAATACCTTAAAATACACATTTGTGAAACTATGAAAACCCAGAGGGACTATGGAAATAAGGTTTCAAAGGGTATTTATTTGCACTTGTTTTGATTTCTCCTTGTTTCATTCCTCAGCAATAGGAAAGAAGGATGGGACAGCACTAAATTTTTCTCCCTCCTCCTGGTTCAGATCCCCAAAAATGTTTTCGCTTTTCACTATTAAATGGATTCATGTCACAGCTCTTGTCTTACAAACCATACTCTTCACACTGTACCATGAAATTAAAAAAAAATATTTTTTAAATCCATCAGAAGAACCTTTTATATGCTTCCAGCACTCTAAGTATTCTGTAGCTGCATTTGATCAGCAGGTAGTGGGAACAAAATTCAGTTGGAGCAGATCACAAAAAAGTTAATATCTTTGTTTAATCACCTAAGGAAATGATTATATGTCTGCAATCAGCCTTGTTGAGGCCATACCTCAAGTCCTGTGTTCAGTTCTGGGCCCCTCACTTCAAGAAAGACATTGATGTGCTGGACTGTATCCAGAGAAGGACAATGAGGTTGGTGAATTGTTGAATGTTGCTGTCGAGGTAGTCGCGACACAAAGCAGAGACCACAAGCAGTCTCAGATGGCAACTCTTTATTAATGAAAATGGCTGACCTTTTATACACTTTCTCATTGTTTATACTTCTTCTATCCCAACTATTGGCCACAATAAATCAACATAACACCATTGGTGAAAAGTAATAGTGACTTCAGCTAACTTTCTAAAAATACTTCGTCCAGCTGTGAAGTTTTCTCCTTATCTTTCTTCAGTTCCTCTCTTCTCTTGGTCTCCTTGGTTACAGCCTTGGAGAGAGCTCCTTATCAGCTTCTTCTTGCTTCTCAGCTTCGTCTTGGTCCTTTAGCTAACAGGCCTGCTGTTAGACCCTTCCACAGTTGAAAGAGTAAGTCCTGTGAGGGGCACTGAGGGAGCTGAGGTTGTTTAGACTGGAGAAAAGGACACATTATTGCTCTCTACAACTCCCTGAAAGGAGGCTGTAGCCAGGTGAAGTTGGCTTCTTCTCCCAGGCAACTAGTGACAGGACAAGAGAAAATGGCCTCCAGCATGCCAGGTGAAGTTCAGAGTTTTCACAAGTGAGATACAATTTGTTGGCTGCTTCTCTTTAAGTGTTCTTGACATAAATGTTCTTCTTGGTGTGTCTTCATGAGTTTGAGTAGGTGTGAAGCAAACTGTTTTCTTGTCAACCATTGTCATAATGGCAGGTAGCATGGAATCAAACTGTGAGTGCTTGTCTCTTCACAGTGAAGTCTTTAATCAGGCTGAACCTTGTTTGTCTCTTATCTACCAATGGCATGCTGGTGTTTTCCTGGAAAAATTATCTCAACAGCTTAACATATTAAAATGTAGGTAGGAAATAAGTCCACTAGAATCTAAAAGCGTAAGAGAATGTAATGTTTCTCACATTCTCATGTGGTGGAATGTGGCCCTGGTAACAATTTTAAGTTTTTTCTGACAAGTAATAAGAAACTCAACTGCCTGCCTGAAACAAAATTTGGCAAAGTTTGATTTCAGTCTTTCAATGTTGTGGCACTGCAGAATGAGCTAAGTATCAGGAATCTTTTGAAGTGCAGTACCATCCAGATGAAACTGAACTTGACAATGGCTATTGAGAATTATGGATGTCATTTGTCCAAAAAGGACTTGATGCTGAAGCAACTTTATGTAGTACACACTTAAAATAGAAAAATCCATCATATGTAACAAATGCTGGGACATTTCTGCTGCCTTATGCAGCCTAATTCGTTAATTCACAGTCTTGCAAACTAAAACTACTAAATGTCTTGACATTGTTGACTTCTACAACTTCTTCAGTGTATGAAGTTCAATCATCACAGCAGTTAATCTGGTTCACATAAAAAAATTGAAGTGTGTCAGATTTCAGTGTGACTGCCTTCCTTCCTTTCTTTCTTTCTTTCTTTCTTTCTTTCTTTCTTTCTGTCTTTCTGTCTTTCTGTCTTTCTGTCTTTCTGTCTTTCTTTCTTTCCTGTCTTTATTTTGTGCATGAAAACTGAAAAAATTTAATACTGTAGGAACAGACTTAGTAATGTTTATTATAGTTCAAACAATCCATTTTGAATTTTTTCAGAAGGAAGAAATAAGCCAGTTAAAGTGAAAATCATGATCATATTCACCACATTTTGAATGGGAAATATCTGGTTTCAGATTGATATATAAAACTGAATGCAAGCTCCACAATGGGAGATGGTGTTACTCTTAATAAAAGGTGGATTTCAGTTACTTTATTTAATGTTTAAGTAATACGTTAAATTGTCAATTTTGTAAATTATGCTTTCTGATGCTTAAAATTTAGCATTAAAAAGAAAAAAAAAATCACCTCTGCAACTCCTCTTCATCAATCAAATATACCTGAAGAAAACTCCTAAACTGAAACTCTGCAAATAGCATGTATCAGCTTATATTTTCAGTAAAAGTATAACAGTAATTACCAACTCATATGCAATTATATCTGTAGATCATCTGATGCTATTCATTAAGCTAATAAATTTACACAAAACTATTAATTTTATGTCAAATATCTGATATTGGGACCAAAATCTATAGAAGGAAGTTAAAAGTGTTTCTCCAAATAATAATTTTTCTCCAATTCTCAATGTATGCTTCAAATTTGCTGTCTATAAAATAATCTGTCTTTTCATGGCTAATAAACAATTACTGAGTCTAAAGATACTCTGGACTGTCTCACAGATGAGGGTATTTTATTTTCTTAAATTTGAATAAATGTTGTTGTGCCAACAGAATTATTACTGCTGGATTAGTGTTTCTCCCATTTAAATGATTGAATTTTAACTGCAGGTCTGTAATATGTTACTGCTGTACAGTGAATTGATTTTTATAGAATAGTTTAATTTAGACTTGAAAAATGTCTACTCTTTTAATGAATGTGAATTACAGTACATTTAGATTCAATTTTAAAATAATCTATTTTAACTGTGCAGCATTAGCATGTCACTACTCATTACAGAACATCTTAAGAAGCAGTTTTAATTATTTGGCAAAAAAAGTTACATGCTAGTGAACATATCTTGAAATTAAGAGTAATATCTATATTTAAAGAATGTTTTTATTACATTACATATAATTCAATTTTACTAAAGTAAGATACTTCTTTGGCTCTTGAAGTCCTCAAATAGTTCTAGTGTTGAAGGGTGTTGTTATTGCTCTACTAAATTTATTTTATGTATTTTTGTGATATAAATATTGCTTCCATGAAATTTTCAACCTTTTTAATGTAGCTTCCTATTTCCAACTAATGGATTTGCCCCTGTTACAAGTGAGATAGTGGGTTAGCATTGTGACTATATATCAAAAGATATGGGGTTAAAATATATACCTGTTATCTCTATGGTTTCTAGTGCAGCCTTAATATTTTTCACACAATAATTACATGGAATTGCAATCAGGATATTTTTATCTAGCTGTGGAGAGATGATTCTTTAGCTTGCATCCAAAAAATTGAAAACTGACTTTACCTAGAATTTCTTGATTCTTAACCACACTTCTGCATCTGGAGCACAGTGACAACTACTGAGCAAGCTGTAGCAGAATCTAGGGACTCAATGGTTCCCTTTTGCAACAAAGGAAACATGTGAAATAAAGTTCAGGGCAGTTCTGATGACTGAATGACTGGGGATAGGTAACTCCACCTCCATGGTCATGGAAAAGAGTAGGATTTAAGCATTTTCCTCTACAAAGATGGGTTTATCTTCTGTTATTCATTGTAAAAGATGCATAAGGAAATTTAAATTCCATCAGTTTAGAGTTAGTTCTCTACTGAACTGAAAATGAGACATTTTCTTCAATCAGATAAGCTCTGTGTAGTTTTACTAGTCAATTTTACCACTGGGATATTAGTTTTATCATTTTATCTTTGATGGAACAAAGGCTTTCTGCTCACATTTTGAAAGCTATAGCATAGATAAACAATAGACTTATCCATTAAATCTTTCATCAGATAACTATAAAACTATGTGGTATGGTGTGGAAAATTTTACAATTACAAGATAGATCCCAATATGTACATTGAAAGAAGAGCAGCACTCAAACAAGGTTTTACCTGGCCTTTGAGGTGCATTTTCATGCAATGTCTTTAGTAGTTCTTTGTGAATTGTCTTCTCAATATTTGATACCGGTTTTGTTGCCCCAGTGGAAATCTAGATTGTTCCTCATATATCCTTCTCCATTCACCAGGAACTTTATAAATATTTTTAAATTATTTAACTGTTCTGGGGTTTTTTTGGGGTTTTCCCCCCTTTTGTTGTTTTTAGACTTCTTCTGGTTTTGTTTTGTTTTGTTTTCTTCTTGACTTGACATGGCGAAGAAGTATGGAGCTGTCTATAGCTAAACACACATAGAAAAAAGATTTCATTAAAAAATAGATTTCATAAATAAGAAATGGTGTTTCCAGTATCACATTCAAAGGCTTGAAAGAACAAATATCCAGTAGTAATTGTGAAGTCTAGGGTTATCCTTCAGTGTAAAGTCAGAGATAGGTTAAAACACATGCAAATTTAAAGATTTTATTTGCAATGTGAGAAAAAAAAAAACTCACACCACAGTAGTATCAATAATAACAACTTTTGTTTTTCCTTTTCCCAGAGAGCTTGAACTCTTTCTAGATTATTCCTATTTAGATCGAGTTGAAGAAGGGCCACTTGCAACAGAACCAGAATAAGTGCTGCTTTATTGCTTTCTTTATCTTACAATGGAATATTTCCCCACAATTATAATACTAATGTTATCCATAATGCATATCAAAACATACCTATATCAAAAGTGTAATTGATATAACCACCTGAAAGATTAAAGAACACATTCACTTCTTTTATCTGTTACTTAATTTTAAATCCCATTCTACCTATTTCTCAGTGCTTGTTCACCAACAACACTATTAATTATGATGTTCTTGTCACAAAGTAAAGGATCAGAATCAGACAAATATAGTGTCCCATATTCAACAACCTTTAAAAACAAGTGCATGGCTTTTATGAGTGTATGAAGTTTTGACAAGAAGGAAGAAGTTATATGTTGCAAAAACCTGTCCACTTTCAGTTTCATTTAGCAAAAAAATTATTCCACTGGTAATTTATATCCTGGCATGGCAGAAAATCTCCCTGGTAGCCTTAACTTTATTTATCTTTCATTAAGATTTTAATTAGGAAGTGTGAATAAGAATGTTTGATATTACCCGTGAAGGGCTTTTCTAGATTAATCAAATATCTTGCATTAATAGATTGTTAAACTGTATTTGGACTAAGAGCAAATCCTAATTTTCTTATGTATGAGGTCTTCCCTTTGCTCTGAAAAATATTTTTTGCTAAACACTACATAAATCTTATTTGTAAGACTTAATGATTACAAAAGAACTTGTAGTTTTCCCAGGTAGCAAGTAGTTTATTTATGTGTCCCTTACCTCTACAATATCAGCTCTTATGAATAGTAATGCCTTCAGCAAGTGTTACATTGAGTTTCATGATGTTGTGCATTATGGTTTACTGCTAAATATTCTGACAGGGAAGCTGCAATGGTTTCAAGTGAAGTAGTCAAAGCCTTTTCACCTGATTGCTCTACACCTACCCATTAAAACATTGGTTTTTCTGGCAAAGTGGCAGCCAAGTGCTTGTGAAACTTTGGTATCTTCCTTCAAAGTCTTTTCTTCTTGTATGTATGCACTGTTCCTTCACTTGTATGATGCCTTTGAAACTGCTAATCTCCCTCCGTGGTGACCTCACTGCCCTGCAAATCTCATTTTGACTACTGCTCCCTCCAAGAGTTACCTACAGGAGCCACAGCTCTTTTCCTGTTTATCCCTTGCTCCCGGATAGGGCAGTAGTTTGGTGCTGCTGGCCTCTGCTGGTGACAGATTGGTGTAGTCTGAAACATCAGCTCCTCTTTTGGGCCCTGCTCACAGTCCACATGTTCTAGGAAGCAGTTCTAAAAATATTGTCCTTGTGAGGATCTTGGATTTTTTGAGTAATAATGCTAGAAGGAAATTTTCTCTCCACCCTGTGATTCAGTGCACTGCAGACAGGGCACAGTTGAGTTAGGTCTGAGTTTATGGTGTCCAAACTTTCTGAGAGCACGTCTGCAGCAATCAGAAGTACAATTTCCTCCTTTGAAGGTAAGAAATTTATCCCTCAGGAAAGCTGTATTTGTGCACACGTGAGAAATTAGCTGTACGGCACACTTCCAGCTTTGCTTTCCATGATGTGCCTCACATAGACAAGCAGTGCAGTACAACTGAACCCTCAGGCTGCAAATGAGAGTGTATGTGAACTCCTGATATGCAGATCTGTTTCTTAAAAGAAATCAGTGGGTAAATCCTCTAAATCTTTGTGAGTAAATAGCCCCGTTTTAATTTGGTGGTGACAATCTCACCTCAGCAGAAGTGATATGGCAATGGGATAACATACCCTAGACCGTCTCTGGCTCTTGCATTTGCCACACTGTCTTGGTTTTGAGACAAGTTTAGGAGGAAATGTCTTGTTTCGCTGTAGATGAAGTTTCATTCTCTGTTTAAAAAGGTCTTTGAGTTAAGAATGAAATAAAAAGGCTTGTCTGTTTGCATTTTTTTAATATATGAATTGGGAAGATATTGCTATAATTATCATATTTCTCTATGATTCATCTTAGTGCTGAACAAATAACTGAGTGCACAAGATGTTTATGTGCATGTATGTCATGTACTGTTAAAGCTAATGAAAGCTAGTAAGAATAAGCATATTCTTAATGAAGTTCATTGCAGTTTTATGTGTGATTTTGTAACTAGTGCACTGAGGTAAATGTTATAATTTATAATTTAGCTTAAATTCCCCGGAAAAGAACTTTGTAGCTAAAATATTCTGAACAGTTTTTTCACTGAGAGTTTATGTTTAGATAAAAGGTGGCAGTAGTTTTTAAAGGAAAATAGGTGTTTATTAAACTAATTTTAACATATTCCATAATACATGTCATCATCTCATTCTTAAATAAAAATACAGATTTAGTTCTAGAGCAGAGAGGCAACAGAAATGTCAGTGTTAGTTTTTAATAAAGCCATGAGATGTATGATTTTCAATTTAACAAATTTTGTCAGAAAAAGCATTAATTAGACATTAAGTATTTTTTAATCTTTCATTAGAGGTATGATGGAAATTATTTGATAAACCTGAATAACGCAGTTAAATTTTTGTTAATTTGTGGATTTACTTTTAACTCCAAAAAAAACCCAAACCCACAAAACCTCAAAGTGCTGAACAATATTTATATATTTTCAAAGACTTTCCAACACACACATTTTGCTATTTTTAATTCCTTATAATGAAACACTGTCACTACTTTTAATATCTGATAATGAAAGTTTTATATATGGGTTTAATTTCTAAGATTGGCCTGCCCTGGGATGCCTCCATTTACGTACTAAAACGAGAAACACGGTAAGGGTGGAAATTTTCTTGGCTGATGTTTGTGTCTACAATCTGGATATCTATACTGAGCTACACTCTTATATGTTCCATTTTTAAGTGAATGGAAGTGTACTCATAGGATATGATTTCTCTGGCATTTCTTTCTGTCTACTCTAAGATGAACTGAATGATATGTGTGTGTGTCTGTTCATCTCCAATGTATGTAAAAAGGACTTCTGTCAAACTTCTGTCGAATTCCTGTCAAACTCCTGTGACATAACTGTTTACTCTCTGGATGTCCATAATCCCACAGAGGAAACCAAGGCATTATGTTAGCTATCCTTATAAAAATATATATACACATTGTGGTTTGAACATCCTTGTAGTTTGAACTATTGCTACACTGTGAAAAGTGCATGGCCACAGTATGGTACTAACATGGATTTTTAAAGTCTAGTTATGGCCCCTACTGAGAATAGGGGAGAATACAAAATGTTTTGAAAAGTATTTACAGCAGACAGTGAAATGGCAAAAACCTAGATAGCTCCTGCAAGCAAGCAAAATTATTAGATGCTTCCCAAAAATGATGACAATTTGGAATGGCTAAATATCATTCCTTGCATTACCTAATAATTAAATTCTGAAACGTAGGGGTTTACCAAAAATAATTCAGACCAAAAGAAGGGTCATTACTAATAGAGATGAAAAAAATTAATCTAAGTGAGAATTATCTGTATGTGTACTGTCAATGCCATATCTTTTCTGCTTTGCACTGCTACTTTTAACAGAATTGCTCCTTCTGTGCAGCTTAACCAGAAGAAGGGAACTCAAATATCCTTTTTCTACTGGAGTGTATAAGAACAAGTGTGAGTGTGAATGGGGGATTGATCAAAGCAGAAAAAAAAGCAAGCTAAAATAAATCAAACAAAGAAAGAAACAAACAAAAGAAACCCCATAACAAAAACAACAAAGAACACTGTTTTGAATACTTTCAAATCTATTAAAATTTTCTTCTTATTACCACCTGTTTGTAAATGTTCTTTGTTAATTTCTATCCAGTCATAAATGTATTTCCTAGTCATTTCTGGTTTTGCCATTGGAAAAAACCTCCTTTTTGTATTAGAACTTTTGCAGTGCTAACTTCCATCTCAAAAATATTACCATGTTTTATCACTCAGACTGTAGAAAAATGGCTGAACTTCTAAACTTGTCATGTACAGTAAATAGTGCTTGTTAAAGAGCAAATCTACAGCTAAATTTGTACAACAGTCATAGAAGTTACTATAAAATGAAGTATACATTACTGGATGTGGTCAAAAGATATATACCACCCTGTCTAGAGTTGAGCTTAGTAATTTTACTCTCTTCTGTGAATATATGACATGTAAAGCCTCATGACATTTTGCCGCTTCATGTCTAAAAATTGTGTTTCTAAGTTATGGTTTCAAGGTGCAAAAATCTGAGACTGTATAATGCAAAAATTGAATTTATACAATTCAGAGCAAATATAACCCCCACCATATAACCTGGCCTTGTTTTGGCACTTTTAGCTTGAAGAGCTGAAAGCATACTGTGGCATATTAAGAATGGAAAATGTTCACATCTGTAAAAAATATAGGATTTAACTAAGCAGGATTTTCCTATTCAGAAAATAGGAAGCATGGTGCTGTTCTTGGAGCTTCCTATTTTCTGAATTAGTAAATGCTTAAAATTTATGTATGTAGGGAGATCATGGGTAGCAAATGGCTCCGTTTTATCAGAGCATTTTGTGATGTTACCTGGATATTATATTTGATGAACTATAAAATTTCTTGAAAGAATAGAAAAGACAGTTCTCATAAAACAAAGTTAAGAAGAAATGTTCTTGTTACATTAATTTATTCACTGTGGCGAGAGGAGAAAAAATAAACAGTTCTGAAATAGTCTCGTTTGTGCATTTTTCAAAATGAAAAGGTCAATTTGCACACAAACTGTTTTTTTGTTTAGAAATTTGAGCTGAAAATAATATATAAATCAAAACTTCATAAGTATCAGAAATGTGAGGTACTGGGCATTTTTAATGGTCTATTATTAGCATCATGCATTATTTTTAAAATTTTGACTTTCTGCCCAAATTTGGCACAAACTAAACGAAAAAAGATATTTGCAGTTTGACCTATTACTTTTTACTTATCATTAGAGTAAGATGTTCCAGTTATTCCAGAAGATCTCTAGCGTGTAACAAATTTAACAGTTATTCTGCATGACCCACAGGATTCTTAAAGATCAAAGGCCTTGTGTTCCTCCCTATGATACAACTTCTCCATCTTATTTTAGTTTCTGGCACTTTACCTTTGGGACAGTTACTGTAGGTTTTTTTGTTTGTTTGTTTTTGTTTTGTTTTGTTTTGTTTTGTTTTGTTTTGTTTTTTTTTTTTTTTTTTCAATTATTTCATCTAGTATGCCATCTCTTGAAATTACAAGAATTTGGGAATAGTATTTCAGACACATTTGGCATTCATTCACAATAAGGGTGCTGAGGTTAAAACAGCACATTCTAGGTCAATGCATTTTACCTGTGTGACTGGAAAATAGCAGCAGATGTGAATGATGATAAAACAAGATGGTCTGGCACTTCATGCGATCAATGATTATGCAGAATTAAAAGCTTGACATATTTGATCAAAGAGAAAACACAAATTTATCGGAACAGGAATGGCCAGTAATTGCTGCCACTGCCAGATTCAGCTTCGGAGGGCGAAGCTACAGCTGCTGGCAACAGAATTAACCTTCACTCTGGAGGTTCTCATGATGATTTAGATTCTGTAAGAATAGCATAAATAATTCTGTTTAAAATAAAGCCCATGGAAATCACACTGTGGCAATGCAGTTTTGCCAAAACTGAAGTATACAATGATAGAGACACAATGGTTTTTCAGAGAGGGAACAGCAGGACAGCTAATATGTGAGTGGTTGCACTGAGGCTGCCAAAAGAGATCTAATTCCATCTTTTTTCATCCAGCAAAATTATGTAGCACAAGAGGTTTTCTAAACTGCAGAAGCATTAATTCAGATGGCTTCCTACATACTGCAGGGGAGAATGTAGCTGTGTACTGGGAAAGGCTAGAAAAAAATAGATATGTAAGCTAAACTCACTGATAATAACTTCAGCATAATAGGGTTTTTTAAGCACCTGAGTTTAACAGAAACCAGGATTTTTACATTGGAACGCAAGTACATATTGAACTCCTTAGTGATTTGCCACTGCAGTTTTTTGCCACTGCCTATATTCCAAAACTCATCACTGGGCTAGAAAACAGCCCACTCTTTATAAATGAGGAAAGTTTGGTCTATAGAAAAGCTCCTCTCCATAATTAGTTTACAATAGTCATTAAAATTTTAAAAAGAAAAAAAAATCTCTGCTTCTTCCTGCTAGCATACCAATTAATAGATTATAATTTTAATACAAAATGCAAAATAAAAAGGAGAAAAAATACAAGGTCATTTAAACATTAAGTATGTTCTAAGAAAGTGCTGAAGAAATGCATAAGGATGGTTTGTCTAAAATTTCAAGGGGCAAAAAAGGAGGACTAAAAACCTGAAGGATCTTTTTATGTATGATCATGAATACTGATTTTTCTGACTCATTTGTATCCCTACAGAGAGAGAAGAAATAAGCATGTTTTCTCTTGGGATCTGAGTTTAAAATGCATCCATGTGGGATTTAAGTCCTAACAGCAGACTGGAACATGAAAAACAAATAGCATTTTTCACCTCAAGACTGAAATGTCTCTCCATTTTTTTCTGATATTCTAATGTAACATAAAGGTCATTGGCTTTTGCATAGCAATGCAAACAACAAGAAAGCAAAGTAATTAAAGTCTGTACTGAACAAAAATATGTATTGACATCTATTTTTCATTTACCAGAAAAAAAAAATTATAGTGACACTCTTGATATTGTTAGTAAAGAGATAATTATTTGCAACATTTTCAAGTACATTATAAAATATTTTTCTAGAGTTTAGGAGGTTTTTTTTACTATTCTTAAATGTGCTAAACAAATGGAAATTATCCCCAGCTGATATTAACCATTTATATGGGTTGGCATTTGTAGTTTTGTAACCTGTGACAATTTTGTTAAAAATTGGAATTCCACCCTCATAAGTAATATGGAGGTGACATTGTGTTGCAATTTGTGTCTTCATAATATACCTAAATCTATTAACAGTACCTCAAATAAAGATTTTTACTTCCTATTGTTAGAATGTTTTTCAAACTAGACACATATTCTTCCTTCAGATTTATTTCTTTGTGAAGTGTTCCTGGAGCCAGGGATATAAAAATGTACATGATACAAGTGACATGGAAGGACCAGCATGACCTCTACAGAAGACAGAATAATTTTTTATAAATTAAATTTTAGCTAAAAAGTCTACACACTGTAGGTACGTGAGCCCTTGGTATTGCGAAGTTCATAACTTCAAATCCTTAAAATTCTTGTCATCAAGGCATGTCCGGTTCTGAAATAGACACCTTGCTCTGGGAATAGTGAGGGCAGATGATTTAATTTCTCTCACAGAATTTCAAAAAGTCAACAGTATTCTATAAACAGTTCACTTTTCTGCATTGGTGCTACACAAATGTGAAAGGAAACTAGACTCGATCTTGAGTCTTAGGAGCTTTTCCCAAAAACTTGACGTAATTTCCTGACTAATGAGAAATCCTGTATCCAAGACAAGATCATGAGCCTTTTCCCCAGAGATTGTCATATCATTTGGCAAAAGAAATATATTTCTGTTTCATAAAACTAATTATTATTGTCCAAGTTTGTTTAATGCCAGAATTCATTTATTATTTTAATGGGCTGAATAGTATTCTCTAAAGTCTAATTAAACTTTTAATAGCCATTAATATAAGTGCATTGAAGAGTAATGAAGATTATTTTACTGCCAATGTATTGTGTCCTGGGAATTCCCTATATCAAGAACTGTCACAGTAAGGGAGTATTGCAAAGGACCATTATAAAATTCTGTACAGCTCTTTTGCCCTGATACACAGAGTGTAAAGGCTCCCATTGACTGCTGTTCTAGCAGTGTACCTGAATGAAGCTGCCACAATCACTCTAGAGCCAGTTTACAGAATTTCTGGAGCCAAGTTTTCCAAACCTTGGGCATATGTTTTAGCCCTTTGCGGTCAATGACATCTCCTTGTATCCTTCAGCGTGAGAACATGAAAATGGAATGTGAAAGGAAAAACTGTACCAAGACTGTAAAAGTATATTGAGAATCGCAATTCTAATTTTATAGAAAACCAAACCCAGACTAGGATGAGGAAACACACTAATGTAAAATGCAGACTTTGAACAATAGTTTCTGGGTCAGTGCTATTAAAACTGTAAAAATAGCTGTAAAAGCAAAACATAGGTAAACAAAGAATAAAAAAGAAAAATCAAAACAAAATAAAAAATAAAACCAAAACCAACAACACAAAAACAAAGACAAAGGCAAAGACAAACAAAAAACCCGGAACAAAACCACACCAAAGTAAATAAACTAAAGTCACAAACACCTAATCTGTCCTCTCATGTGCTGAGCTCTTTAGAATAGAAAACATATCCTATTTCTCTCTCTAGAGAGAAAGTTCAGTTGACAGCCTAATTATGATAAGCACCTTGTGTTTAACTGCGGTAATTTACAAATGGAAATTAACATACATTTTAGAGATTAAATATTGTTTGGTAGTTGCTGTCATTGTCATTGGGGTTTTTCTGGTTTTTCTTTTTTGTTTGTTTTGTTTTGTTTTATTTTCTCTAGTGAAAATTCTAGTGAAAAATTCACTTTGAGGTCCTTGTAAATAAAATTAAAGAATTAAATGGACCAGAAAAAATTCTTTGTTCAATTTATGATGATGGTTAAATTAGTTACCTCTCATTTATGACTATTCTAAATTATATCTCTCATTTTAATAGATGCACAAATATTCTTTGATTCCTGTGCATCCTGTGCAATTAATTAATTCCACTGGAAGGAGAGAAAAAAACCATAAGAAAAAATGTAAAGAAAAAAATGCTTTTTTTTCAAAAGCCTATTTTAACGTTAAGGGAAAACAAGCAAAGTAAATCCAGTTTTAGGCACACCTTCTAATTCTCTACTCCTGGTGTTGAGTTTCTAATTGAAAAGATTTCCCCAAAGCACATGATGTTAGAGCAATGATATGGGTTAATTGCAGAATTTATTGGGTGGTGATATGGAAAAATTAACATGCATCACTGTGTAATTCAAATAATTTTCTATGGCAATCCTATGAAATAACCTCAATTTTAATGTGGAATAATGTAAGCTTTTTTCAATATCAATTAGGAATGACATTTCATAAGCCCTGCTGGGAGTTGCATACTCTGATACCACTGAAAGTCAGAATGATTTGGCTTCCAGTCTTCCTACAACCCCAGAAAAACACTGAATTCAGTGTTTTGAAGTACAATCTCAAAAAAAAAAAAAAAAAAAAAAAAGGACAAGAAAACAGGAACCTTCATTCAGTAAGTTGTTAAGTTCTAAAGTAGTCCTGTCCTGGGTTTGACATAAACAAGCACCATAGGTGCAGAGGTTTGAAATAGATTCAGCATTACCATAATTAATTTCTTGGCTTTTCTTCAAGTTTAGACTGTTTGGAAGACAGGGAGTGTGAGTGTCTTTTTACATTAATATCTGGGAAAACCCTGGAGTATGCCCAATTTTTTACTTTTTTTTTATGTTTTCAGTGACACTTATAGGATGTAATAAACGTGTTCCATTCACCCTTTAATCTTCTCAACTTGAATGTTAAGACCGGAATAAAATGTTAATATTTAAACTTTCCTTTCTTAAAAACTCTGAAAAGCATTTTGAAAAAAAAATAGCGCATAACTGAGGTATCTTGAGTTTGTTTTATTGTCAAACAGAGGAAGAAAATGAGAAACTGATATACATATTAGACAAATAACTGCTTGGTTCTATTCAATAGCCCTTTCTCCTTTGAGAATTTTTTTCCTACACCTCTAGCTCCCTACCTTGGTTTTAAACATCCTCTAATATTAAAGTTATTGCCACTTACACTGTACTAAATTTTGTGATCATGGGCCTCTGGCTGAAATTATTTGCTGTAGTTCTTTTGGGTGCAGGGATACTTTCTTTTGATTTTCAGTTGATACCTTTTTAGATTTAATATTTCATAAAAGTCTTGATATAATCTGGGGATTAGTTATGTGCATAAATGACAACAGCTAGTATTAGAATCAAATGCAGTGATTCATTACAAATCTTATAGCTGACACCAATTTATACTTTATCCACCACACTTTTGTCTCCGTCTTGTGATTTCCCTTTCTATCCTGGTCATTAAAATTATATAGTAAAACAATACACACAGTTTGAAAGTTGACTTTTTGCTTTGCTTGCTTTCTTTTTCATCAGAGAGTGCAAGAAAGTTTGTTAGATGAAATTGCCCTAGGACTTTACCCTCATTCTTATGTCATATTTGGCATATGATACAAAAGAAGTGGCAGATGTGAAAGCTGATAAAAAATGAAAGGTCTGAAATGCAGACAATTCCCACTCCTGGTAGTTAGACAGTACACTCCATGAGCAAGAAACACACTGAGATTATGAGTTTGACTTGTTTAGTCATGGTGAAAACATTTTCAAATATATTTCAGGAAGACCAGGAGGTACTGCTGTAAATTTGCACCCAGGAGGCTTTGATTCCAGTTGCTAGCAGCAATATCACCAATCTGTCTCAGAGCCCTTGCACTTATTTAGCATCAACAGCAGGAGAAAAAGTGAGCTTGCAGATGACCTAGTACTGACAAGAGCTGTTGCATTTGTGTATAGCAAGAGGAGACACTTGTTTTCCCTTGATGTTAAATGCTGTCATTCAGGAAAACAAAAAAAAAAAGTTGAAAGAAAAAGTAATAATACCAGGGTCAGACGTATGTTCTTTCTAATGAAAGAACCTAGCCAACATGATACACCACAGAATTTGTTCCAGCATGAGGACAGTGAACCTAAAGATTGCCACTATTCCCTGTTAAATTTTTATTTTGAAGATCTATACTGAAGATGGACATTTCAGCACAGCGTGAGTGCTAGATCAATCATACTTCTCTATGCAGCCTTTAGCTATACTGTAAAGACTTTATTTAATTAAGATAGATCAACTCAGAACAATTAAATGCGTAAATTCAGATGAAAAATTTGTTACAGGATACAAAAATTTAATATGTATATGTAGGTGCATTGTTTGTTTGAATGTACTTGTAGTACCAAATTTCTTCTGCTGTTTCCTTAAATCTGTATATTGGATTATTTATATTTATCTGTATAATATAAATCAGAGAATTGCAGAATCATAGAAGAGTCTGGTTGGAAGGCTCCCCAAAACAGGTGCAGTACCTTGCACTTGGTTAGGTTGAAGTCTATGAGATTCCCATGGGTCCATCTGTCAGTCTTGTCCAGATCCCTCTGGATGGCATCCCCTCCTTCAGGTGTGTCAACTGCACAACTCAGCTTGGTGTCATCTTTAAACTTGCTGATGGTGCACTCAGTTCTTTCATCTATGCCATTCATGACAGTCTTAAACAGTACGGGTCCCAAAACAAAATAATCCTGTCATGAGGAATGTCACTCATGACTGATCTCCATTTGGTTATTGAGCCACTGATCCCTACACTCTTGATGTGATCATTCAAGCAATTCTTTATCCACTGAACAGTCACCCATTGAATCCATTTCTCTCCAATTTAGAGAGAAGGATGTTGTGGGGGACCAGGTCAAAGGCCTTACAGAATTCCAAATAAATTTAATCTGTAGACATTCCCTTGCCCACTGATGCAATCACTCTGCCAGAGAAGGCCACCAAGCTGTTGACACAGAATTTGCCCTTGGTGGAGCTATTCTGGCTGTTACAAATTACCTCCCTGTTATCCATGTGTCTCAGCAAAGCTTCCAGCAGGATCTGTTTTGTGATTGTCCCAGGCACAGTGGTGAGGCTGACAAGTTGATAATTCCCAAAATACTCCTTTCCATTTTTTTTTTTTTAATAAAAATGGGATATGATATTTCCATTTTGTCCAGACATCTGGGACTTGACCTGACTGCGATAACTTTCAAACATTAGGGAGAGTGGCTTGACAACTACATTAGCCAATACTGTCAGTACTCTGGGAGAAGTAGTATATCAAATATACATATATCTTCAGATTCCTTTCCTTAAGTTAAACCTAGAAGAGAATATGGAAATATTTTCCTACAAAAATAAATGGGAGAGATTAACAAAGTTACTGGTGTCCTTGGGGTTAAAATCTTTAGAAGTAGCACTTTCTTATCCTTTTCATTGTAAATTTTGTAAATTTCATTTGAATTTTTCTTCATCCATCTCTGTCTTCAGAGAAGGGCAACAAAGTTGGTAAAGGGTCTGTAACACAAGTCTTCTAGAAGTGGATGAAGGAGCTGGCGGTATTTAGCCTGGAGAAGAAGAAATTGAGAGTAGACCTTATCACTCTCTATGGATTCCAGAAAGGCAGTGATAGCGAAGTAGAGGTCAGTCAATTCTCCCAGAAAACCAGTGACAGACAAGAGGACACAGTCCTAAGCTACCCCAGGGGACATTTAAGTTGGACATTAGGAAGAATTTCTTCACAGACAAGCTGATTGGGCATTGGAATGGGCTGCCCAGTGAGGTAGTAGAGTCACCATCCCTGGAGGTGTTTAAGGAAGGACTGGATGTGTCACTGAGTGCCACGGCCCATTTGACAAGGTGGTGTTCAGTTATCAGTTGGACCTGATGATCTCAGAGGTCATTTCCAACCTGATTGATGCTGTCATTCTGTGATTTCTTCAATTTTCCCCCTTAATTCCTTGAACTTCCTGATTTTCTCTAGGTTGTTTCAACTTTCGATTCTTTGTCTCTCCCGGGTCTGGGTTTATCTGCCTGCTTGTCTGTCTATTCATATTTGTAATTATATCCTCAATATGCATACTCTAATTTTATTAATATACCAGAAGATAAGATCAGTATCTAGTCTATTTAGGCATTTAGTCAGGAGAAAAAGCAATAAATAATTTTATTGAAGGTAGGAGTGCAACTTCTTTGGTATCAGGTACAGAAAAGAGATTTTTAGCTGGAGTCCAGTGGCAGCAGTCCTTCAAAAATTCCTTTTGGAGCCTTGAAGAGGGTTGTAGAGATCAGTCCCTCCAGGAATATTATAACTTGCTGCCTATTTCATGGCTGGCTTGTGCTGACACTCAGTGCCAGGATAGAAAAAGGGATACAGTGAGGTTGTCTTTGATCATTGTGTGTATGCAACAGTAAAGTTCCCTGTGCTGCAAAGTTCAGGAAACAGAAACTTGATTAATTTATAAAATATTTTCATCTTTTTTTATCATTTTTTTCAGACTGACTGAAGAAATGGGGGAAGTTCCCTCTCTTACCTCTCTTTGCAGCTTCTACATAGAATGCAGTCCACAGCAACCAGTTTGAAATGGTTATGGAGATACATTTGATGTTTTACTTCTCCATTTACAAGAAACTCCACACTGGGCCAAGACAAGATAGGGTACCTTAATTACATTTTACAAGATGCTTGCAAAGATGGATTTCTGAACAGACCAGAAACACCTTATAGAAAATGGGAAATAAATGTAAGAAGACTAGTCTGAATTGCTATTTTAGAGATACCATCAATCAGAAAATATCCTACTCTGGTAAAGTCTCTGGTTTCCTCAAAGGAAGTGCTTAAATAAACTAACCCTTTTCTTTTTTCTTTTCTTTTCTTTTCTTTTTTCTTTTCTTTTCTTTTCTTTTCTTTTCTTTTCTTTTTTCTTTTCTTTTCTTTTCTTTTCTTTTCTTTTCTTTTCTTTTCTTTTCTTTTCTTTTCTTTTCTTTTCTTTTCTTTTCTTTTCTTTTCTTTTCTTTTCTTTTCTTTTCTTTCTTTCTTTCTTTCTTCTTTCTTTCTTTCTTTCTTTCTTTCTTTCTTTCTTTCTTTCTTTCTTTCTTTCTTTCTTTCTTTCTTTCCCTTCCTTCCCTCCTTCCTTCCCTCCTTCCTTCCCTCCTTCCTTCCTTCCCTCCTTCCTTCCCTCCTTCCTTCCCTCCCTCCCTCCCTCCTTCCTTCCCTCCTTCCCTCCTTCCTTCCTTCCTTCCTTCCTTCCTTCCTTCCTTCCTTCCTTCCTTCCTTCCTTCCTTCCTTCCTTCCTTCCTTCCTTCCTTCCTTCCTTCCTTCCTTCCTTCCTTCCTTCCTTCCTTCCTTCCTTCCTTCCTTCCTTCCTTCCTTCCTTCCTTCCTTCCTTCCTTCCTTCCTTCCTTCCTTCCTTCCTTCCTTCCTTCCTTCCTTCCTTCCTTCCTTCCTTCCTTCCTTCCTTCCTTCCTTCCTTCCTTCCTTCCTTCCTTCCTTCCTTCCTTCCTTCCTTCCTTCCTTCCTTCCTTCCTTCCTTCCTTCCTTCCTTCCTTCCTTCCTTCCTTCCTTCCTTCCTTCCTTCCTTCCTTCCTTCCTTCCTTCCTTCCTTCCTTCCTTCCTTCCTTCCTTCCTTCCTTCCTTCCTTCCTTTTGTTTCTCTGCCTACCTTTCCTCCTCTTTTTCCTTTTACTCTTTGGTTGTTTTTTTGTTTGGTTTTTTTTTTTTTTGTGGTTTTTTTTGGTTTTTTTCTGTGGGGTTTTTCTGGGTTTTTTTTGTTATTTTTCTTTAGTCTAACTATTTTTCTCCCAGAGAAAGAACTGTTAGTGCACTGAACATTCACTGAGGAAGGTTTTTGGAATAGATCCTAAAACACTTAATATTTTATGCTCGTGTTATGTGAACAAAAATTCTTATGCAAAAATACAAATCCTTGTATTTCATAGTAATTTTCACGTGAAACAGAATGCTGATCATCTATTTGCCTTATTTCTTTCTTCTCTTTCTTTCTTTGAGAATTGCACCATAACTTATAGATAATATTCATGAGGATATGTAAAATGAATTATCTTTAATATAAAATTAATCCATAATAATATGCTAGAAAGGGATCAACTGTTAGATAAACAATGTAATCAATCAATATGTGAGGAAGTTCAAAGCATAACTCTTCAAATTCTGTTTTTCTTTTATTCTAGATTAATTATATAGGTCAGAACCAACGGACTATTCTAGGGTGGCATCATCTATGCATTACAAGAAAATTTTATCACTCTGCATTTATTTGTAGTCCATAGTATGGAAGCTACATCCAGTACAAATTGGAAATTGGAGTCTCTGCTCAGAGATGTTGAAATGAAAAAGAGCCGTAAAACTGACTAAGTAAGGTTTGCCTTGGAATAATCTGAATCTCAAAGTTTTGGTCGTCTTCCCACAGAACAGGAAATTTAATTTTGACACATAGATAGTGGCCACATAAATAAAAATCCAATTACAAAGTTGGCTATTTGAGATGGAAATGTCTAACCTTCTTTATCAGAAATTCCATTTTAGAAATATTTTTAAGACAAAATTGTTCCTTCATTCCGTAACATCATCATATTTTAATATTTTAAGGGCAAGACATGCTATTATGTAGAAAAAATTCTCGGTCCATTTATTCTTATGTCCAGAAATGTAATAGTAATTATGATGGGAGTCTTTAATAGTAAAAATATTGTTTATCTTGGGTGTTTCAGTAATAAGATATTATTATTTTTTCTGATTATTACAAACTAGTAGATCTTAGTACAATATCTTGAGTTCTATTATTCAACTGTAATTCCTTAGAAAATGAAAACTCTTCTAGCATAAGGTATATGCTAGAAATATATAGAAATGCAATTTAATACAATTTTCATCCAGAAGATAAATTGAATATGCCTGACTTACACATACTCTTGTTCTTGTCCCATGTCTCTTTTACACTCACCAGTATAAGAGCCTTACTAGTTAAGTTTTTGTTTGATGTACTCTAGATTTAGCTAGACATCAAAGGGGTTCAGAAATATTTTTGAAATAAATACAAGTAATCCCACAAGTAATTCAGGAGCATCTAGTTGAGCTGTTCTTTTAATGAGAAAACAAAATAAATATATCATTTATATCAGCATAGGTTTTTAAATTAGAATTCTGAAATGTTATCAGATATTTTGACTGCTTCAGTAGACTTCAGGTCTGTAGGTAATATAGGTCTTCTTCAAACATATTAAAAAGATATAAAATCCCAAGAGAGGGGGGGAACCCTAACCATTCTTTAATCAGATATGCACTACTGTTCATTTTGCTTAATGATGAAATGAGTTGGGGTTCATATGCAGGGAACATTTAAGTTAGCAAATATTGAAATATACTTTTTACTTTTTCCTATTTAAAGAAGAGTTCAAATAGGTTTGCTGCACTTGGAAAAAGGCATTTGTTCTGCTCTTCTAACTAATGTAGTTCTTGCTGTAGAAAGGCTCAGAAATGCCCTCTTTAATCAAACCAGCAAAATTTAGAACATTCTTGATAGTTGCTACTGTATAACACGGCAAGATTTTTTCATGAAGCCTGAGGAAAATTAATGCAGCTCTCTCTAAAAAGCCTCTTGCTTTTTGAAAGCAAAATATGTGCAAATAATTTTTCACTGTTTCTTAAAATGGATGTCTAACAAATATTTAAATTTATCAATTCATATATTCAAAATAAAATTATTTATTTTATGTTCTGACAAGCCTCATATTTCCTCATATTAGGTTATGACATATATGGGTCTGAATAGATCAATGTTTTCAACTTTTGAATTCACTGAAATGACAATGAAATGAAAACAGAAATCAAAATTATCACGGTAATAAATCAAAGACTAAAACATTTAAAAATTTTGTCTCATACAACCATGATCAGGAAAAAGAAAGAAAGGAAAAATTAGTCAACCAGCTGGCTATACTACAATAAATGATTACAATATAAGGCCTTCAATTTTTTAACCCATGCAAGTAGATTAAATATGTCTGGGAAAATTTCTAACTACTGAGGCCAACTGGTACAGAGGGGCATGTGTTGATGTTAATAAAGTCTCTTATCTCCAGAACAAGGACACTACATGCAAACTGCTTGTTAAGGATAGTTCCTGGGATGTACAGGACTCTAAATCCTGGCCACATATTATTTGGAAAAATGTTAGTTGGCAGAAATAAGTAGCACTTCATGTTGGTCACTGAGGTCCGATACCAAGGATCATTAATTTCCTAGTATTGTAACACTGGGCTACTGTTGAGTGTTGAAAGATAAGAACAAGAACCCAAGTGTGCCATCAGGCTTAAAATTTTCTAATCCATGATCTTCATCTAGTTAGGAAATAGTTTTAGATCCATAAACTGAAGAGGTTTGAAAATGATAAGGATGGATCATGTTCCCCTTGACCATGAGGGGAAGAGGGCAACATTGCATCTCAGGCAGTGGTGAAAGGAGCATGCTTTGGGAGACACACCTATGAGCTGTTCTCAGCTTGTTTATAACTTGCTCATAGGCTGAAAATGTTGGTTATTTTGGTAGGCATGTATGTTCCACTAAGCGAGTCATAGTCTTTAATTTGTGACTTGAGTTTAAATTGACTTAGTAGTTAAGTATTTTTTTAACTGATGGAAGCACAATGATTTCCAGAAATAGGTGATTACAGGGACTATCTATACAGTGTGGCATATTTTAAAATTCAAGAATAGTCAAAATTCTTAAGATACACTGGGATCCAGGTTATTGTAGCTGTGCCTTTTGGATGACAGCCTGAGCTGAAATAATCAATGATTTTGTTATCTCTGTGTGAAAGAGTGATTTATATTCCCTTTGAAATAAAAGCTGAGAACAGGACAAGAAAAGCTGTCACTTTGCACTCTTTATTGCCCTGTTTGCCCTATCTCACATATCAAAGAAGGTATTTCACCAAAAGATCATATGCTTGTCATAGGTGAGACTGGTAAAAAGTCATAAGGGCCATGTAAGGAAGCTAGAATTACTTTAATGCCTACAGAGAGAAAAGAAGGTAGGAAAGTGAAAGAGAGACACCAGTGTGGGACTGCAGCACAGGCACACACTCACTATTAGGTCTAATGGGAAGTAGATTGCTCCCACCAAAGAGCTCTGGGAACAACTTGAAAATTCTCTGGTTATATTCCATTTTAGCAAAATGAATATGGAATAGTAGAAGACAGGTTTTTAAATGTACTTGCTAAGATTTATTAAAACAGAGAAGCAGATTTAAGCAGATTTAATTGTTAGTTAAATAATTTAATTAATAATTAATTAATTAATTAATTAAATTTTAAAAATTAATTAATTAAATTCCTAGAGCTGATAGGAATGATACAGCAACATCCTCAACTCTACTTCAAGATATCCCAGTACTCATTTATGTCTCTTAATATTCTAAATATGTGAGCTGTGGATATTGTTTGTGGGTGCCAACCACTGGCAAACAGATTGTTACAAGGGAAACCTGATTTAGGTTGGTTTCCAACAAGCGGTATTCAAGTTCTCTCTGTGCTGGAGCCTAGAGTTCTCTAGCTTCACTAGAGTTTTGAGGTAAATCTTCCTTCATCTTCACCTTACATTAAGCTTTTTAAGAATAGAGAGGGGGTTTTATTCTCTAAATATATATTCATCATCATTAAAACAAAAAAAAGAATAAAGACAACTCAGTTCTGCTGATAAAATGTAATGGACTGGAAGTTTGAAAGCAAAATCCTGGCCCCTGTGTTACCATTAATTCCTGCAGTTTTTATACTCGCGCATAAGCAATTTTCAGAACTCTTCTGGGCTGCAGCAATCCAGACCTTTGTGTGCTTTAGTGTTTGGCTGATGTGAAATGATTTCTGGGATGTCTGGCAGACTGCAGCTACTTGATTCCTAAGAAAGCAGCAATGTTTAAAAAGTAGTTGTGGTGTGCAGTGCTTGGGATTGCAAAACACATGCCTCACGTTCCACACAGTCCCAAGCAGATCCCTAATAAAAGGTTTTGGTTGTTTTGGTTTTTTTTCTTTTACATTTCGTAGCAGACTGTCCATTTCCTATTCTCAGAAGACTCTTAAATACCTGTTTGTGTTTCAGCCTTTGCTGCCCTTTGTGTCTGGCTCAATCTCCCTGTCCCAAGCCATTCTCCAGAAGATTGTCTCTCTCCTTAACTTGCCCTTTTCCTGCCTTTCTTTGTCACTTCTAATTGAAGAGCAACCTGCCCCTGCCTCCAGAGGCTCTCTGTCAGGACAAAGCAAGCAAGCAGTCTGTATTTTCCTGCTGTGCAGCTGCAGGTCTTTTAAATGAACCTTAACACAGTGCATGGAGGACAAACAAAATAGATTCTCATCTTAAGGATAATTCACCTCACAGATTGGGTACTATCCTCAACTTAGCTCAGATAGTGTTCTCTGCTGTGTTTCTATAGCTGCTTAATTATGTAAGGATCGTCATCAGTCCTGACATCAAGGACTCATTTAATCAAACTTTGGAAAGTGCTTCTCTCACCAAGCTCCCTACTCACCATTTAAGTGAGGAACTTGTGAGAATATTCTGTGAAACTCAGAAAAGTAACTGAATAAGTTTTCTTTTGTTTTTTTCTTGCCAAGAATACCATTGAACCAGGTACAAAAGGCAGTACCTTTCAGTGTTATAATGAAAAAATATGAGGAAATAGAACACATAAGTTTAACGTGAAACATTTTTTTAAATTTTCAGTGTCTCCCTCATTTTTAGTTATACTAATTTGAATACTGAAGAAGATAATTTTTTAAAACTTATTGAATATAAGTTTTAAAACTCATCAATCAATATAATGTATTTCAGTTAAATGCATTGAAAAAGCAGTACCTACACAAGACTAATATGCAGGAAAGCACAGTGTGTAATAGACACATTTTATTATTAATATAATTTATTTGTTAATATGTACCATCATTTCTGAATATGCACCATCATATGTACCATGGCACAGTCTCTGAATCTCAGGTCAAAATGGTTATGAATAAAAGAAAGTAAAAATCCAGACACAAAAATATTATCTTCATACTATTTTTAATGTTACTGCCAATCTGTACGACACTTTCAGAAAATAAGGACTCCATTATGTTAGGCAGTGTAAAAGAACCAAACAAGAACATTGTTAATTAGGCAAATAACTTACAAACCTGGCAAATGGTGGATCCCCATTGGGGATCCCCACTTCTCCCCCTAGGAGAAGTGTTCTTCAAAGAATCTGTATATCCCTGAAGAAATTATGACATTAAAATGATCAGCAGTTGCATCCATAAACAATGGCGGGAGCAGACTGACAGACAACCTATTGTCAAATTTTCCATGGGAATTATAGAAAATCACAAAGGTGAAAGTGAGGAAGATAAAAATGAAGTTTTTTTGAAAAAAAAAAAAAAATTCAAGGAAGCTAAATCCAAATAAATATCTGCCATGTAGAATAGAAAAGAAAAAATCCATTATAATTAGCCCATTGCATGACACTTAATTAAAACTGTGTTAAGATCTATCAATAATTTCTCAGGGCAAAATATTTGCTTCAGAGTTTTTTTCATACTGACCCTAATTTTGAAATCTTCCTGCTTTTGAGGAAAGAATGCTATGGAAATAAATGATACTATTTCATTAATAGCTCTCATATGTTTTCCTAAAAAATAAAAAAGAAACCAAACAAAACCAACCAAAAAAAAAAATAACAGAATGAATAAGCTTTCCACCTGGAAAAAACTCAAATGTAGAAAAGTTGAATTAGAACATTTTTAAAACCTTTACAACTTCATCTATCACTAATTCAGAAAGATATGTTTTTAATGGACCGCTCTATAATTACTGCACGTTATATAAAACAAGCCCATTTACATAAGGTAATGACAGCATGATAGGATTCTCTGGTGCTGAAATAATGGAAGTCAATTGTTATAATATATATTTTAATTAAATTGAACTTAAAAGCTTAAGAGATGCCTTTGAGTAACTGACAGCATTAGCGACTTAAGAGGCTGAAACAACCTTCTTACCTATAGTGAGAAATTTCCATTATCATTTAGTCTAACTTGAAAAGATCAAAGACCTCTCCTTCTTCTGTTTTCCATGCTATGTATTTATCTCATTAAATGGAATTAGATTAATCAACAGCTTTTTTAGAGTACCAGGTCTTGTGTTCAGCAAAAACTAAAAGAAGAGATAATGACACAGAAAAAAGCAAATGAGTATTTTCAAAGAGCAGTCAGTCATCTCTGCTTATAAAATAGGAACAAATTTAACAATGATAAGCTATTCCAAGCACAATATCATGATTGAAGATAGCTCCTAGATTAAAAAGAAAAGAAATCTAAAAAGAGTCCTAGAATTGCCCCTTTCTGCTTTTTTTTTTTTTTTTTTTTGTAGTAGTAGACTGCTGTCAATAGGAACCTCTGACAAGGCTGGCAGCCTGAGCTATGGAGATGAAATTTTTCTTGCTCCAAATCTTCCATTACACCTAGGGAAGCCGATTTTGAGTGCTTTTGTCAAAAGTAATTTTCAGGAGAAAAAAAAAAGTTCAAATAATAATAAAAAGTAGTTTTCTGAACTACATTTATATTTAAAACTAATTATCAGGTTAAGCTGGCTGCACTAAATGGCAAATATTATCTTGCCTTCAAATTAATTGACACATTCCCCTCATACAAACAGGGAAACTACAGTTCATTTATTGAGAAAAACAAGTCTGTATTAAAAGTTGTCATATCTCACAAGAATGTTGATTCACCTGCATTGTGGAGGAGTTTTTACTTTTCTCTGAAAGAGCTTATCATAGCAGTTGTTGGAAAGAGACATGCAGGAGAGTCAGGGGTAAAAAAAGTGCCAAAATTTGAACGTCTGTTCTACTGCCACTGTATAGAGCAAGGCAGTGTGCTGGTAATGCAATATCCAAGCACCTTCAAACCAGTCTTCTAGAACTGCAGTTCTCATTAACAGTCATCCGTTTTGTCATTTTAAGAGGCACCTCTTTCCTCTGGGAGATTTATTTGAATGATATTTCCATGTATGATTCTGATGAGATTTAGGATGCCATCCTGCTTTTCTCTAGAGTTTCCTGAAGTTAAGATTTTCAGAGGAGAAACAGTACGATACTCTGAACTCTACTCAGGGTAACTATCTTAAGTTAGCCTGTTTTAGAAAAACAGAAAATCCACTTAAGTCTCTTCCATTTTCACAAGAATTTGATATAGTAGAAGTGTGGTGTTATTTAGAAGTTCTATACATATAAAATTATCCTAGTGACTGTATACTTAGGGGGCATTACATGTTTTTAAATTGTTGAATTCTTGTAATTTTTTTTTATTATTTAATATGACCTATATTTGTAAACAGAAGAAGCAAAAAAGTATTCAGCTTCTGTGAAAGGCCACTTAATGTAAAACAATCTAGAT
Source organism: Vidua chalybeata (assembly GCF_026979565.1). Classification (NCBI taxonomy): domain Eukaryota; kingdom Metazoa; phylum Chordata; class Aves; order Passeriformes; family Viduidae; genus Vidua; species Vidua chalybeata. The sequence continues at coordinate 55,396,632 of NC_071534.1, read as the reverse complement.
AAAGCAAATGAAAATCAGTTCTGTGGAGATGTTATGACAAGCTACAAATGTGTTTCAAAGGGTCCTGGAGAAATTAATGGCCTGCATGTAATCCAAACCACAATTATAAACTCACTGAATTGGAACACCCTCATTCTTCAGAATCAGAAAATGTTTCTAGATACTTAGAACATTCTGAATTTTTCCTCTGTTTTTGACTAAAATATATGTAAATTATTTTTTCACGATTGTGATATTTAACTAAATAAAACCTACTCCATTCATATCTTGTAGAAGTGATAGAGAAAATCAATATTTTATAATCTTATGATTTTTATAAGACTGAAAGCCAAAAGAATCACTTTTTCCCCTCTCCATTTTTATTTATTTTGTTTCAGTAGATGCACAAACTAAAATGGTAAGAACATCTATAGACTGCAATTTTATGCATATTATCCCTCATTCATTCTATGTGTTAGTCACAATCTAGGCATTAATCAAAAAGATAGAAAACAGTGCAAATAGGATGGCATAATAATATAGGCTCAAATTAACACATTCACTTTAATATTCAATCACACAGAAAACCTTTCCAACTGTCAGATGATCCATTAGGTTGCTTAATGAGTTAGAAGGTACTTCTAAGCTTACGCATATATTACTAAGCTATAGTACCATAAGCATATTAAAAGACAATATACTTGCTGATTCAGATCACTACTTCCTTGACCAAATACAGCTGGCCAGCAGATCCCCGAGGTGACCACATTGGGACCCTCATGTTAATTCCTACCACCATGACACAGGGCTAGTAGGGCAAGTCATTGACAGCTTCGGTGGCTTCCAGGGGCTCAATTAGCAGTTCCCTTGTGAGCAAACAAATATTCTCTTTACTTACTTCACAGCAAAACACTAATGATCATAGTGTATGCCCACAAAAGTGGAAAGTGTCCCTGTGAAAGACAAGGCAAGAATTCAAGGATCTAGAAAGAAGATGAAAAAGACAGAAATGCCAAATTGGACAGGAGAGAGGAAAATCTTGGAGTGCACAGTCAGTAAAGTCTGGCCAGCACCCTTTCCAACAGGGTGACTCAGCCAGGAATCTCAGCTGTTTGGAGGAGATAGTATAGCTTCCAGGCTCTTGGGACTGTGATACTAATTCACAGGCTGAAGGATTCAGACTATTGGATTGTTTGAAAAGCCTAAATCCATACCCAGATATTTTTTTTTTTAACTCAAGGACTCCAGAACTATGACTTTTGATCTTCTATCCCCAAATTAGGGGAATTTACATATCTTTAATGTAATTTTTTTTTCTTAAAATATCTAGGAATCTGAATTTTTTTAAGAGTAAAATTTGAATAGGCTTCCTTTTGCATCAGGGATGGATGTTACTTTAGGTTATGATCCTTATACAAAAACCTGTTGAAAATTTGCTTGTTTTGAAGGGAAGAGATTGTGTTGTCTTTAATTTTCTGACTTAAATGTAAAATACACAACCTTTGAAATAGGACACTTACAAAACCACAATGCAATACAGGGAAGAGTAAAATGTTAAAACATAAAAATTAGGTACATATGTACAAACAAAAATTAGTTATAAAGCGAAGTTTATCTTGCACCAAGCAAGCACAAACCTATTACCCAAGGCAATAGAAAGCTGATTGATGATATCATGATGACAAATGAATTCTCATTTTGAATTCTGCCTGCTAAGTAATTAGTAATGTCATCAATATCATTACTAGCTCCTCATTCAACTTCATCAGCAAGCTGTTCCCATTGCTCATTTTTCAGCTTTTCCTTTCTGTGCTTCAGTCACAGGATGAATCCACATTGAAGACTGTTTCTAGCAACTACCCAAGGGAGTAACAAAAAAATTAGTTGTCAGGCACAAGCAGTCTATTGAAACTCTGAACTACATTTTAATAGCAACTGCATGATGTTATTTTGAAGTGGTCACTAACTTGAGAATTAGTGTGAATAGTGTCAAGGACATCTTTCTTTTTTTCCCTGAAATATATTTAGAAACTCACATAATATAAAATGAAAATAAAATTAATGAAAATCCTTAGTGATTATAACTGAGCAAGTGACTGCAAGACAAAAGTTTATTAAAAATGTCTTCTCATGTCATTTTCTCATGCTACTGAGATGGAAAATGCATTGCCAAGGAAATTGAACAAAATGCTGCCAATGCATATTTCCTCCAAGCTTCGAATGTTATTTTTCATTTAAAAACCTACAGAACTTATCTTAAAAAAAATAAAAATAAGAACAAATCCTAATGAATGATGAATTAAATATTTGAAACACCTACAATTGCACCTTTGAGGCCAAGCTATAATCTGAGCATAGGTATACTATATTAGAAAAGGCCATTGGATTGCCAGTATTTGCCCTTTCTCATTTTTTCTGCAACCAGGTTTGTATTTTAACAGAATATGACTAAGTTATGGACATTACTACATTTCTTATTTTATCTTTTTGGGAGGAGGGGGATTAATAATTTATCCATTGCATATTTTCATGGCATTAGGACTTTTCAGAATTTATTTTAGACAAGTAGACTTGTCTACCTTTATATTAATTTTCTACTGTATTTTTGGAGTTCTGAAACAAAACTTGCCAAAAATGTTTAGTTTTTTAAACTGCATTTTAGTACATACATCAGTTTTTGCTCAACTGGATTTAAGTATCTTAGTTTAAATAAGAATATTTCTGCATACTTTGTTTATAGATTCTGCTATTCAGAAAGAATTGTATCAAATGACTGAACAAGAATAAGTAAGGAGGAAATATGTTTCTTCTTAATGCTGGTGTCTATTTTAATAAAAAGTTAGATTATTTTAAACAAATGTAATTTTATTCCAAAACAGTCTAAATAGATAATATGCTTCAGTCAGAGTAGTTTTCAACATTAGAATACTTTCTCTGGTGTTTTTATTGTACTCCAGCTTTTGATCCCGTTTTTCATTGCTGAACAGAAAAGAATTAAGAAGAGGTGTTTGATTTTGTCCAAAGATGGTCAATAACTAATACCCTGGGTCCAAGTTACTTTATTTTAGACTGTCTAGTTCACCTGACATTTCAGCAGAATAGAAAAAAATATTACAGTTTTGATGATATATCATTGATCTACTTGTGTCAAAAGCAAGATTCCCTAAAATGATCTTCTCAACGAATCTCAGAGTAAACCAATGAAAAAATAAAACTTGGGCTCATGACAGATGATCAGTAAACCATAACTCCACCTGAAGTTCTGTGGTAAAGCTTGTCACAGTAACTTTATCACCAGAGAGGAACAGGAATATGTTGACACTGTCAGCTGCCTGAACAGAAATGTCCGTGACTCATCCCTGCCAGTCTGTCCTGGTCTCCCTCTGTGGAAAGGCTGGGCCCACACAAAATGCTGGTTCCTACCTCTCAGACTCCTGTGACTGACCCAAGAACCCTCAAGTACCAGATGCAGATGTTTAGACAGCTGCATTGAGCCCTTAGTGTTTGTCTTCATTATCAGCTGTTGGGATTAACAGGGAAAAACAAAAAGGGGGGAAAAAAGAGAAAAAAAAGGGAGGAAAAAAGAAAAATAATTTATCTCCATGGCAAAGTGTTTATCTGCTCTAACTGGCTTAACTGCCCTTTCAATGCCCTTTTAATCCATCAGCACCTTGAACTTTTTGTAGACTTGTAACATCAGATGTAATGACACAGGGGAAAAAAAGGGAAGCTATTTTTTTCTTTCTGTCTCCAGGGGTATATAAGATGACTGAAAATACACAGCATTTTCTTTAAAAAGTTTAACATTCCTTTTTTTTTTTTTCTAAAGGGTCTTAATGTCTACCTTCAAGTTTTTTTTTTATTTCTGCAAAACATTTTTGGGATTGAAATACTTTATTGAAATTTACTATTTGGTCTCACCTTATTTCCTTGCTTGTTGGTAAGAATACAGGATATTCTGATGGGTTTTTGGTTTTTAATAGGATCAATTTTTCCATTTTTTGAACACCTTAATTTGATATGCAGTTTGAAAGACAAATAAAACAACAGTCTTAATTTAAATTTCAGTCAGAAGAAAGCGAAGTGAGATGACTATGCTCATAGTTAATATAATGATTTTGGCTAATTATAATAAACAAAAAAATGGTTTATTGCCAGACAACTGGATATGATTTTGTGTTTGGTTTTTCATAAAGAATTTTTTCTATCATTTTACAAGTTCAGTAACCTGAGAAATGAGCTAAGTAGCAGTAAGTTTTAATGCAGTTTTGGAAATATGCCACAAAATAGCATTTTTTTAAAGTCTCATGTACCCTATAACTCACCAGCTTGTTAAAGAACTGGTATCTACACGAAACATTAATGAACCCTGAATTCAAATTAAATTTCAGTCTGTTTTACTGCAGTTAATGAATAATATGAGAAACTGACCTAAACTAACATTTCAGGACTCATTAAAAATAATTTTCAGTAGCAGCATTAGCCTTCACTATTGCTTGTAAAAGATTTTATGTAGCACACTGAAACCTGAGAGTCATGGTAGAATCTTCTTGCAAAATGACAGTGATTTTTATGGATTTGTTCAGATCATTCTATTCTTGTGGTAATAGTTCTTCCTTGATATCAAGTTTCTTTTCCTTGCTCCAAGATTTTCTCCATTCAGTGATTCATATTTGGAGCTCTGTGTTTTCCCTTGGTTTTGGGTATTTTTTTATGACCCTTACAGCAGTCTTAAATTGCATAATTTTCAAGGAGTAAATGCTTTTCCTAAGCTTTTTTGAATATTAGGAATGCACCTTACAGGGGATGATTGACTCAGCTTTTACTGACTGCCAGTTCTTCATTGACTTATTTCCTCAGGGAGCACTGTGCTCTGCTTCTTCAACCTATGCATATGTAGATTGGTACCAGAAGCTATTATCCTTTTGTGTTTTATACAGAAAGTCTTCAGAAACCAACAATATTTTACCTTTGATTTTTTTTCTATTATTCAGTCCATTCTCCAGAGTGCTATTAAGTTCTAGATATGAATAAGAGTATTGAGAAGACATTTTGCAGATTTTTTTTTTTTTAATATGAGTTTATAGCCTATGAGTTTTGGTTTTGAGCTCATTTTTCACTGCACAAGTCCATACCTTATCAGGTTTTTCGTATCAATTTCTTTATGATAACTTTCCAGATCCAGGGGAATTGATATGACCAGACTGGAGAACAAAAGGTAATACTGTGTTCAGGTGAATTAGGAAAAAAAAAAAAAAATCTTTTTCTTTTCTTATATGTAGAGCATGAAAGTATAAAAAAGTATTTGAACATTATTTCTTCTTCTAGATTTTCTTCACACATTGAATTTGTTTTTACATTTAAAATACTCTTTTATTCTTCTGTTTATGTAGCTGAATTCATAATCATACAATTATGACATTAGCTATTATATCTTTGTAATACTACTCATTATTGACTATTTACAGTGGAATCTAGACATGAAACAAGATAGGAGGCCTAGATAGGCCAAGATAGGTCCTGGCTTTTAATAGCATATGATAGAAAACATGTAATTTTATAAAATTGCCTACTAAACAGATAAAATACTACATGGCACAGGAAGGGGAAAAGATGCAAAATGAGTGGTATACTGTTGCATCCCGGGTTTGGGTTCAGATTAGGGATTCTGATCTTTGTTAGTTTGCTGGTTCTGTGTATCCTCATGAATCCCCCGTGTTCTCCCCGCCGCGGTGGTTAGCTCCAGGCTGCCTGCCATTGGAGCTTCCCCCTGCCACTCTTGTAACCACTTCCTGCCCACTCCTGAGGATTCTGTGTCCGTCACCCCATCCCTGCGGTCCCAGTCACCCCGAAGCCCAGTGTCCACCCCTTCTGTGTTCCCATTGGTCGCTGTGGTCACGTCATCGCCACAGTGTCTGCCCTCATTGGGTGGGAGGGCCTTTGCCCTCCCCTACCCCTCCCCCTATATCATTCCGCAGCTCCCCAGCCCCGGCGCCATTTTCATCCACGCAAGGTTGGGAGTGGTCTGTGGCTTCTCCATCGCGGCTCCCACGGCCAATAAAGCTTCCAGCCACCACGTGGACAGATTTGGACGTTTTCCCTGCCCCTTCATTTCCTCCCGATGGCAAAGCGTGGCCAGCCCACCCTGGAGCATGGCAGCAGAAGTGCCCGTAAATCACAACAAGCGCTGGCCCTGACCAGAAGCCGAGATACCCAAGCTGGTGTCGGTGGGGAGCTGACCAGGGCTGAGAAAAATAACGCATTGCCACTGTATAGTAGGAATTAAAGATCTGTGTCCTTTACTGTATATAAACTGTGATTGTCACCAGCAAGATAAAGTGATGGTAACTATATAGATCCTTTTCTAAAAAAAAGAAAGGTGTGTATCCAAAGTTATGCCTGCATTTGCAAAAATTTTTTTGATACTTCAGATGAAGAATCAAATACGTCATTTCTGTTACCAATGGTAAATCTCATGAGGAAGATATGACTTCCAAATATGAGATCTAGAAAAATATACTCAAACGAACTGTATGTGATAAAATAAAGCAGTTACTATTTTTAAACACGTTATAAATGGAAAAAAAAAATCTGTTCTAATTTTCAAACATTAAATTCTTCCTTTCTAGAAATTCATAACAATTTTAGACAAGCCATTAGCTGTCATGAAAGCAGCAGCTCTCAGGGCTGCTGCTATGCAAACTTCCATACCAGGAATTAACTGAGCCTCTTTTTACTGGTAACTTCCAAAAGGCGTAAGAAAATAGAAACAGTCATATCAGAAAGAAAATTCTCTGTGTATGTGTGAAAGCTAATAAGTAAAAATAAGACATGTTCAACAATTTTCAAACATTCCTTTAATACATTTAAGAGATTGACAGTAAAGGCCCCATGGCAGTTTCCAGTCCCACTGCAAGTAAGTAACTGACAAACTCAGTGGTTCAGAACCTGGGAAATAGAGGCAGTCTGATAGAGACCCAGCTTGTTCACACAGCTTTGTTTAGCTAGATTGACAAGCAACAAAGCAAACTTTATGGCAAATAAGCTTAAGTCAAATACAATCTCCTGTTTTTCAGAACAATCAGTATCCCCGAATTCCAGTCTTGCTTAAAGCATCTGCTTAAGTTGAAATTATTATTTTAAAGATCAAAAGACAAAGCTTTATAGTGTTTCTTCTCTTGTCAGGAGTACTAATTCTAGCTCAATTTAAATCCACTGCTGTAGTCTGAAAGGGATTAATTTTAAATACGTCTGAAGGGAAATCATATATTTTTTGAAATTTCCAGTCTGGAAATGGCCTCAAATAACTGAAATTTTCCCTACGGTCTTAAGTCATGAAGTGCTTATAAAACATAAGGAGATTTACAGAAAGACAAGTTGCAAAAAAAAAATTTGTTTTCAAAAATGCCTCAATTTGCAAAGTCCCTAATTTATAACAATTTTTAAAAGAGACCTAAAAATCAATTAATGAATTATTTTTATTAAGAACACTTTCATTATTAAAATATTATCCTAGAATATTAAACAGGTAACATTTTTTAAACTGTAAACTTACTCCTTGATTCAACTCACTTTGATTGTCTTACGTAAGACAGCAATCTTAATATATAATAAGGTAAGTATATTTTTTTCTGCCTAAGAATCTTTCTCATTTTTCTGGAGTACAGTAAAAAGCAGTCTTGGGGTTACTTTAACTCAATCTAATTATTTTTGAAACTAATTATAGTAAAACACCAGATATCTTTGGAGAGAAACTTTTAAGCAGTTACGGTCTCCATCATTTTGTCTGTATGAATGAAATTTCTCAAAGAATACCTCAGGGAGGAAATATATTCTCTAGCATTTAGAAATTTGTTTCCAGCATAATTTCTATGACGCTGTGTTTCTTTCATTACACCATGAACATATTGTCTTTGCAGGTGGAAGCAAACTAATGCAAAATAGTATTTTTACCCCACCTGCCTAGGATGACTGACAGAAATAACCTGCCAACATACATGATTATACTATGTTTCTTGCCTGAATAGAACTTAGCACGTAGTAAAAGCAAAAAATGAATAAGTAAAATCATGCAAAGACCTAGAGTCTGGGAATGTGAGGAAATAAAACTAAAGTGCTAAAGATGTTAGGCTGGAATGTGAGCAAGAGAAGCAGTGAAGCGTGATAATGGTGTCAAAAAATATTGAGGAAAAAAGTTGATGTGAGATGAGGGATAGGGGTGTGGCTGTGCAATTGTGAAAGTAAATAATGCCAGATATGAAATCAGTTGGGAAAAGGAATGTATGGAAAACTCAGGGAATGGACTATATGTGACAAGTAAGAAAATACAGGCAAAGCTGAAATAAGATGTGAGAATGAAAAGAAAACATATATTAAGAAAAACAGGTCAGGTTACTGCATATTTGTCCATGAAAGACATGGTTGTTTTCATGCATGGATTTAGTGTACATAGAATTGAATTTGAGGTGGGAATTTAATACATATTAAAGACTTGAATAGTTAACAGCTGGCAACAGTACAAAATAGATCAACAGCTATTTCCTTCAAGTTCTCTGGAAATATTTATGCTTTCATTTTGAAAAAATTCAGTTATTGACATATATATCAGTTATATAAATTTTAATGGTATAAGCATAAGTAGTGGAAATTAATTGGAAATTTTGCATTTTTGTCTTGATGTTCTAGGCACCTCAGTCTTATTGAAAGGTGACATCAATTAGGTATTTCCTTCCCTGCCTTAGAAGGCTCCCTAAATTATTATATCAAGGTTTGACTGTGGGTCTCTCAGATCCTTGAACCTAATCTTAGGTCTGACATCAGTGCCTTAAAAACCCAATGACAACAATTTAGGAGTTAATGGTTTGCACCTAGTCAAATTAATCATTTGATAGCCTAAAATCAAAGGGCAAGTTAGAAGAAATAAAGCAGTCACAACCTTCATTGTGACCTATCTCATACTTTTCTCCTAAATGGCTAATACATCACAAACTGAATGCATGTAGGTGTATCAATCTCAAATTTTGTTGATGCCACTGAAGTTATAATTACCTTTCATTGATGCAATAAGGATTTATTTATACTGTGTGTTTCCATATGTGAAGGAGAGAGAGGAAAGGTCTTTGTGAAGGAGTCTGTCACTTGAGATATCTGGATATTATATTGTAGTTAATTTTTATAAGAAAATTTCCCATGTCTTTACTTCACAGAACCACAGAGTGACTGAGTATATTGAGTTGGAAGGGACTCACAAGATTTATGGTGTCCAGCTCTTGGCTCTGCACAGCACCACCCCCAGGAGTGACTAAGAGTAGGGTCCAAATGCTTCTTGAACTCTGTCAGGCTTGGTGTGTGCTATCAATTTTATTTCCCTCTGCAGGAAATATTAATTCGTAGAATTGCTATCAATATATTACACAAATTACAGTAATAATAAGTGATCATGCTGACAGGCACTGTACAAACACATAGTAAGTGGCAATATAGAATTTATAAGGTAAACAGTTACTTATTTACAGGATTATTGTGATGGCTATGGTTCAGAAAATATGAATACCTGAGGGACAGATCAATAATTACAAGTATGTAGGAAGAATTTCCAGAAGTGTTACCAGCAGGACTCAGAAGAACACTGAAGATTTATTTTTATTTGTGCAGACTAGAAAATTACAGAAGTTGCATATCTTAGGCATTCTGGTGACTTTCCATTTTTAACTGTCCTTCAATCAGGACAGGATCATTGAGGATGAGTTATATTTGATAACAGTAGAGACACTAGGTCTGTCTAGATCTGTAAAGCTCCTTTTGCTTTCCACTTCTGATTCTTTAAAATGTCTGTCTGTGTTCTAGACATTTACTGGGAAATATCATAACATCTATACATTATTTTGACTAAATTGCTTGGATTATTTGTAGTATAAATAGTAATTTTTTAAATCACCTAAATTCTTCTGAAAAAAGCTTTGCAGAGTTACCAAACTCAGCAGTTTAAATACTCATGCTAAAAGGGTTTTGAATTATTTAGAATTCACCCAACACTTTTGAATGGTCAGGAACATACTCATTCAGCAAAGAATTTGTCACTCACTATACTGTCCTATATTGAAGCATATATGGCAGCAGTTTGCCATTCACTGAGAAATGAGTTCCAGATGTCCTTTAGAGACATGGACTTTTTAAAGCTATGTCTGAATTGTCCTTTTTTGTTTGTTTCTTTGTTTGAGTTTTTTTGTTTGTTTGAGGTTTGGTTTTTTTTGTTGCTGTTGTTGTTGTTTTGGGGATTTTTGGAGGAATTTTTGGTTTTTTGTTTTAATTTTTTTATATATGTATACTTTAAGGAACAGAAAAATAAAAGTGAATCAACTAATACTTTAATGTAATTACCTAGTGGGTTCAGAGTATTTCAGACCTTTCAAAGGAAAACTTTGGAGCCAAGGAAATAACATTTATCATAAAGGAAAATCGGAGGGAAAAGGTAAAGGTAGGACATGCTAAATGATGAAGAAAAAAACTAAGAATATAATCAGACATCTCAGGATTATGTATATTGCTTCTTTGGGTGGATAGAAAGAAATTTCCTGTGTTTATCTCCTTCTCTGTGAATTCTGTCTGCCATGTTTAACAGAAATATTTGATTGCCACAGTCCAAGGAATGTGAACAATGGATGCGTAGCTATGCTAGCAATCATATACTAATCTGCACTGCAAACTGTACTTTCAATATTCTGTGGAAAGCTAAATTCCTTGTTTGCATTTCAGCTTTAGCCAAAGGATCAATAGATGGAAGTTTTTGTGGTGTTTCAACAATTAAAATTTGAAACTCCATTCAAAGCCCTGTAGTGCATCTGCACGAGCATTTTACTTTAAGGGATTGCACAGAAATAAAATATGTTTCAGTGGCCACTGAAATTTTTCTTCAAGACATTCAAGTGGTGAAGGAGTGCAATAGCACTCACTTGGAGATGGGTAATGTTACCCTGTGGTGGAGCTCCTTTGAGATGTTGCATTAACCTCTTTCCTTCTTTCCTCTGGCTGAGTCATAGTAGCAAAGTATTCCTCCTTCTTCTGACCCCTATGTGACAGGCATAATGGTTTGACAGATCACAGCTAAGGCATGCAGTTGTGATTGTCATGTGGGATCACAAAGTATGACAAATTATCTGGTTTTGTGCTGTAAAAACATATGGTACAGAAGTGCTACTGTGAGAAGGTGCAAACCAAATGCCACTTGTCTAAGTATCATGCTCATGTTGTGAGACGTGATGGCACTGTTCATAACACACCAGAAGGTTTTCTAATATCCTGGGTTCTCTTCAGCAATACAGCACTCAAATACAAAACTATTGGAAAGAAAATGGAATTCAAATGAGACCATATTGTCAAGCATATACTACGTACATATATGTACACATATAAATCATTAACTGTGAGGACAATTTGACTGTAAAGCACAATAACCACAGTCTAAAGCTAACATACAATAACTATAATACTAAGTGATACTATAGTGATAGAAAAAATGATACTGGAGTTCCAAACATAAACCCCAAAACTTATCAAGAAAACCTGAATTTAAAGATGTGATATAACTCTCACAGATACTTTTTATGCTAACATTTATCTAAATTCTTGAAATGATTCCAGCTTGTAATGCCACCTTTCATTCAATCATATAATATTATCAAAATGCTACAAATTAATTATTAGCAATATATATGAGATAAAATTATTTATAGACTGAAATGTCATATTTCATATGCCAGGTTTTAGTCTTTACTTAGTTTTTAACATGGAATAAAACCTCTAAAAATAAGGAGATATTAATAGATAATAAAAATGCTGACATTCTGTTTTTTTCTCTGATATTTCACTTTTTACTTAATTTATGTTATTTGATTTCCTTTCTTCTTACTATATAAATACTGTAAGTTGACTCTGAGACACTTGTTCTTGTGTTAAAACTATTTTTAATAGGGAATGAAAAAGAGTATAATTTGCAATGTTTTCTTTGCATGTGTTTTAGCCCAATGAGAATAACAGAGAAAAGAATCAGTAAATTAAGTGTGCTGAAATCCCTTATGATCATCCAGGAAGAACTTTTAAATTAATTCCAAGATGACTAATGATGTATTGAAATAATTCTTTGGGTAGACAGAGGCAAGACTGTGACCAAAAAAAAAGGACATTATGTCCTTCTTTATGTTCCTATGGAATCATGGTTGTAGAAAGACAGACAAACAAATGAAAATAGTGATGCCATAATCACTGGTGTACTTAATTGGCTCAATCTGATGGTAGATTAGAGCTTGAAGAAATTCTGATCATCAGTTTCCAATTGTGCAAATTATCATTTAGAATCTGCTTGTCTCACTTATCTTGAATTATTCACAGTATCTGAGTCAATGCAAGAATAATTTCTATAAGGAAAATCTTCTGTTAAATGTGGATCAATTAAGCACCAAGGACTACAAAAAGTTACAGCTTTAGTTTAGAATAAAGGACAGAGCAGAATGACTACAGATTTTTCAGCAATTAGTTTTTGCTGAGAAAAACCCTATGAGTCACATTGATGGAACAAAGGACAGGGCAGTGGATTAGGGGGCAAAATTGTTACTAAACACATTGTGTTCCCCCTGTTTTGAGATTTCTCTTCCTATGTACAGAGTCATGGCCAGTAATAACAAGGGAGCTTCTGCTGAGAAAGTAGCTAAAGCAACCTCAATCTAAGAAGAAACCGAGAACCTTCACTAACCCTGCACATCACAAATATGTTCCATAGTAATTCCATAGTAATTCCCAGAGGATGTGGTAAAACAAAACGTGATGGAGGCATACATTTACACTCCAGAGAGAATAAAACATGTTTCTGTATGACCTATCATCTAGCATTTGTGTTCCTCTCACATATGGATATGTAAGGTAGGAATATTTAGAGAATGCCATGCCTACATTTGTTTCCCTGGGGACTGAAATATTGTATAAAGGTCCTTGTAGCTTCATGTCATGGGTTGACTTAGGTCAGATGTCAGGTACCCACCAAAGTCACCTGTTGCATCCTGGGATTGGGTTTTAGGGGTTCTTATTTGTGTTAGCTAGCCGAGTCCTGTGTACCCCCACGCTTTCCCCATGTCATTTCCCCCCCCCCGCCGCGGTTTCTGGCCCCACGCTGCCTGCTGCCGAATCTTCCCCCTCTGCCACTCCTGTAACCGCCCCCCCGTCTAGCCCCAGGAAACCCCGTGCCTGCCACCCCAATCCCCACGATCCCGCTCAGCCCGAGGCTCGGTGCCCGCCCCTGCGGGGTTCTCTGGTTGGTCGCTGTTGCTCGCGTCACCGCCACGGCAGCCGGCCCTTTTGGATGGGAGGCCGTGGATCCTCTCGCCCCGCCCCTCCATAAAATCCTACCCCGCCGGCACCCAGGCGCCATTTTCTCCCATGCGAGTGCCGGGAGCGGTTGCGCCTTTCCATCAAACCACGCCACGTGACCAATAAACGGTTCCTGCCAAGCACGGAGTAAATGGACAAATTCCTTACTTCTTTGCTGGATCCCTAGCACATGGTAACAGTGGCTGGTCAGCCCACATGGCCGAGACACGGAGCCATGTCCAGGAACCCGTGGCAGGAAACCCTGGCAGCACGTGGAAGCTACGTCACAGCCGGGCTCTCAAGAGCTGCGTGCAGCCGGGGAGAACGAAAGCTAACACTGCAGTCACCCACTGACTCTGCTCCGCAGCTGGACAGAGGAGAAAAAATTTAATGAAGGGTTCATGGGTTGAGGTAAGGACTGGGAGAGTTTGCTCATAAAATACCATCAAGAGCAAAACAGGCTCAACGTAGATATTTGAAATGGACTTATTAATTGCAAAATCAGAGCAGGATAATGAGAACTAACATAAACCCTTAAAAACACCTTCTCCCCATCCCTCCCTCCTTCCCAGCTCTACTGCCTACCCCAGCAGCACAAATGATGTTCAGTGCACCATCCATAGCTTCTGCTGCTCAGGGAGAGTTGATCCTCTGCTGCAGCATTGGGTCCCTCCCAGAAGAGACAAATCTCCACAAACTTCTCCAACATGAGAAAAACAGTTTCCTGCGAACTGCCACAATGTGAGTCCATCCTATGGGCAACAGTCTCCCAAAACTGCTGCAGTGTGAGTCACTCTTCCATGGGGTGCAGTCCTCCATGGATAGGCTGCTCCAGGACTCTCACTGGACCACAACCTCCAGGCATCTGGCATGGGCACCTCCCCCATAGGCTGTGGGTGGATCTCTGCATTCCCCATGGATCCCCATGGGCTGCAGGGGCACATCTGCTTCACCATGGTCTGCGGAAGAATCTCGGCTCCAGTGCCTGGAGCACCTCCTCCCCTCCTTCTCTACTGACCTTGGTGTTGCCATGTTGTTCTGCTCATGTGTTCTCACCTCCTCCTCTTCTCTGGCTGGAATTAAAACTGTGTCACTACCTTTGTTTTGAGTTCTTCTTAAATCCATTATCACAGAGGCATTACCAACATTTAAATGGCCCAGTTTTGGCCAGCAGCATGTCCATCTTCAGAGCGATCAGGGATTGGCTCTGCCCAACATGGTGGAATGTTCCAGCTGCTTCTAATAGAAGCCATCTCTATTGATGTCCCGCTAATTAAAAACAGGCCAAACAAATCCAATAAACTTCAGGACAAGAGTTTGTGCTTGTCCAGGCACAGTGTAGTCTAAAGAAATATCTCAATTTTTGGACTAAATATAATTTAAAAGTTGAAATGAATGGAACTTGAAAGACGCCCTTAGGTGCCCAAGAATGGATTTCAAAACCTAGAGGTAGGCTTCTATTTTAGAAGTGTTATAAATTATTTTGTTCAAAAAACAGACTGAAGCCAGATTTTGCTAGTTATTTGTAAGAAAAGCTGTTACAGTGGGCTATTCATTATTTAGGAACACCTACAGATAACAGCCTGCATTATCAGTATGCAATCTATATTACACTATCTGCAGGGGCAGTAGAGAAAAGCACACACCTGAAAATCATGAACAAAAGAGCTGCAGAAAACATTATCCTTTTTCAAGCCATGCCAGGATTATCTTTAATTGCTTTATACTGCTAAGGGCTAGTCTAAGCTAGAGGGGGATTGCTAACACATCTATTTCAGCAAAAGCTCTAAAAGGAGATGCAGCTTTTACTGATAAAAATATGTTTCTTTGGATGTAGCAGATACCACGTTCCCACAGAAAATAAGCTATGTGAGAAAGAGAGACTTTGTTCAGAATTGCTGTGTCTACTTTAGACCCTTGAATGGTCTAAACAGTATAATAAAAAAATTCCAAATGTCTATAGCTGACAATGTTGTGCAAGGCAAAGTTTCTGGGGTAGACCTAAGACATAGGGTCAAAGGAACTTGGAGTTATTTTGGTTATCATATACATCTCGGCTCAACCTCATGTTCTGTTTGAGTGGTCTACCACAGTTTAGAAACTTGAAGAAGGCAAAGGCATTTCCTAAGATGTCACTGAGCACAACAGCATTTTTGTCAGTTTCCCAGAGTAAAAAAAGACTGCCATGTGAAAATAAATGTCTGGAGTGTCCTAAATATTTTATTGTTCAAAAGGACCAGTGAAAAACAGTGTGTTACCTCCAAGTCACAATTCAATTCTTGAAGTGAAATCACTGTACTTTATGTAAACCAAATTGAAGGCATGCATGCAGATTTTTCTGTAAATTAATAAACACTGTGATAATGTAAGTGAAACTTGATTGCCCTATACAGTCCCATGTGCAGTTAATTTTATTTATCAATAAAGATTGTATTTGTAATGAAAAATATTCAGAAGTATCATATACATATAGGTTTAGAATTGTGGAAACTCTCCTAATTTCTCCTGATAAAGTCTCTTGCAGCTGGGACAAATCCCAGATTCATAATATTGTCCTGTGATATATCCTATATTAATAATATTTTCCTGATTAACTTCATCTAAAGAATATTTTTACCAGTGCCCCAGGACATGCACACATGTTCCTCTGTGTTTGTATACATCTTTAAACTGCACATATGTTCTTTCCAGTGTTTAGTAGTTTTCTATACAGCTGTACAAAGTCATTATCCCACTTCTTTACTACCTTACATGAAGGAAGAATTATCCAAATGATGAATAGAGTTACCTAAAGAAAATACTTTATCATTTACTAAGTAAAAATGAATTTGTGTAAAAACTGAAGGAACTGACAAGGTAGTACAGAAAAAATCTAATATGTAATGACACAGATGGACATGTGTTTTATTAAATAAGAATGACACCATCTTAAAACACTGTCAGATTATTCTACATAATTTCATAAATGATAAAGCAGAGTGTTATAATCAACAGTGTCAAAGATAACATTCAGATCAAGCAAAATAAAATGCTTGAGCAGCCCAAACCAGACTGTATTAAAAAATTATCATAAACTGTAACTATAGCTGTAACATGATTATGAAGTAGATTGTTATTTCTCAAAGGGCTTGTTTTCCACTAAATGGTGATATAATTTAGAAATACTGACCTGCTTTATGTTCTTGTCCAAAACTAACAAATCTTAAACACACAGTAAATTCAATCCCCATTTCAAATCAAGAATGCTTCTTTAGTAATATGGTAATGTATTCAATTTTTAAATACCATGGAGCTGTTCTACAATTTAACAGTGTTGAGAGTCTAAATAAAATAAAAATATGGGCTATATGGATATAATTACATATAGATGAGGCAATCTGTTATGACTGCAATGTAAACAGTTGAAATAAAAATTCAGTTGATAAATAGACCAGTGTAATCCAAAGATGAAGTAGACAACCTTGTAGCGCTTAAGAATTCCATAGCTGCCCATAAGTCCCATGGGAAAAACCTATGGAACCTTCTTGCTCACTCCATCAGGAAGCAATATTTTTTTTTATATTCACATAAAGCATGTACCTTCTCCTAGCTATAGTTGCAACATTTTAGAATTCTGTATCATATTACAGTAAGGTTGAGATATGGACAGAAGGAAAATAAAGACTTCCTTGATCTTCTTTAGAGAAGGACACTAGAACTGCTGAGTAACAGATTAATAAATACAGTAGAGATAAATATTGATTTTAAGATGCAAGGAAAATTTTTATAATTCATAACAGGTGAATTAGCACATGTCCAATATATAAGTAAAATATCCAGAGAATGACAAAAATATCCAGATCTAGAAGACATTTAAGAGAAAAATGCCATGAAAACAAAGAAAAATATCTTCTGCTAAATTCAGGAATATACAGTGGAACAAAGAAGTCAAATCTACTGAAAGCATTTAATATGCTTTTAATTATGCATTTAATATGCATTTAACAGCTTGTGGATCAAATCTAACATCTTTGAAAGTTAGGATCAAGGAATCTCAGTGAATATTTAAAAACACATTTTAAAACCACTAGCCATTTAAATTCCAATTTACAATGCACAAGAACTCAGCATAATTAAATTGTCTTAATGATATGTCTTACAAAATCTGCAATTTAAATTGTAGTTCATAATTTTGAGGATTTTTCATCCTAAAACTGAAAAAAGAACATAACTCTTTATTTACTACCAGTATGTTTACTATACCTTTTCATTTTACTTGTCTAGTTTATACACTTGGCAGTAGCAGAATTAAAAAAAAATGTTTCTGACATTGGTATGGGAAACTGTTTTCAAGGTCATGGAAGGTGTAAATACAATCCACTCTCCATGTGATTATGCCAGAAAGACAATATCCGGTTCTTCACACTGGCGATTGCGAGGCTTCTCAAGCATTAACTATCATATTATTATCAATTCAAGTCCATTTGATAAACATTCATTTTTCTAAAGTAAATAATAGAGTAAGAGACTCTTGACTTACTTCAGTGACTGTTTCTTAACTGTTGAAAAATATTGAAAAATAGCTAGAAAAGGTCATAGGCCATTTACAATCTATTAGCATTTTGCTCTTTATTGTTTTTTTATGCATAGTTTAAAACTGAATTGGCACTGCTGAAATGCATTTTTTGCCTTTCAGGAAATTTTTTACATAAAATTAAATTACATTATGAAATGCACAGACAGTAGTACTAATGATAAAAAAAAAAAAAAAAAACCTTGATTGTGAGGTCTGATTGTATGTGTGTATGCTTTCCAATTATCCAGTTTTGCAATAGCAATTTTTATTCATGGAATGGCAACTGTAACTGCAATCATATTGTAGCTTTGTTTGTTTGTTTTGTCCTTTGTTAAGATTTCAGGGGGACTTTTCAACACCCTAATCTAAACCCGAACTCCAGGATGCAACACCTGACATTGTTACTTGGCAATTGTTAAGGTTAATGTACAAAGTGATTCAGGTAACAGAAATTTTACCTCAGAATTTTTTTCTGAGAAAAGACAAGGTAGGAGCATAATAGATCAATTTCTTTATAACTTTCTTGGATTTGGTAAAAATTTTACCACAGAAATGAACAACATTAAACTCAAGAAATGAACAAAAATATTTTAACTCATCTATTACCAAGTCTGTAGAAAGTCATAGCTTCTACTTGGATGACATATACATAATTAATTTCATGGTTTGATGGTTCTGAACTCTCTAAATGTTGCAAAACACTGCATATTACAGAGCCAAGTTCAGACCCTGTAAGATGTTACAAATTAACTTGTAGTTTATTCCAGGCATAAAGATCATCTAGTTCCAACCCACTGCCATGAGCAGGGACAGCTTTCACTAGACAGGTTGCTCAGGGCCCCATCCAGCCTGGCCTTGAACTCATCCAGGAATGGGGCATCCACAGCTTCTCTGGCCAACCTGTTCCAGTGTCTCACCATCCTCACAGGAGAGATTTTCCTCCTATTATCTCCCCTCTTTCAGACGAAACCTACTCCCTCTTTTCTACATACACTCATAAAAAGTCCTCCAGCTCTCTTGTAGTCCTGTTTAGGTAGAAACCTAAAATGGAAAAGCCACAATGGAAAAAGCCACTATGAACTAACCCCAGAGCCTTCCCTTATCCAGGCTGAATGGCCTCAACTCTCTCAGCCTGTCTTCATAGGAGAGGTGTTCCAGCCTTCAGATCATTTTCATGGCCTTCTCTGGACTCATTTCAGCAGGCCTATGTCCTTCTTATGTTCCAGGCATCAGAACTAGGATATGGGACCCAAATAATGGCTACCTTTTCAATGGACTGAACTTGGAAAATGTTCAGCAAATCAACAAAAGATTGTACTCTGAGTTTTCAAATTGATTTCAAAAAATCAAAGCTATTTTTTATATTGTTTTTCTCTTAAATCACTGAAACTGCCTTCTGATGTTATATCCCCAAACCACTGTTTTGTAAGCAAATCAAATGTACCTTATACATTTTCGAAGAGAACATAGTTTTCTCACTTAAGGATGTTGTCATTGGTGAATATTAGGATGTATTGTCTGACCTAAATATCTTATGTTATGATAACAAAGAAGTTAAATTGAACTCTGTTTTCTCTTTCATTGCTTTTCACATCCCTGCTCTTCCATTTTGCTCAGACTATTTTATTTTTGATGCTTCATTCCTTGTAGAAAAAAGTTCTAATAACAAATACCACCCTGTTCAGTGTCTGCAAGGCAATAAACAATTTGACCATGTCAACTCATATGGGTTTAGTAATCTATGATCTAGGGACTATCAGACATCAAACTGAGAAGTTTATTCTTGTAACAGCATTCAAGTACAATTCCTGTTAACCACATTTCCCATTCTTTCAAATAAAATGTCTTTCCATTAAATCCATAACTGCTAAATCCCTTAGTTCATGAACTACTTCTGACCTAGAACAATTATCCAGAAGAAGAGGGGAGAAAGAATAAAGAACAAATTAAGCATATACCATATAATGAAAAATTATACATATTATACCTTAATATGTATAAACAGTTTATAAGGAAATTATTAACAGATGATGTTCATGGCTTTATAGATTCATAGCATTGATAATATTTTAATTTCCTCCTTTTCTTTATGTCGTGTGTAGGAAGAATCACAGAGTCGATGCAAACACAACTTTGAAAAACATGACTGTCACTATAGGACACGAAAAAGCACAACACACACTGCTGCTATTGTAAAGGTAAAAAAGGGAAGTATATTTTCTGATTACAGCATTTATAGTTTTCCGAAGGCGACAGTGGATTGGAGGGTGAAAGTGCCACCTCTCCAATGACACTGGACAAACTACCAATGCATCACATTTCTCCACCTCTATGAAGGAATGCAAAAACAAGAAGTTATTTACAGAAAGTGTGTGAGAAACTTTGCTACAAGAATGTAAACTCAGAAGGCTTTAGAAAATCTTAAAAAATCAGGGTGATACATGACACTACAATTTAGCCTACATTAAATTTTTGATGGACCAGCCAGTAAAATACCCCATATCAAGCCTCCTGCAGCTTCTGGCACCTTTGAGGAGGGGATAATATTTAAAATATACTCTGTCTTCCACCCTCTCAATCCTCAACCTCACAATTTAGAATCTTATGTTTATTCAAAATATGACATTATTCATTGGGTTGGAAGTGATTTGTGTAAATACCAGTCCTGCAGTGCCCTCCAAAGAGTTATGATTCCAAGTCTTTCTGTAGCATCATCTCATTCCAGATTGTACTCTCTTTGGGAACCAGACTAAGAATCCTGAATAAACAAGAAAATCAGAAAAAAGGAAGAGGAATTTTTTAGACTGTTTTCTTCTAGATCTCATTGTCAAGATGAGTTGATCCATAGTATATATTTGGACTTTCCAATTGTCTTTTGCATTATCTACATGACAAAGCATTTTAATAATTAAATTAAGGGTGAAAAAAAAATATCTACCAGAGAGAACATATATTGGTGAAAAAAATGTTGTATGTTTATTTGTCATGGTCCAGTGACGAACTCAATAACCCTTTAAATCTCTATTATTTTTATAATGAGGAGATATACTGAATTAAATCCTTTTAAGTTTCTGAAAAAATTTTCCTCTTCCTGCTGTTGTTGCCAATATCTTGTTTGAGGAGCCCTCCACTGCCTGGTGCCATGTCTGTAATTTGTGTGTGATGGTCTCACATCAGTCCAGTAAATGAAATTATTTACTTCTGGAAAAGTTCTTCAAAAAAGAGACATCTCAATGTCCTGTAGGACACTGAAGATCAGCACTCATATGGAAAGGGTATAAGTGACTGCCTGACAGTAAGAGGGACAGCCAAGTCCAGCCTTACATTATCTTGCATACAGGTAATTGAGAAATTGTGACAACAGCTTCTGACACATTCAGCTATATCAGCAGAGATAACTGTCCTTTATTACTCAGAGCATCGCTACATGAATAATTTTTTCAGCCTGCTTAGATTGCAGTCATCATCGGCTTTCACATTTATTTGAAATAAATCTAGGCAGTACCGATCATATTGTATTAAATTGGTTTGACAAGGTAAAATGTCTTCTCCTAGTAGATAATCCATAAGTTAAAAGGAAAGCAGAAAAATATCTGTAATGTTTTAGTATTGAAACATCATGTTTTGTCACTCTAGGAAAAAGATTTCATTTTTTCTCCTTCTAAATCCTTCTAAACGACTTTGGAAAGAGAATTTCTATTTATATTTTGACAAAACGCTTTTAAAAGTTTCAAATGTTTTCATTCTATGACAACAAAACTATTTAAGTGAATTGTGTTTCAGGATTTTTATTTTTCAGAGGAAATTAAAAAAAAATATGTTACCGAGACAGAAAAAAAAAAAAAAAAGACAATGCAATGAAATGTAAGGAAAACTCAGATTATTGTGGCACTTGCATTCTTTAAATCTGAAAACTTTCTTTCAGTGCTTAATGAATTGAAGAGTCAAAAAAGAAAGTGCTGATACTAGCTGGCATTTATTTTGGTATAGTTATATAGCTAAGAGATGAGGAACAAATTTCTACTTCATCTATTTAACATTAGAGGGAAGTTACTCTGTAGGCTGATTCAGAGGAATTTTCAAGCCATCAACAGTACTATTCCTTTAATGAGATTTAATGTCAATGATAAAAATGTAGATTTTTTTGTGAGCATGACATTTATGAGGAAAAAAAAGTAACATATAATCAACTAAATTTGGCATATCTTCAATATATAAAAAGAATAAAATTAAGGACTGACATTGAAATGATTTTCAAATGTCTGCTCCAGGATTTTCAAAATTTTTCTTTTTTTATTTATTTTATAAATGAGTTAAAAAATCAGTAAGAAAGAGCACAAATTTTTTGAAGATTTAATGCTTTTAGAATAGTCATGATACCTATTTTCCTGAACACTATGAATGAATATATATGAAATACTATGAATGAATACTATGAATACTATGAAATACTATGAATAAATACTATGCCCATAGAATATAGGCCTAGGTGGATCTCCATATATAACTCCTGCAGCACATTTAGACTGCTTACTCTGAACTTTCTTTAATGCTTTCAGAATATTCATGATACCTATTTTCCTGACTGCAAACACTTACTATTAATGTGCATAGGCTTTGTGAATGATATTCTGAAAACGAAATTGCCAGAAATTAAGAAAATTTGTAATGATTTGACTAGGTACTGGTGGCAGACAAGACTGCCTCACTAAACAAGGGTTAGAAGTTGGTACTTTTATTGAATGTTAATCTCAATGTAAGAAGTGTAACTGAAACACCTTCAGAGACACAGCCTGACTCCCCTGTAATTGAACATGATGTGATAGCTAATTTTGGAAACATTTCACTGAATTTCCCTTTCTTACATAGCACCTGTAGTTTGGTTGTTTTTCAGTCAGAATCTGTCATTCTTCATGCACAGATGCAAACCCTCCCCTTACAAATAAGAGGATAATTAAAAGAAATGTGCCATTTATACAAGCCTTGGAAAGAGTCTAGTGTTCCATCATTATTGCTTATTGTTTTGGGGACTGTTTCTTTGTTCTGAAAATTCATTGAGGGGATTTGTTGTACTTTGATGTAGATATTATCTAGGGTGATAATGTCCCCAAAGATTTTCTATGATAAACTGGATGTGTTGAGAACAAGGGATATAAAAGCAAGAGTGGAGGGGCATGTGAAATGCCATAGAACATACTGTGTGGCATTTTCCTGCTGCTTCAGAAGGGTTGAGGCTTCCTGTCTGTTATCCATCTTACCTGCCAGTCCTGTGTGGATATCTGGGACACCCTGTAGAAAATTGTGTGATGTTATATACCTGCTTTTACACAACTCATTCCTACCCTCAACTTCTATTGAATATAAACAGGAGGATAAACATCAACCTAAGATTTGCTGATAGATACTTAAAATGAGAGTCTTTCATCAGTGAACCGAATCTCATTCTTATATTCATACCCTCTCTTCTTAGCCACTTCTGAGTCTTATGGGAGTGTAATAACACAGTCTTTATAGGAAAAAGCTGTTAAGGAGATGTAAAGCAGGAAGTTATAGGCTTCAAGAGCAGGACAAGGTTTCTGAAATGAAATATTTTAATAGTCAAAACCTGATGATATTAATTTATTTAATACAAGTGCATACCCACTTGTATTCCATATTTGGTGAGACCAGATGTGTGATAGTTTTCAAATGTCATCCAAGCCTGGACCAGTGGTCCATGAACATGAAAGTGAGATTAGGTTAGTATATTGGGGATTTCTGCATCCAAACTTGAATAGAAAAAAAAATAAAGAAGGACCTGGTCATTAGAATGGGGTAGTTTGAAAAAAAGAAAATAGAATGAGTAGGGAGTGGGATGTAACGGAAGCTTCTTGAGACAGATAACACAGAAACCAACTATAATAATCAAGTATCTAATTAAATCCTCCCCAGAAGTGATTCAAACTACAATGAATACTATGTCCATACAATATAGGCCTAGGTGGATCTCCATATATAACTCCTGCAGCACATTTGGATTGCTTACTCTGAACTTTCCTTTAATTTAAGGGAATATGAATGGTAAGTCAGTTCATTCAAGTATTACCATGCAAGATTCAGCCTCTAAAAGCTTTGTATTTTTTAATGAAATGCTGTACAATGTCGCTAATCTACTTTGAGCAGTAACACACAAAACAGTCTTGTCACTGATTAAGAGGCATTCAATATCTTCTAAAAATATATGAAAAATGTTTTCTAGTATAGAAAACATTTAGTATAGAATGGATTAGTTCTAAATTCAGAGATCAATAGCAAATAGGATATCCATCACCTAACACATTATAGCAGACCTCTGCCTGGCTTTTTTGAGAGGTTTATGATTTTAAAATGACTATGTTGCATTTACTGTTGCATTCGGAATAGATTAAATTAGGCCACAAGCCAGTAATATAAGAAATAGACAAACAGTATGACTTATTCCTATCCCTTTAGCAATTATCTGGTGACAGATTGTTTTTCTCTGTTTAAAGTATCTGCTAGTAAAACATATCTGCTCATAAAAGAAAGATGATTAGTGTGATGACAATTTGCTTGTTCTTATAAGGATATGTGGAATATTTGTTACGATTAAATAAAATTATTTTAAAGCTAAGGACAACAGTCTCATTAGGATGTATGTATTAAGTTTAAAAGGAAGCAAGACTAATGTTTGTGTTTCAAACAGTGTCCACACTCCTTACAAAGACTTCAGCCTTTATTTCCCTATTTAAGATATGAAGTTGTTTGCATAAAATGTACCGAGCAAGGTTCATTTTCAGTTACATCACAAGACCAAAATTCCATGCAAATCAACAGAGATTTTGTGTGCCTCATTAATAGAAACCACTCAACTGGAGTGATGACATATTATTGTGAGCATACCATTTTAAAGATATTGCTTTAGTTTCTTGGGCTGGTTTCTGTTTGATCTTTTAGTCTGGGTTCCCAAGGGGATACAAGAATCAGGCTCCTGCCTAAAAGCCCTCTTATCTAGGAACAGATGATCAATAAAGTCCAGCAAAACCTTGAGATGCCTAAATGCAGTAAGTGATCAATCTCAGTGCTTAAGAAGAGCCAAATTGAATATAAGCTGTGCCACAAGACTTCACAGTTTGGAGACAAAATGAGGTTTTGCCACCACTTTACCATAGGAATGGTGACAGAGCTTTTCAGGCAGATCTGATAAACAAATTAAGTGGGTCTACATTGTTTATTAGCTTGATGTTCTTCATTTTTACATTGCATCCCACAGAAAAGGTTTCAAAAAAAATTAGATGCTAGGTATGAACAGCTCATTCTCTCTCTTGGTAGCAGAGAAATTACTAACAAGACTTTGATTTTTTTATCTACACATTATGCTAATAGTTCTCAGAAAAGTTTGCTTTGCACAAAGAGACGGGATTTTGCAAATAAAAACAGTATAACAAAAATTGTTTATAAAATTATACCAAAGTTTTACCTATTTGTTGGAAGGGATTTTTAAAAATAATAATTAAAAATGGTAGCATTGATCCTGAACTACATTTGCCTCAAAACACTTAATTAAAACTTATCAGCACTTTATCAATAAATAATCCATTTAATATCTGTTCAACTATCTGGAATATATTCTTTGAAATGAAATACTATTAATCTAATCCTGCAGGAAGTTCTGCACAAGCACACAAGGAATATATGCAGAATACTCCCTTCCCATTAACTACCAAAACATTTTAATTTGTAAAATTAGCTGAAAGAATTTGAATGGATTTAATTTGGATTTATGAGTTGGTTTTCTGTCAGGATCATTTAATTAAAGAAAAAAGAGAGAAAAAATCTATGAAACCCACATAGTTTCATTCATTTGCTCTTTTTAAAGTTTTAGTATGAAATTTAAAAATAGAATTAGCATAAAGCTTTGCAATATATTATTTGAGCATTCTTTATCATATAAATATCTATGTAAATAGATATAGGATGGTGCAAAGAGTGTCTTCCCAGTGGTATCCAGTGAGAGGTCAAAATGCAATAAGCACAAGTAGAAATGCAGCAAAATTAGTTTAATCATAAGAAAAAAATGTTTCTAATGTGACGTTCATCACACACGGGAATAGGTTGTTGAGAGCTGGGCAATCTCCATCTGCAGAGATATTCAAGACCCAGATGGACACAGCTCTGGGCAACCTTTTCTGACTGAATTTGCTTTGAGCAGATAAATTGGATTAGGCAATGCCCAGAAGTCCCAGTCAACCACTCATATCTTTTGATTCTATGATGCTTTAAGGATGGAAAAAATTAATAGATGAAAAACTAAAATATAGGTCTGTCAAAGTTCAAGCAGACATAATAAAATCTATTACGAAAATGACTAAAACTTGTGGGGAAAAAATTAAGGTGGGGAAATAATATAAGTCTTTTTTCATAACTTATGCTTGAAAAAATGCAATGCATGTACACATATACAGTAGTACATGTTTATTTTAATTAGATAACACAAAATACTTGGGTTTTCATATTTTCATTTGTGAGGCTTTCCAAGTAAGTCTGGAAGGACATTGCACATCATCTGATGCAAAACCCTGTGAACTGATAAGGTCCAATAAAGTGCCTCACTTGTGTAATGAATTCACTGTGGCTGGAGATTATTTTCAACTCTCCAAATCCCACTTGGATTGTATTCAGTGTTGTCCTTATAGCAGATATTGAGGTAGTTAAAATCCCCTACAGGTATGAGGCATTTTTTCTAGTTGTCTGAAGAAGACTTTGGTACCCATGATTTCCCCTTTCTCACCATAGGCAGATATACACAAACATAGTCACACTCATACAAGATTTCTAGCTATGTGTCGCTCCTTAGATTTATTTAATTAAAAAGAATGACCACACATAACTTTAGCTCTTTGTTATAAAGCCATTTCTTTATTCTTCTTAATCCAAAACTGTGTAACTTTATGTTCTTTGCGAAAATTACTCTTAAGATAAGGAATCATGAAACTTGGCATTTGCCTTGTTAAATTATACGAGACAAATTCTTGAGGACTTGAAGCTAAATCCTCCAAAACAATACAAAACTGAAGAAGAAAAAAAACAAATTAAGTAATTATATAAATTCTACATGATTTCCAGGTTGGATTGTGATGCCTGTCCTGTTGGTTGTTTTAACTTAACATAAATACAGGCTTGTAGATCTTTTTTTAACAGGGCATTTTGTGGGCAAGCACTCCATCTTGCTAATTAGGCATTTGTGGCCAAATTCACCCTCTGCAGGAAAACCACTGTTTTTAAAACAATTACAGCAATTTGAATCCAAACAACTTAATGCTGAGAAATGACAGAAGGGGAGAAAAAAAGAAAACAATAAAAATCAAACCTACCTAACTCATACAATGGGCTGCACAAGTGACACTAGATAAAGAAGCCCCTAGCAACAAAGCTATTTTAGTATTTTGGATGTTGCAAAGAAATTTCCTATCCTTTCCACTACTCCTTTACTAGCTGGAACAAAATCAGTAATATGAAGTGAGTGCTTTTAAGAGGAAATCTTAACTGAGGATTGAAGAACATGGATAAAGATAATTGTGGAGATACAAAAAAACCACATAAGATATCTGGAAATAGGAAACACTCAGCTTTTCCATGTGATGTAGAGTAAAAGTAATTAAAATGATTTCTGCCCTATAGTTAAATTATCACAGTTATAATAATTACCCCCAGAGATTATTCCACTACTTCATAAATCTGGTAACAAAAACAACAAACCTGCCAATAATATTAACCAAAGACTAGAATGAAACTAAATTAATTACCTGCAGCTGTGAGGGACTGTACTTTGCAGTATGCCCAACTTTAAATTATGTCAAATCAATATTATAACAGCTTCTGCTAATACAGTACATGGATCAAAGGAAGAAGCAGTATCAGAGGGTCAGAGGAAAGGAAGCTAGTGCTGAGATACTGAAATAACATATTAAAATTAGGAAGGAATCAACTCTGCAAGTTGCTGAAGAAGAAGTGAGTGGTGTTGAGTATCAAAGTATCCAAGAAACTGCTGAGATTTCATAGAAACAAAGAGATTTCAACAGAAATGTTCTTGCATGAGTGAATAAATATAGAGCAATATACTCTCTGTTCTCAGAGAGTAATATACTCTGAAATAAGTAGATAGATAAATAGATAGGGTTTGTTCTATCTATCTATCTATCTATCTATCTATCTATCTATCTCAAGAAAGGAGAGATCTGCAAAGTTCAAATAAAAGCTATTACAAAATATGTACAAGCCTTTGGGCCTAACTTAGTTCAGGCTTCCAGAGACTGACTGAAAAAATAAAAATAGGGAACACCAACATCTGGACATGTCTCATTTTTGTTCTAACTCATTATTTCTTGAAGGATTGTGTACATCTTCTTATGGCATGCATACCACTCAAATAGACAACACGAGTTACCACAGAAACAGCTACTGATTTATTACCACAGGTAGACCTGTCATCTACTGCTGCTAGTGTCAAACTTGGAAAAGAGTTATTCATGCAAATATTCATTGTATTCCTTCTCAGACTTTGTCTGCTAATGGTTAAGGTAGCATTCCTAAGAAAAGCTTTTTTCTTCCTTTTTATCTTTTTCTCCATAATTGTATTCTTCTAGTGACACCCACTCATAAACATTAGCAAAAACAATTTAGATTATACTCAGTCTTATTACATATATTTTAAAACTATAATCAAAACAATTATAAGTGACATTTTCTTTACTTTTATGCTGCTGTTAATATTAATAATAATGTTATTTATAGTAATATTTAAGTGTCCAATAATTAAAGTTTTATATCAATTAATATGATTTTTTTTTGTGAAAGAGGCTCCTGTAGGCATATTCTTGATATAAAAATTAATTTAAAAAAATTGTGTATGTTGTTCCTATGCCTTAAATATGTATATAAGTCTTAAATATTTACACTATAACAATTAGTGTCAATGGTATGTATATATCATAGACTCCTGAAGTAAATGGATTTCGAAATTATTCTGGATAATATATCCCAGAATTATAAAGTAACAATTCCAGTCTCTTCTAGGAATCCCAAAATGTCCAGTTAGCCATGTTTATGTAAGTAGCATTTTTCACTTCATTGCTTCTGGTTATTTTTAAAACTTGTCTGTATCTTTCATTTTTGATTGCTGTATGTTAATTTTAAAACTAAAAGGTACTGCCAAAAACTCTTTCATTTTACAACAGCTGCTTCTAACAGCTGTGTTTTTATCACCTGTTTGAAACACTGACCTCTTGGGCTTTCCTTATGCAGATGAAGTTCAGCTTTCTCCCAGAAAAGTGACCAGGGGCTTATACCTTTTCTTCAATTATTCTGTCCCTCTTGATGAGCAGTTTGGTTTGTGATGATTAGCCACAGGGATAAATTAGAGTATTAGTTTCTGGAACTCAATAAAAGCTGTTTGATATAGGGTTTGATATTACAACTCATTTCCTCCCAGTCCCCCTGCTCTGCTCAGGTGAGAAGTAGAGAAGTTAGGAATGAAGTTGAACTTGGTGAGGAAGAGAGGAGCAGGGAGAAGAGGTTTTAGATTTCTCTTTATTTCTTATTATCCTATTCTTTTTAATTGGAAATAAATTCTACTAATTTTACCTATTTGATTCCTTTTTGCCCAAGATGGTAATAGCTGAGTGATTTTCCTGTTATCTTGGCACATGAGTTTTTTGTCACATTTTCTCCCTGGTCTTGTTGGGGAGAGGTAATAATAGAGAGACTGGGCACCTGGAGAGTAGACAAGGTCAATCAACCATGGAATAGTATATAGTTTAATTTGTCCACTTGCAGTTGATTTATTTATTTATTTATTTTTGAATATTCTTGAATGCCAGAATACAGAGGAATAGGAATCATTCCTTCAAGCAATAAGAAACAGCTTTATGATTTATGGAGGGTTTTAAGAGAAGTCACAAGATAAATCAGTCAGTCCATGAAAATCACTGTGATTTTGGAGGTTCCAGACTGGAGAAATACATGTGGAAACAGAGCTACAAAGTAGCATCTCTACATACCACAGCTTGCTTACAAAGTACCGATTCCCAGCACAATACTATTGTATTTGTTCCTGACTCCTGCCCAAAGTCTTGAGACAGCCTGAAAGCTTCAGGTGCGTCTTCAGCTGTATATTTGTCCAATTCTCTGAATAGCAGGGAACTAACAAAATGTGATGAATCTTTTAATGAGAGAAAAATGGAAAAGTCTTTTAAAGATTATGCTACATTTTTAAGGATAAGAAGACTTAAACTTTGAATAATATGAATGCTTGAACAATATTAAAGCCAAACATTAAACCTTTTTTAGTAAAATAAGCACCAATTAACAAATCAGACTGGTTAATAAAAATGTGAAGTGTAAACGTTAAATACAGGGGAAAATAAAACAATACAAAGCAAAGCAAAGCAGTGGGCATTTTTATGAGTTTGACTAAAAATTAGGCCCTTACTAACAATGGGATGAGACATGATGTATAATAGATCATATATAGCACACAAAACCATAACATTTTTTATCTTTTTGTTCATGTAAGAATAATTTTGTAAGGACATAGTGTCATGATTTGACAGGGAAGTGAAATTTTTCCGGAAGTTGGGGTCAAACCAATCAGTGGTCAGGGGTGGATATTGGCACTTGGAGTGACCACTGAAGGCATGGACACACCTCTGAGAACACAGGGGGTTAAAAGCAGAGAACTCCCTGGGGGAATTTCTCTTTGGTTCCGGTCAGAATGCAGTGAAGCCATGCGGCCTAGGAGAGGTAGGCCAGGGTGTGAAGGGACTGGAACTGGGCCTCCCCCCACCGGATGGAAGGGTGGAGAGAAACTGAGATGCCTTTCCCCCCTGCCCCCCCACCAGAGGGAAAGAGACAGAGAGCCTGAAGGCACCTGGAATTTGCTGGCAGAGAAGAAGGAGAAGTGGGGGGGAAGGTGCCCAGACATGGGAGTTGAGAGTTCTGGGCAGAGATTTCAGCCATCTGGAGAGTCTGAGACTTTTAACCCTTTACTGGGAAATTAAAGCTTTGTGAAATATTACTCCTCCTCGATTTGAAAAAGAGAAACAGTCTGGGACCTGAGATGTTAGAAGAAATTTTTAGGTGGGAGGAGATGATGGAGTAGCTTTTGGCTGAACTTTTCTTCTTAGCCACAGACTGAACCAAATTCTCTGCAACAGAGACTGCATTTTTAGGGGGGTGCAATGGTGAACCAAGAGACCTGCTTCAGCGACTGCCAGCACAGGAATGGAGTGAACAGAGA
The DNA here is from genome assembly GCF_026979565.1 of Vidua chalybeata. Lineage (NCBI taxonomy): Eukaryota > Metazoa > Chordata > Aves > Passeriformes > Viduidae > Vidua > Vidua chalybeata. The sequence continues at coordinate 55,365,445 of NC_071534.1, read as the reverse complement.
AGAGTTGAGGAAGGTGTGGTGATGCCCTCTGTCTTCAGGAAGAAGATGATCTCTGTTCTTGAGATCCTCAGCCGCAGGGGAGGAAGAAAATGGGGGGACTGTGGTCCCAAAATGAGAAGCTGAACTGTTGTTTCTTTTGGTCCATGGCAAAGCATCCTTAAAGGAGCCCTATGAGCAGTCTGTCCATGCACAGTGGTGAGAGCACTGTACATGGAAAGGAGACTGTCACACTGGCAGATTTTCTCTGGGCGGTGCCATGTGTGTCATGGAAACACAGAAGGGTGGCAATTGTGTTTCTGGGGGGGTCTATGGTGCAAGAGAGACTCCTCTCTCCTTTGAGGGAGTATTGATTATCTGAAGGGTGGCAACTTGATCAGGAATCCTGGGTGGTGTCTCACTGTGTTTTGATGGAAATTGGGTGGGGGGAGGAGGAGTGTTCCGGAAGGTTTTCATTCTGGATTTAGTGTGTGTGTCTTTTATAGTAGTAGTAGCTTAATAAAGTTTTTTTTCCCTTTGTTATTAAGCTTGGGCCTGCTCTGCTCTGTTCCTGATCACATCTCATAGCATTTATTTGGGGAAGGGGCATTTTCATGGGGGTGCTGGCATTGTGCCAGCATCAAACCATGACACATGGAAAGCAGGATTTTGTAATGTAACGTTATCATAACTGCTTGTCTCTGATTTTGGACAGACAAAGCTATTATTTAGATGGATCTAGACTTACCAGTGAAAGATGTTACTGAAATTTTCTGTTTTAACTCAAGCTCTCTTACTGGATTTTTTTTTTTCCTATGGCTTGAATGGAACAAATTATATTCTCAGCTACTGATTTTAATTTAATGTATAATTTTCAGATGAGTAAGAGGGTAATGATAGAGTTCAAAAGGGTAATACTCATATCACAGTTAAGCCAGGAAATTACAAACTGCTACTCTTTGGGTGTTAATTCTTTACTTATTAGAAAACACTCTGGATAAAAAAGGTCACTGGTGGCAGCCACTCATAAATACACTCTGACATGTTCCTACTACCATATTGAAAATATTAAAAGGAAGAGAGTGACAACATGTACTCCTGCTATCTGCTGGTCCCACAAAGAAGTGCTTGGCAGGAGATGTGAGAGGCATTTAACTAAAAGCAGCTTTAAACTGACATTCTGTCCTTTGGATTTTGTAACTACACTTATGTTTATCAGGTATAAAGATGTTGTTCTAAGAGGCTTTTTAAAGAGGTCAATGCAACTGCTGAGAACTATCAAGGTGGTGAAACAGTTTTTGGTTTTCCTAATTACATGTATTGTCTGCATCAGAGGAGACTTAGTCCAAAGCTTTGAGATGGTGAAGAGAGCTCTTTTTTGAGAAAAATCTTTGAGAGGATGAAGAGGCTTTTAAGACACAGTTTGTGTCCCCAGAACATGCTCTGATCCATAGGGCTCAAGTGGGTGTGACCCTGAACAAATCAGAGTCATACTGACAGAAACAAAAATGTCTAAACTGTACGGAGATAAACCTTGTGGTTCAGTGAAGAAGTACTTTCGTTAACATTCTCTTTATGGCCTGGCTTATGGAGATAGAATGGTGTGTAACTGTGTGATAAGTCAGTGCATATGTTCAGCTATATGGCTAACATTTAGCTGTTACTCCTGATGGCATGAGATAAAAAACACCTAAGGAAAAGGAATGTGTACAAGTCTGATGAATGTTTAGAGTGCATTCGCAGTAAAAAAAAAAAAAAAAAAAAAATCTGTTATTTGGTTATAAAGATAAATTTTCTGCTTCTTCCATACCACTTTTCTTAAATTTTCTATTTGCTTTTTTTTTTTTTTTTTGCAGATTCAATCTGATGCTTTACTGTTATATTAGAACTGTTATTTAGCTCCAGGTGGACTGGCTGATATTGATGACTCTATTCATTGTTCATTATGGCTAAAGGGCCAAATCAAAGCAAACATGTGTGTGGCTTTTCACAGTAACTTTTCCTTCAGCACTTGACCTGTGACCTGTTAATATGTTGAATCAGAAGAGAATGGACACTTTTTAGTAAGTAGACACTTAAAAAATATGAGACTTATCATCACACCTGATAGCTTGATCTTAAGCTGTCATTAAAACCAACTCAAGGTTCCCAAATGGATCTGTACTGAACAATTAGAGAAATTTGAATTGTAAAAGTAGCCCATGACTTGCAAAATCATTTTTATTCTAAAATAAGTGTGTTAACTATTAGCACTCTCATCAAGAACAAGATGAAAAAAGGATTACTTGAGCCATTAGAAAATGACAGACTGAGAAATGGAAAGGAAAATAATCAATTTTTTACCAGAATCTGATAATTTTAGGGTTAAGGGGATTTCTAATGCTATTACCAGTTCATAGCTTTTCATCAATGAAGAATGATGATTAAAAAATGAAAATACATTTTTAAAAATTATATTAATTGTATGGAAAAATCACTTGCATATGCTTTTATACATATATGCATTTTAGTGTGAATCCACAAAACCACTGGCTCCCTCAAAAGAACATGAGCACACTTTACTTTTAGGCTTCGGGTAAATATTTCTGAGCTGCACATTTAGGATTTTTAGATACTAACTGAGTAACAGAATTTTAATCAGAAACTCATGAGATTAGTTTGGATTTTTTAAATGAGACAAAGTGAAAAAACAATGTGATTGTGTGAATTGTATACTTGGGGTACCATTTTCAAAAGCAAGTGACTTCAGGAACTGCTCTTACAGTGGCTTTTTTTTTCCCTGAGGCTTTCAGTGAAGCTGAGGGCAATGATCTTCTAAAGCTGCAGTACACAAAGCAGAGCTGCAAGAAAGGAAATGTACAGCTGTACTACTTGAAACAATTTTGAGACAATTTGTGTGTAATAATTCTGTGGGGCACTCTTGCAGATATTTTCCAATTGCTCAAACTAAAGGAACAGACAGAATCTTCTAGAGTCCCTTCATAAGCCACTCTAGTTCCTTTATGTATCATAACAAGGCTAGAGTAGCCTTTTTAACAGTCAAACTAGTCAGGGAATTTGGAAAATGTTCTTTATTTTAATGTTTGTTTCAAAATTGATCTGATGGTAAACTAATAAATCAATCTTAACAACGCATGTAATTCCTTTAAAACTTACCATATATAGTTCTGATATTATCTGTCATAATTGCTCCAGTACACCTGAAAAAAAAAGTAGAAAAAACCTCCCTCTGAATATAGAAAGAGGAAAAGGAGTCTCAATTATTTTTCTTTTGTATATTTACTTTAAATCACTCAATAGGAAGATAAGCATTAAATATGTAGACTAAGTTTTTAAAAGCACTAAAATCTAGGATAATTTAAAAATATAATTACAAGTCTGAATAATGATAGACAGTATAACAATGTCCATTACCTAGGAAAAGGAGTACCAGGATTGATGGAGAACACTGGTAAAACATAACAGACGGTAGGAATATATTTTATTGCCCTTAGCACTGGGTCAGAAGTCCTGGGAACAGAAGCCAAAGACCAAAAGAAAGATTAAAGCTCAGCCTCATGCCAATATATATGGCCGTCTTCTAATAACAGCTACTCTATTTGTGCTTCAGTTAAACCTCATGGTAATAGGAGGTTATTCACTTTATAACCCTGCCTTCCTCTTTGCCTCTAAAAAGAAATGATGTTCTAGAAAGTGTCTCAGGACATACCTTACTCTTGTTAAAATCAGAAAAGGAGCCTGAAAATTGATTATTAAAACTAAGCCTGTGGCTTTCCATTTGAATATACTTTTTACTTTTCATATTATGATAGAAATTAAATGAGTTGTAAATTTTTTCTACATATAACAAAAAAAAAAAAAAAAAACTATGCACTGTCCTCTCTTTTCTCCTATCATAAGAGCTGTTTTTTAAATGAGGAATTTTGGAAGGTGAAGAAGGAGGCTAACGGAGAGAGTGTGGGACTGAGATATTCCATGTCATTTGTCCCTAAGGAAGACAAGCAGAAAATGGAGGCAGGGACTAGGACTTCTGGGAGAAGTAATAGTGGAAAGGAGGCAGAGAGAAGCTAGTGTACTTGCATGGAAAGCAAAGGGAAACTTGCAGGAAATTATTTGTGAGGAGAGGCAAGAAGACAGGAGGAGAGCTGTGAAAGAAAGGAACAGGAATTGTGATAGTCTGAAATTGATAGGAAACAGACAGAAAATAGGAAAGAGACACAAAAAGAGTATGGAGCACACCTGGCCAGGGAACAGAAGAATCCAAATCTGAAATGATGACACAGCCTCCCCATAAAGGCCTAACTTTTACAGGTAAGCAAGACAAAGATCAAGCACTGAGTCTTTCATACATCCTCCTGATCATTGCTTTGTCAGTGATTTTGGGAATAAATCTGATTCTTGCTCTCTGGGCTTGACATGTCTTGAAGATGCTCACTCTGATTGTACAGGTATCTTTCTTCACTCTCCCAGAGGGCTTTCCAAACCAAACCACATAGGCTCAGTGAGATAACAGTCACTAATAAAGACTTACACAGGAGTAAAAATTATCTTTAAAAGGATCATTCCAGTTATTTTTTAAAAAGCATTTTTTTAGAAGTTAAGCAATGTCCTGGAATGTAAACTTTGTAATCAGACAGTTGAATGTAGCCCTCTAGAACTTGTTTTTTATCTTTTTGCTACTGTTTTGTTTTGTTATACTTTCCAATCCTTTCATCTACTTACTCTCAGATATACACTCTCACCACTTCAGTCTTTTTTCATCTAGTGAGCAAGTGTTTTTCTCTTCTGCTCTGTGTATTTTTTCCCCTTTTAACTTTAATTCCTTTACTTCTAATTACACTCTCTTGTATCAGGCTAAATTATTCCTCTCCTTCCTTTGTGTTTACTGCTTTCAGATTGTAGTTTATTATGTCCTCCTTTCTTCCCTAACCTAATTACTTCACTAAACTATTTGTATTTATGCTTTTAATCTTTTCTCATAAGTAAGTCTATTCATCCCTTTAATCATTTCCACTACTTTTCTTTCAAAAGCTTTTCTTAGAGCTTTTCATGACTTACAAAATGCTTTTTTTATATTTCTTGTTAAACGTTGATTAAAAATTTGTATTTGACGTCTTAACCATGTAATTGTTTTTTTAAAATATTTTTTATTTATTTTAATAGTAAATATCACTTTATCTCATAAAAATTTTCTCCTTATTTTCATGTCTCTTTTTACATTTTTATCTTTGTGGTGTATGGATACTTGCCTTTTCCTTCAATTTTATTTTACATTTTCTTACCATGTAGGCATTGGCATGTTATACACAGCGAGACAGAAACCCAGACACCCAATCCAACTGTAAGTCATTTAGGATTCAGTGACAGAAATTATTTCCAGCATGTGCATGCTCAGTAGGCACCTATTTATTGTGAGTTCTGTGCTCTCTCCCACTCACATCACCTGCTTTTGTCTAGTACTGGCTTCAGTACTGACAAGATTTGTGCAGTCCTGCTCTGAGCATATGCATACTTTATCTCCCATATGGCAAAGAGTGCATTTCCTTTTTTTCATTTCAACAGTGTTTCAACTGGTTTTACAGAATCTGCTGGATGATGATATCCCAGTGTGGAACAGTTTGGACAAAATTAAGGTTGAGTTACAGAGATATTTTTGCAAAAGTCTTACCACATTTGCTGAAATGTAAATTAACTTGTACTCTAATTTCACTGATTGACAAAGCTATAACTAGTTGGTAAGAGAAGGTATTGTAAAATTTAAAAAAGCCTTTTGACAATTATAAAACTCTGACTGAATCCCATTGTCATTAAATAGCAATTAAAAATGCATCTGCCAGAGTGTCAAGAGAGATGAGCAGGAATTTAGGGAGCAGAATAGTTCAGCTAACTCTTGTTGCTAAACAGACTTCTATTTCTGCCTGCTTCTAAGTGAGTGCAGTTGAAAAAACCTGTCTGGAATAGAAAGACCTGACAACATTACATTATACAGAAATTAAGGCAGTGGGAGACATGGCTTTGAGCTCAGGAATACATGTCAATGCAAAGAGGAAGCTTCTGTCTCCACCAAAATGGGAATCATGCTGTTTTCTTCAATCAGAAAACAACTCTTTCCTTTGAGGTTGCTTTGACATAGGTGCTTTCACCAAACACTGCTAGTTTTTGACTAACACCATTGTGTGTCACTCACCAGCATTTTCTCTGTAGTTGTCTTTCCCTCCCTATTTCATGCATGCTTTTTAATGTGGGGAGGGATGTAAATTCACAAATTTACTGAAGATGATAAAGTTGAAACATTATTGTCACAATATATATAGACTTGACCAAATAAAAAAAATTCATAGACTAATTGTATATTTTGTAATTACCAATTAGCAATATATATATAACATATTCAAAAGAAAAAAATAATCTGATTTAAATTAAAATAGTTCTATAGTTTTATAAAATAAACTGTTTTGAAGAGCTTAAAATACATTTTAAATTCATTGATCTGTTATTCAAGTAGGAAAAAATCTCAGTCCAAATTGTCTGTTGTCAACCAACAGAACTAACAAGTTATTTTAATCACTTCTCTGCTTTCTTCTTTTTTATACACCTAACTTATAAAACACATACCATAGAATATAGGTTTGCCCAAATATTCTTCATTTAATAATGATTTTATTTCTAGAAGAGTTCATGCTGATTCTAATAACCTTTTCATGCAGTCTTTATTACATGTTTTTCTTACTAGTAGTGAGAAAGAACACTATATTTCCTTCCTTCCTTCCTTCCTTCCTTCCTTCCTTCCTTCCTTCCTTCCTTCCTTCCTTCCTTCCTTCCTTCCTTCCTTCCTTCCTTCCTTCCTTCCTTCCTTCCTTCCTTCCTTCCTTCCTTCCTTCCTTCCTTCCTTCCTTCCTTCCTTCCTTCCTTCCTTCCTTCCTTCCTTCCTTCCTTCCTTCCTTCCTTCCTTCCTTCCTTCCTTCCTTCCTTCCTTCCTTCCTTCCTTCCTTCCTTCCTTCCTTCCTTCCTTCCTTCCTTCCTTCCTTCCTTCCTTCCTTCCTTCCTTCCTTCCTTCCTTCCTTCCTTCCTTCCTTCCTTCCTTCCTTCCTTCCTTCCTTCCTTCCTTCCTTCCTTCCTTCCTTCCTTCCTTCCTTCCTTCCTTCCTTCCTTCCTTCCTTCCTTCCTTCCTTCCTTCCTTCCTTCCTTCCTTCCTTCCTTCCTTCCTTCCTTCCTTCCTTCCTTCCTTCCTTCCTTCCTTCCTTCCTTCCTTCCTTCCTTCCTTCCTTCCTTCCTTCCTTCCTTCCTTCCTTCCTTCCTTCCTTCCTTCCTTCCTTCCTTCCTCCCTTCCTTCCTCCCTTCCTTCCTTCCTTCCTTCCTCCCTTCCTTCCTCCCTTCCTCCCTTCCTCCCTTCCTCCCTTCCTCCCTTCCTCCCTTCCTCCCTTCCTCCCTTCCTCCCTCCCTCCCTTCCTCCCTCCCTTCCTCCCTTCCTCCCTTCCTCCCTTCCTCCCTTCCCTCCCTCCCCTTCCTTCTTCCCTTGCCTCCCTTTCTTTCTTTCCCTCCCTCCCTCCCTCTCATTTTCTTCTCTCTCTTGACTTGAATGTCTCTTTTTTTTTTGTTCTTATACCAAGTTGGTTTACTGTTCTTATGGCATTTATGTATACTCAGGGGAAATGGCTCTTTCCACAGCTGGCAAATGTTCCCTCTTTTGGAAGCGAAAACAGAAGTTCAATCTCTGCATTCCAAAATGAAATACTGTCTTGGTTTGGAAAGACAGGTGTCTGCTAAGGAAGGCAGGAGCCTCCCCTGAAATGGAAAAAAGTAGACCCCCTCCCTCCGAATTGTTATAAATTTGAAATTAAGGGCTTTCAGGCAAAAATATGGGAGCAGGAATAACAGTTCTTTATTAGGGAAGAAAATAAAAAAATAAAATGAACAATGCAGTGAACCAAAACAATACTGACAGAGTCAGAATACAAACTGACACCCTGTTAATCAGGGTGTTGGCAGCAGTCCAATTGGGAATTATGGCTTCAGTCCTCTTGGAGTGTCAGGTGTGGTTCTGTTGGAGCAGTGATCCTGTAGAAAAGGGTGTAGTCTTCCTGCAGTGGAAGAGGCAGCTGTCCCTCTGGGAAATCCAGTGCAGGAAAAGCCATGCTGGTGTTCCAGAAACTCAAGATTATATCCAGGTAGAAATACTTGGCTCCTCCCTCTGGGTGGAACATCTCACAATGGGATGTTCTGGTTCTTATCAGTCATCCAGGAACATTCAATAGCCCATTATCAGCAGATGTCTACCCTGAGAGAGGATTGGTTGTGGAAGAGATAAGGAAAACAGCTCACTTAACAGATGACAATTGCCATACAGATGGCAAATGGAATACATCTTGCCTTTCAATCTGGGACAAATACTTAATGCAGATAGAGACAGAACTGAAATGAAATATTTCTCTATCGACATGCAGCATAACGTGGAGTCTTAAAACTCTATATATTCAGGTTCAGAATGAAACACTGAGGGAGGTCTGGCCAAATATGACTTCACACAATGAAGTCTACAATGTATTTTTAGTAAAACTGGCATCTCATAATATTTCTAGCCAGCTGACAAGTACCATTCTAGTGTTAACTTCCTTTTCCTGTATCTACCTAATTGTCCTAAAGTTGTCTGAGCGCAAATTTGTACAAAAATGTCTTAAGTGTACTTAAAGCTAACAAAAGATTAGAAAAGAAATTGAATGTGGGCTGGTTTTGAAGATAATAGATTCAATTTATGTATGATTATTATAGCTACAAGCATTTTTATTCATTGCAGATATGGGCCTTAATATGAGGGAGGATTGGGAAGGGCAGCCTTTAGGGTATTTGAGCAACTGTCAAACAGTGTCTATTTTTCAGAATTACTTTTATGCAAATAAAACACAATTGGAAAAATATATTCTCAAGACTAGCTATATTTTATTCTTGTGATACTAAATGGATTAGAAGCATTCTGTTCCGAGCTGATAGAAATAAAAGATAAAAATTGAGTAATCTAGAAATCCCTAGAGAAACAAACATTGAACAAATATTCTATAAAAACTGTGCATTTTTTAAAATGTAGCCATATAACACTTTAAATTTCATGTTCACATCAATTTTTCAGACACTGAATGGTTTCTCTTTGCTTTAGCCCATAGAGAATCACATGCAAGTAATTAATTTTAGCATTTATTGGTGCGTTGTCCAATGTTTATAATTGCTCACAGAATATACGGAAATGCTTTTAGCATTGCTGAGCTATACATGGCATGAACCACGAAAGAGATAGTCACTTAGAATAGTGCTGTGAATACTCAAGGCTTCTCTAACATCAAATTATATTTCACAATTCAAATTTTAGTTTTATTTAAGTGTAATTGGGTTTTAGTCATATATGTTTCTGCATACCTATTTTTTCAAACTGTTTCTTTAAAAGAATGAAAACAGTATGAAATATCAACTTTCAGAGTGAAAAATACACAAATCTGTTGCTTGAAGAAAAAAACTCTGATAAAAAGGAATCTGAAATACTAAAATAGGTTTTAAACACACCACGTGGTTTGTATTTCTAACACATGAAACCAGTATTCATGGTTGTGTGAATAAAAAAAGATCTATTTGGTTCCCTGTTTCAAATGCTTATGCAATCCATCAGGCATAAGTCTAGAAAAATCTGTCAAAATCTTTCTGTTAAAAGAAAATGATATAGTGAATTTCTGAAGTATCTTTGCCAATTTCTTCTACTTTTTGAACAGGCTATTTGAAAAAAAAAATTGTTAGATAAGGAAAACTGTTCTCATATGACTGTTGGAAATACCCCAAATCAAGAAAGAGCTACAAAGTTGTAAACTTTTACATTCTAGTGGGATTGTGGTTTTAGCAATGGAAAGTTCTTCTACCAGATAAACATGGTGTTGGAAGACACTTTTGCATAGGCTACAGTAGCTATATTTAAATTAATTTTATATTGAGAAGATATGTAGGAGAGAAAGAAAGCCATCAGTTTTATATTGCATGCCTGTAACTATATTTTTGTACTTGCCTAATGATAGAACACCAGTCTCTGCTTTATGTCCTGTGAGCATGCATGCTGTATTTGCTCAACAACACACTGTTACTGCACTCATTTTGTGTAGTATGAATTGCTCAGAGGAGCTTGTTTCTTCTTGATGAAGAAAGACTTGTGATCATGTCTTCTCCCTCTCTTACGCTATTTAATTTGTAGCAGCCAGAGAAAATCAGGCTGTCCCACATACGTGTGATTTTTCAGTTAGCATAATGAATTCCATTCACTTGATGAACTTTAGCACAATGAATTCTGTTGCACAACCAAACATTGCAATTTCTGTTTACAAGAATGGCAATCATCTGCTGAAGTTTCAGAATAAACAGGTGATATTATTGAGCTTCATCCAATGCAGAAGGTAATGTGTGAAACCTTGTCACAGCTGCTGAACAAAAACAAAATTTTCACAAAAGCACAGCTGGATATGTATTGGGTTTATGTGGCAAGGTTTTAGTAGAGGGGGTGATACACACGAGGCTTCTGTGAGAGACACCAGGCTGCCCCCCTGTCAGACAGAGACAGGTCCTGCCTGCTCCAAAATGGACCCATCAGTACACAGCTGAGCCCATCAGTGACGCTGGTGGCATCTCTGTGATAACATATTTAAGAAAGGGTGAAGAACACTGCAGTGGTGCTGTGAAGGAGTGAAGGGAAGAAAATATGAAACAGTCGAGATGAATGAAAGAGTAGGAGGAGGTGCTCCAGGCTTGAGAGCAGCCTATGGGAGAAGACTGTAGTGATACAACTGTCTCCCTGCATCCCATGGAGGTCCACCAACAGTGAAAGCAGAGGATAGACCAAGAGATAATCACTTTTTTGAGTACTACAGTTATAGGAGATGTTCAATAGATACATATAGGTTTTGCAGGACAAAATGAAGTCAATTTACTTTCAGTTAAAGCATAAGATATCTAGATATTCTTTGAACTTCTGGTACATCTGTGCCACAAAAATCAATGATAACTCCTCTCTGCTTCTTTAACAAGACAGATCAATGGCAATGGACTTTCTGGCAGAAAGTGCATTTCGAAAACGTGATCAAGTGACTGACATCCAATTCCACTCATCTGCTATGAGAAACAGATATTGTTGATTATCATTTGGGTTGTTCCGGTCTATGGCATCGGAATAAATCTCTAGATATAACCAGATGGGAATGAAGAGCTTATTATTTATGATTCAAGAACTTTGACATAAACTGAATGAAGCTATGCACAAGACAAGTGTTTGCTGTTGAAATTCTAGTGATGTGGACAGTTATAAGGTGGAGATTCACATGAATCGCAAGTGCATTCTAGAGAAAGAGGAGCATACTTTGCTGACCACATCTTGATTACTGCAGAGATGATCCCTTGGGTTACACAGCTGTTTGCAAGCCAGAAAAACTGACATGATGAGCTCTCTGCTGAGGTAAATGTTAAAGTATTTGCACTTCCATCTGAAAAGCTGATAGTGGAATCCTTGCCTGACTGGTTTCTTCAGATCAGAAATTATTGTCAGAAATCCAATAGAGGCACAGTTCAGGCTGAAGAGATGGCCAAAAGACAAAATGTTAGCCAGACTAATTTCTTTTAATTCTTCAGTATGAGCAGAGTGTGACAAAAGATTCTTCTTGTTAGGAAGTAATATTATTCTTCCCGACTGAGCAGTCTAGAACCACTAGCAATCTTTTTGAAGCGTATAAGATCTTTGTTTCCATGAAAGCAGTTCTACTTGCAATGCTGTAGTGCAGGGAATATGATGTTTTGCCATTCCTAGTAAAAGGCCACAAGTTCTACCCTGAGAGTTCCAGTCTCAGGGCTGTCCTGGTTTCACTTCCTGCTTTGGGGGCAAGTGCCTGTTGCCTCCCCTGTCTGAGCCTGAGCTGTACCAATGCCTGTGTGGGAAGAGTCCGGCAAACCCAGGAGTTCATTGCCCTGGGGGAAAATTTGAGGCTGGGGAGGCTGTGAAACGGGCCATGCAGACAGAAGGCAGGAACTTAGAGCAAGAGATATATATAAACAAATTCAAACTTTTTGAGGAGAAACGAGCTCAGTCACTGTGTTATACTCTTTCCAACAAAGGCTTTGGGACTCTAGTGGCCACCATTTGTCACTGCTGGCTGAGGATGACTGGCACAGTTGACCACAGACCCAACAGGGTATTAGAAAGGAGAGTACAATGCTACTAATACTGCTAGCAAAATTATTACAGAAGGAAACCAACTACTTGAAGACAGAAATTAAGGAGAAAGAACTGTGCTGAATGTCAGTATGCCTGCTTAGTACAAGGACCAGGAACTGATTTCTGACTGCAAACCACAAGACCTAAAACAGTCTTGCAAAAAATTCCAGAGAAGAAAACAATCTTTAAGATCTTAATATTATCCCACTATCTATTCAAATTAAGGTATATTCTTTTTCTAAGTCTAGTGATAAATACTCCAGATATTCCATATCTTACAGAATTATTCAGGCTTTGATCTTTAATCTTTAGTAAGAACTGAAGAAAAATACTAAGGTTAAATAAAATAAATTTTCATTTAAGTCTCAAGTATCAGTTTACAGAATTTTCCTACTTTATATTATGTCTGTCTGAGATTTTCTTGTGATGCTAATAATTTATTGACTCCATGAAAGATTTAGAGATGTCATTAAGACATGAAATGCAATTAAACTTTGACACTAATCGCTTTGATCAAGTAAGGTCAGAGACAATACTTGCACCTATTAATATTTTATGAAGTGAACTTTTTGCCTTGATATCTGAATAAGAGGGAAAAACTCAAAGGATGTGATGTGTCAAAAGTGTCAGACAGAATTTTTAAAAGTAATACACAAGTGAATCACTTGATGACACGAGTCATGCAGAAGCTATTCAGGTTCAAGTTATTGTGACAGCTGTGCTAGCAACAGTTCTTTTCTCTAGATACAGCCGGTGTTTTATCTAAAAACTAATCTGAATTACAGTTTTGTTTTTCAGTCTCTCTGCTTTAGTTTTGTGCTGAAATTGATTTACTTACTCTTGCAACAATAAAATAAATACTTATATTTAAGAAAATATATAGAATCTAATTTAATAACACAAACCCACATATAAATAAGTACTTATAAATTAAATCAGTTAAAGTAATATTCTAAAACATTCTATTGAAGCATTGAATAGATATAGAAGTATTCATGTCTCTCCATTCATGGTGTAGGATTCCTCTGAAATTAAGTTAAAAACTATATAACAAGTACTACACTGGCAATCAGGAGTAGCTCAAATATAGTAAACTAAAATCATAGAATTAATAGTGTAATTTTTTATTTTCTATACTCCCATCAGCCTTTTTTCTTCAACTGAATCAAGAAATTCATTGAAAAAAATTGAAGTCACACCAATCATTGTTATCCAGCACCAGAGAATTCACTCCCAAACTGCTATCTCCATCGTTTGATGCTTAGTAAAAAGTAGACTGGACAGAGGGATCATGAGTGTGTGGGTGCTCCTTTATTTTTTGTGTTGTTTTCTTGTCACAAAGGAAAACATTTTTGACAGTATTCCATACTGAATACCATTTAACCTCTGTGACAGTATAGCAATACTAGTGAGGCTCCTCTCAATGTACAGTAAATCACAATCCATCATAGTAATCTCAAGCCTCTACAGCAGAAAATCTCTTGAGGATATATCTCACGAAGACAGCACTGTTTGGGTTACTAAAGCAAAACCAAAATAGCCTGAGAAAAATGCTTGGTACAGCTTTTCCCAAATACAGTGGAACATAACAAAGGCTTGCTTCCAATTATGATGAAATTCTCTAACACTTGCTGAGAAAAATCTTTTTGATATGTTTTTCAGTATATATATTTTTCAGCTTTTCATAATCCCTCTGTATTTCCATCATACTTTCATGCAGCATAGTTTTTCATTATTTGTTTATTTATTTATTTTCTGGCAACAATCCTAAGCAATCCCTCATCACTCTTATATTGTCTCTCTTTTTTTAAGTATTGATATGCCTTATTCTGGAGAGTTTTTAAAAGAAAAGCCAAGTGGGAATTCACTGGAATTCAAAACACTAATTGTATTCCTTCTAAGACAGCTGTTTTCTGCACAGCTAGCTGTTCACCAGCTTTTCAAACAATAATAACATAACACAGTATTTTAAGTCATGTGGGTCACCTCTACAACTTTGTATGGAAAACAGTTTAGTGAATCATTAGTAAATATGTATAAAATCAGACAACACAGTAAGAGGATATGGGAATAGATACTGACATTTGGTAGTGCCAAAATAGAAATTTTCTGTGACGCTTATTCTTCTTTGGTCACACATATGAAGATGAGAGATATTAAAACAAACAAACACAAACAAAACTAGTCGATCTGTGATAAATTGTGAATCCTATTTGTGATAGATTGTCAAGGCAAGTTTTGAGAGATATTTTTTGACTTACACATTCAAATTGGTTAATTATCTTATGGCAAACAAACAAACAAATATACATTAAAAAACACTGATTAAATATCATACTCTACCATTGTACCTGTCCAATCTTTAATTATCTTTTACCATACTTGCCATAAAGAGGCATATGCAGAGCCAGAAGGCACCAAGTCCGATAGCCTAAGCAGCAGTTTGCTTTCTTTCCCAACTGCAAAGTTACCATCATGTTGCAGTCTCTCAACACTCAGCATAAATCTTAGTGACTGCACATGAAACACTCCAGTGTGTAAAGGAAACTGTTCCTGTTCATTATAAAGCACAGTTCTACATGAGGAATTATGTGCAATCTCTTTCAAGGACATCAAAGGAGCTAAGTGAAGCATAAAAGGCTTTGTTTGGGTTTGGTAGTTGTTGTTGTTGTTGTTTTTTTTTTTTTTTTTTTTGTTTTGTTTTGTTTTTTTATAAATAGTATGTATCAAAGCCTTGCTAATGCCAATCACAGAAGTATTTCTAAGGATCTTTGATACTTTTCTTTGATACTGTTATCCAAGGAAGGATGCAATATCTTGCTTTTCTTAGTAGAAGCAGCTTAAAGCATGAAGCTCAAATTTCTGATCTTCTGCTATAGAAAAAGAACTTAATTCTTATTATAGAATGGTGAGCATACCTGCATTTTAGATTCAAGGTAGCACTGCCAAATTAAATGTATTTTTGAGATAGTTTCAAACATAAAGTGCACTGAAAATCATTGTTAACAAATGTCCCATCTTCAGCATAGTCTAATTATGGACATCCTTATCTCTTAATAGAATGCTAATAGAATGTGGTTGACAGTTTTTGTAATCCCATTAAGTCCTTTTAAAGTGAATGGTTATAGAAGTGCAAAGAGCTAAACTCACAATGGAATTTCAATGCTACAGCAGACACCATCTCTCCTCAGGAACACAAAACATCCAGTAAATCAAGTGTTGATTATTGGTACTACAAAACTGAAAAATTTATCAAAGAGCATTTGTACTGCACAGGTTATTCAAGATTGCCCATAGGGAAGGCCAAGTTTTTGACTCTTACAGAAGCAGCTGGATACCTATTTTTTTTTTTCAAAAATCTTAGAGAACATGTTGTGAACATTTGTCCTGAACTTTCATGCTCAGGTCAGACTCCTCTTTCTTGTGATGAGGAAATGAGAGATTGTTGTAGCCAGATGATTAAGCATATAGTTGTTGCAGTCAAACAATAAACTATGTGCTTTATCAGTGTTGATACTCTAAAAAGAAATGTTAAATTCACTGCCGGCAATATCCCAGTATTAATGTATCTCCTGAGAAGGAAAGAAGATCCTATCTTTTTCAAGACTTAGGAATTTTTATACAGACAGCAAAAATTTTAGTGTGTTTAGACTAGGCAATTCCAAAAATGGTTCAAATTATGGCCAGAACAGGACACTCAGACCAGTTCTCTTTCTGCTTCCCTGTGTATTTTTCCCAGGGTGGCTGACTAAGAAGGGGGAAGAAATGAGCCCTACTGTCCATCTTGGAGGCAATTGTGAATTGGAGAAAACTTGACTGTTGTCAGCATGTCCTCATTCACACTTTAACCGGGCTGGTTTTAAAGTTCTACTTAGGCTTGGATAAGAGTTGACCTACCTGCCAGTCCAGCTGTAAGATAAATAGGGAAACGCTTTTTGGAGTCTATGAAACATCTGAAATAACAGAAAGCTGAGTAAACATTCAGAGAGATAGCTCTAAATTCCAGACACATGTATGACAGGGATAAAGTAGACATATATGAAATGACAAGGATCTATTTCAGTCCTGTGGTTTATTCAATCATTTGTAAAACACGTGACATTTTTAAAACTAAGCACTTCTAAAGGACTTATCTTCAAAGTGCCTTTCAGATTTTGAATCTGATGATAGTCTTTATTTTATGGACTTTGATGATGCAACCATACAACAGATAATCATTACTATCTATTAGGTTCCTCAATTAACATTTTGAGGGAATAATGAAGAATAACTATAGAAATATCTGTATAAAAGCTCTCTGAAAAGGAAAGAAGGGAAGAGCTTCACTTTAAGTATTACCCAGCTTGGTGATCAGCTATTCTGAGGATGGAAGTTTTCCACACTGTTTTTCAAGTGAGAAGATATCAGCATATCTGGAAATCAAATTCACCTGGCATGTAGGAAGATGCCAATTTTGTACTTGGAGACAGCAAAGACAGCAATGAACGAAGCAAAACTACATTGAGTTTTTATGTTGAGGACCAAACTGAAATACAAGACTACTTGTATTTTATTGTGTTTTACTATAAGTAGGTGATGTTTTTCCCTCAAAGTATGTGAAAGTTTACAGCAGACATCCTCACTTTGAGATAACCCAAATATCAGTCAGAAACACCTACAAATTGATGTATATATTTACCTAATTATTCTCCATGACATTACTAAAATATTTCTTAATCTTAAGAAATGGCACCCTCCTGCTAATTTTTGAAGGATACTGCTCTAATGTTGAAGAATCACAATAGAAAGTCTATTAAATACTTTTGGCAAATATATACCAAATATATACTCATTAAACATATTATTTAACACATATAAAATCAATAATATAGATATTTTAAGACTACAATTTTTGAAAAGACAGTTTGCATTCAAAATAATGATATATTTTTGTAAATATCAAAAACCTTGTAATTATTCCAAATATTCCCTTTATATTCAATTTTATTAACAATTAATTACTGATCACTGTAATAAAACAAATCCAAACAAACCTTAAAACATGATCATACTCTGAATGGGGATATTTTTCCCTGGTACTGTTAGTATGCCATAGTTCACCTAACTCAAATTACTATTGTATCAAAATACCAATTATTATCTAAATTCCTCACTTACCTGCTGACATGGACTACACTCAGGTGTCCCTATATCCCAAATAACCATTTAAACGCATACATAATTTTTAAGGCTGGTGTCTTCAGATCCAACACTTTGTAAGATGATCAAGAGACATAATTTGTTGTACTCAAAAAAATTCCTTTATTTCTTTTTGACCTTGTCTTTCTATTTTTCAGTTGAAGGTTGTTTAGGGTTTATTTTCACTTTTCATTTCAGCAAAATTTCAATAAAAACTAACTGAAGAGTTAAACTAAATATACATTCTATAGAAAAGTAGGAGGAAAAAAATGCTCAACCAAAAAACACCCAAAAAACAACCCAAAACCAAACCTTTTTGCAAACATTAGCAAATTTGGCTCAAATACTTTTGCTCCTCTGGTAAAGAGAAAAATAGATTTAATTCAGAACCCACTGCTATAAATATGCATTATGCTTCCTCTCCTATCTGGAAATGCATCAATTAATTAATTAACTATTCATAGAAGCACTTCTTCTTCCCCTCACTTTCCACTCAAATTCTTTCTGTATTTGAATTCTTCCTCATGCTACATTTAGTATGCTTTTTGCCTCTGCGTTACATGGGAATACGCACCTACATGAATAAAGAAATTATTAGTAAACAAATATGATCTTGGTTATGGTCTGTGTAAGAAAGAAAGAGAAGGGGAGGAGAAAGAGAACTGTGGGTTAAAATTATATTGCTATGACTAAAATATGGTTAACTGTCATATCTGAATAGTATGTGGGCTTACAAGAGTTATGTAAATACTTTGCCTTCTTGCACAGTGTTCAATAGATGGTTAGGTAGATGGAGTTACTACACTGAAGAAGAAGGACTATAATGTATTTATCAATAATATATTTCTGTGTATAGCTTCATCTGGAAGTGATCAATTAGAGGTGTTAAATTTTTGGGTCATTACAAGATTCACAGGTTTGTCTGCAGATTCTGTCAAAAAAACAAATTTTATCCATGTTTTGTCCTGTGATTATAACAAAAAATGAAGTTCTAGTTGATATGAAAAAGCAAACAAGACATGTTTCTTTGATGTTTTACACCTTTTTTATCAGTGTAAAGGAAGCAGGTGAAAGAGGTTCCAAAATCTTTAGGCTATTATTTCCGACATGTATAAGAATGAATCAGTTTAAAATTATAGTGAGGGACTGGGCTTCCAAAGAGATCCAAGTGGAAGTATTTCCAGATGTACAAGTTGTAATTCTTGTTATATCTTTTAATCACATGATTTTTCTTAATACCTAAATCATAGTATGCCAACTCTGCCAATACTCACAAAACAACAAAACAAACTAAAATAATCAAACAAAAATAATACATCTTTGGTTTTAGTTCCTGCAGATCAAACTATGTAATATATGAAATATGAAATATTTGCATCTGAGGATAGGAAGAACAAATTGAGTACTTTACTTTTAGCAAAAATCATCTGACAATTTTGCGGAAGTGATTGCAATAGCAAAATTCAGAATTTCTGTTGTTTCTATTTCACTAAGCTTGCTTTAAGGGATGAGTCTTGTCTTAGAGCATGGGAAAACATTTGGTGATAGTTTTCTTGCTCTGGCATTATTTGATATTTAAAGAGACTGAAGAAAAGGACAGGATTTGAACACTATAATTTAGAGCCATATAAAAACCTATTAATCAATCAAGACAATTGATTAAGAACTCTGGGGATAAAAGGTCACAAGGATTAATTTAATTCAATTTTTTTTTTAATTTTAAATGAAGTGTCACACATTCATGTGGGACAGAAGGGAATTTCAGTATTAATTCATTGGTATGTATAGATAACTGATTTTCCATTCAATAAAGAAAGGTCTCTTTGGTTTTTTTTTTTGATGGATTTTTTTTTTTATTCTATTGAATCCATAACAACGCATTGCTCAGGATTTTCTATTAAGGTTTTCTATTTTCCTTTCATGTATATGAAGAAAGAATCCATGTTGGTCTAGGTACTTAATGGAAACAGATTAACTCAAGAAAACTCTTAATTAGCATCTTAATCTAACCTAAAAGTTTGTGTTCTTAATTACATAGAGTTGAACTGGATATTCAGCACACATATTTTGATATTAAAAATATGAACCTAAAAATCTCTTTAGCTGATTTTATTAATTATCTCCCCTGCTTGTTAGTACATAAATTGATGTTGGGGGAAGGGGAGCAGAGAAGACTAATTAAAATTTATTCTGTCTTAGCATTCATGGTGAGTGTCACTGGTATGCACACATACTAACTTATGGAGCTCATGTTGATGAACATTTGAAGAAGTAAGTCTTTTTATTAAGTGTAGCTACAGCAGGGTTCATAAAATTTGCACAATCATTTGGTTGAGTTCTGCTGAAGGTTTGAGTTTTTTATATTTAACTCACTGATTTTAAAACTGTTAGAGAATTAGCATTTGTCATTATCCTCTATTTTCTCTTTTAATTGTGCCTTCCCATGGAAATCAATGATTCTATTTAATGAAATAAAGAACTCCTAGCTGGATATTTTCTGGGTGTTTGCAGATTACATGTTTCTCAGTGTATGTCAGTGGGAGACTTATGAGGCATAAAGTTTTCTCTATTTTTCCCCATGATTTCCAATCACATCTCAGTAGATAGCACTGTGTGCACAATAGGCAAAATGTTAAGTCTCGAAGTATGTGGTTTATTTCTAATTGGTGACAAAGTAATTTTTTTTTTTCCTACAGTAATGTTTATTTACATTTGCCTCGGTTTTGTGGTCTATTTCTTTTTCCTTTGGTCTCTTACTCCCCACTGCTCACTTTTCCCAACTATTTTATGCAGTTAGGGTTTTTCAATTACCTCCATACTACCTATTTGGGGAGCATTGTTTTAAATGTGTATTTTAACACCACAATTTGGTTTGACAGAATGATTTGTAGTGCTGCAGCAAGCCATTCACCAGAGATCTGAAATCTTGTGCACAAACTCCCTAATCTAGCAAGCTTTAATTCATAAGCTTACTGCTGTTCCTCTATTAAGGTAGTGATGAAATGCAAATCGGAAATTGCTCTGCAGAGCTTGTAAGCTGCTAAAAAATGCAGAACTACTGAAATTCTACAGGACTGTGACATTTAAAACATCTTTGTATCAGAGTAATTTGCTTTTAATTAGGAACAGGTAGAGGAGAGTAAGGGGAGTATTTACGTGCATGTTATGTTGATGGAAAAAGAATGAGGAAGTGTCCTCAGCATCCTCTATTTGATTACTAAATCTTTTATTCATTCCCTGCTTTTTCAGGTCTTGTATTCATTTCACAATGGCACATTTGCAGTGAGAGGCAGTGAAAAAAAGGTCATCCCATCCTCACCCGGGGTTTGTTGGTAAAAGCCCACTACAAGAATTCAGTGTTCTGGGTGGACACATCGCTCTGGTTGCCAACATTTGCAATCCAGCTCTGTCAATGCCTTCATCCCTAACAATTGTATCTAAGAGATTATGAACCTCTTCTTTTATGTTACTAGGCAGAGCTAAAAGAGTCACCTTTACTTCAGGGCAAGAATCAGGCTTATGGCACTTTTTTACAGGGGAGAGTCCAAAAAATGGCAACAAAGTTAGCATTTTTCATATTGATCATGGCTAGCAAATTAAAAAATGCTGGTTTTTTTCATTCTAAAATTATATTTCCAGTACAAGGAGGAATAATGTTTTGTGTAGGCAAGCAAAAGTAATAAAAATGTAAGTTCCTTTGGGACACATAAATATAAAAGCCTTATACTTCAGTCTGAGGTCAGAATTTTATCTGAGGTTCTGCAGATGCAGATCCTACTCTTGATATGTGTTGTATATGGCAATGAATCCACTATATTACATTGTATTACTAATACAGAATTAAATAAATTATTATTTATTGTGTCAATGAATTTTTTTTAATTAAAAGAATTACACTGCCATCCCAAAATGAACCTAATAGATGCTTAAATCTTATTCCATGTGGTAGATTCATAATTCCCTGAGTGGAGGGGTTAGACAGAGTAGAACATAGCATGAGGTACACTGGTGTTTGTCAGGTTTCCCCTTCTGCAGACATATTCACTCTCTTCTCTTTGGTCCTATTTTGCTCCTTGAAACAACTTTCCGTGGCTCCAGTAAATCACAATTTTTTTTCCTTGACATCAGAAATATGTCATGGACACATTCAGATTCTCTGTTCATTCTTATCCTTTTTCATAAAAAAATAATATTTTTACTTGCCTAGCCTTTCACTGAGATGTAGCAAATGTAAATACAGGCCTTTATTTCATTGTAGTAAAATGCTTAGTACACCAATATACTAGACTGCTTTGATAGTTTAATCAGTTTTAAGATACTAAACTACCATTCATAGTAATTAATTTAAATTAACAAATATTTTAATTAATTGATTGGGCAAATCCTTAATAACTTAATAAACAATTAATTAGAGGGAATTTCTAATACAATGGTAATAAAAAGACACAGTACCATTTGTGATATCTAAGTTTAAATACTTCTGAGCAATTTAATTTCCTCGTTTTAACAGGATCTCTTGAATTTATTTGAAATAACAACCTTTTTATTGAAATAACAACAAATTTACAACTCTTATCAAGTACCAAAATGTAGCTGCCAACTTTTACTTTGCTTGCATAAATGTCTTCTAGTCTTTATAGTAATAAAGCAGAAGAAATGTAAACATTACATTAATCAGGTTTTCTTTATTTTTGCATAGCCATGCACTAATGCATGTATGTAGAAGGAAAACACCATTTGCAGTTTTGTAAAATAAATGCATTTGCCAATAAATAAATCAATAAGCACAGGACTTAAAAGATGATATTACTTAAAATAATTTTAAGAAGAAAATAATATTTTTAATGACTAACTAGCAAGTCTAGAACGAGTAGACAATTCTTTTGATTAAAAATTTAAAACATTTCTCAGTTAGCTTTGCTCAGAAGAGACAGTTAAATGAGGAACACATACATCTTGTAAATTTCTTTGCTAATTCTCTGGTAAGAAGTTATAACTGCAGTGACTGGAATTGCTTGTTCACCAGTTTTAAAGATTCTGGATTCTATTTAATAAATAAAGCATAGTATAGAATAAACATCCCATGTCAAACCCATAATTCAGTGATTACCTATTTTATTTGAAGATTTAAATGTTTGAAAATTGTAATTTTATTGGCTCCATCTTTACTGTGATCTCAATTAAAATTGTTCTGTCTGCAATTAGTTTAATTAATTGTACTAATATGCTCGCTTAGGTGAATATTTACTTGGTTAGCCACTTTAATCAAAGTAATAAAATACACAGAAATAGTTTATTTTGTCAAGTTGCAAGCTGGGTCATGAAATCTGAGAACTAGACAAAATATTTTTTTAAGAATTTGAAATTTTTCCAGAATAAAATCATGACATAGACTTAACCCCCTTACCCCTTCCCCACTCATCCTATGCATATAGATCCTGATATCTAGATAGAATATAGTATTTTATGGCAAAACTTGTGATCTTGAAAACTCAAAGATCCATCTAAGGCTAGTAACATCACATATTCTTACCTATTTTTATGTATTTTTTTTTTCCCTTAATTTTAAGCACTTAAGTACCTGGAAGTTTTTGTCCTGTGTATGGCCACGGGTCTCTCAAACTTGGTATTGCTGAGATATGTGTCATCATATGAGAGTCTGTGCCTGACTGCAACTCAGAAACCAGCATGCTTGTGTGCAACTCCCCTCAGGAGCTTGACCTCGAGTTGCTCAGAGAATCCCTAACATTTAACAACAAGATTGGGCACTTCACACAATACTGTGGTAGCTGCTGCTTTCTTTTTGAATGCTGATACTACCACCAGTTTATTTTTATTATAATGGTTAGTGCACTTTTCCAGGAGGTGGAAGACTTGATTTTATTCTCACTTCAGTCTGCCAGGATGTGAACCCATGCCTACTTGTGTGAAACACAGAGTGCTGTAACCATGAAGCTGAAGAAAAGGATGGAGATGAGAAGAACAGGAACAGATTAAAAGACTCCCTTTTTTTAAAAGCTATTCTGTGCTCCTGAAAACAAGTAAGTTCCTTGAACCAAGACACAGAAAAATTATGAGAATCAGAATATTTTTTTTATGTCTCATAGGGAGTAAATTTTCATAGGAGGTAAGTTCCATGTAAGGTATAAGAATGAGAACTCAGTCCCTTATTTATGTAGGCTTCCTCAGATAGATGTTGCTTAAAACCCAGAAGCAGCACAAAAGGAAGTGCCATACAATATATTTCAGTTAGGGGTTGTAGTTTTAATTTCTCTAAAGACCCCCATCAGTGTAGAAAAAAACATATTCCACTAGTATTTCTGTACAGTGGACTACAAAATATACTGTAATTGAGTAATCATTCCATTTTGCTTGTTTGTTTCCATTAAAATAAAAAAAAAAATCACAAAATATTTTTCATATTTTTGGTAAATTAGATCATAGTTTCCTATAGATATTTCAAGAATACCTCTAGATGATTAAGCAGTGTCATCCATATATTCAAACTAAAATATGAGATTTACATTGCTGTCTCACTAGACTGCTTTGTTGATTTAGAAGTCTTATATAATATTACTCCCCATATTTACACCCCAATTACACTGACAATTGAAAAACTGAAAAAGGATTTTCCATACATTCTGCTGTTTTATAAATTGCTAGTAAGTGATTTGAAATTTCTCAGAAGTATCCATTCCCAATTCAAGGTTCCTTAATTAATCTCCTTTCTTTATTCCTTCATAGTATTTGTTCCTTTATTAACAAATCAGAGTGAAACTTGAATCTTTATATAGTTTTTGGTTAATATTAATCACATAAACAATGTTAGCTTTTTGTGTGTTTCAGAGCAAAATTCATAATTCAACAATATGTTGACTGAAGTGTTAGCTGGAGGCCTTTTCATCTTTTCACAGATGATATGGCGATAGGACTTTCAGGTGGTAGAATACAATGAAATAGATTATTATTAGATGGAACTGAGAAGCTGCTTGAAAAATATTGATTCTGTGTACTAAAATGACTAGCAGTTCATGACATTTTATTTTTCCTGTGAAATGACTGAGCTATTTAAAAGGAAATAGTATTATTTTACTGTCATAGCACATATCAAAAGTTTCAAAAATAAATTTTTCTCCTAAGTTACTTCTCACAGTGATATAATGAATCATAGAATGTTTTAAGTTGGAAAAAATCTCTAAAGTCATGAAGTCAGACCAACAAACCAGCACTGCCACCTCCACCACTCAACCATGTCATTATGTGCCACATCTACATTTATTTTAAATCCCTTTGGAGACAGTGACTCAACCACTTCCCTGGTCAGACTGATTCAATACTTGAAAACCCTTTCAGTGAAGACTTTTTTGCCTAATATCCCATCTAAACCTCACTTGGTGCAACTTAAGGCTATTCCCTCTTGTCCTGTCACTTATTACTTGTGACATGTAGCCAACCCCTGCCTGGCTACAGTCTCCTTTCATGTAGTTGTAGAGTTATAAGGTCCCTCCTGAGCCTCCTTTTCTCCCGGCTGAACAATCCCAGCTTCCTTAGCCACTCCTTAATGGACTTGTGTTTAGACACTTCACCAGCTCCATTGCCCTTCTCTGGATGTGCTCCAGAACCTCAATGTCTTTCTTGTCATGAGGAGCCCAAAACTGGACACGGGATTTGAGGTGTGGCCACACCAGTGCCAAATACAGAGGGATGATCTCTGTCCTGCTTCTGCTGGCCACACTATTGCTGATCCAAGCCAGGGTGCCATTGATCTTCTTAGCCACGTGGGCATACTCTGGCTTATGTTCAACTGGCTGTCAAACATCATTCCCAGTTCCTTTATCCCCAGGCAGATTTACAGCTAATTTACCCCACATCCCAATTTCATGGGGTTGTTGTGACCCAAGTGCAGCACCTGGCACCTGGCCTTTTTAAACCTCATACAATTGTTGTTGGCTCATCGATCCGGCCTGTCCAGATCCCCCTGCAGAACTTTCCTACCTTCCAGCAGATCAACACTCCTGCCAGGCTAGGTGTGGCCTGCATAATGACTGAGGCTAAGGAGGGGGAACTCCTTCCTGCTGGATGTATATCAGTGGGGTCATTGTCAACTGGATACCTGGAAGTTGTTAAATGTGACATCATGTTTTAGGCAAAATAGTATGCAATTGAACAGCAATTGAAAACATAGGCTCTGCCCTGTCTCTGGTATTTAAGATTAATTCAGTATACTAGAGTATGCTGAAAGGACTTTGAAATAGATATTTCCTGAGTGCTTAGGTTATAATTAATGCACTTGTTCCAGATCTTCAAATAAGACAACAAATTGCAAAGTATAATATTGCAGAGCAGGAAAATATTATGAAAGCTTCTCAACAGGTAAAAAAAAAATCCTAGCATTATTTACAGATCATTTCTGTAAATATATAATAGCAGATAGATGAAAGTGTAAGTAGTGTTCCTAGAATTAATCATGTGCTCCAAATCTTATATATGAAAGCATGTGATGAACAAAGTAAAATAAATTAATCTTTATTGATTACTATAGGATAAATAATTTATACACATTGTTATGCTGTTTTATGAATATATGGAATAATAATTGAATCCTTCAGAAATTAACCTTTCAGGATGTGTATATCTTTATAGGAAACAGTTGCAAAATAACTCCACAGAAGACCAACCCTTGAGTCAGTTGTTTTTGGATACCTACCTTTCTTTTTAATTTTTATTCCAAATATTATATAAAATTATATGACTGTCTTACAGGGTTTTTTTTTTTAATCTTCTCATTATGCACAAGAAAAGGTTATTCGAGGAGACCTAATATATCTTTTCTATCAGGCTGAATGAAGCCAGTTGTATTAGAGGCCTCTAATGCTACTAACACTGGCATGATGTTAGTGTATTCATGTACTTCATGTCCACATTCATAGTGACATGATGTTAGTGGATTTAGTTTACCATACCTTTAGCATGGTAAACTAAAGGAGTAACTTTAGTTTATTAAAATTTAGTTAAATTAAAATTTAACTCATAAAAAGCCTCAATAGACTATATTTCCAAATTCTGTTTTCCTACTAGATTAAATATGTGATATATGAATGCTTATGATAGCAGAAGGCAGGCTGAAATACAGGCTATGACATTTTTTCAAAGAAAGAGTCCATGGTAAGAAATAATACATCAGTATCAGGTAAGTCAATAGTATCATAATGCAATAGGATTATTCCAACAGCATAACATCTTGTCTGATATCTGGTCATAACCATCACATAATATACAATTCTTGCCACACTATTATACCATGTTAAAATTGTACTATCTATTACTAGAAATAACTACCTTGGTCTCTGTTTGAGGCTTAAAATAATAAGAAAAAATCAATACAAGAAAAAAAAATTGATATTTTTTCAACTTGAAAAGAATACATAGCAGGTAAAATACCATCAAAACTTAAAGGCTGTCTTTAAATCAATGCATGGATCTCTACAAAGAACTTTCCTTTTATTTTTTTATACTATAAAGAACAAGTTGTGTTCTAAAGGTAGTGTTATTTCAGCTGAACCTTAATTTGTGCATGGCTTTGATTGATATACTACGTTGCTAAAACACATTGCATGAATTCTTTTAAAAGTCTTAATGTCATTGCTGTCTGTCAATAAAGATCTTCTTCTCTGCAAACAATGAATCTCTGCTAATGCTAACCATTGCAAGGTAATGAGCATTCTAAAGTACTCCCAGAGTCTCTGAGTAACATCACTATATAAATCAGATCTACTTCTGGAGACCAGAAGTAGAGCACCTAACTTGTCCACCTGTATTTGCCATGAATGGATGATGATGAACAATGAATACATGGTTTCACATGAGAGACAGGTGTGTGAAAAATAACCTTATAACATTATAATTACACTTTCATTTTGAATTCCTTTCAGGAACTTCACTAAGGCCCACAGTGTTGGAGAAACAAAGGTGGGTCTTCTCCATGAGGAAAGAGAAACCAGAAGCTGAGTCATCACAGCACAGGCAGGAATCTGGAAACTTCTTTCCCTGTGAAATCAATGAAGCTTACATTTCTAACTGTTTATAAGGAACTATTACTTAGGAAGTTAAAATGGGACATATCAGGAAAATAAATATTTAAATCTCTCAAACTAATGCATTTTAGTACTCAAGGTTAAAATCCTTGTTTACCTGCCTGCTCACCTCTAGCTGTCTCTTTGGACAATCAGAGGACAAAAGCTGTATTCTGTGTTTTCATTCTGTTTTGCCTTGTTTATTTTTCTCTCCTTCATCAGAAGGAGAACCCCATAATGACAGTTACAACTTCCTTGTAGTGTTTTTTTATGTAAGTGCATTTCCTTTATATTCATGGTTTTCTGGCTGTCATAGGACTTTTATGCTGTATGGAATCCACATTCTTTTTTTTTTTTTTTTCTTTTTTCAGGATCAGTGAGGATTGACCAGAAGCTGCTATTGCACTGGAAAAAAACTAGCAAATATGTTTGGGCTTCAGTCACTGTCTGTGTATTTTATATGAAACTGATAATTCATAAACTACATAGCTAGCCTTTGAATTGGGGATTGGCACCTACAAACTTCCATTTATTAAGTGCCCTACCATGTAGACTAGAGAATTACTTCATTTTCACTTCCCAGTGGAAGAGTTTCAAATGGTGATATTTTCTTCTTCCTCCCTAGCTCCCTACACAAAAACTATTCAAATCTTTGTGCCTAAAACATTTTCCCCATGATGTGGATCTTAATTCCTGCCAGGTGGATGAGGTAGCTTAACACTCATCTCAGAAATCAGTAGTGGAATACTTTAAACACTCACTGCTCACAATGCACAGGGAAAACTGTCCCCTCCCTGTGTGTTCTTTTAGTTTGGTTTCTGTTTTTGGGAGAGCATGGGAGAGGTTTTTGGGAGAGGTTTTGCTTTGTTTGTTTGTGGGTGTTTTTCTTTTCCAAATAACAATTTCCAGTTATTTAAACAAATCTGAGTTGGGAAGGATTTCTAGAAGGCACCATATGAACTGCAGAATTTTTCCTGCCACACAGATTATACACTTCTCACAAGAGACATTTTATAAAGAGCAGTGGAAAAGAAACAATCAACCAGGTAAAACTACCTGCAGCATCTGTTGCTAGACTTGCTCATTCAAACAAAAAAAAAAAAAACCTTTACAGTTTTGCTATAATACTAATCCTGCTACTACTACTAGTACTAATAATAAAAAATATCACTTTCATACCAAGTGTAGATATATTCAGTACACACAACTGAAGCCTGACAATATGAAATACAACAAAAATGATAGATTTAAATACCGAATAGTTACAATATCAGAGCACCACAAACTGTCTCTATAATTCCACACTCAAATTATTTTCATAAATATAATTGTAAGCTATATGTTAATAAACTATTTCAGTAATGTCACAGTAATGAACAGTCAGAAATTCTCAGGACTTTCATTACCTCCTACAGTGAATTACTTTCTGTTCTCCTGAGTTCTCTCACAAAGACCTATTCTCCATGCAGCACAGCTAAGACACATGATTCTGAAATGTCTTTAAAGAGCCATAGTTTCAGTAATATATTTGCTAAATTTGTGCCATTAATATCAGGGCTTAAACTCTGCCCATGAGCATTCCTTCAAAGTTCATGTGTCTGCAGACAGAATTTGACCTTTTAGTAAAGTTAAGACTCATGTTCTTTATTCACATTTTGAATTTTTCTGTTTATTTAGAATTACCTCACTCATAATAAATTATAGGGATAATTTCTTTGAAAATTTTAGTTTTCTACTTTTCAGAGAAAATTCTTATAAAGCCATTACAGTATCTGAGGAAAGAATTCATGTCTCAAATAGTTTCAGTTATTTTGGATACATTGGGTATCTCTTTTACTAATATAATTGTTTTTTTAACTCACATAGGATTTCGTAGCCTCATCTGTATTTTTTAATCTCTGAAAATGTGTCTGAAAGAATAATCTTTATAACTGGTATATTTTATTACTTCTAGTATTTAAAGTACTCTAACCATTAATTTGAAGGCTAATTGTTTTGCTCACCTGATAACTGCCCAGAGACACAGTGTTAGAGAAACGAAGTAAACTTTCTTTACTTCATTTGTTTAGTTTTGTGGGATATGGAGTGGGAGGTGGGGGTGAAACTTTTGGAATATGCATTCAGCCACCATACATTAGTGAGTTGCTCATCCTCCCAGTCCAATCCCTGGTTTATTTTTGTAGTAAAACCAATATGTGGTCCCCTTACACAAAGCTTGTTGCAAACCCGTAAATGAGTTCTGGGACAAAAATGTTTCAGGGAAGTTACACATCCTCATTTCTGGAGTATCCACTTAGTTTCTGTAACTGAGAGTGTAATTTTGCAAAACACATAATCTGCATTAACTTTCAAAGGCATTTGTTTGTCCAAAATCAGTTTCATTAGGAAACATGGAATCACTAGC
The DNA here is from genome assembly GCF_026979565.1 of Vidua chalybeata. Taxonomy (NCBI): domain Eukaryota; kingdom Metazoa; phylum Chordata; class Aves; order Passeriformes; family Viduidae; genus Vidua; species Vidua chalybeata. The sequence goes on along the minus strand of NC_071534.1, from coordinate 55,335,585 downwards.
AACCATAGAATGCAGGAGAAGAACAACAGTAGCATAGTTTTGCAACATAGATTGTTTTCATGCACTGCTTGACAAATCCTATTCAGACCACTATTGGTCCTGATTCTTAGTATTGTTAAGAATTACACTGTGTGTATTTTAGACAAAGCTTTCTCCTCTGTATACATAAACTGTTTTAAGATCCTAAGGTTGGAATATAGCTGCACCATTGCTCTCAGGGGACATTCCCAGCTTGTTTGATATTCAATGCAATCTTAAAAGCCTGCATTCTTTGCTTGAGCACAAAGAATAGAAAAAAAAAATTCCACTCTATACTAGCTTTCTGAAACAGAATCTAGAGTAAGGCAGTTTAATAAAGTATCTGTAAGGATATTACTAGCCGAAACCTCTACAGTTTTGTCAATGTTTAGAGTGCTACAAGGATGGGGCAAAATATCCTTCTGTTATGATTACATTGGATCAGTGACATTCTTTCAGAAGTAGGTAAGATATCATGTTTTTCTTCTTCTAAAATCAGGGGTAAATATGCTACTGAGAATAATGGGAGATAATTAAACTGTGTAGCCATTAATTCATGTAAAGAACTTCTCTGTTCAGTTGAAAGTATAAAATCTAGCCTATAGGCATGACTCACACTGGGTTTTTTATTAAAATACTATTGATCCTTTTCAGTCACCTGAAAACATATATGACTGTGAGGACTCATCACTCCTCTGTGTTTCTGGCTTCCTCCCCAAAATCCTCATGGCAGCCAGAGGTTTATTTCAGCCTTGAGATATTTTTGTTCTGCTACTATTGACATCTATGCTTTTAGGCTTGCAATTCTTTACACAGTTTTCCAATTTACCCCTCTTTTGTGAAATTTTCCATTTATAAAACTATGCAGTGCTTAAGAGCTGTATCCTGCTATGAAATGAACTTTAATGATATGTCGGACTTTGGTTGGCCCTATTTGAAAGGGATTCCAGCCTCTTTTATCTGCTTGTTTATTGTGCAGAATTATTTGCTTTACTTTTTCACATTTAGTAACACTGTGAGCTTCTTAATTTAAACACTACTAAAGATGACTGACTGTCAACACAATTGACAATTAATTTTGTAACTGAAAATATATTTTAAATAAGAAGTAGGAAAGAAGCAGACTGAAGATTTATCATTCAGCTCTGTGATATCTCATGGCCGTCATCCTAATGAGTTATCAGAGTTGCTAAAATATGAATTTGGCACATGGTTTCACATGATCGCTTGCATTCCTACTTAGGGCCTATCACTTAATTCTTCTGTCATTAGGAAATTAAATCAATTATTCTGGCCAGAACTGGAGATAGACTGATATTTATATTTAAATTGACTATTAATTGTTGCATCAGAGAGCTAATCTGAATTGGATAATGAAAAATGTGATCATATTCGTACAGATAAGTGGAAGAGAGGAGCAAAAATAAAAAATTATCAGTGAGAAGCTTTTCATCATGTAACACTATTGATTTTCCTAAGATGAAATGAAGAAAATAGAACAAACCAAACCAAAAGCTTGTGCATGGTTAATTAACTGTAAAGAAAAATCTATAGATTTTTTTCTCATTCTTGTCTTTGCTGGCAAAATATCAGCTTGGAAAATAGTGCCTGATCTCTAAAGTCAGAGCTATTAAACTGTATTTCTCTCAGCAGGAGTACAAGTAAGTATGAAAGTGCATTTATTTGGTCATGTACCTCCCTGTTCCAGATAGGTAATTAGCCAGAATATAAAAGAAAAAAAAACTGTGCAAAGAAATGTGATCTACCAACACATAATTTTATGGATAAAACAGATTTCAGTACAATTTCAAATAAAATAAACAAAGAAACTGTTAAAATCATATCTGGTTATGCTCTGAGAAAGAGGGAGAAGGAGAAACTAGAAATCTAAAAAATACTCCAACTTGGCAATGTCCTAATCTTAAAGAATTTGTAATACTTTTTGGCTGTTTGAGAGAGAGCAAAGAATATGAAAATTTTGTGAAACATTTTCCCTCAAATGAATTATCTTACTACTGAGAATGGAGGTGGGAGAAGCCTCAGTATAGAAAAAGAGGCAAAAAAAGATTATATAAGTCATACAAAGAACACCTTTAGTAGATCAAAGATGAAACTCATCTGTACAGAGTCACAGAATATTCTGAGTTGGGAGGCTCCCACAAGGATCGTCTAGTCCAGCTCTTAAATGAACAGCTCATACACGGATCAAACCCACAATGTGGGTGCTATTAGCACCATTTTTTAACCAACTGAGCTAACACCAGAGTTCTGCACCTTTATACTGTATGTTGGTCTACTCTATCTTTTTTCCACAAACGAAATTATCTGCATCACTACAGAGCATGACAAGAATTTTGTTTGTTCTATTGTAAATACTCAAACACAGTAAGTTTACAGATTCTGCTTCAAAAGCATGAGATACCTCATTCCTAGTCATCACTCATCACTCCTTGAACTGTGTAGATGGCCATTTGTGCAAGATTTCCAGATTTTTGTAGCCCAATAAGATCTAACAAAACCCCAGACAAAAGAAAAGTTTCCTATTGTTTCTAGAGATGTGTGGATCTATGGATGGGGAAGTCTTGTGAAAGGAAAGCTTGAGTAATGACAGCTTATTTTCATGACAGCTGTATGAAACTTCCCTTTACTTTAAGGATCTTTGTCTAAAGAGTTTCTGAGTATGTATAGACCCCACAGCTAGATATTATTTGAAGAAAATAGTGGCAGCATAAAACTGGGATCCTGTTTGCTAGTAACGTATTCTAATTAAAACCTTACTGATTTATCTGCAAAATTACTTCTTTAAAGGAAAAATATAAAAGGATTATATTATTCTTCCGTCTGAAGGTAGGACACTTTCCTTAAATAGAGAACACATAGATTCTCTATCAAACAATATGTCACAAAAGAATTTAGAGGAGCATGAGTACCTCCAGTCTCCTATGTATCCCCAAGTATTCACATAACATCAGTAACCCTGAAGTCAGGGCAGATTCATCAGTGATGTGGCCCATTAGCACCATGGATGTGAGCAAGTTTGTGGGGTAAGTGGGGATGAATTTCTGTTTTCCATGTCTTATTTCAAGGCCACATTTTTGTAGCTTTCTTACAAAGGAGACCTACTATAGTGAAAAGACTCTGTGGTTTCAAGCCAACTTCTGTCAGAAAAATTCTGTATTTATACAATTTCTCATTTGTTTCTGTGTTTTAAGTGTTCATTTAATTAATTTTGCAAGAACAGATATATCTGTTAGAAAGAAGATATAATTTGTCCTGTGTACTAATCACTAGACAGAGTGATTAGTACACAGGAAATGGAGTTGTTTCATGAATCACATTGGCTGAATATTTTACCATGAAAACCTTGACCCCATTCATAAAGTTTTGTTTGCCTGTTTTTAAAAAATACTGATGTAATAGGAAAATCATGGTATTAGTATTCAATGATTAGTATTCATCTAGATTTTCCTCTTTAGTGATAAAACACAGAGAAATCTCTTATTTATGAATATTACATAAGTATGGTCCTCAACAATGAGAGAAAAATTCGCTCAGAAATAAATTTATGGAATTGCTTCTACTGGTAAGGAGAAGGTGACAGTCACTGTAGGATGTCAGGTAGACATTCCAATGTTCTTTTATCTTGAATTTTTAAACCTGAGACTTTTGCTTAGTTGTAATTTTTTTTCAAATGTTACTGTGATTTTAAGATCCTACTGATTATACCAATGGCAATGAGTAGGTTTACAGTCAAATAAAAACCCATAGTGGGAAATTTTCCAGTGTCTGACATACTGCTGAAATGGGTAGAACTCAGATCTTGAAGATGGGATTATTTTAATCCTTTTTCCCCAACTGGCATTGAAGAATTTTTTTAAGCAAAGGAAAATATTTGAGCATGGTCTCATCTGGACACTATTTTGGAACTAAGAGCACAATTTTGTTAATTATACTGGAAAAAATACCAAAAAAATCTGTCTGCTAGACCTGTTTTAATCAGAAGCTACTTGTGTGATTTCTACAGCAAGGCAAATTGGGATACCATAAAATAGTGTTTACAAAAATTTAGCAAGCCCTTTCTTTTGTATTAGCATTTTGTACTTAAGTTTTAAGCTGGTGTCACTACAAGAAGAAGAAAAAGTCATCATGTGTTACTTGTGATAAGCTTTCATTTCTGTTTTTGATTTAATTTTCTCTACTGTCATTGTTTATAAAATTTCTTAAAGTAAATTACACTGGATAAAAATGAAAGTCTTGGAGCACTGTATCCTGACTTTGTTCAATTGCCATGGTATTCATGGATTATTTATAATAGCATTAGGAATTTGATTCATACCTTACATGCACAGATCTCATTAGTTATCATTTAAATTATTCCATCTTTCCACAGATCTTTCACTTCTGCCCAAACAACTTTCATTCCCCACCAGGCAAACACATCAGCTTTTAGATATAATATTAGAGGTGTCACTCTACTCTAGTAATTCAAACATCATCTGTCTTATCATATTTTCAGTTTCACAGCTCCCAAAGACATCTGGCTATCTTGAAGTCAATGGGAGTTAGATACATAATCTGCTTAGGTGCTTTTGAAAATCTCTTACATGCCTAATGACATATTGAGGGCTCTTCTGTAAAATAAACTCCTGTTTAAATTACACTGTCTTATGCTGTAACTCTTTGATATGCAGACTTTTCTTGGTTAAAATCAAGTACTGAGCACTAGGAGATGACTATTCTTTGCTGCGCTGTTGACTATAATTAGAAGAAAAAAAACACAGTGGGAGAAACAGAGGCTTAGACAAGACATAGGACTACATGCTTGCAAAACCTTATGTATTTAAGAAACATTTTTTAAAAAGCTTAATTAAAGCACCTTAAGCATATCATTGAGTAACAACTACTCAGTTATATCATTGTACAAAGAATGAAGTGGTGAGAGGTATCGGACGTACTTATGTGGTATCCAACCATTAAAACTACCATGAAAAAAATTACTCATATTTCCTTATTGAATTAGAGAATCAAAATTTGACTTCAACTTCATCCCAGAGAGAGCATTTCATTGAAGTGCTTTCAAATATTTGATAAGTAGTTGTGTGAAAACAATAAAAGTGTGCACCTCTTAATCCATGAATTTGTGGTAGTCCAATTGCAATGAATTTGATCACATTTGAGTGAGTCCTTGCTGAAATTTGAGGGGACATTTTTTAACATGCATATTGAGGGAGTAGGCAAAGAACTGTAAATCTATTTAAATCAAGAGGACTCCTTTTAATCTGAGGGGACTGTGCAAATTCTGACTTGATGATTTTAAGGTTGACCAATTTGGCAATAGTTTTTAGTGCTTTGAAGAAGCAAAGAATACTGCTCTCAGTCAAGAGCAGAACAGGAAAGTGCCACTAAAGCTCTTCACAAACCATCACATTTGCAAAGGAAGAAAGTGCTTAATTTTTTCCTGTTTTGGAGCATGAGAATTTACCAGAATGTTAATTTTCTGATTAATTCTACTACAGAGTAATACAAAAGATATGAGGTATTTGATCCAAATCACCTATAAGCATGACAGTCATTAAAATGAGTTGTGAAGGATTTGAGTTATGCCTGATCAACACATATTTCAAAGTCTGAAAGTTGTTAATGAATTACTTGATGTCCTTCTGCAATAAAAATGTGCATTAAAAATATTGACCTCAGCTTTAAAATTTGCTTCTGAATGACATTCCTGATTTTTGGACTTGATATTCTTAGGAAAAAAGACAGGCACAACTTTCACATAAAAAATACTGTTACAGCACACTCTGTATTAGAGCTAAGAGTTTATTCTTGGGCTGATTAAAATTTTATCAGTGAATCAAAATAAAACAATTATTGTCATTAGTCTAATTTACAGCACCATTATTACTGATTCCAAAATCCTTGCTCTCTTAAGAGAATGAAAATTGCATATACTTTCATTCTATAACTCAAGGAGGAATTAAATGCTGTTTAAATGTATCAAAATACCAAATATGATGAGATTAAATCAACATATTTTACTGATTCAAGTCATATGGCTAAATATTTTTCTGTTTGACGACAAACCCATCAACTAGAAAGATACTGGGACTTATTGTATAATTAGTCAAAAGATAAGAATATTGAATAAAAAAAAGGAAAATTTAGCTTCGTTTTCTGGGCATAGGTAGGAAAATTTAGCCTGGTTTTCTTTGACGTAGGTATATGTCTAAGAATGAAGCCTTAGAGAAAATCTGTGAGAACTTAAGTAATATATTTATCTTCAAGATCAAAAAAAAAACCCAAAAGGACCAGAGGTATCCACTGGTTTATTACACAGTCTCTGCCAATAATAGCTAAAAAAATAATAAAAAATCCCACACTGTACAGTAATTATAAATAACTTTATGCCATCATTGTAACAAATTACCCCAGGACATCCTCCTCTCAATCCGCAATTGCACCAAAACCTTAATATTCTCTAAATTTTTGATTGTGGGAAAAAAGGAAACCAAGAAAAATATGTTCAAAGAGACTTTGTGACCACTGGGAAATAAAGTTTGTCTCCAGCTTTAAAATTATGACTGTACATATCCAACCATGCACATACATTTACATATATATGCACACATACATAGATGTATTTTGAGTTTCTCAGACAATAGTCAGAAGAACTGTACTATATATCTATATATATTCAAACAAGAGATAGAAAAGCAGGGTTTTTTTCAGTCGAATATTACCCCGTAATTTTTTTGGTTCTGAAGACTATCATTCAGTTTCTCAGATACCATATTGTCCATTTTACAATTCAGAGATCTTATCTGCATGCTTTCAACTCACCAACATATGAAAAACAAAATACAATACCCTGTCCTGATGCATGCTCCTGGTAGGAAATAGTGAAATAGTGCCCCTTCCCCTCACTAAAAAAAAAAAAAAAAAAAAAAAAAAAAAAAAAAAAAATAGAGACAGGAGTTTGATTCTAATATGATTGCTTACATGAATTTAAGGAAGTAAAATTTTGGTCACCAATTATGTGATTCAGATATCTGTACAAGACTCACATTGCTGTTCAACGCTCCTTTTTTATAATGAATCAATACATTTTAATTATTCTATTAGGTGTTTGGAAAATAACTTTAGCACTTTTTTTTTCTTTCTGTCTCAGTGAAAAAGAAAAGTACAATACTTATTTTTCTACCAGGGGATTCATACAAAACGAAATCTGTGGAAGACAGTTTTTCATCATCTGACTCACTGTAACATCTAACATTTTTGTTGCTCAGTCTAAATCAAAATCTCAAAAAGAACTTGCTATTCTTTAAAAGTGTCTTTTCCTCTGAAACCTTCAACAAAAATGCCAAGTAGCATAGTGTCCTTGATGTTTGCTTTCTCATCAGATGGAAAACAGATCACCTGTTATAAAATAGCTCTGACAAGTCTATTGCATTGTCAGCTTTTCTTTCTGCAGCTTTATTGTGAGAACGATAGTTTCCCCTGAAGTTTTAAAGGGCTCTAATTTCAAGTATGTTAAGAAGCTCTCTGCTAGAGCTGTAGGCTCTAAAAATTTCTAAGGAGCATTTGCATATACTAGTTTATGGGCATGAATTACAACCTGCTTGTTCCTACTTCTGCAAGACATCTTTGATCTTTTGCTTAAAAAAAAGGAAATTAAATTTGAAGGTTTAAGTAGAAAAAAATAAAGAACTATCATAAGTAATGTTTACTTCAGAATTTCTTAATGCTTATCAGAAAACTGAATTATAAGTATTGTTCCATCAATTTTAACAATAATGTGTAACATAATACAAATTATACAGTGCATATGATGTATTTTCATGTCTACCTACATTATATTTAAAGTGAAAAATGAAGTCTAATGACAAAAAACGTTTCCTGGAATACACTGAAAATATATTTTAATGATAACAAATAAAATAGCAATAATAAAATCTGTACATATGCAAAGCCATTAAAGGAGAGAATTTAGCTTAAAGCCATATTCCCAAAAAATGTTACTAAACTTGTTACACATATTTTATGAAATCAGTTCTTATATATTTCAAAAAGCAAATAAAATTATTATGGTTTTTAGCCACTTATATATATGCCTTTAGTGATATGTTTATAACATATCAAATTATTTTAGCACATTTCAAAAACTTGCAAATGATTTATGACAGGCATCTAAATATTAACTGTGGCCCTCAAAATAATGCTAAATTGTACATAGAATATTGACACAAAACCTTTTTTACTGCATTTGTATGATTCAAGCCTTGGTGGAGGATAGAACTGTGTATATGGTAGTGTGATTACAATGATTTTCATAAATTATTATTAAAATATCATATTTTATAAAGAAATCTTCAGAAATACACATTATAGAATAACATTGAATGAGCAGTGTGACAGCAAAAAGATTAGTCCAGTTTTAAAAATGCATTATTATTTTATAAGGCAGTCCCACTCTGTCCAAGTACTAAGTAGAACAGATGTGGTAGAAGAAGTTGTTAGACAGTTTGACACATTTCCGTCCCCTTCTCATGTATTTCCTGAAATGAAGCTGTAATTATTATGCGTGTTGCAGGTTATGCTGATGAGCTGATAGAAGAGGTTGTCAAGTTACGCAGCACACAATCACTCAATGACACAGCAGAAAAAAGAGTGAGTGGAGCAGGGTTTGCAAATCTGTCTACAACACATAAGTTTCCAGGCAAAATGAGCATTCTGGAAAGCCATATGTCACACTTAGGTAAATGAGACATGCATATGTTGTGGACATGAAAACACTCATTAAAAATAAGGAGGTGAATTGTTTGTAAGTTATCAGATGGGATTCAGATCAATCACTACGTACAAATGAGAGAAAGCTTAGAGACACACTCCTATTTCCAAATGGCCACCACCAATTCTTCTCAAGAGGCTATGAATTTATACTATCTTCTTGGTGAAAAGAGAAAACTATATAATATGAAAAGACTATTATTAAATCCAAAGCAGGCAGCACCTTAATAAAAAACACTAACCGACAAAAGTAAAGATTAAATATGAAAGTGGATTTTAATAATTAAAAAAATATTTATTTCAAAAGAGTCACAAACCCACTTCATAGTTAAAAGTAAAGCTCACAAAATCTTTTGTTAAATTACTGATGCTGGCAAATCAGTCATGTTAACTAAAAACCAAGAAATAAGTAACTAAATTTTTATTTCACCCTGATACTTATTTTAGTATACTACAAAAGCAACGTGTTAAACAGAGCCTTTGGGTGGCAGTATAGTCTATCGTTTTTCAGTGATCCTTACAAATGTTCTGCTTGTTTCAGGGTGTTTTCAAACTTCTTAGTGTTGAAATGTTCTTCTCCCCAAATTACACAATTGATAATAAGGATCTTGGATTAAGCTTAAAAACTCTCTTTTCAGAGAAGAAAAAAAAAGAGAAGTGAGGAAAGAAAACAGGAAAATAAAGAAGGTGAGTGTCTCTTATTTGGTGCCATTTATTTTGGTTTTTACAAAATTCAATCTAAAAAGTCAACTACAGATCCTCATGAAATTTTATACTTTATAGTGAGCAATAAAACTCATAAATCTTCTCCACTACCTTTTTTTTCCCTCCATATAACTACCTCTTATTATTTGATAAGATCAGAATATATATCTGCATGTGCTCATCTTGATGGGGAAGGGGGACGGAAAATAAGAGGAGAATTACTTCCCTAATTCTGTTGTGGTGATCATAATCATCAACATATATTTTTCTTTTTGTCTTTACTTTCTATCAAAGTGTATTTAATTTGATTTGATAAACATTCGAGAGATGTCATCAACAACAGATGATAGAATTTGTCCCACTGTCTCTAATTGTTACCTAGCAGAACATGTAAGTAGAGAACACAAAAACATAAAATTTCATATTTAGCCAATATGTTAAGGTCAACGTTTTTGCTGCAAAGACCTACTGATCTTTGTCCAATCATGTCTTGATTTTCTGTTTACTTTGACAGACAACATTCTTGCCTTCCAGTATTGAAACTTTCATTAGAGGACACTATGGATGGTTCAGAGTACACACAGAACCCCTAGTAAGACCAGCAGTACTTGGATTTTCATCTCTAGTATTGGTCATATTTAACTTAGATAAGGAGTTGCTGTGAAACATTAAATAAGACAGGAAAGCAGGCTACAAATAGCTTTGTATCCCCATCTAAAACAATATATACACCTTGAATATGAGCACTGTTTTAGATATGATGTCATAGAAATATGTTATTAATAACAATTCCTAGAACATGAAGTTTAAACCAGATATCAGGTAGAAAATGCAGTTAGTACCAGCATTAATTGAAAAGATCTAACATTGTCATTGTCATTGACAACAGAGTATCACTGTTCACATCCTATTACAAAAATTATGTACTTCTCTACTCTGAAGATTAAAAAAATTTAGCTGTAATCCAGGTCTTGTTTGACATGACATTTTGTAAAGAAAAGCTCAGTAACTTTTGTATTTAGCAGTAATAGGATAACATGCTATAGTAGTTGCAGCAATTGTTCAATACCACTATTTCTTAGTTCCTTTTTCTTTTTTTTTCCCCCATTTTATCCTCTATTCCCTCCTTCCATTTCCCACAAGGAACAAGCTTGCAAAACATCACATATTTCAGGGAAAATAAAACACTCACACAACCTCATAAACAAAATAAAAGATGAGAGAAACCCCAGTCTTCTCAAACAACTTTGTGAGGGATAGAAATCACAGTGATTTGTATGAGTGATTACACATTTCTTTGAATACAACAAAAACTTATCTATTATTGAATCAAAGATACAGTAAAAAACATTATGTCTTGAATGACTTACAAATTCTTACATATGGGAAAATTATCTGTAATTTTCATATGTGTGGTCATGGTCATTCTCAAAATAACTAGTTCTGCACATGTATTGAAACCTTTAAAAACCTATAAAAATTATCTTGCCCTAATATTCCTGCTGTCATTTTATTGGACCAAGTTTTGATATATTACTTGTTTTTTCTTTAGGCTGACAAGGAATGCTAAAGGAAGCTCAGATAAGGATTTGGAATAAATCACTAACTGGAGTTCTACATTTAATTTTGCTAAAGCAAACTAATGGACATTGTCCAGTCTGAACCATATGAAGTGTGAATGGCTTCTTAGTGTAAGAGATATATGGCTAACAGAGCAAAAAAAAAAAAAAAAAAAAAAAAAAAAAAAAAAAAAAAAAAAAAGAAATACTACTCAAGGCAGAAAGACACATTGATGCAGGAGTTAATGAAATAAAATAAACATGGATACATATAAAAAATCTCAGTAAATATTAAGCTCCATGTTTAGGAGGAGAAAAAGAACAAAGGAAGAAAAAAGAAAGAAAAAAAAAGAAGCTTTACAGTGAACTCAAGAACATCAAGAGAGATTGAACTGCTCAGAGGTCGAGGATGACAGGAATGCCACAGGTTAAGTGGAATTTCTTATAAAAATAATGTGTGATATGTAATAGAAGATGAGTGAACTAGCCACATGGAAAAAAAAAGGAGCATCTTAACTGGACACTTGTTTGCAGATCTGACTTGAGCAACTCAAGAAATAGTAGCACAGGAAGAGGAACCAGATATAACAGTGAGAAACTGAATGTAACTTCAGGCTGTGATAAGAATCATAAATTTAAAAAAAAAAATTAAATAGATGGGTAAATTACAAAAAAAAAAAGGAACATATGAGAAGATCAGGATAAAATAATCTGTTCAGTTAGAAAGAGTATGTTGATTTTATGGACTCAGAAATAAATTGTATCTTTGAATTTTCAAGTAAAAAATACCTTTTTCCTCAAATGGAATTAAAGGAAGCCTTTGAAAAGAAAAAAGCTGAAAACCTCAAGTGTTTCACAATTTGCTAAACTTTTGCCCCAAGTTGAACCTAATTTACAAGATAAAAAGAAGTGCCTACCCTTACTTGTTACAGTAGCTTGGAAAGACAAAATCTAGTGGAGTTTTGTTTGTTTAATCACTTTTTTTGGTTTTGGTTGGGTGGGTTGGCAGCCTTTTTGATGCACTTCTTCATCAGTTGTGCCTGAACCATTGTCTTCAACAACACTGTTGTTCACATCTCATCTCTCTGGTGGAAAATGCAACAATGATTATAGACTTTGTTAAAGTCTACACAATTCTGGTTTGTACAAAAAAGAGGTTGTGACACATTTTGTAGAGATGAGATGTCCTCTGTGGTGTGATGCAATTTTGTGGTCTGTATATATCTACATTAAAAATAAGTTAATGTGTGTCCAAGTAAGTAAATAAAAAATGATGGGATGCATGAAGCAGAATCCATAATTTGAATCTTTTTATACACACTGAACCCCCTGTAATCTCCATATCCAAACTCTTCATACTCTTTACTCCATAAAGTAGGTAATAGGGATGGAGCCTAGATTTCAAGGTTTTTTCTTCATTGTCTAGTCACACATGATTTTTTTTTCTCCAAAGGCCTTTTTATAAGTAATCAAAACCAATATTCAGCACTTTACATTTGGCATTCAATACTCTAATTATAGAATTACCATCATAATTCCTGAGTCCACTTTTGTATCTGTGTAACTGAGCCTTTGCACTAATTGCTCCAGGTCCACTAATAAAAGTCTTTTTAAAAAAATTAAATAGTGTTAGTCAAATATTTCTTCAGCACCTTTGCAGCTTGGAATTTTAAGAGTGAGAACTAATAGCTACCATATAATGGCCTGGGTTGAAAGGGACCTTAATGATCTAGTTCCAACACACCTGCAGTGGACAGGGACACCTTTCACTAGACCAAGTTACTCACGGCCCACTCTAACCTGACTTTAAACATTTACAGGGATGGAGCACCAACATCAACATGCCATCAAGTTACAGCTTTGCAAACATCTGCCAACAATCATGATCATAACAACTGAGGGAAGAGTTGGAAAATATTATGCCATTGCTCTCAAAACCAAAAATTATATCTGTCAATATAATCTTCCCTTACAGCAGTTATGTTCATAGTTATCACTCACCTATTCCTTCTTCCTTACTTTCTCATTTTCAGGTAGTATAATAAACTCCACATAGACTGTTCAGTTAAATTAAATCCTCAATTTAATTTTTTTATCTTATAAATAATCATTCATCTGCAAATAGTTGTATCTTCAATTTATTGTGCATGTAAATAATATCAAAAGGTAAAAAGCCTGACATTGGTCATTTTGAAGGGGGCTTTCTTTCCAAATTTCAGAATTGCTTAGGCTGAGTGATATGATTTTCAGGCATAATAAGATTTTTAGACACATTCATTACAAAGAACAAAGATGTGTTTACAAAACCAAAAGCCACTTGTCAATTCAGACAAAAACCTGTCTCTATTTCCTTTTGTGTCAGGAATCCAATACAGTTATTTATTGCATTCTGCCTGAATTACTTTATATATATCTGTAAAAAATTGGTGAGTTGATGTCCTTTTAATGCATGAGTTTCTAGAGTAATTTAAGCTATTCCAGGTATCTGACTGAGTAAGCCCTTTAACTATTTCTATTAAAGAAGGCATAGGCAGTTCCTTTAATCACATTAAATAAGCTAACTTAAGTGATATTTATATTCTCATTTAGAGGTTTGATTGTGTTTCTATATCCTCTTTGTAGAAGAAAACCGTTTGACTCTTCCACCTTACCTCTAACGTGACCCCTGGCAGCAGCTATAAGGGGTATCTCCAGAGGAAATGGCATCACCCAGGGCTGCTTTCTCCTCCAAACATCAGGATTTAGTGAACTTGCATCTGGGCTACTGCCTATGTTTCTCCCATTAATAAACTGCTGATGTTTCTGCCATTAATAAACTGCTGATGTTACTGCCATTAATAAAGCTGCCATGTCACTGAAGACTTTCTGAAATTCAGCTCTCACTGCTTCATACTTCAGCTCAGCTCAGGTCTTGCTAATATTTAAGTGTTAGTATTGCTATTTTAGGGGAATTGCAAAACACTAACACATTCAGACTTTTCTGTCTCATTTGTACACTTTTGATAACAGGGTGTAAGTCTGATCTCAAACTTCTAATTATTTTTCTCTTTTTTTTTTTTTTAATGTGTGTGAATTAAGATCTGAAAAAGGAAGGAGAAATAATTACATGAGTGGATCAACAGCCTTCCAGTTGGTGCTCATGATGTTTTTTCTTCCTAGGTTTAAAGCGTTTTTAGTCTGGGCTCATACAGAAATCTTTGGATGAACCTCTGGGTTCGCAGTTCTTACTAAGACTGCAAATAGTCCAGCTCAAATAGAGCTTTAATAAAACTACTGTTGTGGCTGCTCTGCTAGAAAAGAGCAATGAATTTTGCAGTGATAAGACTAGTACACATAAAGAGAGTTTACATACTTATACCTGCTACAAGCCAAACCTCTAGAGATCTACAGGAGTTAAAAAAACTAAATCATCATTTGGTGCATAATTAGTCAAGGATGTATTGCATTTTAGTCTAAAAAATTTTTTTATATTACAATAATCATTATCTAGAAAGAGGGAAAAAGAGAGAGAGCAAAACTCAGGGAAAAATATTACTAATGATACTTTATGCACCACTGAAAGCTGCTCATTATTACAGTTATGAAGGTGATATAAAAATAGAAATAGAATGAAATAGATTTTATCTCTGCTGATGGATATGTCACTAAATTAATAATAGTGCTAAAACTAGGAATAAAGATTTTTGAAAAAAATTGCTATATAGCTAAGCATGTGTGTAAAACCAGTAACAATTTCATTAATAGCTATTTAATCCAAATACTTAGATATTATGATTACTTCATCAACTAATGCTTCATAAGTATAGTAAACAATCAGTTTTTCTACATCCTTGAGTAAATACAAAGTATTCTGATGTAGCAGTAAAATGAGTTTACTGCCTAAATGCTTTTCTACAATTTTAGATATGAGATGTTTGTTAAAACTCTTGCTTGATTCTACGAAGTCACTTTTAATATGGCATTAGAAAGAGAAAGATTTTATCAATTAATTAGTGAAACTGCAGTATTTTCCATTAAGAATTTTGAACTCTCTTACTAAATTAATAGATGAGATTAATAAAAGGTACTGAAATTATGCCATTTCTACCTGATTTGAAAAAGCAAAATTAGAGAATAAAACAGCTTAAAGGCTATTTTCAATATTTTCTCAGCACTTCTGTTTTTCATTTTGAACTATTGCTTCATTTAGAAATTTTGTCAGAATTATAAACAACTAAAGAATACATTACAAAAAAAAAAAATCTTGTTCTGAGACAAAAAGATTTAATTATATATAAACCAAAATATTTTCAGGTTTTAATTTCATTTGGAAAATGAAAACATTTTCACTTTTGCCTGAAAATGTTTGAACTTCAAGACCTTCAGGAAATGAGATGGAAATAAATTAAGCTACACCTCCACTGATATGCTAGGTTTTTTTTACATAGCTTTCTTTTAGGTAAAATGTTGAATTATGATTTTATTCATCCATGGGGGAAAAAAAAAAACAACAAAACAAAACAAAATACAAGAAAGTGGATGAAAACAGGTGCTGTTCATATTCCACAGGTAAAGCAGAGTGTTTTAACATTGAAAACTTTTCAAAGTCTACTCCTTAAATTAATGATGTCTACAATTTGAAACAACGATTGCCATTTCAATGCCTATGAAATATCAGAGTCAAACTAAGGAGAAAGTCATATCTCAAGAGCACAGCTCAAAGAGTGCGTAGGAAGGAGTATTCCAGCCCCTTCTTCTTGAACTGGGACATGCATATGCTACTGACAGGTAGATTCTTCAACAAATGTGTTGATCTCCCTATAGTTTTACAACAGCAGAGAAACACAAAGCATTTTTCTCACCCTTTTACCCCTGAGGACAATTTTTTACATCCTGGTTTCTTATCTTTTCTTGTTAAACAATTTACAGTATCATAATACTGTAACAGTGAGACTATTTGCCTGAGGATCTTCTACAGCTCCAAAGATTTTAAAGGAATTTTTCCATAATTATCAGCATCATCTTCTCTTCAAAGAAGTAGCTCTTTACAAAGAAAATAGTTATCATCCCAAGGTACATGCACTGGAATGATTTAAGGAACTGTATTATAAAAACATAAACTACAAAATATTGCTTCATACACAGTGAACTGTGAATATTCCATCTGACTCAGGCATCTAGATGAAAATCTTTAAGTGAATTAACTTAGTCTTAGAATCTAAAATACCTAGTGGTGCCAATAGCAAATTCATTCACAGATACCTTTTAACCACTGTTTTTCTCTCTGCTTTTTACCCTTTAATAATAACAGCAGTAATCATACACATGCAAAGGTATCAACTGATTATTATTTCAGATAATAAAAATAATGCAAGAACTTGAATATCAAGCTGTCCCTTTTTAGGAGAAAAAGTGAAAACAGTTAAGTGACAGTGTCTGAAAGCTGATAATTCCAATTTGTTTTGGGCTTGGGGACTAGAGCAGTCTTTTTCAATTATACTCACAGGAAGATATAGGTATCTGGGATTTTTTGCCTCCCTATAATTAGAATTTGCTGCACAACCACAGGTAATTTGTTCAAAAATCCTGAATTGTTGCCGTCTTGCAATAGGGGAATGCTTATACAAGTAATTGAATACTCTGAGCTAAATTCTCAGTCACTGTCTAGATGGTAAAAGTTTCCTTTGCAAGGGCTCTTACAGTGGTGTGCTCAGCTGGACTGGGTGAGATTCCCCACTCTGCTGTTCCACTCAGTTCTCAAGTTCTCATAACGAGCTGGTTTGTGCTCCTACATGAGCACTCTAGCTCAGACACAATCTGTCCCACTGCTGTTGACTTAAACCACACACAAACAAGCTTACTATGGTAATCGTATGCAAAAGATTGTCGTACTCAACCATTTTTTATTTGTAAGGGTCTTATCTATGTAGGATTTTGTCAGTCCTGCAGCAAAAACCTTTCTAGGAGTCCTCAGGAAGTCCAGCTTTTCAACAGAGTTTAAATCAACACATTGAAATATATAATTCAGTGTAGACAATGCAGGTCCTGCCTGAGGAAATCTTCAAGTCAGTCCAGAATTCCTACCTGGAGAACTCTTGCACCAGCTAATCCAATGCTTTGTTGCAAGGCAGCCAGCATTTCAACCTCCTCATGGGGCAGTCCATCACTCACCATCCCTATCTTGTCTGTGCAGATGAGTGACTAATGAATTTGTGGACCACCTGGGGAATGAATGGCCTGAGTGCAGCAGATGTGTGCACATTGCCCCAGACCTGATAACCACTTTAACAACATGAGCTACTGAAATTTAAATTTCATGCCTCCCAAACTCCATGTTTCTTGGCACAAATGCTATTAGAATTTCAAGGTACACTGGTAAAGTAGAAAACTTTACTATTTTTCCTTAAAAGAATGAAAATATTTTTCCTTAAAATATTTTTCCTTAAAATAATGAAGCCAATTATCTTAAGCACCTTTTAAAATTTCAAAGAGGATCTCCAAAGTAAACTGCTTAAAAATTATATTAGTATTTCCAAATTCATTCACTGTTTAGGAAAATTCTAAGTTATTTCTAGTTCATGAGCCTCTGAGTGCATTTAATGCCCACAGTATTAGGGTTTCAACCCATTAACCGTCTTTAATTTCAAAACCACTTTGGTTGATTAATTTTCTCCTTCAGGCTACCTCAGATATCTTGTTCAGTTTCAGCCTTTTCTGGTCGCATCACTGTGGACATCTAGAATATAGGCACCTCAAAGTACACTTCTTTTAACTTCCTTTTTTCCTGAGCAGTGCTAATCTGCACAGTCTAGTGCATGGTCCTCCACTTACTCCACGGGTCACACACCCCATTATCTCAATTTCTTCTCTACTTTTAACATTGTCATTTGCATTTATTCCTTTGACAAACCCTTCCCATGTGCTGTTTACCTTCACTGGCAATTGTGTAAGCCACTTTTCCTTCTCTAGTTCTGTGAATCTTTAATTGTGTTTATTCTAACCTTTATACTGTAAAATATATAATTCTTTCTTGGCCAGTACAGCACTTCTTTTTGTAAAAGATGACTTTGGGTCAAGTTTTACCTGATGTTTCTTTCCCACTCCCAGATCTATAATGTGTTTCTTTAGTCGATAAATTATTTATTAAAGATTTTTGTTGAAGTGTTCATTTATACTAACTTGTGTTAAATTGTTGTGTACATTAACTCTGTGTTTTGAATGGCTGAAAGATCATTCAGATAATGAAAGTATTCCTGCTAAAAATCAGCTTGATTGTCTTTGGGGACTAGCTGGCATTTGTTTGGGTAAGAGAAGGTTATTTAACTATTGTTTATCTGAAAAGGGAAGGGAAGGGGAGGGAAGGGGAGGGAAGGGAAGGGAAGGGAAGGGAAGGGAAGGGAAGGGAAGGGAAGGGAAGGGAAGGGAAGGGAAGGGAAGGGAAGGGAAGGGAAGGGAAGGGAAGGGAAGGGAAGGGAAGGGAAGGGAAGGGAAGGGAAGGGAAGGGAAGGGAAGGGAAGGGAAGGGAAGGGAAGGGAAGGGAAGGGAAGGGAAGGGAAGGGAAGGGAAGGGAAGGGAAGGGAAGGGAAGGGAAGGGAATATTTATATTTTTAGATCCCTGACATTGATACGCTTTTAATGTCATAACAATTTATCATTATCATGAAAATATTCTGCAACAGTCTATACTGTAAGCTGTACAGAAAATTAATAAAGATCCTTAGTGGCTGTGATATCATTTGAACAAATACAATTCTGAATAAATATGTTTACCTTGACATTAAATTAAATTCTGTGTAACATCTTGCATCACATTTTATTTTTTGTTAATCCCAACTGGCTTAACAGATTGAAACTTTTCATTATACAGAAATCCATTAAGCTAGTATTATGCAATTTTGACAATTATAGCTATTTTCTCCATGACATGTGCCCCTTACTTCTATTAATATGTAGGTATATAGCATTAAGCTATTAAGCTAATATTAAACAAGTACCAAGCGGATATTATACTTTTGTATGAAGTATACAAACACTTAGAATAATCTGTGAATCCTGTCTTTGGAGGATGCTATTTTATTTTCTCTTTTAAATTTAATTTAAAATATAAGTGGCTTTATGGTCTGTTCTCGTGCTGTGTGTAAAGCAAGATAGAGCTTTCCAAAGAGTTCCTTTTCAATTCTTGAGGATTTGCATCAGTCTTCTGAAAAATCATATCAAAAAAATGAATATTATTCAGCCAAAATTCCCCTTAAAGTGGTCATTGGTGTTAATTAGTTTCAGTTTTGCCTTGAGTATTCATTCATGATTTAAGGGATGTTTTTTTCTGAAAATTTGGAAGAAGGTGGAACATTATCCTTGATCATATTTTTCCCTGTCTTCAGATTACAGAAGATTTAGGTCTCCTAGTTTGATGTTCAATTTTCCCTCGCTGTATTACAAAGACATGTAATCTTTGATGGTGGTGTATGGTAGGAAGGACAGCAAATTCTGATTGAAAAGAAGCAAATGTACCCATATTTCCAAAAAAACCAAGTGTCGTCTATTTTTTGCATGTTAGTTTGTTGCGGCTTTTTAAAATTTGCTATAGGAAAATTTTGCTGCTGTTTCCATGTTTAACTTATGTATGTCTGGTTTGTTTAGGACAAGATGTTCCTAGAAGAAATTGTGTTTTATTGCCTCTAATACTGCTCAGTGTCTAGTATAATGAATGCATCTTTCACTTCACCTGGGTTTGCCCTTTGCTGCAACAGCAAACCTCTTACTCTCCGAATCCCACTGTAGTAACACTGCTTTGTTACAGGTCATGGATCTTCAACCACACTTTTAAAGGCTGGGTAAGGGCAAGCTGCATTGTGATGATAAACTACACCTGAGAGGAGTGGTTCATGAGATTCTGCCTTAAACCTCCCCTTTCTTTTGCCTGGAGATATCCTGCTGACAATTTTTTTCTCTGACAACAACATAGAATAGAAATGGTGCTTGATGTAGTGAGGAAAAGCAGAGCAAGTTATGTGTCTGTATTCGTTGTGCTGTGACATCCTGGGCTTTCTGCTCCATAGGAGGGGTATGCTATGCTGCCTCTGGACCATGTGCTGGTCTGGGATCACCCATGCCACTAACACATGACTGCCACGACCCTCCCAACACATCTGAGAGCAGCGTGAGCAGAAACCAAAAAGGTCCCTTCTTCCTGATTTTTTAATTAAGTACCAGAATTGAGACATGCTGATAATAAATTATACTACCTACTTGAATATTGATGGTAAGATGTCATCAGTCCAATAATTGTATGCAGTGCCTTTGATGAGCTTTTTGATACAGGAAATTAAGAATGCAAGAGTAGAGGATTCTTGTAGATAGGAGAAAAAAAAGTGATGGTGGAGAACTCCATCATGAAAAGCATTTGTGGTTCTTAGAAAGGCAAAGATAGCTGATAATGGCAAGAATGGAAAACAATTTTTTTATTGTTACTATTTCAGATACGAGAATAAATGTGGTTATTTTATAAGTGCAACACATAGATAATATAATAGTATTCCAGTAAATTTTACTATTATCTTGTGAGATATCAGCTACTTTGTGAATCACTTGGCTCAAGAGTCTTAACTTTCTGCAAGTAGTTTAATTTTCTAAATTGACATTATAACAAGTGATGAATGACTGATGCCTTTGTTGAGAGACTGGACAGAAGCTTATCTAATATTCTGCTTACTCTTTTCAGTCAAAATGTTTTGAGTTTTCCATTGAGGCAAAGGAGGAAGATGCTCTTCCTGATAAGTGTAGCAACACATCTTTATATTTTTTTAACATAAGATTAAAAAGCTGCATATCTTCCCACTAACTGTGACATAAAAGAAGTCCTACAATAGCTGATTCCCAGCTGTTTCAGTAATTTTTTTGTTTCAGGCACTGTATGACCTGTTCCTTGCCTCACACTATGCAGTTTCATAAAAATTTCAATAAGATATTTTTATACAAAGTTTTTATTTTCTGATGTTGTTTTTAGCCAACCAGATTTTTAGATTTAAGTCATATTTATTTTTGTGTTCCCCCTTATTACAGTATCATATCTTCATGAAAAAGTTAAGATGCTTGATTACAAATAATTAAGTAATGAGGTAGCACAAATTTCTCTTTTTTTAATGTTCATAAATAATACTTAGTTGTTAGAAAAGATAATTAGCTTCCTTGAGTTTTAACTTATTTCTCTTTGCTGTTTTTGGCGAATCAAGCATCTTCTTCACAAAAGTGAGAATAAACTAGCTGTGAGGTAGGAATAGGAAACTCCATCTTTCATTCCAAAATAGGTTGAGGGTGCAGATGAGAGTGCCAGACTTGCCAAATGCAAGTGTCAGCCTCGTACTCTTTAATATGGAAAAAGGGTGATATAGGAAGAAGAAGGGAGGATTTGTTTCCAGCTCTTCTCTATGCATGTTAGTCCTAAACAGTTTCATGTAAGATGAATTAACCATTTTTATAGTCTCACTAGAATGACTAACATATCCAAAAGGTACATTAAGTGTCCTTGATTCATGTAAGCTTGATGAAAGTAATTTAGGACTGAAGTGCTCAGTTGTAAAATCTGTTTTTCCCAAGCAAATGATGAAAGTAAAGAATTTAGTATCTAAAGCATTTACTATGTAAAAATTATATATATAACAATATTGCAAATGCTGCAGGGAAACCTTTATTATTAATTCAAGAAGACCTTATGGATCTTATTTTGTTGTACTCATTGAATCATTCTAAAAAATACCTCTGTCCTTAAAAATGCATTATTATTTATGGCATTGTCTTACACAGCTGTCTTATAATTTCTCCCTTTACACTCTTCACTTTTTCTAACAAATATGTCATTTTTTCTGCTTATATTTTATTTTATTTCATCTCCTTTTTTTTTGTATTTGTATAATATTTTCATTGCTACTGGCACTGTTCTTTTACTACAGTCTTTTTCTTATTTAAGCACTAGAGAAGACAGGGATTATGCCTAAGAGCTGTTTCAGTTTTTACTTGCCTATTCAGATAAGGATTCACTTCTTTCACTGAAGTGAGTTGGCATATAAATACAGTATCCCCACCACGTTGTTGACTCTAGTATGAGACAGGATTGAAAAAGAGAAACTCTATGAAACTAATAACAGCCACTAAAACAGCCTATCATTTCCAGTACTCCTGAGAATGCCACTTCAAAGCTACATCAGTACAGCTGCTCTTTGGGCTTTTTTGAATCCATCAGTGAGTGCATGGACTTCTACACATCCAAATCTGCTCCTGATTAAGGGAGAAAAAGATTATCAGGCACCTTTTCAGCTAGATAGCAAAAACATCTGCTTAGTGTCATGAGTAGAAAATTACCAAGGGTGTCAGTAAATGATCAAATCTACTCTGAATTATTTTTTACCTCTACTGTCAGAGAGAATCACTTACTACAGTGATTTTCAATGGACAAAAGGATAATTTGGCTGGTGGGTTTGTAGCTAAATAAGTCCATCATTGCAAAGACTGTGAGCCACTTTAATAAGCAAAACTCTGACTTGTAAGAATATCTAGAAAATGGATACAACTTTTTTCAAGAATGAGAATGTTCACACTATAAATTTTTTTCTTGAAAAATTTCAGTTTATAAATGAGATAAACTTTGGGAGATAGTTAAATAATATACTATATTTAGGTTAAATTCATAAGGAAATTTTTATACACCCATTTAAAATTTAAAAATGTGAATTTTTATTAAAAAGAACAAATTTCACAGGAATTTATTTTGATGGATGCCATTTTCATTCTCACAAGTTAGCAACAAAACCTTTGGATTTTTTGCAGTGACTTTTTAGCCACCAGTCAGTGGCTTGTTCCCTAGAAAACCTCATGCATGTCTGATTTGAGAAAAACAGTTTACTTTAATCTGATGAGTAGCACTGGCTGTGCTCCATGGAAAAGTCCCTAGATATGTGTTTAACTTCAAGTTTCAGAAATACTTTACAGAGTCTGAAAGCACAAAGCTTAAAGCATTGTGACTTCAGAAAAAATTAAAACAAAATTGAGTAATACATAGTATCCATTATCTATTACATAAAATAATGTGTAATATATTTTATCAGTCATTAAGTAATTATTATTAATCACAGTATCATAGAATGATCTGGGTTGAAAGGGAGCTTAAAATTATCTAGTTCCAAAGCCCCTGCCATGGGGGGGGGATTCTAGTAATCTACTGATATATTAAATAAATTTTAATAAATTTTATTAATTAATCAAATATTTTCTTGATTTATGTTTATTCTATGTTAATATAAAATAATTCTATAATTTGATAAAACAATATAAATATATATATATTATTTTCTTAATATAGTATATAATTCCATTTTTATATAGAAGAGTATATATATTACATATGTTATACCAGATTCTTCTATATGAAATATTATGAATTAGTGTAGAAGAGGAACTACAAGCTTTGATCCCCCCTCAGAGCTATGACACCATTGACATAAGCAAAACCAAATGGGATGGGTTCTGCAACCGGTATGCTGTGATGGACATGCTCCTCAGGAGGTACAGGGAAGGCAAACAAACCAGGGAGGTGGTGCAGAATTCAAGTGAGGGATTTGATTGTGTGGGTCTCATGACTGGTGATGACAGCTGAGAGACTTTGTGTAAGCATAAAGGGAAAAGACAATAAAATCTACCTGATCCTGGCCCTTATGGGTGACTTTTATGTCCCAGGTGTCAACTGGGAATATCATACTTTCGTAACAAACAGGTCCAGGAAATCCCTGAAATATGTTGAAAATAACTTTTTTGTGCAGTTGCTAAGAGAGCCAGCTGGAAAGGATTTGTCCTAGATTTATTGTTTGCAAACAGAGAGGGACTCATGGGTTAAGATGGGTGGATACCTGGGTCACAATGATCATGAAGTTTAGCTTGAAATCATGGGTGAGAGGAGAAAAGCTGTTGGCAAAACTTTCACTCTAGGTATGGGCAGAGAAGACTTTGGGCTGCTAAAGGAGCTAGTCAGTAAGGTCCCTGGTTATCTGCCTTTGAAGTTATTGATGTCTATAAATGCTGGTTACTTTTTAAGAGACATCTGTTAGGAGTTCGGGAGAAGACAGTCCCAAAGTGTCAGAAGTCAATGAAAAGGGGCAGAAGCCCAGCTTGGATGAGCAAGGATCTTTTTCTTGAACTTAGGTGGAAAAGGAAACTGTATGGACATTGGAAGTAAGGACAGGCAGGGCAGAAGGACTGCAGTGATATTGTTCACCACTATAGGGAGATAATTTGTATGGCTACTTGTGGCGTCGCACTGTTTTTCCCCCGGTCCCAGGTGGATCTGGAGCCTGGCAAAGGTGCTGCTTCTCTCCGGGACCGGTAGCTGCCGCTTGCTCCTGGGCACTGCTTTCGCGGTGGGGGGCTTGCCAGGTTCTGTCACCCGTGCGAGGGTACGAGGCAAAGAGGGAAGGAATTGTCCACTCCGTCCACGTGGTTGGCTGGAAAGCTTTTATTTGCCACGGGGAGCCGCGGTGGAGAAGCCGTGGCTCGCTCCCCTGCACCTGCGTGGACGAAAATGGCCATGAACAAAGGAAGGCACAGGGTCTTATAGGGGGCGGGCCGAGGGAGGCGGAAGCCCCCCTTGCCCAATGGGGGCAGGCTACAGGGCAGTGACGTGGATTGGGGTAACCAACGGGGACATGACAGGGGTGGACACCAGGCTCCAGGGCGAATGGGGTTACAGGAATGGGGAAACAGACAGCGAACCCTCCAGAGCGGACAGGGGAGTGGTTACAGGAGTGGCGTGGGCTAGGTCCAATAGTAACCCAGAGCCGACTACCAAGTGTGGAGTTGTGTTTTTAGGTTCCACTGTATGTATGTTCAAAATGGTTTATCCCTCTGTACCCCCCCTTGTGCCTTTTTGGTTCATCCCACGTTTTCCCATCAGCACCTGTGTGTCCATCAATCCCAAAAATCCTGACTCATGCCCCTGACCCCTCCCAGGTGACTTGTCCATCCTTCCCCTTTGTCTGGAAGCTTCTGCCAGGGTCGCTGGGTGACTGGACAATGGCCTGGGCTCCCTCCCCTCCTCCCTGCTAAGTGGATACCCCGGCTGACCTTCCCTCGGAGGGCCACTCCCATGTCTTCTCCCATTGGCTGATTGGGTTTCCCCGCCCACCCTATATTCAGGTCTGCTCACTCTCTTCTGGGACCTCTTCGAGTGCTGTTGGGCTCTGGGGCTCTCCTCAGAGTCACAATAAATCTTGGACCTATTCCCAGAAGAGTGTCGCCTCCTTCCTTGCCGGTGGGATCAGCAATGTCCTCGGACCCACGAAGGCACTCTCTAAAGCCCATCTGGGTTCAGCAGGGAGTGCCTCTCGCTGCCCTATCACCCCAAAAAGAGCTGGCCAGGGCTAGCGAGGGATCTGCTCTTGCAAAGTTGGGACAGGACGCGGCAACCGTGGGGGAGGGGGGCGGGAAACGCGGAGGGTGCACGGGGGTACACAGCACTCGGCTAACTAACACATATCAGAACCCCTAATCTGAACCCAAACCCGGAATGCAACAGCTACTACTTGGTTAGAATTCACTTGTCCTGTGAAGGGCAGAAAGGGTTGTTAAAAATATGTTAACAGTGAATATTGCAAAGTAAAAGTATATGTAAAGAAAAACTAGCAAAACAAATAAAGATTTTAGCATAACCTAATTAAACCTGTCCCAGTTCCTATAAGAGTTATTTGCATAATTTTTCTACTGTGTGGCCTGATATACTGTTTCCCAGTAGAAAACATGTTGGACAGCAGCTGCATCTCTGTCATTTACAGGGGGAGATGAATGGACTATGTCCAAAACGCTATTATGCAGCTGCAACAAAGTGGGGTTGGCTATTTAAAAGCATGTGAATGCTCATTTTCATATTTTCCTTTTGGTATGTTACTCTTCCCATGAGATAACTGACTTGACTCTCTAGCAATTCCCAATACTCAAGTAACTCTACACCATTTCACTATTTGGTGTAAATGACAATAGATAGTAATTCTAATCAGTTAATCAGTAAAAATGAAAATAGTGAGATAAATACACTGTATTGAAATATTTATCATGCAATGTTAATTTAAAATATGATTTGTTATAGGAGACAATATCTTATTTCAAATTTTATTTTCTACAATTTTGATCTGATTGTTTTATTCATTTCAGGTTATGATTTTATCATTAAGCATTCTTTCTGGACAGTGTCAATCAGCATTGTGGTCACTTAAACATTATAGAAATAGTCATGTGCTAGTAGGTAAAGGAAGTTCAACTTTTTATTACTATTCTGATACAATTGGCACTTATAACCACAGGGAATTATATACTATAGAGTATTCTTAAAATGCAATTTTCTCAGCTTCTTTGTTGTAATTTTTGATTTAAAATAAAATGTTCTCTCTAAATATGTACAATATTTATGTAGTGAAAACACCTCAAATGTCAATATCTCAGATGTTATTCTCTGTTTATAGCTGTATCAACCGGTAGAATTACTTTTTACTTAATCCTTAATGTCACATACCATAATTATCTAATGTAAGTCTCAATAGTGTATCACTGCTATTCTGTGTCACCTCAAAATCTGAGTATGTGATACATAAATATATGTGAGTTTGATCCATATCCTAATTTCTCAGCCTGCCAACTTTTAAATTTGTGTTGTAAGCCACCCATGAAACTCAAACCATTATCAGAGTCCATTATCAGTAATTTCACAATCTTATTTTCCTGCTTTCTAGACCTTCTTTATCTTCTTTTTATTTCTATAGTTCCAGAATAGACAGAATCAGTTATGTAACGTGTTTCATCTCAGAATCCCTTAAGGAAATTCAGAATTCTATAAATAACATCTCTATTATTAGTAGTAAAGTCAATATTATTAATTATATTAACGTTAATAATAAACTCATAAACCTCATAAACTAGGCATAATATTAAAAGATGTGAAGTATGAAATATTTTGAAAGGATTATTTTATGTTAATGTTTATATTGTCAGCAGCCCACTCATTACAATGTTGTTGAGGGTTTTAATATGATTCTTCCAAGATGGCTGTTAAATTACTTGATTACTTTTTCTAAATCATCAAACACTTGTTTAGAGAAAATTCCACTGTATCAAGACAAGAGATATTAATAATCTGAGATATGATACATACCTGGAACCCATGAGATTAATACTGAATACTGCATAATCAGGTAAAACTGAATCATCCATACCCAAGGTGAGAGCCCTAGATGCAGAATAATTCTGGGATTCATTAGGTGATAATGGAAAAGAAAAATAGCACCTTGAAAATCCAGTTCACACAGAACACTCTTTAGAGAAAGTTCTAGAGAATTAAGAATATAAAATGGAAAAAAAGGAAAACAGGAAACTTCTAACCAACTCAGAAATTAAATTACCTTGTGCTAAAATATTCAGAAATTTAAACACACTTGTCAGGAGGCTTAAGAACCAAAGATCTGAGAAAGCCAAAATAAAGTAAAAGAAGGGATGAGTAGCCTAAAGATAAATTACGAATCAAACCTCAGAAAATTTTAAATGGGAAGAGATTCATATTAAGCATGTAAGTTAGAGAATCACAGAAAAGTTCAAGTAAAAATATTAAAGGAAAATCAACAGAAGTGGCTTCTTTGAGTAGCTTAGTTTTCCTCTTGTAAGTCAGTGCTTACAAGAGCAAATGAACTTGCTTGTGAAAAGCCATAAATTGCATCCTAAGTGGGTATATTAGGATGTAGTTTATTAACTCTTGACTGGGCTCTACTGGCTTCAGATCCACTGTTTTCCATTCCTCAGAATAAAATGATAAAATTTTTCAAATTTAACAGATACAGATTGCAGAAGACAGTGAAATACAGAATTACACCTCTGAATTTGTGTAGTGGTTTAACCCCAGACGTAACTAAATACCATGCAGACGCTTGTTCACTGGCCCCCTGGTGGGATGAGTTGAGGTAAGAAAAGTTTAATAACTGAAATAAAGATAATAATAATATAATAATAAAAATGTTATTATTATTGGTAGTGGTAGTAGTAATAGTATTAAAACAAAGAGCAGAGAAAAAGAATAAAACCCCAAGGAAAAACTATTGATGTACAATGCATTTGCTCCCCATCTGCTGAAACCAATGCTCAACCTGTCCCCAAGCAATGATTTGCCCCTTCTAACTGACTTCCTCCAAGTCATGGAGCATTCATGGTATAGAATATCCATTTGGCCAGTTCAGGTCACCTATCCTAGTAATACTCTCTCACAACTTCTTGTGCACCTGGCCACCAGCAGAGCATGGAAAACTGAAAAGCCCTTGACTTAAGCCCTTGAGCACTTCTCCGGAACAAACACATCAGTATGTTATTTTTCTCATACTAAATCCAAAACACAGCACTGTAGCAGCTACTAAGTAAAATATTAACTCTATCCTAGCTGAAACTCTCCAAGTCTAAATCTTTAATTATTTAGACTGTTGGAGAGATGAAGCCTAAAGCTACAGTTCTGGTTAATTGAAACTCTATATTCCATACGAAAAATAAAATGTTGCAAGTGGAAAGAAAATTGAGTTAAGAAAAGCAGAATTCTCATACATCTGAACCTGGAAATCTAAGCAATTATTGAGGATTTAATATAAATCAGTACTGTCTTCTTACCAAACTCACTAGTGAACCTCTAGTCTTTTGTGATCAGTAGGGAATCTTCAGACGAGCAGATTCTTAAAACTCAATGATTTACTGCTGCTTACAGTGGAGCATTCTGTCCTGAAGTAATGTAACTTTGAGAACAGTGAAGTAGGGGTTGATTTGCATTGCTGTGTCAAAGGCCAAAGAGATATTCTGAATAACTGTTATAAAACCATCAGTGATAATCAGAATCAATAATTGTATTGATATGTCTAACACTAAAGTACGGTGCATGGTTCATCAAGGTTTAAACACACATAAGTTCATCAAATCTTTCAGAACTCTCTTCGAACCTACTCTAAGGATGGAACATGACACAGTTGAGCAGCCAATACTTGCTCATATAATTATTTTATGTACTTCTATTTTTTAAAAAGAGGCAATAGATAATAGACAACAACAATTACCTTCCAAATCTCATAATTAGCTAACACATATTAATGAAGGCATTCTGAATAATTGTGCTAGTATGAAGGGAAAATGATAATATATACACTTGTCAACATCTCATGCTAAAATATTGCTCTAAGTATTATCAAAATTGCCAATGTATTTAAAATACAATACATATATGTCAGTACAAACTGCTTTTTCTCAGAATATCTCTCAGTTGTAATGTCTAAATAGAAAAAAAAAGAACATAATCTAATGAATATTGATCTAAACATGGAATGAGACTTCTCAGAAAAAAGCTATTTGCTATATTTCTAGAAGGATTCTGTAATACTCGTGTGATGATCAAAAGTAGCTGCTAAATTTAAAAAAAAAGAATCTTGAAATATTTTACTGATAAGAACAATTCCTGTCATTAAAAGAAAGACAGGCTATGAAATTACTTTAGAGTTAGGGTTCAAATAATTCAGTAGATACTCCTTTTTCAAACTGTATTTGCAATTGCCAAATAATTGCATCCTATTGTAGGCAGTGAGGTGAAAATTAACATTAATATGGATTGGAACATGATAGATTCTGAACTCATGGCATTTATCAGAATTGAGAGAAGACTAATTAGGTTAATTATAAATGAGGCAAAATTTTCTATTACAACAGAGGTGGACATGAAACAAGTCCTATATCAGTCTAGATAAGTGAAATCTAAAATTAATGGGAGTTTTTTATTCGTTTTCCTTTTTTTGTATTAATTGCTATGAATTAATGAGCATGAGGAAAGTCAACATCCAAAGTATCAAATAAATGTATTTCCCTACAGAATGCATCTTTCAAAAGATAATGTAGCGCTCCCCCTCTTAATCATCTTTCCTGGGCACCTTCACTTCATTCGGAGGTTCCACAAGTTTCTTTAAACACAAATTGGAAATATAAGGTAGATATCAAAGACAACACACATGATAGATACTTAGGTCAAAGGAGTTACTCAGCTAACCAACAATGTGTTCACCATCTCCATCCAATAAAGTAGCTAGAGGGTCTTTGCAGGCTTCTCAGCTGTCAGGGAGGTCAGGCAGGTCGGCCTCCATTGTACCTTTGAATGGACTGATATGCATTGCTGCTGAGCTGCTGTCTTCTGACTCACTGCTTGGAGGTTTCTTCCTTAGGATTTCATATATTTTCCTATCAGTGTTTTTCCTCTCCTACCCTTGAACTATCCCTGTATCAGCAATCTTATCTCTCTCATCTTACATAGCTCTATGCTATGTACTTTTTCACAGTCCTTTTTTCACAACTTGGCAATTTTCATGTTTAAGTCAAGGTCATGGAGTTGGACCACATCAAAATTATATAAAATACCAAAAGCCTTAATTCACATACAACTCGATCCCTAGGTCCTGTAAATTCCCATAGGTTTGGTAAGTATTTTTGACCTTGCCATCTATTCAATTTCTCTTTGAATTTATGTATTTTTTCAGACATCTAAGGCATCCTATGGTAAAGAGTTGTGCAGTTTAATTATATTTTAAGTAAATGAAAGTAATTCCATTAAGTTTTGTCACCTTTTTTCTGAATCTTTTTGATTCTACAATATCATTTTTGAGAGGAAGCAATTTGAACGATACTTTGTTCCTGAAATGATGATACTCTGTCTTGTGTGAGAGATGACGATACAACAGATTTACTCATGTAAGAGTAGGTAAATGCTGCCACCTGAGAGGCCTTCTCAAGACTTTGACTCTTAGCCTGGAAGTAGGACCATTGAAATCAATAATAGCTAAGCCTATGTAGAAAAGAATAATCATAATGAAACCCACCAGATAATCATGAATGACCTTGATCATCCAGAACTAATTCACAATGGCTTAAGGTAATCCTTACCTACATTTTATCTTGAACTCACAGGAAAGTGCTGATCTCTGTTATCCAGTACAAGGCATGAGACATGTCTGTCTCAGACAAGAAAGATGTTCCTTTAGAGTTGTTCTATTTGCTATCATTAATAGCATCCTTAATCATAAAACAGAACCCAAATCTTGTTCAGCTCAAACTGCAGATCAAATTATAATCTTCCTTTAGAAGTTTAACTCAGAATTTAAAGGGGTCTCTTTCAAAACAATAGGACCATATGTTGTATAAAACTACAAAAATTTGCCTAGATATCTCTTTTGTTATTCTAATGTCTGCCTTACTGTCTTCATGCTCCCAGGCTTCTGGATTAGAACCAATTAGAAATATGAGAAAAATAATTTAAACTTAAAAATTAATTTAGTCACATCCTAGTGAGAAGAAGGTAGATGTTAATAAAAGAAATTTTAATGAAAGCAAATCCTCTACAGGAATTGAACCCACACCCTTTCATAACACTGTTAGTTACCCTATTCACAAGGCAATAGTAAGTGAGAAGCACAACAGAATCAGGTGTTGTATTAGCCAACAGAGGATGCTCTTTGATCCTTATGAAAGTAATAAAAATATATTGAGAGGAGCAAAGTAATTAAATTTTCCATGACTATAGAATGTAGATGAAGTGTATTCCCTTGGTCATTCCAAGAACTATGTGTATGTAATTTAATGACATTCAGAGGAAATACAGCATATATCTGCTCCTCAGTGGCAAAAAACACCTGAAAAGAAAGAAAACTTCTTTTTTTCCAGCTTCAGTTCTGTAAATTCTGTCTAGGATAATGATAGTATATGATTAGCAGAGACAATCTTCCCAAAATACCAATAATATTCAAATGTTTGGATTATTCATTCCTGCAATGTCTGCATAACATATTTAAAGCTATACACAATTCAAATCACTGGGAACAATATTTAACTGAAAAAAGTGTATCTAAATGACATAACAAGTCTCTTCCATTACTAAAGCCTTTTTCTTTTTTTTTTTTTTTTCATATCTTACAGGGTTTATGCTCAAAGCCAGAGCGTGTTGCTCTTGAGTAAGAAATGACACAGACTCATCAGAAGGCTGATTGGCATAATAACACACCTTATAGTTTGAACTGCTCCTTTTTATAAGCTGTTCTGAACCAGGTACATTGGATTGGTCATTTAGTTAATACATTTCACCTGACTGGCTAAGTAACAAGATACCATTCTTGTAAACAGTCTTTGAGATAAACAAGGAAACAGAGAGTAGGAAAACACCACCTGCAGGTTGTTTATGATAATAAGTTATCATTGTTTATCTTCAACTCCCTAAAGTCTCTCAGGCCGATTCTGGGAAAACTTATCTAGTTTTCTCACTCTCTGACCAGGATGTCACATCCACAAGAGATCTTTTTACATTGTCAAAAAATTGCCTGATTGCTTAACCCACATTATTTTGAGTGAATGGCTCCTATAATGAATAGCCTTTATTTCAGAGTTTGAACTACAATGTTAACACATATAGAAAATAAAGTGGCAGGTCCAGAGATGAGTATCTGTACTTATAAATATCCAATAAACTTCCAAGTGGAAGACTGAATGACAGCATCAAAGGATTCCCTCAGCCAATAATTTTTATTATGTGAAAAAAAATGTATCATTTAAATTTAAGCGTCTAAGGTGCTTACATTATGACACTTTTCATTTTGAACTTTCTGAATAATCTTTGAAGAAAAACATGCTTCCTAAGGCTCGTGCAGAGCTTGCACTACTCTTAACACTCTAGAGAATCTGTAGATTGATTAGCCTTATGCCCAAAGTTAATTGAGATTAATTACTTTGTCCACAGCCGCCCCATTCCTGAGTGTGTAAATAAACATTTTAGAATACAGTTTTGTAGTTTTTAATGAGATCTAACTTATTTATCCATAAATCCAGAGTGAATCAATACGTGTCAATAGAGTCATCAGTCAAATATTTAGTCCAGCCTAACACTTAGCTGTTAAAATCAGGGTAACTGGTCTTCAGCTTTGACTAAGAAACCATCCATTGAATGCAGAATTCATTTTACAAAATTAGGAAAATAAGGCTTGAGTTTAGGTTATCACAGTCACATTTGTGCTGAGACTTTTACTTAGAAACTGCTACTAAGAGAAAAACTTTTGTTAGTGCAGCACCCATATGCCCAAATTAAAATAAAAGCCTTCTCATGCTTCACTTTTTCCATTGAAGATAAACAGAAAACCTGCAATATTATGGGTATATGTAGTTTTTGTTACATATATTGATTTTATAATCTTTAAAAATAACATTTTTCAAGAGGTCTACTCTTATCAGCTAAAGGTTTTGCGGGATTATCTGCTCCTTTTTCATCAGTTTGAAAAAAGATACCATCTCCTTGCAAAACATCTTGGAAACATAATGCATTTTGCCAGAAAATACTCATAAATTACCTTTTTCTGTTGCTTTCTTGTTGTGGGCTTTTGACTAGTTTGATAATTATTGTTCACTACAATTATCTTGGGTTAGAGCTTTAAAAGGCATCCTATAGATGTTCAGAAACCCAGTTTACTAAGTTTATATATTTAAAGCATATCAGTCATGAAGTCTGTAAAGGCAGGTAAGGAGATCACTCCCTACATCCTCATGATGAAAAATATAGATGTATGTTTGATTAACATTTCTTCTGCAGCTAGATTATAAATTATTGTTGGAGTGAAACCAACAAGAGTGAGGACAGGATGAGTAGATAATTTCTGTCTTGAATATTGTTGAAAGTTTTTTTTTCAAAAATATGACATTTATAGTCTCTCTCTTTTTTTTTTTTTTTTTTTTTTTTTTAAAGTAAACCTCTTGGAATAAGTAATGAGCTTTTGTGTTTTATGGGAATGTATTGTTGGAATTGTATTTCTGAGTTGATACCAGTGTGACTAATCACTAGGGTGTTGACTGTAGAGAAGGAGTAAAATCTTTGTATCAGTAGGGCTTTCTTCTCTCAGGGTGATAGCCTCTTTCCAAGGGCAGCAGCAGACAATGCTAGCAGATAATGATTCCATTCTTATCCTTTCTTATCCTAAAACCCACTTTGTAGCAGCAGTCCAGAAGCCCAGTTATCAGTTAATAGCATAGAAAGAAAGGAGTTTAAAGGTCATGCTTTTCTGTGTGGCATGTACAATAAAATCATAACTCAACATGCAGTGTCCAACACAGGTCAGTGACTCAGAAACACTATCATGAGTAAGAGTTTACACTCTTCAAAACACTTCAAATCTTCACTTTAAGGCTGATTTTGCTTTTACTAGCAAGTATTTGTAAATAGGTTGAGTTTGACCTTTTTCTCTTTTCACAAAGAGCAACATAATCTTGGGGAAATCAGATGAAGAACTAGAAAGGGGTAGCGCTCAGAAAAGCATGATGTTGCACATATAACAGCAGGCAGACTTGGCCTAGACAACAGGAGGAAAAGCAAACTCTTGGGACACATAACCCCTCAAATCCTGGAATCTAGAATAAAGACAAAACAACTGAGGAAACTTCTGATTTTTATAACATTATTTTTTAAAAGTTGGTCATAAATTTAAAGTGATAAAGCCTACCCCTTAAAGATAATGAAATGAAGTGACTCTGGTTGGTGTTTTTCAAATGATTGAATATCTCTTTGGGAGAGTGTATGTAATTTATTCCTAGGCACACCTGCAATTAGGCTTGCTTCATTGTGCTTGAATTATCAATATTTAGGAGAAGATAAACATGAAAAGCAACAATTTATTAATGAGCATATACTTCTGTCACAGCACAGATGCACATATTGATGAAGGGCACTTCATTTTCCAGCAGCTTACACAATACCTACACTGCACTCACACATAGGTATTTGTGACCACCTCAGACCTGACAGAGAGCAGACCTCGAATATTAGCAGTATTAGCAATTGCATTCCTTCCTTGGACTGAAGACTACTGAACATTCATTTTACTTTTGCTGTATTGTCTCCAGGCCTGTGCCCTGTGTATCCACAGCACCCTACGGCAGCAATAGGGCCGTAGTACCGTGGTGACTGGATCTCATCCCATCTACAGTTGCTGTTGCATTTACTGAAATATGTCAGTGAAGAAATTACAGCAAACAGAACACGTGATGCAATGTGAAGATTAATTTTTGTCTGCATATCACCACCTATCGAGCAAGAAAATCTGCTTGGAAATATTCTTTTTTTAGCATGGTTATATTCTGCCAGCAGTATACTTGTATGGAAAATATTTTCTAAGGATACTGAAACCAATATGCAGACTATGGGCAACTGGTTCTCTATTCAAAAGTGTTAACATGTCGATCACTGATATTTCTTATTTATTTGTTGTTTGGAGTTTTTTGTGGTTTTGTTTTGTTTGGTTTTTGTTTGGTTTTGGGGTTTATTTTAATTTAAAAAATAAATTTAAAATTAATTTAAAACACAACCAAACACAAAAAAAAAAAAAAAACACAAAAACCAAACAAACAAACCACAACCCCCCCCCAAAAAAAAACCGAAACCAGATCTGCTTTACCTGAAAAATTAATTTTTTAAAATTATATCATGAAATAAGGATTCACTGATGCTGCATTATTTTTTCTATTTTTAGACAGAGGTACTTATACCAAGTTTTGGAAAGAGGGCATGGAGGGAAAGGACACAAGGCAATATATTTATTTTTCCAATTTGATAATTTTTTATCATGTTGCAGATATATGGAAATCTTAAATATTTAAATTCATGAATATTTATCTATTTTGATACATTATATATATATTGAAGAATATTTTGGAACAATACCAATTTTGAACTTCTAATCATAAAATATTTTTTTCAGCATATATATATATATATTTTTTTTTTTTTTTTTTGCTTTCAGTATGAACCAAGAGAAATAACTTCACATAAATAAATATCTTTATTCCTCTATGGCTAGATGTTATCTTTTAGATAAATAAGGAAGATGAAATAGAGTAAATGTAGGAAGCATTAAGGGTAGAAATTAAATTTATGTGACAATAGGTATTGTTATACCTTTAATTTGCAGTCTGGAAAGTGTTGCACTTATATATTTAAATTTCCTTGGTGATATGATTGTGTTCACCAATGACTTGACACAGTTTTTATATATTTTTAAACATCAATGATTTTAAGTCAACAAATGGCTAGAAGTTTTAGCACCAGACAAATGAAAGAACAGAGTATTTTACAAGCCACATATTACTCTGGGCTGTGAGATCTGTTGTCTGCCATATGAGAACAAAGCACACATTCCCTGCTTCTCTTCTAGCTCATTTCCTACTGCTTCTGTTTAGGTTTCCTACTTTTAGGGAATCAAATGTCCAATTGCCGTTTTACCTTGTTAATATTCCACAACATCATAGTTGCTGTCCCACTTAAACCTAACAGCTCAGACTTCAGGGGATTCATCTTTCTGCGCAGTGTGTAGGGATATTACCTCTCATTGACACAGCATGGGCTTCTTGCACACCATAGCTACCATATAAATGTAAAATGTACACCTTAGATCTTGTTATATTTTGTGGGTCTGATTTATAGAAAAACTAAATAACTGCAATGGTAAATCTATCTAATGCAAAAAACATATTTGAAACCACAGTATGTGGTTTGTAATAGAATAAAGTTTACAAAAAAAAGAGCGTTCTAAATGTCAGTATTTGTTGAAATACAGTGAAAAAGCCCCTTGGGAACCAAGGGCTGTATTTTTTTAAAAAAATGCATGAATTTGCTTATAAATACTTTTTAAATTATGATGATTGTCAAACTGAAAGCATGCTTTCAGCTCCCTTGAAAATTGTGTTTTGGGCAGTTGGTGCTCTGTAGCTATCAGAGATTTAGTTGAAACATCTCTCTGTATGGAAAATTCATTGTTACTTCCAGGTTTTGTTTTGCTTGATTGTTTGGTTTTTTGGTGGTATTGGCTTTTTTCAGTTTAAAGAACATTTTCAAATCTATTTTTTTTCTTTTTTAAGATTAAGATAAATATTTGATTCGGATAAAACTCACTAATCATTTTTCACTGAGAGTTTTTAGTCTCCTGTTAATAGAGTTTCATTAGAGACTGTCTGCTTTTCATCCTATACCATCAGAAGGGATCACAGAAGCCTCCAACAGAGCCTGTTGCTCTTATCAGGTTCAGAGTGTGCATTGAAGCACAGTGAGCTTGCAATGCCTGCAGCACATAGCCCCTAGGCACACACCAGCACTCACTTCTGAATCTGTTTATGACCCTGGGACCTTTTCAGCTTAGGGAATTCCTCCTTTCAGCCTCTCAGAAGTTGGTCTGATAAAATGTGCATACAAGTTTATGATTGCCCTATTTTCATCTGGGATAGAGTTAATTTTCTTTTTAGTAGCTGGTATAGTGCTGTGTTTTGCATGTGATGTGGCATGAGAATGATGATAACACACTGGAGTTTTGCTTGTTGCTGAGTAGTGCTTACCCTAAGTCAAGGATTTTTCACATGATCTATTTTGCAAGTGCAAAATAAGCCAAGAGAGAGCATTGCTAGAAAAGGTGACCATAAAGAGACCTGGCCAAAGGGATACTCCATACATGAGCATGTCATGCCCAGTATATAAACTGAGAGTTGGCCAGAAAGAGTTGATGGTCACAGTTCAGGGATGGCCTGGCATAGGTCAGTGGATGGTGAGAAATTTTACTATAGATCTCTTATTTTTTCTTGGGGTTTATTCCTCTCTCTCTAGTATTATAATTATTATTATTAATAATAATATTATGATCTTGTTTCAATTATTAAACTGTTCTTATCTCAAACCGAGAGGTTGTGGTTTTTTTCTGATTCCCCTCCCTACCGATAAGGGAGTGAATAAGTGAGCAGCTGTGCAGTACTTAGTTGCTTTCTGGGGTAGAAACACAGCGAATGTGTACACAAAGAAACTAAATGCAAGATTAAGTAGACCTTCTGTAATGCCAACCCACTCGGCCTCAAGGATTGTTGCTGGGAGCAATTAATCAAGAAACTGATTTCAGTAAGGAGCATGATCCAATAGGAATTATTTGGAATAGCTCATTAGCCTTGTAACATGGGAGTGCCCAACATTTTTTTACTTTGTTTCATTACTTTCTGTTTATGTTTAAGCTTTAAATATTTTTCCCATTAACTCTTACTTCAGAATGTTTTGTACATGCACCTTTATTAATCCATATAATTACCTTTTATATCTATATATAAGTATATACAAATGCAAAAGTATATATAAACATATCTAAAGTTTATCTATATGTAAGTATTAAATTTTATAAATATTTGTGTACTTACATATATGTGTGTATGGAAAATTCTCTATATTTTCAGACATGAGCACTTCCTGATCTGAAGGCAAAAATGTGAACCATCAGAGGCTTCTCAGGGAGCAAATGGACATGACAGTTTCAACAAATGGAAACTGGCCAACTACAAAGTTATATGAAAACATGTGGAGTATGATACTGACAAAAGTGACAGCTGCTGTTTATGTGTTCCTTTTCTGTCATTCTTGATAAAGTGGAAATTGTGGCTGGTCGCAGTCACACTGTACAAGCACAGGGTTGTATGAAAATATTTGGGGTTGTGACTTTGTCAAAAATCAAAGCTCCCTGTCAAATGCTAAGCAACATTGAAAAAAAAAACCAAAGCTGGACAGGCGTAACCTGTGGGACCAAATGTGATACAACTGTGCCTGCTAAGGGACCTGGCACTGTAAAGCCACTCTCAGTTGTTAAAGGTCATGGCAAGTGAAGGAGGCTTTTGGGGCTTGGAGGAAAATAATGATCATTGTCAACTTCAAGAAGGGTATGAAGGAGGATCTGGGGATCATCTACTGAACTAAAGAGGCTCACCTCATTCCCCAGGAAGGTGGTGAAGCAAATAATCCTGGAAACCTTTACTAAAATATGAATGAGATGGTGGCTCTTGGGTATTGTCAGTATGGATTTATGTAGGGGAAAGCATGCCTAATCCACCTGATAATCACCTTCTATGATGAAATGGCTGGCAAGGTGTATGAGGGCAGAGTAGTAGACACTGTATAACCTGATTGCAGCAAGGTTTTCCACAATGTCATAATATTTTATTGACAAACTGTTGAATTCCCCACTCATTAAAGGGATAATGAAATTATTTGTAAGCTGCCTGAACTGCCCAGATCAAAAGTGGATCTATTAGTGGAGCAAAGTTCAGCTGGAGGACAGTAACTAATGTTGTGCGCTAGAAGTCAAGGCTGGACCAATACTTTTTCTCTTAATTAATTATGTGAATAATGGTATATACTGCACCCAAAATGAGTTTTCAGAAGATACAAAAGTGGGAATGTTTGTTAGATCAGATCATTGTGCTGGCATTCAAAGGGATCTCAACAGGCAGAGAAGAATCTCACAAACTTCAACAAAAGGAAATGTCAAGTATATCTCAAGGTGGCAGTATCTGGCGAGGGCTTTGCAGAAAAAGACCTAGTGATCCTGGTGGGCACCAAGTTGAATGTCTGACTTTGTGGCCAGCAGCCTCCTGGGCTGCATAAGGAAAAGTGTTTCTCACAGGCTGAGGAAGGTGACCCTTCACCACTGTTCAGGGCTTGTGAAACACTTTTGAAGTACAATTCTCAGTCCTTGTTTTGCCAGTTCAAGACATGGATGGAGATAGTCCACTAAAGGACCACAAAGATAATAATCTTTGCTGATCACTATCAAGAGACTGGATCACCCGTAATATGAGGGGAGTCTGAAACAACTGGATCTGTTTAGCCTGGAGACAAAAGGGCTCAAGAGGTATCTTACTCAGGTACAAATACCTGCTGGGGGAATCAACAGGTTTGATATGTGAGGCAAATCATCACATGGCTATGAACACAGATTAAAAAAAAAAAAAAAAAAAAAAGAGAACAGCACTCTCAGACAGGCTAACTTCTATCAACATGAAGAGATTAAGAAAAACAGGCAGGGCAAGTTCATTTGCTTTCTTATTGCTGTTTTGCTTTCTCTGCTCTGTTTCTTCAAGCTACCTCTCCCAACAGAATGGAAGGTCTCCTACTCTGGAGGTGGGATCAACTTTGTGTATTATGTACCTCTCTTTACCAATGGCTGCAACTGGTTCTCTTGGAAAACTTAAAAGACACATTTTATTTCACATCCTTCCCTCCATCATTATTTGTTGGGAACATACTATTTTTTTCCTCCTCTCATTCATACCTTTTCACTCTTGGTTTTTTTTTTTTTTTTTTAATTTTATTATTCCTCCATGAAAGATAAAAATCCATCTAAATAAAAAGCTATCCAAAGCACCATTAAAACTGAGGCTTTCATAACTGATGTCCTTCCTTCTCTCCCCTTATTCCCTCCTTATTCTTACTTTTTTTTTTTACCTTCTCTCATATGATTGTATTTATGTGTAATGAAATTCTCCAGGGGCAAGGATTATAGCTAATTTATCTGTTTGTATAATATCCCAGACTACTGACAGATTAAACAACAGTACCCTAGGGTAGACAAGGCAGTTTAAGATAGGAAAAGAAATTTTGCAAAAATATTGCTGTTTTTATAGAGTGGTCAGAAAGAGAGCTGCTGTTTTGTCACCGCAGTGTAATGACAGATCTCCTACTATGTTTAGTATTTGAAGGTCACAGAGTAGAAATTATTTTAAAGTTCTTAAGATATGTTCTCCTGAACTCTTTCTATAAATATCCACTTTCCCATATTGAAGACCTGCAATAGATTTTAATTTTAACCATGTTGGAAGTATATTTTTGCAGCAATTTCAAAGAAAGGAGGCTTTTTAAAGCCTTGATATAATAACCTGAACTTCACAGTGTGACCTAAGCTTTGTTCTTCACGTGTTAAAAATACCAGGTAAAATTGTTTATAATAGTCCCATGAAATGATAGTTTATGTCTTCCAATAATTGCTATGAACTCAGACAAAAAGAAAAAGATGGGAAGGACAATTTCCTTACCTTCCAAAAATCAAAGTGACTCCAATGACATAAATAGTATTATGAAAAATTTTGATATTTTAGGATACTTAAAGTAAACTGCAGCTAAGATGGAATGAATCAGTACTAAATTCACAAATCCATCATAAAGATAAATTTGTTTTTAATAGTACTTAAGTCAAAAGGCAAATTTATAAAGAAAATGTATTATTTACAAAGAAAATAATAATATACACTTAAATTTTCTCATCATCACAAATTATGAACCAGAATTCATCAATAAAATCATATGGAATGTCATAGAAAACATATGGAAATTCAATTTATTTCTATTTAGGTCACAAAAAACACAGAAGGATGTCTTTGCTTAAGATGGAAGCTATTCTGTCTTCTACCATCCTCATATGCACTGTATTTATTCATTGACCACACTCAATCTAACAATTACATTAAACATTAATGAACAGATAAATCTGAAAAAATGTACTTCATTTATTATCTAGGGAGTGCTCTTTGCAATTTCCATGGTTAGAGGTGAAGATTCTTAATGAGTCTTTAAAGTAAGAGATTAAAATAACCAACAACAATCCACAGAAACAAAAGAAGAAAAAAATAGACTGTAGTTTAAGATGAGAAACTGTGGGCCTAGAGTATGTTCAAATAGCAAGATGTATCAGTGAGGACTTTGCTTAAATTTTTTTGATGAAAGGAAAAAAGAAGAACAAAAACACAAAAGGGAAATTTCATCAAAAAAGGACAATACAGAAGCTGTTATTATTTTGTACATAAGCAAAGTAAATCAGGTCCTTTTTTTTTTTTTCTTTAATGTATTTGAGATTGTAAGAACAGAGGGAAGCTTTGCTGTCAAATGAAATGCTATCATTTCAACCCCATTTTTACCTGTTACTCTATTTAATCTACAGTAATATTTTTTTTAATTTAAGCCAACTTTGTCTTACTTTCCTCCCCTGTTCCTGTACCCTCATTGGTGCTTCCTCATTGCCTGCTTTGGCAGCAGTAAGCATCATTGCTTGCCCTGGGCATAATTCTCAGGTTATGCTAAGGCTTATTCACCAGGGCTGTCCTCTTTGTCACATGCCTCCTGCCATGCTTGAACAGCTCACTGCTGGCACACACTGCTGGAAACCTGGGACACGGGGTCTAGACATGTGTGCACTTGTAGTTCCAGGAACACAAGAGCTTGCTTCGTCTGCTTTGAGCTCCTCTGACACAAATCAGCTCTCACCTGAGATTTGTGCCTGCTTCCTGCGGGGTCTTTAACTTTGCCACTTTGACTAAAGGTGGCACTTCGCACTCAAGGCTAGGTTTTAACTGGGTGGTTCATAGTTAGGGCAGACAGGATTTCTCTATGCGCTTATCTCTTCTAGGCAGTATGCATATTTTAATTTTCTAACTGAGCCATTTACAGCATCCTTAAATGACTGGTGCTAATTATTTTTATGTACTTTAGATAAGTTCCTGGAAGACTTTAACTCACAATCACATGTAGAAGATGTGCACAGATATATGACTCCTGTTTGTTTTTTCCTCTTTATGATACAATGTCCAAAATATCCTATCCTTTTTTTTCTTTTTTTAGTTTTACAAAATTTTAATTAAATATAAAAATAAATCAGAGACAGCTTCTTAGGGAAAATGGAACAGTGGTCTAGAAAAAGAATAGTTAGGTACACACACATGCTCATAGATACACATATAGACACACATAAATGTATAAATCAATAAAAACACATAGGATACTCACTAGTTTTCCCTGAGATTATTTATTCCCTCCAAAAACCCACCCACGAATAAATGCATGGAAGAACAGTTTTTAAAAACAAACAAACAAACCTGATATATAACACACTTCTGTCTCACATTTTTTCTTTCTTTGCTCCTCTCTATTTTTATTTTTCAGTTTCTACCAAACATTTCACTTTTTATTGTTTTTGAGTCTGTCTTCCATTTTTTTTAATCCCATGTCATTTTCCTTCTTGTTACTGATTCTTAACTTCTACTATTCCACATCCCCATGAAACTGACTGTCCTGTGCCAGAATTTCCTCTGCTGATCAAAGGCTCAAGACAGCCATACTGTATCAGCTTCCGATCAAAATATCAAGAGTTTTGTTTTAGAATGTTAGAAGACACTGTCAAAAAGTACCATGAAACTGTGCTGGCCAGAATTTACAATTATTTCAAGGTTTACAGTGCAGTCTTCATTTTAAGTAATCTGTGAAAACAAGTCTTGGCACAGTTAACTGCACTGTTTCATAAAGCCTGGACTTGTAATGTGCACATCTTTGAAATAGGTAGGCTTTTGTTATTCTTGTCTTCAAGCATAAAGCAAGCCTTAGGAATGTATTTGAGTGAGGTATGATGGATATTCAGAATTCTACGAATATTATAATGTAAAGATATCAGAAAATACTCAATGTCTAAGAGGCTGAAGAATGAACAAATGGGAAAGATTAC
Source organism: Vidua chalybeata (assembly GCF_026979565.1). Taxonomy (NCBI): domain Eukaryota; kingdom Metazoa; phylum Chordata; class Aves; order Passeriformes; family Viduidae; genus Vidua; species Vidua chalybeata. The sequence continues at coordinate 55,292,129 of NC_071534.1, read as the reverse complement.
TTCATTTTATCACAAAAAAATCCCCATACTATGTCTCTGCTATAAGATAACTGTAATTACGTAACTGTACAACATTTTTGGAATGTACTTACAAAAGTCAAGGATTCCTATACTTAAATCAATGTATTGCTGTCACAATTTATGTAATACTTCAAATTATATTAAAAAAGCAAAGTTTCAAATGCTATAAAAATGACTAGTGCATGGTAATCTAGATACAATTGAAGATTTACAATATTATCATTGGTTCCAGTGACTGTCAAATTAGAATATTGGCTTTCAGAAATAACTGAAACTCCTAATGCTAAGCTAATTCTATTATAACAAAGATAAGTATGCTTGTTCTTTCACCTGTGAAATATACTAATGTTAGTGGCAAGTCCCTTATCAGTCAGTGTCAAATTACAAACTCATACTCAAAATGAGTAAGATGTTGAAACAATTATCTGTTATTAAACAAATAAGTTCTGTTCTATATATCATTACATGTTTCTGTTGTTCTATCATGCCCTGTAAGTTATTTTTTATTTCCTCATGCAATCTTTAATTTTGTATAATCCTTACTAAAACCACTGTAATTGTGCTCCAGGCATTTTAATAAAACATGCTTCAAATGTTTTCCTAAAGACTCTATGTTTTAATTTGAATTAACGGCTTTTTTCAGCTACAAATTTTCATAATTATTCCAGGATTTTGTTTGCCTGAATTTGATCAAACAGTGGCATCCACTGGGAAAAGTAGAGGTATATTCCCAAGACATGTAGCTATTGATATTTTTATCAGCTACATTTATTTTAGAAGGGGAAGAATATTAATAAACTATGAGAAATCAAAAATATTTTTTAAATTTATAAGTAAGAGTATGGCAGGCTTATTAAGCTGATTCAATCTTTGCTGCGGCAAGAACATGACTTTAGTCACTCCTTGATTCCCCTAGTTTTTGCTGGACTCTTTTCATTTTATGAAAGCACAATTCGAATCATTATCAGTTTCTGACAATTGCTTCTGCTACTGCTATCTTCCCTGAACAAAAGGTGCAGTACTGACTACAACCTACTAATGTCTTTAGGAGAAATATGGATAATTAATGTCCTCAAAATCTATTTTTTTCTGGCTTTAATGTACATGAATAAATCATGCCTCACTCAAACTATATTTATGTTAGCTGTCTAGAAATTATTGAGTTAACACTTCAATCTAAAATAAAAATAAAATCTTCAGAAATTCTACAACAAAAGCAAGATAATGAAAGCATGAAATGTCTGGGAAAGATTAATGTCTCCAAGTTCTTCCAACTCTATATCTGTAGACTTCCCCCACACTGCCCTTCACTTTTGTCCAATGTTTCCACTTGTTGGAAGCTCTTTGCTAGTAAACATTGATGTAATCAGCCTATGGCACTTTACATATACTAGGCAAGAAAAAAATAAAAAATAAAAAAAAAAAAGAAAAATTATTACTTAAAAGAAACTTTGCAAACAATTTTCATTGTTAGATACACAGAATTTTTCCAGTTTCCATTTGAAATATGATCAGTACCAGTGTCCTGCACAAATTTCATATGGTATAGTAGTGATTGCATTCACATAAACTGAGTTTATAAACTTTGGATTAAATTGTAAGTAGCCAATGTCTGCTTGAGGTTAAGTTCGTGAATGCTTGTTCAGTACAGTTAGCACTGTTATTTCATTTGTCTAGATGAAGGTTTGGTGACAGTAAAATAAGAGAAACCGTTGCCACCATGATTGGTCATGGATGGTGACAGGATTTTTAACCAGAGAGCCCAATTTACTGTCAAGAGGAGACAGACAGTTATGACAGATTTGGATAGGGAGGCATATATATTTGTGCATAATTACAGTCTTTATCAATTGGTGCAGATGTCAGTGGTAATTCTTATTACCCAGGAGAGTTCAACTTGGAAGACAGGAACTAGAGAAGTAGACAATTATAGATGCTGGGATGCCCAACACAGGAAGAATGATATCTAAACTCCAATGATTTCAGAAGGCTAATTAATTACTTTATTATACTATGTTATACTATAACTTTACTACACTATATTACACTAACGAGAACTATCACTAACTAACTATATCACTAATAAGAAAAACCGGTGACTCTCTGCCAAGAGTCCTGACACAGCTGTGGATCCAATTGGTCAATGAATCCAAAACACCCTCACCAGAATCCAATCAAGCAATCACCTTGAGTAAACAATCTCCACAACACATTCCACATGGGCACAAACAGGGAGTAGGGAATGAGATAAGAATTGTTTTGCTTCTTTTTTCCTTGCTTCTCTCACAGCTTCTCTCAGGAGAAATCCTGAGAAAGCTAAGTCTCTCTGTGTTCAGAGGGCATGTGAATACCACAGAAGATCCTATCACAGAGTTCACACAGACACATGGAAGTTACTGACAGAAAATCATATGAGGATTTAATTTTAAATGGAGAATTTTAAGGTTCTGATTTCTAGATCATATTTTTGCTTAGTAAGGAAGGAGTGTTTAGTAAGTCAGGTAAGTCATCTTAAAACTACAGGCAAGAAATACAGGCACTATAAAAGGAAGAGACCTGCCGAGGGTTAGAAATTAAAATATGAGAAAAAAATGAAGAACAAAGCTGACCTGTCCTACCCTTATATGAGATTTTAGTCATTATTTGGTTAAAAAGTCAAAGATCATATAAAGATTATTTACTCTTTCAGATGTAAAAGTTTAGGTAGGTTTTTGTGTGGTTTTTTTTGTTATCTTTTTTCAAAGATTGCAAAGGCCTTCAATCACAGGAAATAAAATAAAATAATTAAAAAGCCAAGTTCCCAAAAGAAAAAACCCAAACCCAAAACACAGAAATTAAACAAACCTGAAAGCATCTCACAGGCATCCAGTCTTGCCACTGCCAGCAAAATTCCTGAAGTTTTGAAACAATTTTGCAAAACCACAGTACTGCAGTTAGTCAGACTTCTTTTGTCTAGAACAGTTTTGACTGGGTTTAGTTTTAAATCTATTTTTAAAAATTCATTTATTTGTAGCTTCAATGTTTTCTAAAGACAAGGTTTCTGCATCTACTTTGTTTTACATATGTTTTTCTTTGTATGATGCAATAATAGATTTTTTTTCTCTACGGTAGCAGGAGTTTGTGTTTTTAAGTGTTAGGTGGATGATAGATAAAAAAAAATTAAAAAACCCAAACAAATATAATTTTCAGCTAAACACATCTTAATATGCCTAGTATCAGATAAAATTATTCTTTTTAAAAGGAAATATTAAGAACCCAAGCTTTTTAAAGAACTCATAAGCTACTAAAATGCTCTCTGAGCAATCAAAACCAAACATAAAGTAAACATAATATAATCTGAAAATGACTGATAAAATACTTCTTCCAAATGAGAAATTACTTTAAGATTCTTTATTAACAAGCCATCATACTTTAGGTATGCTGATATAACCCATACAAGATTTTGAAGAAGTTAAAATTAAAAGCACTATGAGCTAATCTTAAGAAGGAATGGAACATTTGAAATTTAACATCCCTGTTGTAGCACTTCTTTCTTGGCAGTCAGAGAGATGGCTGCCCTATATTTTATGATACTCCTAATATTTTATGATACTGTACATTTTATTTCTCTGAAGGAAATGAAATTTAAAAGGAAGTAGGCTTGCATAGTAGAAAATGATCAGTTGTTGACACCAGCTTTGGCCCACTTTGATTCTAATGCTGTAAATACAAAACTACAGAGTTTCATTTTCAGCTAACCATCTTTGTTGTGCTTAGGAGGATGAGAAATAGAAGTCATGATTCTGTTTAGTCATTGAAAAAATAAAATTAAAAACAAAAAACAAACAAACAAACAAAACAAACAAACAGAACAAACAAACAAACAAAAAAAAAAAAAAACCAAAAAAAAAACCAAACAAACAAACAAAAAAACCAAGAAAAATCAGTCTGTCTGTAGATCTGACCAGTGTAATCCACTTTAACTATTCAAGCTATTTGTGGGGGAAAGAGAGATTCCAGACAGAAAGAGAAAGAGCTGTCTGATGCTTTAGGGGAATGCTGAAATTCTCATGTTCTACTCATAATGCTTTTTCAAAAGCCACAAGAGCAACATTCTGCACTCCTAGGTACTACCTTGTAGTACCCTTGGCCCTTTCGGCCAATGCAGACTTCCCATCACTTTTTCACTATTCTGTTTCTCTTTGTCTCCCCAGTTGTAGAGGTGTGATATTCCTGAACTCCTGCTCTTATGTAAGTACTTCTCTCCAGTTCTGTTCTGAGTGGTCATGATAGCTATTCTGTAACAAAATTCAAATTAAGATGGGGATGGAGGGAGGGTAAGAGAGGGAGAGGATGGGACAGACAGGAAGAAAAGGTGAATTGCGGCGTTGCGTTGTCTTCCCCGGTCCTGTGCAGCTCTGGAGAGCACAGCAAAGGCGCTGCTTCTCGGCAGGACCAGGGCGCCACTTCTCCCAGGCGCTGCTGCGTTGCGCGCACTGGGGTGGGGCTGCCCGCGTTCTGCTGCTGTGTGTGAGGGGCGAGACAAAGAATGTCCACTCTGTCCGTGTGGTCAGCTGGAAAGCTTTAATGGCTGTGGGGAGCTGCGGTGGAGAACTCCTTGCTGCAGAAGCCCCCCTCGCCCAATGGAGGCAGGCTATGGGGGAGTGACGTGGACCGGGGTAACCAACGGGGACGTGACAGGGGCGGACACGGGGCCCTGGGGTGAACGGGGTTGCGGGGACAGGGTGACAGGCACTGAACTTTCTGGAGTGGACAGGGGAGTGGTTAAAGGACTGGTATGGTAAGCTCCAATGGTAAGAGACCAGGAGCAGACCACCACGGGGCGGGGGAAACATGGAGGGTACACAGGGGTACACAGAGCCAGCTAACTAACATATATCAGAACCCCTAATCTGAACCCAAACCCGGGATGCAACTGTGAGTGAAAGAAATTATGAGTTTTCACTAGATATTTATGCCTTTTTGTTCTGTCTCTTCATTTTTATTTTGCAGTGAAAACACTGCAATCTGGATTTCCTCTTTGAAAGTTTACAGCAATTTTGTACTTTGGGGGGAGGTTTCTTCTAATTAATTGTCTACAGTTTCTGCATGATTTATTTCTCTTATTCATCATAACCTAATTGCTTCCCACCAAGAGCTAGTTGACAGAACTGTCAATTTCTTTATGTCCTTCTGTTAACCTGACTCACTGATTCATCATCTGCCTTCTTCAGATCCACTCAGCACCATTTTTGATGGGCTGGCAAGCAGGAAGATCTGTCACATTGCCAGCATATTTTTCATTCTTCAGATCTACCCTTTCCAGCTCTGTGACTGAAGAGGGTTTATAGATGTTTAGCTGACTGTCCATGATCAGCAAAAACAGCTGATAGAGATAAGACATGAATTTAAAATGTGTTCTACCTCAGCATACTCAGCATTTTCTATTTGAAACATCAGCCAGTGATAAACTGGCAGTGCTATACAGCAATTCCCTTCCCTTCCCTTCCCTTCCCTTCCCTTCCCTTCCCTTCCCTTCCCTTCCCTTCCCTTCCCTTCCCTTCCCTTCCCTTCCCTTCCCTTCCCTTCCCTTCCCTTCCCTTCCCTTCCCTTCCCTTCCCTTCCCTTCCCTTCCCTTCCCTTCCCTTCCCTTCCCTTCCCTTCCCTTCCCTTCCCTTCCCTTCCCTTCCCTTCCCTTCCCTTCCCTTCCCTTCCCTTCCCTTCCCTTCCCTTCCCACTGACATTGAAATACTATCAGTTTTACACTATGTATGACAAGCAGCAGACATGGGGCTGGGTGTAGAGAGTATATTTAAGCAACATTCTAAATGACTGCACTGTGTAAGTTTTTGGAGAGGGTTCACAAATGCAAAACAGCAAGCTTCCAAACCCTGAACACATTTGTGAACTGAGCCAGCAAACAAGTTTTGAAACAATGCAATTATACATGCCTGATGGAGAACAGTAACCCACATAGATTTATTCTGTGCTTCCTCACAAACACGTTTGATTAATTTTTCTTTACTTCTATTCCCCTTAGTTGTGTGTTCTCATAAACTTGAGTTCTCGATCATTTTTACATCTTGTGCTTGTACTGCTGCTTGCATTGTAAGGCAGTCTTGTGTTGTTTATTATTCAGATGTAACAGACATCAGACTCTAGTCATTTTTACATACTATGCAATATATCTCCTTAGACTTCAGAGCAATAATATAAAATATGCAAATAGAAGAAAGTTAAAATCAAAAAATATGCAAAAGTTGTTTATTTCTTTCTTGAAGCAGATCTAGGGAGAAATAAAGAAAAAATGACAGTGTTGTTAATAATATTTACTACAAAAAATATTTAGCAGATACCATCTAATGAGATTTTTTCCCCCCTGTAATTATTTGAAAATCTAAGTACACTTATCTTGCCTAGCTACCTTATAGATACTGCGGCAAAGCATCCTGTAGGCATTCAGCTTCAGATGTGCAGTTCCCACAAGTCACTTATGCTAAACAGGCCAATGAGTAACACCCAGGAAAGAGAGCTTTTTCTCAAATTGTCTCCTGTATCTAAGTACTAAATTCAGAACTCCAACTAGGTAATTTAGAGAACTTAGTGTCTAAAAACTCCTCTGGGAGCTATACAGTTACATCTCAAAATAAAAGATTATTTTTATGCATGCACTTGTCAGATATTTCTTCTCTAAAAACCCTTGTTTTAGGCCTTTTTCAGCTCATACCAATGGTAAGTGGTAAGTATTCTCACAGTTAATATAGCTTAGGAGTTCAAAACAGGATTTTGGTATTTTCATAATTGGGTAAAAAAAATGTCCCTTCAAGATTTAAATTGAAAATGCAGATACAAAGCAGATGTTACTGACATTTCTTTAGAAGCTATGAGCTTTGTTCATGAAACATCACAGATTATTTGATTCGTGTCCCTTAATATAATTGTGTTCCAAATTTTCATATGAGTCTTTTTTTTTTTTTCTCAGTGAGAAAGAAGTTTCAGTAAAAAAGAAATAGAAGCAGAGGTAAGAATGCAATTATTCACCAATCGAATGATCAATTTTACAGATTTCAGGAATGCAAATTTCAAGGATTTTACAAATTTTTCAGATTTCCCTTCTAAGCATATTTAGCAGATCTCAGTTTATATTTGGAATTAGGTTTCATTTCTATTCATTATTTCAAGGCAAAAAAAAATCAAAAGGAAATGGAAATCAATCACGTATCTACCACTGTCTGTGGACAGGTCAGGATTTAACATTATATTTAAAACATGATAAATGACAGAGAGAAGATTGAAACACAGAATCCTTCTAGAAAGAAGGCTCCAGTTAGCCATTGTTAATTTAGAGAAATATTCAGCTACCCATCATATGAAAATATTAGTAAATTATTGAGACTGAAATTGTGGAAACAACATGAGTCACACAAAAAATGTTAAAGCAATTAAACTCCCCTTACTTCAAAGTTTTTCATATTTATTATTACATATATTTTTTTGTTGTGAGTTATTTCTGATCATGTGTTTGTGAATGAAATTAAATGATGATATTTACCAGACCCTAGTTACTAAAATGTGTATTTGCAATTATCTTTTGTTATTGATTGCTTTTAAATTATGGTCTTATACTATAAAATAAAGCAAAATTCATAATATAAATAGCATAATATGTCTCTCTTAGTTAGCTTCACTACCTAGTTTTCATTTATGCAAATAATAATGTGCTTTTACAGTTTTTTTAATGATTTGTTAATTTCCAATAAAACCAGAGACCAAAACCTATGGTTAATTGTAAGTTTCATGCAAATGAAAAAAATATTCTTGAACTTTATATACATAAAATTTAAAAATTAAGATAATAGCATTATTTATTTTATTTTATTTTATTTTATTTTATTTTATTTTATTTTATTTTATTTTATTTTATTTTATTTTATGATGGGAGAAATATGTGTGTCATTCTAAGCATATATTACTAGTAATAAACCTCTCTTTACATATTGACAGAACCTGTCAGTTCTAGACCATAACTTAAGCTGAAGGTTTTCAAGTAAGATCCAATTACTCTTTCTTCCATCTCTGTTGCTTTGACAGACTTCCTTGATTAGCAAAAAAGCGTGTGCCCCATTGCAAAAAAATCTCCATGCTAATATGCATTTTACTACTCCTGAATAACTGGGGAATAGAAAGATTAGATGGTATGTTGTTAGCAACAGTAAAATGCGTATTTCTTGAGTATTGCTTTAAATTTATCTATTTTTGGTATACAGGGCCTTTGTCCTGAAAATATTTTTTTTTCATCTGTTTATCTCTAACTCCTATATTATGATGGAAACTCTCTGGATATGACTTGTGAGTTCCACTGACTTGTGATGCTAGTGGAAATTAGGAAAAATCATGACTAACCATTTTTGAGCATTTTATATTACTTTTCTTTGTTCTGAGTACTTTTGCTTAAATGCAATTCTCTTCAAGGGAATTAGCTTTGTTTATATAAGATCGAAAACCAAGATCTGAGTTAAGTTCCAGTGTAACAACAATAAGTGCTCATATATACCAAGTTTGTGTGGTCAGGTTTTGACAGCTGGAGCATTATGGGGATGGCTTCTCTGAGAAGCTGCAGGAGTGTTTCTCCATGTTCTGCAGAGCCAGTGCCACCTCTGGCCAGCGCCATGCCAATCAGGAGTCATAGTAATGTCTCTGGGATGGACTCATGTGTGAGATGCTTCTGAGAACTGTCTCCTGTGGGAGGCACCCTGTTGGAGCAGGGGAAGGAGTAACATGGGATGAAATGACCATAATCATCCAGGTCCCCATTCCCTGTCTCCTTGCACTGCTGGGGGGGAGGAGGTAGAGCCTGGGAAAGAGGGAGGAGTGGGGAAAAGGTGTTTTTTTAAAGATGTTTTATACTTCTCATTATTCTTCTCTTTGTTAATAATAAGTTCGTTACAATCCCCAGGTTCAGTCTGTTTTGTCTGCGGTGATGTTCAATGAGTGATCTCTCTCTGTCTTTATATCAACTCACAAACTTTTCACTATATTTTCTCTGCCCAGTCCACTTGCAGAGGAAAGTGAGCACCTCTTGTGGGTATCTGGTTTCCAGCCAGGGTCAATGCACAATGCACCCTCGTAACTCCCTACCCACACTCGTAGCTTAATAGAGGAAAACTCAACAATTTTTTTTTTTTTTTTATTTTTTTTTTTTATTTCCGTGGTAGGGACTACCTTAGCAGCATGCAAAAGGTTTTAATAGCTTGATTTTCTTTTGGGTTCAATTAACAAAAATATATTGCAATGTTTTCCATGTAATTTTTTTCAATGTTTTCAATGTAATTTTCACTGTAATTTTTTTTCACTACTCTTGTTGCTTTTCATTACACTTAAGATTCACAAAACCCTAAGAAGATTTCTAAAGCTTTCTCACTATCTGTGAATCCCCATCCCAGAATTTCTTTATTTGTACCTGACAAATGAGCTCTCTGGAGATCCAAAACCCATAAGACAAAAAAATAAAGGAAAATGCTAAAGCAGAGTTAAAACACTGAAATTATTCTAATTATCCATAACTACTGTACAATCCTGCCTCAGCTGCAGCAAACATATGAAGTGGCTCACAGAAAGATTGTTTTTCTGCTAATAATCTCTGTTTGACTATCAACACTACCTGAGGTTAATGGGCCTGGGAGTCAGATTTCCTCCAATTCATGTGAAGTAGTCCTGCACTCAGGCATCTGTGTACGTGTATAAGATGCCTGAGAACAAGGTGTCTTCATTCTAGGCATGGAGATGTTCAAAAAGGGCATCACTACAGTCAGTGAATCTCAGAGAAAGAGCCATTGGATCACCTTAGATAGCAACACAGAGTTTTATTTGCCTAAGCACAGGGGTAGCGCCATTTTACAAATCTTTTTGCCCAAAAAAGCAGAAGTAAATCTCCAAAGGTTTCTTTGCTGCAAATTCATTATTGCCAGTTCCCTATCAATTCTTAGTGGGTTTTTTGACTCACACTAAATGCCTCTGTGTGAGTAGCCACATCAGGTTTTGACATTATTTTAGGTACCTTCTTCTAGATTGAAGTGCACTGCTTCTTTCAGAACTGCATCATCAGTTGTGGAACTACAAAAAATACATCCTCCATGGGTAATAGCTAAAGGTAGATTAAGCTGTGAGATATATTATGTGCAATATAATATATGAAGTCAACAACAGAATTTTAGTAGATCTGCATTATTCCTTATAGTCCCAGCATATATGCATCTATCTGTGTCTTAAGTGTTTAAATATAGTTACACTATGTTGGCAAAAGAGAGGAGTGGCTTAGGTTATGAATTATAACCTGGACATATTTTTACTCTTATTTAAGTATGGTTAAGAAATAATTTATGGTGATGTGAAAATATCCTAACAATTCTTTACTTAAAAAAAATTCTCTAGTGTTTGACTAAATTGAGACAAGAACTTAAGACTAGATATATTAAAAAACAATTTGTGATGCCCTTGGGCACTGCATAGAAATAGACATGATTTTTTTCACTCTCTTATTTAACCACTTGGTATTTTGAACTACAGAGAAAAACATGATTTTGTCATGGTTTTTTTCCAGTAAATTTTCCTGGAGCAAGTGTGACTACTTACTCAGATCACACATAATAAAACAGATGACCGATTTAAATAAAAAGAAAAAAAAAGGTGCACGAAATCTGGAGACAAATCCAAATATCTGACTTTTAAAATAATTCCATAAATTAAAATATCTTTATATCAGTGTAGAAAGACAATAAGACAAATATTTCATCATATTTGTAATTGCTTTGTTTATTATGTTAGGTCATATGTCACTGAACCTCCAATGACAAAACACTGAATACAGAAATTTAAAGTAGTAAATATCTATAAAAAACACCCATTATGTATTTATTTGCAGCTAGAAGGAAAACAATCAATTCAAAAAATGGTATTCACAGCTGAAATTAAATGGTGAACTGGCAAGGTGCTATTGGGTAAGTGTCACAGTTATTCATGATCTCACAATTGGGCTAGAGTGTGTCTGCATTTTAATTAGTAGACACTGCTAACTTCTAACTTACAAAATATGGAGCATTTCTGCCCATATGCCATTATTCTCTTATAAATATAACAAGTGGGCATTCATATTTCTCAATTTCTAACAGACAGAATAAGTATTTATTTCACTTCCAGACAAAATTTTTCAATTACAGTATTGCTGGAGATCACTTTCAGTGTCACACTCAATGGGGGATCTCACTGAGTTCAAATTTTGCAGTTTTGAATAAACTTGACAATATAATGAAAATATTTACCAAACAGTTATTAAGAAAACTTCCCTGTCAGACTGTTCAGGAGTCTCTCTGGCCATCAGAAGGAGGTGAATGCCTGACCCAGTATGTTATGAATATGCAGAAGGGGTTTGAAGAGTGGAGAAAGTATGCACAATAGCACCAGCCAAGCTTGCCTGAAATACAAGTGTATGACTCACAACCTGGGGTGAAGTGTTAGTCAAGAGATGCAGTTTGAGAAGCAGATTGAGATGCAGATTGTGCTGATTTTAACCAGTCATGTTACATTTCTTAGACACTAAAAAAATATATATAGAATCATAATTTTCCCATTAGTAATTCTTGTGAAATCATAGCTGACAAGATTTTTTTTTTTATTTTTAAACTGATTTTTAATTCTGATGGTTTAGTTTTTTATTTCTGTAAGTTCCTTAAATAAGATACATTTCTTTAAATACTCACTGACATTCTAATTTTAAAAATTGTATTTCTTTCCATTTTGAAGATTCAGAATAATTCATAGTGTAAAATTTTTCATATATGCTAAATTTCAGTAATAATTATTAATAGTTGGTCATTGCTTTTATATGAGTCAATCATTTTGACTGTGCACAGGTCTTTCATTGTATAAGGAGACTCCAAAAAATGTACCTCTTTTTCTAGTTTTCTTCTAGAAATTAAGATGGGTTTCATTTGATTTAGTTTGTCTCATGTCTGGAGAGTTTTTTATACTCTATGAAGAAAATCTAAGGCAATGGTGTTTGTTTAGCTTGAAGAAGAGAAGGCTCAGGGAAGCCCATATTCTAGCATAAGTGTTAAGGGCTTGTAAAAAAAGTGAAGAAAGTGGTTTTACCTGGGATGATAGTGACAGGACAAAGGACAACAGTTTTAAAGTGAAAAATTTAGGTTTAGAGTTCCTTCAGATGAGGAAGAAATTCTTGACAAAGAGGGTGATGAGGTACTGGCACAGGTTGCCCTGGGAGGTTGTAGATGTACCATCATCAGAAGTGTTCAAGGTCAGGTGAAGTGGAGCTTTGAGCACACATATTTAATAAAAGAAGTCCATAGCTGGGTTATCTATTTCAGCCTTTGGGGTGTTGAAGAAGTCCGTGGTGGTGGTGGTGTGGGTGTGGTAAGTGGGTGAACTTGATGATCTTTAAAGATAGCTTCCAACCCAAGCCCTTACATGATCCTGTGGTTTTGTCTGATAAGAATTTTGGCTGATAAGAATTCTGTTTGATAAGACAGTTCATATAGGGCAATCTCTGAATAGCTCAGTTTTTCTGCTGGAAATATAATGGGATTTAAAGGTGTTTACTGTAGATTTACATGTCAAACTTTGTCTCTGAAAGAAAAGATACTTAGATCCTACCCTAATTCAAAAAACAAAAAAAAAACAAAAAAAAAACAAAAAAAAAAAAAAAAAAAAAAACAAAACAAAAAAAAAAAAAACAGAAAACCACCACAAAAAAAACCAAAAAAACCAAAAAAACCCAGAACAAACAAAAAAATAAAAACCAAAAAAAAACCACAACAAACCAAAAAACCAAGACACATCTCACATCTACAAAAGAAGTTGCACTCTGTGTCTACTGTCTGCTTCACAATGAAGTTATAATCTAATCTGTACATTAGAGTAGTCTTCTAAGTTTGAGAGGTTTTAATATGAATCATGTTGCTAGTAAATCTACTTGAGTTATGGATTCTGATAATACTTTTAAAAATCTAAATAAAGTAAAACTGTATTGAAGCATTTTCCTAACTCTTTTTTTTTTACAATTTTGACCTATAATAGAAAAATCGATCAATACTTTTATTAGGCAAGTTCACCTCATTAAAATGTACTTTAATATTTTCATGATGTGGAACCTGCTTTGTAGTCTAGATGCAAATATGATGAAAGAAGCTTTTTCTTTGCCAAACTGACCTAATATTACTGCATGTTTTATAATGATGTTGCCTAAAAGAGTTTAAATATGTGTTCATCTGGTATTGGGAATGTATTATATGATTTTTGTCTATACAGGTTAAAATAATTCTTTTTCTACATAATTTATTTATTTATAGTTGGAAGTAATTTCACCAAAATAAAGTTAAATAAAAGGTAAAAAAACTGGTTTGGATCTGGTGTGTTTAATTTTCCTTTTTTTAATGAGAAAGTGACCCCTTGCACTCTCCTTCACTGTGGGATAATTACTATCTGCTGTTACTAACACTTCCAGAAATAAATGATCTAGTCAGGATTAGAATTAACAAGCATGGCTGATCAAGCCATTATGAGCATGCCTTCCTTAGAGTCAGTTTTAGCTGATGTTCTCAGTCTCAATTAGGCACTACCTTAGAACATTTACTTACTGAATATTTACTTGCTGATCAGCAATTGCTAGAGCAGTTTGACGGGCTGTAGAAAAAACTCTCAACTAGAACAGGGAAATGTACCTGTCACATTCAGTAGAGACCCTGGTGATATATATAATGGTAACTTAATAAATTGATGACACTGTACTGAACTGGAATAATGCAATTTAACAATTTTTTCAAAGGAAAAGTAACATGACTTGTTACTGTCATATTTTGATTTTAAAATGTAACAAATTGAAAATTAAGGCAAATCATTGTTTCTAGTGCATTCAGTGACATTTACTGTAACTATAATCTAGCAGCTTAATATCTCAATTTAATAAATGCCCTTTAAAAATTCTTCTTCTGTATGATACATTAGTTTCAGATTGATCACTTAATTAATATTTACTCTTTTCATGAGAGTGACAGAATAATACATTATTAAAAACATGTTTGGGGAAAAAAGAAGAAATAAATGTTTGTTTCTGACTTCAAATTTTGTATCTTTATACTATGATTTTAATTTATTCATCATAGTCCCAAAAAACAAGCAGCGCATTAGGGTTAAGGACCAGAGCAACAGAATCACAGAATCATGCCAAACCAGCTGACAAAGCTGCCTTGGTGATTTTGAAATTACGTGAATATATTCACATATAATCTAATGATGAAAATAGTGTGTTACAACTTTAAAGGGTACATGTGAAAGTAGTGCTGAAATAGAAACTATATGATTTTACAAACACACTGCTTTTTGGCCTGATGTTATGATTTCAAGAGGTTTAAAGTACTATTAGTAGTTGCTATTATATTAGAAGTCTTAATCTATTTCTTTCAGTGACTCAGAGACAATTTTTTTAACAAGGAATAGGGCTAGGAAACTTCAGATCATTCAGATATAATTAAATTTATCAAATGTTATGTACTTTTATAAAAATAAAACAGTATAATACCAGTCTCAAAAAGAAATAAGAAAAAAGATGAGAATAAATATTTTATAAAAATTCCAAACTTCACAGAAAAATATTAAAAAGAAGGAAAAATAAACTGTTTGGTGTTATAGGTAGGTTTTCAATTCTTTAGTCTGAAAAAGAGTAGAAATATCTAGATGACATGACAGATAGCTTTTATGATATATCTAGAGATAGTAAATATGGACCACTTTCTTCGTGCTTCTGCCAATGGGAGAATTATGGGAAGGACTATCAGAAGAAATTAACATGTAACACAAAAGGAGACCATATCTTGAAATTATCTCTGCCCTGAGCAGGTGGTTGAACCAAACTTTCAATTTTTCTAGGATTTGATGAGATACTCAAAAATCTAAGCTATGGAAGACCTTGTCTTAGAATGCAGAGAAAATTGAAAGCATATTTGAGTTTAAGGAAAGGTAGGAAAAGTCTAGTAAATAAAGCTGTTGAAGTTTCCTAAATTGTTGGAAAGCACTTTGATTTAGGAAGTTGCAAGTTACTAGACAGTATTCAGAAAAAAAAATGCTGTTTTGGATGTCGTTTTATAGCCTAGGCATTGCTTATGCATACTGTTGGGAAAATAAATGTTCAGATCATACAGACCTTTGATTTTAACCACTGATATAGCTATAATGTGTTTATTCATGTCTTATTGCATGTTACCTTTTTTAGGACTACTATACTACTATTAGGAGTATTACTTCTATTAAGGGTCCTAAATTTATAAGAATGTCTACATTGTTACTATTAAAAAGACTCATTTCTCACAACTTTTTCATCTTTTACTTTTCCTTCTTATTTCTTTTCATTCTTTTTTTTTTTTTTTTGTAATGTCAGGAGGTATTATTGTGAGTAATCACAAGAATTTCTGTACACTTTTTTCTTCTCTTTTCTCTTTAGCATGAAGTACATTTCTTCAGCATTCATTAAGAGTCCTTTCATTGAAGTTGCCTAAAATGCAAGGCATCCTATCTAAATTAGTTCCATAGCTTTTCTCCACAGACAATAGAGAGTGACAGATAGTTTCTCTGTATCAGGTAAAGGAATTTTTTTTTTTTTTTTTTTCTGTGCAAAGCTTTCTGGTAATTTCTTTCTGTTGACTGTTTGGTTATCCTGGGACAAAACTGATGCAGATTTCCTCCTCAGTTACTATTATTACAATCCTTTTATCAAGATAGCAGCTAACTTTGATGATGATTATGCAACTTTGCTTTGATTGATGATTAAACATGTTTCTTCCTTGAATCTTGTTAGTACCTCCAGTTGCCTGCTATGTAAGGTCTAACAAAAAATTTTCCAAGGGGTTTGTATATTTAAGAGCACTCCCTGGAAATTAGACTATGAATAAAGATGTTGTTGTGCTGCCGTGGCTGCCGTGCTGCTTTTTACCCAATGGGAGACTTTCTACTCGCTGTGGTTATTGCACATGAGCCACGTGCTTCTGGTTGCCACCTGCGCTGCTTGTGCTGCTGCATGGTGGTGGTGGTCTCTACTGCAGTAGAAACTTCCCTCTTGCGCTGCAACAGCTGAGGAAACAGCTGAGAAAGTTGTCACAGACGTGGGTCTTAGTAAAGCTCTGAAGAGGCTGGAGGTCATAGCTCCCCATGTACTGGAACCTTAGTTAAAGACTTAGCCTGTACTCAAGTAGCCCCTGAAATCATCAGGCCAGTGCATTAAAAACCATTTGAAAAGTTAACAAGCTCTTAGGTATGCATAAGGCTTTACATTTATTATGGGAAAGAACTCTGAAAATGAGACAGAAAATTATTTGAAACTGACATGTAATGAAGTGGATTGAATACATTTTTATCAGTATATCTTATGGCAAATTAATTAAGTAATAATATAGCAATAGAGAACTGTCTGTTACATATTAAAAGTTGGCTTAAAATAATTAGCATATTATAGAAACTACTTATATTCCCACTAATGATTATGACAAAACTGCCATTAACTTACCAAGAACAAAAAATTGTCCAGTAGCAGTAAAAGTAGGAGCAGAAAAATATTTTTAAAGTTAAAATGAAATAACTTAGAAATTAATATGCAGGTAGGGAAAAACAACAGAACTAATAAACTCCTGCATAGTTATGAATGTTCCATTTCAAGCTAAATTGAAGGCTAAGGTGATGATAATAAATCTTTCACATCTGCTGCACTAATTGGAACATGACAAGCAGCCAGACTTCACATAAGGTCACAGAACAGTCACATCGGCTTCAAGAGGGAATTGAAAGGCATCTGAAATCTCAACTTTACCATGGTTTTTAGAATCATCCATCGCCAGCCTGAGAAAGGAAGAAAAATAAATAGGACAAATGTGACCAAGATGGCACTGACATAGCATATTTTTCAGGCAGTCATCCTTACTGAAGTACTTTCTTTTGGCAGATTAGCCAGATGGAACAATGATATTCTGCTTGAGTGTCTTGAAAGGGGAAGAGGACTGCCCCTAAAGTGTATAATTTTGAATGCTGATGTTTGCACCTTGCAGTGTATTTCTGGGTAGTGGTTGTCAAAATATGTCAAATTAATTTTTGTTTCTTTAGCAGCTCCTGTTTGGGTTTTTAAATTGTTATTTGTATCCTGTATGTAACTATGCAAATTGGATCCTAGTTGCAGACATATTCAAATACACACAAATAGGATCAGTTTGAAATTAATTTTCTTTTGCTTTTATTCAACAGTACTTCTCTATATGTTAAAGTTATGCTGGTTTTAAGAAATTCATATTTGTGTAATTTGTGAAATTGTTCCCTCACAGTTTTCTGTGCATCTCACTATGTTCTGTAAAGAGATTGCTCTGGGACCAGGGTGGTGTCCCACTGGGAGAGTGAGGTTGTGCGTGCTGGTACAGTTTTATGGAATTGGGTTGGTGTGAGGGGACTTGCTAGAGTCACAATGTTTTCAGCAGGGTCTAAGACTGGAAAGCTTCTAAAAACAGGTTTGCTTGCTGAAGAGCCAAAATGTAGCCTTTGTACCAATGAAAAAGAATATTTTATCTTAGGTCTTGAAGAATATTTTATCTTAGGTCTTGTGACCTAAGAACCAATTTAAATTGCAGATTGGAAGGGAACACTGGAGGAAAAGGTAAAGTAAGCAAAGGGAAAAGTAATTTCCAAACTTTCTAAGGAATGAATTTCTCTCCATACCTCTGAGTGAAAACAATATTGAATTTCATTAAGAGGAACATGATTTCAATTCTGATGCAGATGAAAGTTTAGAGATCAAGATGTTATGTCCTCTGATATTGTATAAAACCAGTGTATTATGTTTGAGATGCCACTTTATAATTTTTTTTTAAATATAGTCTGTATAGTCCTATTTAAAGTATAGCACTTCCCACCCCCTTTTTCTACAGAAGAACCTAAAATGTCTAAATGTCTCCCATGTTTTAGTCTGAGACTAGTAGCTAAGTTTTCAAGTTTTACTTACTCATAATTTCATGGTGTGTAAGACAACATGGAAATTACTAATTTTACTTACTTGACCCATAATACCACTATATATTTTGAATAGTGAACACCTTATAAGAACAATTTAAAAAGCCTTTGTAATTTTACAGGTATCTTTAATTTTTTTTAAATTAGGTTTTCCTAGGAGAGTGCAACCTTACATGATTTTTTAATTTTGTACTTAGAAACCAGAAACTAACCACTATACAAGTAATGAAATATTTAGACTATTTTTGTAGATTTGGTTTTATTTGTTTTTTTTTCCCTAGAGATGTGAGTTTTAATATTAATAAAAATGTTCTGATTTCATAATGAAAGCAAAGGCATTTATTATTATATGCACATTACATGTTCATTAGTGAAATGTATATTGATGGAGATTATGAGTTTAAGCAGAGTCTAACAAACAAGTTAAACTACCTGATTTTCAGGCAATAGGAATACATTAAATAATTTTGCACTTACATAATTCATAATGTCACTTAAATTCAAATATCATTTCTATCAAATATTATTTCAACTTAGCAACAAATTTGGCTTATATTAGAAGTCCTAATCTATTTATTTCAGTGACTCAGAGACAATTTTTCTGACAAGGACTAGGGCTAGAAAACTTCAGATCATTCAGATATAATTAAATTTATCAAGTGTTATGTACTTTTATCAAAATAAAACAGTATAATACCAGTCTCAAAAAGAAATAAGAAAAAATATGAGAATAAATGTTTTATAAACATTTCAGAGTAAATTTCAATAGCAAATTCTGGAGAAAATATGATGTATGTGATTTATTAAAATTCAGAAGATCTAATAGTAGTCATTGAAAATGACTGTGCCTAAAGCGTGGAATATAAGTCAAATTATTATCAGATTTAAAATGCAGGTTTTTTTATTTTTAGTTTCAGTTTCTCCATTTGCTTATTTTTTTTTTACCAGTAACATGTTTAAAATCTGGTGTAGACATTCAGAAAATATTTTTATAAGTGAATGTTTAAACACTGCATTTGTTCCAATGAATGTAATTAGAAACAAAAAAAAATATTTACTGTCATTATTTCTTTAAAATTTTCATATTGATATAAGAAAATTTAAGTGATAGTGCAAACATTACAGAGGAGTTTATTTTCTCCTTTTCTTCAATCTCAGTTAAAAATTCTAAGAATTTCTTCTGTTCATTCTTTGGGTATTTTTCAGATTTGTTTTTATTTCTACGTTATCATTTTTATTACCCTGAAGGTTACCTCAATATATTAACTAAATATTTTAGATTAAAATTATCCTGCTGGTATTAACAGACAAAAATCAACCTTACAACAATCTAAGCTGGTGCACTTTCATATTGATTAAAATCTATATGCTTTACCTTGCTAATTAGGGTGCTTTATTTCTGCTACAACAGAAAATGCTAGCAAGAGAATTGTTATGGCTTAAAAATCTACAATAGACATCTTGTAATGCAAAAAGAAAAATTCATTCCTAACAGTGAAAAAAATAGTGGAAATACTCCAGAGAATAAGAAGATAGAAATATGAACATCATCTTGGTTGTTACACTAAATCAGAACTATTGACTTTCAAGTAAATGTTTTTTTATCAGCTTTACCAGGCGCTGCATATATAAATCTAATTATTTCTTGTATTGAACTTTAATGCAAAAGTTAACATACAAAATTTAACATACAAAAATTAACACCACAAGGGTGCTAAGAACTTTGCTGAAATTATTGAAGAGAGAAAATTTAATGCTAAGGCTGAAACCTATATTATATTTTAAGCAGGAGAAGTTCAGGTTGGACATTAGGAGTAATTTCTTCTTAAAAGATGATTAAATATGGACTGACTAGGGAGGTTGAGGAGTCACCATCCCTGGAGGTATTTAAGGAAAAACTCAGTGCCATGGTGTAGTTGACAAGGTGGTATTCAGTCATAGGTTGGACTTGATAATCTCAGATCTCTTTTCTAACCTACTTGATTCTATGGTCCTGTGATTCTATCCTTCACTCATCCTATTATGATAACTTTTTGATTAGCCAAATCTGCTTACTGCTTTGGGGCATTAACTTTTGCTCTATCCAGGATTATTAAAATAATGTGTGCTGCATAGAACAAGGATGACTTTGGCATTAACAGAGATTTGAACTATCATCAGTGACCCAGGTTGCCCTTAAAGCAAATAGGACACCATGAAGGTGGATAATCTCTTATGTAAATTTTATTAAATTAAATAGATGCTAGTAGTCAATCTGAAATATCTATTATTCTATATAACTTCAAGGCCTCCTTTTCTAACGTTTGAATTCTTTCTGCAACTCACTGCCTCAAAAGTGTTTGAGAGACACAGTGCATAGGGATAAAAAAGATGAATTTTTATGGTCTGATAGATCTGCAGCTGAGACCAGAAACTTAAAAAAATTCCCTTACGCATGTATTACATGATATTCTATGTTTAAACATTACTCTTTTGCTGTGAATGCTATTTTAAATAACTAATGTTGAGCAGCTTAATTCTTCTTCAGAGTTGGTTGAACAAAATGAATATAACTACCCAGTTCTTGTTATCTCACAGCAAAAAGAGAACACATCCTTCTTAAGGAGTCACTGAATATTAGAAAACTTCCTATTGCTCTGTCAGTATATGATTGTATCAGGGTAGCCATGGTGCTACAAACTTCTAACATATTGAATGAACTTCTAATATGTTGAATAAACTTTGCAGAATTGTAGAAGAGTAAAGAGGTGTGTTGTGCTTTTAAAAGGATGAAGCCTTTATTTAAGATTATCTACAATGCAATGTATGAATATTACTACACAGTGAAATCATGTACATGGGAAAATTTACACATGGATTGCTAAAACAAATCACTGTACTAAAATAAAATACCTGTCTTCCCCCCACTCCCCCCCCCCCTCCTTCCCCAGGACAGAATATTGAATTTTTATTGTTTTAGGATTCTACTTGTTTTTAAAATTGTTCATATATTTGCTGGATTATTTGTCTCTTCATTTCCATTATGCTTATAGCCAGCAGAATATAAACATATGTTAAGGTGCAAATAGCTTTCTGTTTAAAACTTATTATTTAATTTGTATAATTTAAAATCCTAGCCAGGCTTTAACCTCCCTACTGTCACTGTTTCTTTAACTACTGATTAAAAGCTATTACCATAAGCTGTGTATTTGATGACTGCTACAAAATAGCCTTACAAGACACTAAATATCAACTGCATTTGAAGTAATGAGTAAAATGTATGTAAAGATTGAGTCATGGGCCATTGCATTAAGCTTTTCACTTGGGAGGGCCTAAGTTTGGTATTATACAGTGAAAAAGCCTTCAGTTTTTTGAAGTATCTTGTGACACACACCAGTAATTTTATTTTCCAGTAATGGTCATTCTTCACCAGCAATTAATTTATTCTACATATTTTAAAATCCTGAAAGACTCTTTGATCCCAACTCCTTATTTGAGGCATATTTTAAGAATAGCTGATGATTTAATGTGTAGCTTTCTAACAACACTGGGAACATAAATTTTGAATCTGCAGTAAATATTGGTGTACTTTTAAGGAGTCAGCCACTAATTTGTATCTAAATTGGGTGTCACAGTGGGAGAATTATAACTATATATTGTATTATTAACATAATGGAAATATCTAGAACTGTATGGTAGGAGGTCAAAATAAATGAGCCTGAAGTTAATAGTACAATAATGATTAAGCTCTCTAGATGCTCAAAGAAACAGAGAAATCACTCTTTTACTCTGTCTATATAAACAATGAAAATAACCCAAATGTAAATATTCATGATAATGTTTATGTAGAGTTGCAATTTATTAAGATGGCTAAAGAAGCTGGTTTATTTTTTATTTATTTTTAAGGCTATGTATTATTGCAGGGAAAAATATTAGGGCATCTTAGGAGGCTGAACATCTTATGCCTGCGCATGTCTTGGACAATAATTTTTCCTGTCAAAGCAAAGGAAGAGTTTGTGTCTTCTATGGGATACTGAAAGTATTATCACCTGAGCTTTAGTTCAGACTACTAAGCTGGAATGATGATACATTTTTGTGAAAGCTAATTTTGACCTCCTTCAGAACCATTGCCCATTGATCTCTCCCAGTAACAAATGTTCATTTACTTACCAGGTATACTTTAATTAGTTCTGCACCCTCCATTTCCTTTGGAAAGGAAATGTGATCTTCTGCTCTGAATTTTGTAGGACAAGTTTTGTTTCTTCATGAACATGTGGGCAACATCTGTCTCACATCTGAGTAGATTAAATTATGTTTGGTTCCATTAGTAGAGCAACACTGAAGTTCATACAGCTCTATTTATTTAACCCCTTTGAAAGACTGATCTCATATTTCCAATTAAGCACTATCTAAAAGAAACATATTTCATTGTGTTGAAGAATAAATTTCTTCAGTAATAAAAAAGTTGTTTAAGTATTCTTTCATGAGTAACTTCTTCCAGTTATTGTTTAAATTTTGAAAATGTAAATGATAAAGCTATCAGGAACTCTCACTGGCTTAGTTTGTATTCAGTGATTCTGGAGAAATTTAATTAAATTTACAAAAGCAGAAGACATTCTGGATTTCATTGGATCATCCTTTATTTATTAGCATTATGAATATGGCAAGAAACATGCATTGCTGAACAAAGATAACTGCAGAGAGTTTACTTAACTGCAGACAATTATGTGTGTCTCAACAAAGCTACAGCGTAACAAAAATCTGTGACATGCCTCAAACTGAGCTGTGCATGCACATTGAAGATCACTGGAACAATCCCTGCTGATGCACTGCGTTCCATCATGCTGCAGCAAATTATTGTCTCTCTGCTGCATCACAGAAGGCATATTATTTCAGAGATGTTCTTTTTTGCTTCATTTTATTAAATTGCATGCATTGATGGTATAGAGAGGGAAAAGGTCGAAGGAATTGTTTCCATTCAAGCAACTGAGAACTGTATATCTGTTGCATCCTGGGTTTGGGTTCAGATTAGGGGTTCTGTTGTGTGTTAGCTGGTTCTGTGTACCTCCGTGCACCCCCCACATAACCACCCCCTGTCCACTCTGGAGCGTTCAGTGTCTGTTTCCCCATTCCTACAACCCCATTCGCCCCGGAGCCCGGTCCGTCTCTGTCGCATTCCTGTTGGTCGCCGTGGTCCACGTCACCATCACGGCGCCTGTCCCCATTGTGCAGGAGGTCTTCTGCTCTCCTTGTCCCACCTCCTATAAAATCCTGGGCCTCCCCCGTCCCGTCGCCATTTTCATCCACGCGGAGTTGGTGGTTCGCAGCTTCTCCACCACGGCTCCCGCGGCCATTAAAGCTTTCCAGCCCTCCAC
Organism: Vidua chalybeata; assembly: GCF_026979565.1. Lineage (NCBI taxonomy): Eukaryota > Metazoa > Chordata > Aves > Passeriformes > Viduidae > Vidua > Vidua chalybeata. The sequence goes on along the minus strand of NC_071534.1, from coordinate 55,268,724 downwards.
GCGGACGAATTGGACAAATCGTTCTGCGGCATTCTCTCTTTCTTCCCGGTCCGGGGCAGCTCCAATGCCCTCCGACGCCGCCTCCCCCCAGACTTCCGGTTCACTGCTTCTCTCCTGCGTGTCACTGGCACCGGCACGCGGGTCAGGGTCTGCCGGGTTCAGTCGCCCACGCTACAGGTCCAAGGTAAAGAGTGAAGGAATGTCCACATCACCCATGAGGAAGGCAGGAAGGCTTTATTGTCACTGAGAGCTGCAGTGTGGGGGTAGCGACCCGCACTTCCCACTCCACCTGGGGGAAATGGCGCCGGAACCCGGGAGGGAGTGGGATATTATAGGGGATGTGATAGGGAGGGCAGACGCTTCCCCCCAATCCATGCGGGTGACGCAATGATGACGTAGGACAGCGACCAACCAGGGAACCGCAGGGGCGGGCACCGAGCCTTGGGCTGAGTGGGATAGTGGGGATGGGGCGGCGGACACGGGGGTTCCTGGGGCCAGACAGGGGAGTGGTTACAGGAGTGGTGGTGGAGGGGGGAAATCCAACGACAGGCAGCATGGGGCCAGAAACTGCCGGGGGGGGGGAATGACACGGGGAAGCATGGCGGTACACAGGACTCGGCTAGCTAACACAAATAAGAACCCCTAAAACCCAATCCCAGGATGCAACACCTTTGCCTCTTTGTTTCCTCCCTCATGCTGATGGCAGAACGTGGCCAGCCCTCCCCAGTGCGCGGCAACAAAAGCGCCCAGGAATTGCGATAAGCACCGGTCCCACAGAGAAGCAGAGGCGCCCGAGCCGGGTACTCCGGTGCTGCCCGGGGCCGGAAAAAATAACTCATTGTCATGTATATCTATAATGTATTTATAACTGTAAAATCGATCAGCCATGAATAGTTTAAGGAAACAAATACTTCTTCCATAAATAATCAGAATGAGAAAAGTAATGTAAGTGTGTGAAGGAACTGCTCTCTGAACCATGTTTAGATATTTGTAGCCTCTCATTAAAATTATCCCCTACAAAAATGTTCCTGAAGCATGAAGTCCTTTACAAATTCAGAAGTTTACACTTTTGAAATATTAATTATTTTAAGGACTTATGATGGGTTTCCTATTTCTACAGCTAAGCACTGATATTATAACCCATTGATGGAAAAAAGCCCCACAGATTATTAGATTGACTATGGTATTGTTAATCCAAATTTGTATCTGATAGACTAGAAATTTTCTTTCAAGAGTTTGATTGCAGTGCAACACATATCTGAAAGCATACAGAGTGCATCATCTCAGTGCTCAGCTTCCAGATAAAGAATAAAAGGATACTGAAAACACATGCATGTAAACGAGTAGGAAAGCACTATGACTACATGCAAGGCTGAGGCTTTGGAAGCACATACATAATATGGAATTGGAAGCATGCATTTGAATCTGAAGATCTCCTAAATGCATTTTTTTCTTTTAATAGCTATAAATTTAGTAGAGAGGGTGAATCAGACAAAAAGATATATTAAAAAATATTATTTTTTTGCCTCTGTATAAATTTCAGGGTGAAACTTTTTTCTTCTTTTTGTTTAAATGCCAGCAGGAGTGACCACTGTGTAAAAGTGTAAAAAAGTTCAAAAGGGATGAAAACTATCAGCTTCAGATTCAGATTGTCTTTTAGCCTTAAGCAATAGGATGTTTCTGTGAGGTGCAAATTCATATTTTGTACTTTTGTGGATTTGTTAGGTTTGAGAGTCCAAGAAATTAGGAACTTCTCAGATGCATGCGGTTGTATAAGGAAGAGTTCAGACATGACTGAATCTGAATACATCAATGAAACTGTGAAATCTTTAGTTACAGTAAATGATCATTTAGTCAGTGGTAAATCTTGGAGTCAATATGGTAAACACTGTAAAAGTAATATGGTAAATCAAAGCATAATAAATACAGTGATAAACTACTTACATTAAAAAAGATGACAGAGTTTTTTGTCTGTCAAACATTTGCCCATTTGAAGTTAGCAAATACCTTAGCCAATGCTAGAACAAATTTATATTTAGCCCAGGCAAAATGCAGTTAAAGTATAGAAGGCTTATTAAGAAAATGTGATGCTCACACTGAAAAAAAACAAGAAAAAAATCCTCCTATCAGAGAAAGATCCTCATTGGGACATCAATAGCATATTTCCTTGTACTCTTGAAAGATGTGACATGTCCCTAAACACTCATCATAAGTGGGGGGGGGGGGGGGGGGGGGGCGGGAAATTGTGACAGGAATTGCTATTTTCTTCAATAGAGTCTTTTCTTTAACTGTTCACAGAGGAAAAAAGGATAAGAGCTCTTCAGAAATGCAGTAAAAATTTCATCTCAAGAGCTGAAAATACAAGTGGGCAGGGAAAAACACCTTCAACACCGGTTATAGTAAGAAGGATTTTGAAATAGACATTAATTTGGGCTGACAAAATTAAAATATGTCAATAATAAAAGTTGTGTTATCTATAATTTCTTAAGTTACTTATTTCTTCTTGCCTTAAGTGAATCCTTGAAGTCTGTTTATGGTATTTTTTCCTATGCTAGCACTTTGGAGTACTTTATCAAATACTGATATCTATCAAACATACTGAAACAAGTGAAACTCCCATTATTCTCTTTTTAAGTGAGAGAAAGAAATATTTTTATGGTAAAAAATTTTATCATTTGTTTTTGCGGGCTGTTCAAAGTAGCAGGGGTTTGAGTTAGAGGTGAAACTGGTGCCAAGCCGTCAGATCTATGCATTTTGGAAAGTGCTAATTTCCACAACTATTTGAGTGGAAGAAAGAAGGCAAAGCTTCCAGAGGATCTCGCAATAGCCTTGGGAAGTAAAGACAGCTGTTTTGGGAACAGCTATGGCTTGTAATATTTATTTTATTGCCCTGAAGTGAACTGATTTTAGAAGAAAACCAGTACACAAAAATTACCCTTGTGTGTAGAATTAGATTGCCCCAGTTCCAGGAGCTACTTTCTAAATGACAGGAATTTGCAACAGATCAAGATGCCTTGGAAGTGGAACAAATAGAGAGAGGAAAGTGAAATGATTGACTGGGGAGCAGATATGCAAAAAAGAACCTGGGGATCCTGATAGACAGAAAATTAAGTGTAAGTCTGTAGAATGCCCTTGCAGTGATGAAAGCTGCCTGAATAAAAACAACAGTGGGTCCAGGGAAGTTATTGCTCCCCTCAACTTAGCCACCTCTGTAGTATGTTGTTCTGTTTCAGCTCTACCAGCAAAAGAGAGAGATTGAGAACTGGGGAGAAACCAGTGAAGGACCAACAAGATGGTTAGGGAGATGGAGCACATCACATTGAAGAATAAAGGAAGAGTATGTTTACACTGGAAAGTCAATAAACTTCTGCTGTCTAAAAGGGAATTAAGGTGAAGGTTAAGCCAGCCCTTACTAGATGTTCACAAGAAAATATCAAGAAGTGATTATGATTGTGCTACAGAAAAGAAAACTACAATTAAGTGATAGGGAAGGTTGCTTTGCCAGAAGGTGTGTTAAGTAAGCATCATAGGAGATTGCCTAGAGAATGGAGAACCACTATCTGCAGGAGTTTTCAGAGCTGAGGGGGAAGGCCCTCAGAAGCTTAATCTAGTCTTGAAGATATCCCAGGTTTCTGAGCAGGAACTTGACAATGGTCCTATTCTAACACAGGTCTTTCTATGACTCTGTGATCACATTTGGTGCGCACTGATTTTAAAAATAAGGCAAAGCAGAGGGATGAAAGATACAGAAGAGCACCTAGACAGAAAATGTAGTTCAGAGGGTATGCTTTTATTAAAAATATTATTGAAAAATGGCATGTCTCTCTTCAATTATTGATAAAAGTTGCTTTCTCTTTGATTTGTGTTTTGTTCAGAGTAGCAGGACAGTACATGACTTTTAAATAGATATGATTAGATATGATGAAAGAAGGGAAAAAAAGAGAGGAGAGGAGAGGAGAGGAGAGGAGAGGAGAGGAGAGGAGAGGAGAGGAGAGGAGAGGAGAGGAGAGGAGAGGAGAGGAGAGGAGAGGAGAGGAGAGGAGAGGAGAGGAGAGGAGAGGAGAGGAGAGGAGAGGAGAGGAGAGGAGAGGAGAGGAGAGGAGAGGAGAGGAGAGGAGAGGAGAGGAGAGGAGAGGAGAGGAGAGGAGAGGAGAGGAGAGGAGAGGAGAGGAGAGGAGAGGAGAGGAGAGGAGAGGAGAGGAGAGGAGAGGAGAGGAGAGGAGAGGAGAGGAGAGGAGAGGAGAGGAGAGGAGAGGAGAGGAAGAGAAGAGAAGAGAAGAGAAGAGAAGAGAAGAGAAGAGAAGAGAAGAGAAGAGAAGAGAAGAGAAGAGAAGAGAAGAGAAGAGAAGAGAAGAAGAGAAGAGAAGAGAAGAGAAGAGAAGAGAAGAGAAGAGAAGAGAAGAGAAGAGAAGAGAAGAGAAGAGAAGAGAAGAGAAGAGAAGAGAAGAGAAGAGAAGAGAAGAGAAGAGAAGAGAAGAGAAGAGAGAAGCAGTGGGCTGAGTACCATTTTGTCCCATAACTGAATTCAATTTATACAGCTTGACTTTTAACCAGCTTCTTGTTACCAAAAGAAATAACAATATTCTCTCTGTGATGTTGCAAGGCTGAAAACATGAAGCAATAACAAAGCCATAATGGTATCAACTGAGCACGTAGTGCTGTTTTTCTGGAACACTAAAAATGCATAAATCCATTGTGTTTGCTTGAGATTGTCAAGTCATGAAATTGGATCTCGACGATAAATCTGTTGCCAGAAGCAGGAAGTGACCAGGTGCTAAAGCATAACGAAAATGTCTGAAAGATCATGTGGTCATCAGATGGAAATATTCACCTGAGCATCAGAATTGAAGCTGTGCTAACCATGAGTAAAAAAAGCAAACCTCTGATGTATTCTGTGGACACACAGAATAGTCTGCTTAGCTACATGGTGGTCCAGATACAACTGTAATTCTTTGAAAGTGTTCTGGAGTTCGTGTATATGAACATCTGAGGCAGAATTATTGCAAGTTCTGAAAATATCTGCTCATTCAGAAAAGGATATATGACTATATCCATGTCAAAGAGTGTAATGAGAAAAGAAAATAGTACAAAATTAATTCATCTTGTGACAAAGATTATAATGGAAGTGGAGATTAACTCTGTGGAATAAAATAGTCTGGTATTTAATTCTGTACTTACATGTCTTAAAATAGACATGTACTATCCAGAACTTCAGTTTTAATGTTTATATTTCTACTTCCTTGAATTTTTATGTGATTCTGCCTTCAGGAAAAATATGAAGTCAAGCAAATGGATACCATAAAAACTGTCCTTCAAGCTATATAAGTTCATAAATATTGTTAACCAAATTTTTTTAACAATATGTTTAAACTATTATTGCCTTTTCATGTTATGGTCATTTTTAGTTCACTGGTGCAATTTCAAAGCAAGAGCAAGCATCAAACCTACATTTGCACCACAAGAAAAAAAAAAAAGAAGGTGCTTGTGATTTTCTTAATTGAGCTACTAAAATCTGCCTATCTTACATTATTTAAAAATACTGATCATAAAGCTAAAGTGATCCAAGCAAAACTTATGTATTAATTAAATATGTTTTTCATGGTAGAACTATATCATCTTGTACATTAAAAGGCTTTTCTATATTATAATGTCATAAATTACTGTTAGCCATTTTTCAAGACGTAGCTGAAATACAAATTAAAGGTGTTTTTAATATTTTAAACATATTTCTGTAGGGTCCAGCAAAATTTGAAATGGTGAAACCTAAAGTTCACAGACAGGGAGAAAGAAATGAAATCAACAGAACCCACTAAGAGATTATTTTTAACACCTTCTATCTTCACAGTAGATATCTCAAAAGATATGCTTACAGATAGCAAAAGTAGACAAGAAAATAGACAAAAAACTAATCATAGCATTTGTATTTAATTATGCAATTTTGCTCCCAAATATCTGTTTCATATTGCTTGCAAGACTCCAGTGGCTGTGACCCTTGGGGTTTAATGAACTGGGTCTAGTCAGCTCTGTGTATATTATATTTTGTGATATGCTTGCTTTTCATACAAACATTCTGCAAGTTGTGCAAATTACTGTCCAACAACTGCTGTAGTAGCAATCTAGTAAATCACCAAAAGAAGCATCTGTCTCCAGAGAATGGCTTCCAGCTGTTCATGTAAAACATTTTTGGGTTTACAATTGACAGAAAATCTGATCTTGAAGGAACACTATGGATCTGTTAAAATGCTAATGGTGTAAATACAGAACTGATTTTATAATGATTAGATATTGCAGCTCTTAAATAAATGTTTTTGATATCACAGGAAAAAAAATTAAAAGAAAAAAATATCTCAATCTTTAAAGCAAAACCATGGCCAGATAGCTCAATATTAGTAATTGATAAAAAATTGTTTTTTTCCTAATCTCTGAAAGACAGATCTTTACAATTGTGGTATCCATGTGTGTATTACTTCTTATGAGGCAGATGTTCCAAACCACATGGAAGTAGGGGAAAGGTTAAGAGAAGAAAAATAGTAAGTCTGACCTTGTCCTTTGGTCCCAAGAAGTTCTGTAAATGAACTAAATGAAAAAGTAAAAAAAGTATGATGCTTGCCCTGTACTAAATATACTTGATATACAATGAGAAACAAAATTTATTAATGAGCAATATAATGAAGATATAGAACAGGTGAACTTTATTGAGACCAAAGGAGCCACTTTTCAACTTAATAAATCACTTTTAATCACAAAGATTCTGGTTTTAATGAAACCAGTCACATATTTCTAATTCCTTGTTGTGACTGTATTAACTACGAGTTATTACTGTTAATTGCTGTATTAAGTACAAGTTTCTTGAAACCAGGTTCTCCCTTAAAATTGTGCCAACTCTTGTAGTTACCAGCTTATTTCTTAGTATTTTGTATATTGTTGCAAAATTTTACCAGGATTTTAAAGTTCTTCCTGAAACAAACAAAAGAAGATGAAGGAAGGAAGGCAAATGCAATGGATCTTAGATAGCAACAGAGTTTTATTTATATTTCCTGAAAAATATTTATGCCACCAATATATTTATTTGCTGCCATTTTAAGGACTGCCTGAATATTTTTGACTTCTCTGTATCATGCCAGTGACTGCATGATTTTATATTTGTATTCTGCTCTAGAAAAGTCAAAAAGTTTCAGGACAAACCTTGAAAGCCTATTGACACTGTGTGCTAGTTGGATAGGCCACAGATCTTGGGAAGTTACAAAGAAAGTCAGACTACAAAGCAACAGCTGCTGGTGTAAGCAGGAAAAGCAGATCATCCATCTCGTAGGACAGCCTCGTTTTAAGAAAACTGTAGCAACCATATGAAAAGCAATGCACTTCACTTCCCTAAGCCACAGTTAACAGCAAAAATAATATTTCAAATATCCATTTTGCAGATCTGACTGGGTGGGAGTTTGTAAAAGCCAGAAAATAAGATGGTAACTGAAATTTAATCCACAGAAAAAAAATATTCCTTCATTTTAAAAGCTGGCCCCTTTGTGTATATTGTGTTTGTTTTAAGGGCAACTGCAAGTAAGAGTTTAGCCCACCCCATCTATCTGGGCTAGTCATAATTTGGTCATCAAAACTGAGGAAAAAACTAATTGTTGCTAAGGAATGCAGACAATATTGATAACTTCAGATAATACACTTCCTACTAAATGTATACACTTGTAAAAATCCTTCTCCTAGGCTTAACAACTAAAGTGTCTTCTATTTGTTTTCTAATGTGTAAAATGCCAAGCAGTACCTTGCTTTACCTTGGAAAGCATAGGTACTTCCAGGAGCACACTTTACAGTCCTACCAAATGGTGCATGCAGTAATGTACTCGAGCATGATTTTATTCAGACAGACATTTTGAGAAACTCAAGTGTTTGCTCAGCTAAAGGAAACAGAGAGAACTTTAGACAGATCTTTGTGTCCTGTACTCTCAGTGAAGAAATAATTTCCTGCTTAGCATAGCACCCTTTTTTCTTGAAGGGACTCTGTACTAGGAACAAGGATGCACAGAACCTGCCACAAGCATATAGAGAAGCAGCAAAAGGTGTATTCAGAACAAAAAAAAAAAAAAAAAAAAAAGTATAAGAAAAAAAAATCCTAATTGGAATATCCTGCACTTCAGAAAATGCATGTAAAAATACTTTAAGAAATCACTAAATTCAGTGGTAGTAAGAAGGAAATACAAATGCTGCCAGCTACAGTCTATAAAGTCAAAAGCAGGAATGCTGCTATAAAGCAAAAAGAGCAGTCTCAGGCACTTTGCTCACTTTGTGGAGACAGCGCCCCCAGGCTCAAGAAGGCAAATTTGGGGTATACCAGATACCTTGAGAGGCAGAGGATAGTTCTTCCACCTAGAGATCACTTTTATCAGGTAGAAGAAAGGAAGCTAGATATAAACACAAAGCTAGTGCTTAACCATTTTAAGAGCAGAAAAAGTCACTGGGGAGAAGTCAGGAAGCCATGTATTGTTCTGACGAGCAGGGCAAGAGTAAAGGAGACCATTTGTATCTAATACCCTCTTCTCTATAGCAGAGGCTTCCTGAGAGCCTTGTGCTCAAGGTTTTAAAGCCACAGGCTAAACATCAGGCTTACAAAATAATGACTGCAAAGGAGGGCAAGAGAAGGACCTGTACTCTTTTTTTGCTGTACTCTTTTCATCATAAAGTGTAAATATCTTCTATTTCTATGAATTTGCTCATTAAAAACCTCACTGACACAGATCTGAAATTTCATCTCACCTTTTTGTAACTGTGTTGGATCCCTTGGAGATGGATGCTCATTTTTTGGAAGAAAGTCAGTCAGGTGGAACATTCTAGGCAGAAATTTTTCTTTGAGAGTGAGAGAGTTGCTTTAAGGACAAGACGGTTTCTTTATTCTAATATATTCCTTTTTCTGGTGCCAGTGACTCTTTTGATTCTTTATCAAAGTCAGAGACAGAACATCCTTATAACTGACTGTTATTTAATCCTCTAAAGGAGATGCCTTTAATATTTAAATCATATTAATGTACCACATTATATTTTTTTACCATCTGTATTAGCCAATAGCTATTCTCAATTAAAATTGGAGATTATGAGGGGTTGTTTTTATTATAAGGGTACCCTAATTTAATATTCTATTTTTAACTGCTCAGAAAAAAAAAAAACCTTCACACTGAAGCAATTTCTATTCATAAGTAGCTCTATGAATCTAAAGAGACATCTTCCAATGATGTTCCTTTTGCAGTGTGTTTTGTTCTATGTAACGCTCCATTATATATTTAAAATATATATATAATGGAAGGCATATGTCACCAGCTGAGTGTCATTGAGAAACATCTACTGGGCAAATGTTAAAGACAGCTTGCCAGGTTATCTGAAAAGGTTTTGGGGGTTTATAATGCTATTTGATACTGAATGTGTATTTGTAACACATTTGCTAACATATGGTGTGTTAGAAAAACCATTTGGGAATCCCTGGGTACAACAAGAAATGCATATTTTTACTAAGAAATTCTGGGATATGGGTATTGAGGTTGTCAGTTTTCTGTATGTTGTTATTTCAAATAGGAAGGCCAAAATGCAGCCTCGGAGAGCTAGTGCTGTTTTCACATGTGCCTGTCTTTGTGCTCACATGACCAAAATAAAACTCCTTTTCCAGTGTAAAGCTCTTCATGGTTATTTCCTAGAATTTTTTTCCTAAGTTACTGTTATGTCCAATAAAATATCATAAAAATATTTTGATTCTTAATTTTCTTAGTGGGGAAAAAAAAAGTCTTATAAATACCTGAATTATATACTGGAATAAAAGCACCTCACACTGTGGGCTGTAGCTGCATGTGATTGCAATTATAATGATCAGACAGATAAACCAAAATAACTGAAACCTCTTTGGCACTATCCCTTGGGAATATTATAAGTAATGTGGTTCTCTAATTACCCCAAAGGACTCTATATATGCCCTGCTATAAACTGTTTGACCAATCAAATTACTTTCATTGGTTGTAACTTTATCTGTTGTGTTAGGACTGTCTCTATTTTCTGCAATATGAGTGAGAATTCTGCATTTACCTCCTTCTTAAAGTCTTTCCTTTTGATTTTAGTTTCACCTGTGGCAATATATTAGGTTTTTTCTCTTCATGCATTAAGTTCCTAAATCTTTATTTTTTGAGTTCTCTGTCCTAAGAATCATCTCTTTCAGTATTCTTGTCCTCTAAACTAACCTCCAATTTACATTTCCCACCCATGTTCTTCAATACCGGCCAGTTTTCTCCTTGATTGTACTTGGACATCTATTGACTTATATCTCTATTGACCAGACCCTTTCTTAGGGTTCAAATTCTTCTTATTTCTTCTGTCTTCCTTAGATTGAAACTGACCACCAACAGCTTCCTCTGCTATTCCCTGATCTGTACTTTGCTCCTTAATAAGCACTTAGTCATGAACTATTTGAGTATTTTTTTTCTCAGCATCAGCTCTGAATCCATCTGTAACTCCAGTGACACTTCCTTGTCAGCAATATCAATTACAGAAGCATCTTTAATTTGCTCTTCTTTATCTGTCCCAAAGTTGCAAGACTCAGCCAATTCTGACAAGGGCTTAACAATGTTTGGTATTATAAATTGAAGTGAATAAAAACACTAACTACATCTTAAGATTCCCTGGCAGACAATCTTCCAGCAACAGTTCTCAAATAGGAAATGCTCTAAAGTACTCCTTCACTGGGATGATTTATATGATTATTTTTATTTGTAGAATAGTGAATTAATTTGACAAAGAAAGTCAGAATGGTACACATATGCACAAAATTTCGATCTTGCCATGCAGGCAGAGTATTAGTGAATCTGTTTATATATGCTCTGGTTAAGACGTTTCTGCCTCAGAGCTGCCTAATAGGAATCACAGCAGATCGACAAAACTTTATTTTCAGAGTGGAAACTAATTCAAGGAGGACTTGAAATAACAAGATTTTTTAAAATTTTCAGTAATATTATTATCTTTTAGTTATCTTAGTTTTAATGTAGATATATATTATATAATCTGTTTGTATTAATTTTTTCATTATCTTATATAGCATTGATGGTATTAACACCTAGGCAGGAAGTAATCATCATTGCTTCTTTTATGTTGTCAATATGATTACTGAATATGATTATATCCCTTGATTTGCAATAATTTAAGCTTAATTATAAGTTTCTGAATAATTTACTTGCTCCATAAGCCAAATAGCATGCAATGTCAGAATACATGGGAGGCAATATCTACATTATTATTCCATGACAGTCTCTACAATGAGGCATTATTACATAAAAACTATTAAAAAAGTATTATATATCTAATTTATTTATCAATAAATTCTTCAAAAGTCAAGAAAATCCATTAAAAGAAAGAGGGACACATTATTATTATTTGAGACCACCTTTTAAAATCTTAAATCCTTTAGGTTTTGAATGTGTTTCCTTTCTCCTAGATACCTTTGTATTGCAGAATTACAGACCAGTTATATTCCTTGTGTAAGTGTGGAAGCAACAGAAATTATAATTTAATATTTACAGACAAAAAAATGAAGAGAAGGAAAAGCTAAAAGTACTCCAAATCCAAAAGCCCCAACTTCAATGTCAATATAAGACATAAAAAGAGAGTTTCATTATTAAATGACAGGTTATACATTAATTGCAATATTTTGCCCACTTGTATTGGAAAGAACTAGGAATTGACAGCTAATAAAATGATTTTTCCATAATGTGGGCATTGATAAGGGTTCTAAAATACTGCTGCATGTCGCTTTTCCCACCCCAAACGGCTCCCGAGAGCGCGGTTTGGCACCTTGGCTCCTCATCAGGGTCGGTGCACCGCTACTTCCGGGCGCTTCTGCGGCTGCGCCCCGGGATGGGATGGGATGGCCGTGAGTTGTCGTCGGCATGAGGGAGGAAACGAAGAGGCAGGGAATTGTCCAAACCCGTCCGCGTCGCAGCTGGGCGTTTTATTGGTCGCGGGAGCCGCAATGGAGAAGCCGCAGCCGCTCCCAGCCTCGCTTGGACGAATCTGGCCCCGAGGCTGGGGTGCCGTGGAGGGATATAGGGGTGGGACCGGGGAGGATGGGAGCTCTCCACCCAATGAACACAGACGCCGTGGCTGTGATGCTGCCACAACAGCCAATGGGCACACGAAGGGGTCGGACACGGGGCCAGTGGGACCACGAGAATGAGGTGACAAGCACGGAACTGCCAGGGACCAGGCGGGGGAGTGGTCACAGGAGTGGCACGGGAGAAGACCCAATGGCCAGCAGCCTGGGGCTAACTTCCTGGGGGTAGGATAACACGGAGGATGCATGAGGATACATGGAACCGGTAAGCTAACAAAGACCAGAACCCCAAATCTGAACCCAAAACCCAGGATGCAACACTAAAAGAAACACAAGAGTAGGCAAAAAATGACTGTTTCTCTGCCATCTGTCATATAGATTATAAAAAACACATTTTTCTAATGCTAGTTTTTTTGCTTCTCAAAAATAATTTTAAATGTTAATATGAATCAACATTTTAAAAAATAGCATATGATCTAATAACTGGACATTAATTTCAATGAGTGAAAAAGAAATTGGGTCTCTTGCTTTATTAGTGTCACATTTTAGGGTTAATTGACAATGATGACCCTCACAGCTGTAAGTAAGATTGTCAGAAGAGCAGTAGATGGGGAATAAAGTAACTAGGGCAAGTATATATATATATATATATATATATATATATATCACACATAAAAGCATGTGTAAGTATTTATATATCAATATGTAATAGAATATGACTAAAAAAATGTGTAATGCAATAGTGCAGTGTTACTTTAGGTTTTGCAAACCAGTGTCATATTTTCTTAACAATTACACTGATGCAGCTATAGTACATCAGTTCTGGATGCAGTTCAGCAGCAAACATTCTCTGTGATTGGATGGGTAAAGACCCATCCACGTACTCAAGTTGAAAGCATCAGAAAAATGTACTTGCAAAGCCAGAGTCGAATTCTATAGTGAGTACCTGGATCTCAGATGTTGTCAGCTGTTCTTGACTCTGACAAGCATTTCTGTGTCTTTGACTGGAAAATATGTCAGGTAAAACTGATGAAGTGTTTCTTAGAAATATTTCATATGGATATCAGAATTTTCTTTTTTTTTTTCTTTTTTTTTTCTTTTTGGTCACAAATTATAGAAAACCAGAGTATTTCTGTCAAAAGTCTTTAGTTTTCTGGGGTCTGAATATTTCAATGTCCATATATCTCCCTTTGTTTACCTTCAGTGAAGACAAACAGCTGTACCAAAAAACTAGCTAAAGGTTATCAGACTCTCAATCATTAAATCAGTTACA